>NC_141694.1:1209913321-1210610970 GCF_964263255.1 Lissotriton vulgaris
AAACATTTGGAAAAACTATATGGAAGTGGAATGAGTGTGGGGCAATAATTTAGGCTGTGTGACATGACTTAAAATTGCAAAAATATGTTAACACCCTCATTAGAAAGTACTCTTAGCACAATTGAAGGGAACGCTATGATAAGTGTAGGAAAGAACCGAAAGTTTTAGACATTCATGCAAAATAATATTCATATTGTTTGCTACTTAAAGGTGAAATACATATGTGTATTATTGAAAAAAGACCTCCATGGTGGCATTCAAGTGCAGCGCTGACGGAGCGAGAAGCCCTCGGGGATAGGAATGCGTACACATCTACAATTGGACAGTACGATATGGATATTTCAAGCATCGTCTCACAAAACTCAGACGATAACTTTAGTTGATGACCAGCCATTCAGACAGGAGGACCAACTCCTAGTGACTTGTGATGTGGTCTCTCTATACACAAGTATACCACAAGACCTTGCTTTGGAGGTCATTAGGAATGTTCTAGATCAACGGCAAGCCCCTGTGGAGGTGCCCATAGACTTCATCATCCAACTACCAACGATAGCTATGAAGAAAAATTTCTTCTTTTTCCAAGACCACCATTACGTCCAAACCAAGGGCGTTCGATAGGGGCAGCCTTTGCACCGGATTTGGCTATAATTTACATGGATAATTTTGAACAGTCATTTATCTTCCAGAACAACCCATTCCAACAGAGGGTGGTATTCTGGAAAAGCTACCTAGATGACATTTTGATGATTTGGACAGGTGGTAGGGCAGAGCTTAACCTATTCTATGAATGGTTGAACCAATGTGATCATGACATAAAATTCACACTGCAATCAGATACAAGGTAAATTGCATTCTTGGACATCAGGATCTGCTGCAAGAATGATAGACTCTACAGCACCCTCTACTGAAAAGATTCAGAGTGTAATTCACTGTTGAACTACAGTAGCCACCATCCGAGGGCTCTTTGAGACAATTTGCATGTATGTACATTTTTGCGGATCAGGAGGAACTGCTCCAAAAAAGAAGATCATATGGAGGAATCTGATGGCCTATATACCCGCTTACTGTCAAGAGGATACCCAAGGAGGGCGGTCAAGAGAGCTAAAAAGAAGAGCATGGTTTAGCCCCCGTGAGGAATTGCTTAAACCTAGACAGAAGGAATATATGTCCCTCCAATGTTTGATTTGTGTAACAACCTTCTCCACCAGGAGCAACGCGATAAAGAAGGTATTTAACAAGCACTAGAACCTAGTCTCTGAAGAAATTGCTCGACAAGAACCCCCTCTACATGCCTTTAAGAAGGCAAAGAGCATCAAGGACCATGTACTTATTTCATTTTTGACAGTAGAAAACGCCCCCACAATTCAATCCATGTGGAACCTACCACCCATCGAGGGACACCATAGGTGTGGGCAAAGCAAAGCCTGTCACACGACTATCCAGGTAAGAAACTTTACCCACAATCAGCAAACAATTTCCTTACGTTCCTTTACCAACTGCAACACTACAAACATCATCTATGGTATCCTTTTCCCCTGTGGACTACTATACGTAGAAGAAACACTACAGAAGGTCAAAGTGAGAATACTCCAGCATCAAAGCCGAATCAGATGCACAGTTCTAGGAGCACCGCTTGTTGAGCATTTGCTGGCCAAAGGACACAATCCTGACCAACTGCAATGGTTGATACTTGAAAAGGCAGAACTTGGCATAGACATTGGTGCAATCCTAAATACACAGGAGTCTATGATTCGCATGCATATGATCTCAAACAGGCTCAACGAGTCTGAGGCGCGCAATGCCCAATTAGCTGGCTTAGTGACACCTAGGTATATTTCCAACAGAACCAAACTGTCTCCTATATTTTCAGCTTGCGGTGCGGCGACAGAGCTGGAGTTCGGGAGCTGGCGTTGATCAGTCTGGACTGCGGTGCGAGTCGGGCGGTGCGTCGCAAAGCGTGCAAGACTGTGCCCCACTCTGGTGCATTTACAGGACTCGGAGTCAGCAGTAGTGACCGCGTCGGTCAGACCAATATGAGTTGGTGTAGCGAGGCGTTGCACGTCGCGATGTCCAGCAGTCGCGGTGCAGGCAACGGCTTGGGTGATGGCGTCAGGACGGAGTCGGTGAGCTCAGAGCATGCTTTGTTAGAGGCGGACTTTGCTTGATGCGGTGCCTACAGAACACCGGGCCGGTTGTGAGAGTCGGTCACAGCTCCCTGCCTCTGTAACCACTGAAACAGCGCTTCCAGAAGAAATTCCCAAAGGTTGGTGAAGTATACTGGTCCTGAGACTTCGGTCAGGGGGCAAGCTCTCTTTCAAGCCCTTGGAGATGTTTTCACAAGTTGAAAGTAAAGTCCACAAAGTTCTTTCTCCTCTTTTTGGCAGTCAGGCAACCACTGCAGGCCAATCCCCCAAGCAGCACTTCAGCGTGGGAATAGTGCGTTTCTTCAGGTTCCTCTCCACAGCAGAGGCTTCGTCTTGTAAGTCCCAAAGTGATCTAATTTCTTGGGATCAGGGTCCCAATATTTATACCCCAAAATCCTTTGTTCTCTGAAAAGGAGAAGAGCCTGTGCCCATTCCAAACCTGCTGTGAAGCACTCTGTTTACCAGACTTTTCCTTTCCTTTCACAGTGCACGGCAGGAACATCAGACGCCCCACAGGGAGTGGCTCCAGCATTGTGGAAGGCAAGTACAGCCCTGGAGCACTTTGTTGACAGTCTTCCTTCTCATCTTTCAGTGTGCAGGGCAGAGACATCAGACACACCACAGGGGGTGAAATGAGCACCGTGGGGGGGGGCACAGTCCTGTTCTGGTCCCAGGTGCAACTCATCCCTCCCATCTAGATGCAGATCTCTCTATTCTCCACTGGGCTGACTCATTCTGTCTCCTGGAATCCCCTAGCCCTGTCACTCAAACTCCAGACAAAGGAATACACAACCTCGCAGAGGCAGGCTTGAAAGGTTAGGCAAGCAAATACCTACTTTCTAAAAGTGGTATTTGCAAAAACAGAATATTCAAATAAACTCCACTAAAAGATGTAATTTAATATTCTGAGGCCAGGCATAATAAACTCGAATGTCTACCATGTTCTCTGAGTCTATTAGGATTATAAATATGTAATAATCTAACAGCCCATTCTGGCCTATGGAGAACAAGTAGCCTTGCAATAGTGAAAAATGAAAATGGCTGTCATTCACTATTAGGACATGCCACAAACATCAGGGCTTGTCCTACCTTATACGTACAATGCACCCTGCCCGTGGGCCTACCATAGGGGTGAATAATATAAAGACAAGGGAAAGTTTAGGGACTGGCAAGTGGGTGCACATGCCCAGTCAGCATGACAGTACCAGACTGCACGCAGACTCTGCAATGGCAGACCTTAGACATGTTTTACAAGGCCGCTTCTGTTTGTGGCACAAGCAGTGCTGCAAGCCCACTAGCAGCTTTTGGAATTACATACCCTGGGCACACTCAGTGCACTGACTAGTGTCTGACAAGTAAATCAAATGTTCAATGATGGAACCACTAATCAATACATCAATTTTACAGTAGGGAGCACTCACACTGTGGCACTGGACAGCAGTGACACAGTGCCCAAAGCATCTAACACCAGTAAAAACACATGAGGCAACAGCAAAAATGGAAGGGAGACTCACACCAATGGTGCCAGGTCTAACACTTGGGCTTCGTAATCTCACAAGTACCTTGGACTAGTCAAGGAGCCACACACTAAGGTATGCTGACCAGAATCAGAAACCATAGTCTAACAGGTCACAAGTAAGCTAATATTAACACATATGAATAAGCATACACTAAAACATATGTCAAAGAGCCTGGGGGCAGCCATGCCAAATGACAAAAGAAGCACCATACAAAGTATAGTTGAATTGGCCTGTTGTTCTATATAGATGATGAAGCTCATATTTATGTCATTCTGGTTACAGCAGAAGCCCTAATGTGCAGGGGAAGCTAGAGGACATTATGTAAGTCAGCAATAAATTCAATGGGTTTAAGGTTGAGGTATTCGTATGGAAAAATTGCACTGTTCTGGAAGAATGGCAAGAACCAAAAATTATAGCAAAGGCAGCATCAAATGAATGTGAGAGATTAGCAACGCAAGCGCACATTGTTGTTTATCACAAACCGAGGGACAGGATTGAAAGACCACAGAGGGGTAAATTAGGGTAACAATTAGGGTACAACAGGGTATAGGATTGTCTCAGGAAGATTTGAATCCAAAGGTACTGGTAGGCCAACTGAAGCTAATAACTAAGATACATTTCCAGGCTCTACCCATCGAAGTTGAGTTTCTGTATCTTCTGAACTTCAACTCCAAAACAATGACACATGTTTCTTCTGTTCAATTCTCATACAGTGAGAAACAAATGTGAAGGCTCTATTAAAGAAAGGCCGAGCTGTTTAGGAAAATCTAGCTAAAACTGAAATAATTCCCCCGTGTAACACGTCTCAGTCTACAGCGAAATGAACAAATGAATTTTCCGTAGCATTTACTTTGGAACACTGTAATTTCCATAGCATCTTTCGGACTGAGGACTGATGTGCTGCCAGGAGGGACCACCATTTGGACTACTTGATAGTTTTGTTGGTCTGCTGTCTGTTGGGCTATTAGACAGACTGCTACCTTGCAATCTGCCTTATGCGCTTATGCATTTTCTCTCTCTTCTAAACATGGTATGATTGGTTTGCACATGTTTGGCATATTTAATTTACTTGTAAGCCCCTTATAAAGTGATACCCCATATGCAGAGGGCCTGTTAATTAAATGCTGTCAGTGGGCCTGCAGCACTGCTTGTGCTACCCACAAACGGAGCATTTCAAACCTGTCTCAGATCTGCCACTGCAGGGCCTGTTGCTCAGTTTACTGCCTCTTTGACTTGGGAACTAAAACCACTTTCCAAGCCTTAAACTGCCCTTTTTTTGCACATAGGTCACCCCTATGCTATGCCCTAGGTAGCCCCATGGGCAGGGTGCTGTGTAAGTAAAAGGTAGGGCATGTGCCTTTATTGCATGCCTTTATTTTATGGCTTATTCTGGCTGGTAGTGACCCACAGCCTATGTTGTTTCTTTCTGCTGTGATGCCTACTCCTCTCATAGGCTAACATTGGGAATTCCTTTTAGTATATTGTTTTGGGGTGGGGGTTAATTTACATTTGTTTACTGAAGATTTTCAACGTGCAAGGTACAACAAGACAAATGCAGTATATGAAAGTCAGGAGAGGAGTATTGCGTTGTGTGGATTGGATAGTGGTCAGTGATATAAACTAACCCCCAGGTAGACGTCCCCCGGTGTCATCAGACCTGCTGCAACTAGTATTGTGAGTGTTTTTAGGCTCTTGTGTGACAGAGATATTTGGGCGGTGTAAGAGTGTCAGCACCGGGGCATTTAACTACTGCTGAACCTTCATAGTACTGTTAACCGTGTTGATCTCCAATCTGGAGACTTTCGAGCATGTTTGTGTCAGGATGGCTTTTGAGTCGGACCGGATGTCCATTTTCAGCTTCAATAGCTGTATGTGGCAGGTAGTTAATAGGGTCGTACCAATAATGGGCATACTGTGTCTGTACACTTTAGTCGGATATATACATATCCGGGGCACCGAACCCCAAAGTCTTGGTTAAAGTGATAGGAATATTGATAAATAGAGAAAACAAGGTGTTATGGCAGTTTTCATTATTCTATCCTATCAGCCAATGAGAGGGGGAATTTGATCTATTTAGCCACCTGCTGCTCAAATTTGGACATTGCTATTCTATAATTATGCTTAATAAGAACATCCGGATTTCTATGAATCTAGAGTCCCAGATATGTTTTTTTTAAAACAAATTTTATTTGTCAATGCGCATATAACAAGCAGAGCCCTGCACGCCAGAGCCATCTGCCAAAGCATACCCAACACATTCAATACAGCAAACAACTTTTATTTTTTCCCCCTTTTCGTCCCTACCCGGCAAGCAACAATACAATACATAGGAGCATTGAATGATAGCACACCCCACCCCCCACTCCCCCCTCCCACTCCCTCCCCCAAAGATCGCACTAGTCCATACCAATGTGTCCACAGCCCTAAAAGGAAAATACTCAAAAGGTCCTGATCCAGGCGCGCCGCCCCCTTACTCCTTCCCTCCCCTACTTTACGGGATCCTCGGTTTAAACCTGCAGCAAAGGCTCCTCCATCCCTGACGGTTCCAGCCGGAGTCCCCCATACTCCGCCCATCGGTTCCATATTTTTTAGTGTTTGCGCGGGCACCCCCTGGCCACAAAGATAGGTTGGTCGAGACCAATGCAAAAGTCCAGGCCGTTTTTCCAATCTGCCACCAATGGAGCCCTTGTTGCCTTCCAGGCTAAAGCACCGTCTCATTTTGCCAGGGTGAGACCAAAGAGCAGAAGGTGTTGTTTATAGACATTGCCCCCCACCCCCTCCATAACATGCAGCAGTGCCAGCTGTGGTGTGCGGGTGAGCTCCCAGCCCAGAACTTCAGAGGGACAAGCAAAGACCCCCCTCCAGAAGCGATCCAACGATATGCACTGCCAAACTGTATTGATAAATGTACCCTCCCACCGGCCACAGCGCAGAAATTCCGGGGAGGCGATCAGCCCTGCCCACCACAATCGCATCCTAGTAAAGTATATGGAGCTCCTCCTGGAGAGCCCGAAAGGGTTTAAGTGTCGTGTCTCTGAATACATCACCCAGGGTGAGGATACCAATGGCATCCCATCCCCGAAACCCCGGAAGGGCCGCCAAGAGGGGTAGGTGCCCTTTGCGCCACAGTGGAGTCTACCGGGTCAGGACGCCCCACCATCCCATGCGCCGCAGCGCCTGCCTCTGAACCATAAACACCACCTGTGTAACTGGCGGCATTGCGTTCTGCAGCCTCGCCGAATACAAGATTGTGTGCAGTGTGTGATGGCCCATAAGGTAGCGTTCCAGTGCGTACGCCGGGTCCTTCCTATCCCCATACCACCACTCTTTGAGGACCAGTAGGTGTGAGGCCCGATAGTATGAGAGGAGATCCGGGGATGCCATCCCCCCACAAATGGTGGATAAGAAGCAAGTGCGTATGGCCACTCCCACCGTCCCTCCCTCCCACAGAAACTGCCCCAGCACAGAATTCACCAATCCGAACCATCTAGGCGGGATCGGGTACGGGTAATTCTGCAGCTGGTAGAGAAGTCGGGGGAGCGCTACTATTTTAAAAATCTCCGATCAACCAAACAGCGTCAGGGGCATGCGAGACCAGGACTTAATGTCGGCCCGCACCCGTTCCCACACAGGTGCCATATTTCACTCCCAGGCAACGGCCGGTACCTCAGAGAGTACCACCCCCAAATAGTTCAACCCACCCTCTGCCGACTGAACCGCAGTCGCCCATGCGCCCACACTCGTCTGCCCACCCAGCGCCCACAATGTGGATTTGTGGGGATTCATGTAAAGACCCAACGTTTCCCTGAAGGTCTGCATTATATGCAGAAGCCGTGGCCCCGTTCTGTCCACTGCCGTCAGGAAGAAAAGAACGGAGGGGGTTGTGTCCCATGCAAACCCCCATACCTGTGGGTCCATGCAGACCCAGGCCGCCAAGGGCTCCCAAGCCAAAGCAAACAGATATGGTGACAGTCCGCGTGCCCTTCCGAATAGCAAAGGTGGAGGAGGCGGCGCCTGCAACTCGCACCAACGCTGTCAGTTCTAGGACAGAATTCGCAAGCCAAGGTTGAATTTAGGAAGCAGGGCAAACAGGTTTACCCAGCTCAGGGAGTCAAATGCCCTCTCCAAGTCTGACAAAAGTAATGCCGCCGGTTCCCCAAGTCGTTGAATCGCTGCAACCGCCCCTTGGGCCCTTCTGATATTGTGTCGGGTAGCCCGCTGGGGCATAAACCCCGCCTGATCAGGGTGCACAAGTGACGCAATATGAGGTAGCAGTCGATTGGCCAGCCCCTTTGCCAGAATTTTGGCCTCCACATTTAAGAGTGAGAAGGGGCGATAAGAGGCATGGTGCTCTGGAGGACGCCCAGGCTTTTGGAACACCACCACTTTCGCGTGTCTCCAGTCCGGGGAAAGCACACCCTTGTCCCGAGCCTCCTCCACCACAGCCCGGTAATATTGTTATGTTATGTTATGTTAAAATTTGGTAGAGCGCAAAACAGCTGCCCCAGCAAAGGGGCGTCCCGGCGCTAAAGAACCACAGAATCATCGCAAAAAAAACAGTAAAACCAGGAGTCAGAAACCTAAAGGGGAGGAAATAGATGGGTTTTGACAGCTCTCTGGAAAGCAGACAGATTTTCCATTGAGCGGATGTTCACCGGCAGATTGTTCCAAAGTTTGGCTCCTAGTACTCTAAAGGAGCGCCCACCTGTGCAAGCTAACCTTGTGCGGGGAACTGTCAGTAAATGTTGGCCAAGAGAGAGCAGATTGCGCTGTGGTACATAAGGTGTAAGGAGAGGGCGGAGAAGTTTTGGGCGTCCAGTTTTGAGTATTTTAAAGATCATAACAAGAGCTTTAAACTGGATACGGGACTCAATCTGCAGCCAATGCAGCTTTCGTATTGTGGCTCTAGCCGAGCACCTACGGGGAAGTCCGACCAAGGTTCTTGCCGCGGTGTCTGTACTCGCTGCAGACGCGCAATCTCAGCTTTGTTGGCGCCCAGGAGTAAGACGTTAGCGTAGTCTAGGCAGGACAGAATTGTGGCTTGTATAATCGTTTGACGAACCTTGGAATCAAAGAAGCCAAGTATGGGATTAAGGCTCCTCATCAAGCCCACACAAGTGGCCGCTACTCTTTTTGTGTGGGTTTGGAAATTGAGTGATGAGTCAATCCAAACACCTAGGTTTTTGACCAGGGATTTGGGGGGAGGAATGGTGCCTAGCGACAGAGGCCGCCAGTGTTGATTCCAGTAGCTGGTATTCTTTCCAAGAAGCAGTACCTCCGTCTTGCCTGCGTTGAGCTGCAGGCAATTATCCGTCATCCATTGGGCTACAGCAGCCAGCCCATCCCTGAACCTCGCTGCAGAGATAGAGGGACCTTCGGTAAGAGTGATTGCTAGCTGCGTGTCATCAGCGTATGACACCAGTGAGTGGTCCCATTCTCTGGCTACAGCCGCAAGTGGCTGTACATATAGGTTAAAAAGGGATGGGCTGAGTCCGGAGCCCTGAGGTACTCCCTGTCCGATGGGGTGGGACTGGGAGAGGAATGGAGGGGCTGACACCTGAAAAGACCTGTCCTCCAAAAAGGATCGGAACCAGTCCAATGCACGGTCCGAGATACCTGCATGTTCAGACGATATAGTAGAATGTTATGTGATACCGTGTCAAAGGCCGTGCTGAGATCTAATAGGATCAGCGCAGCACTTTGACCGGCATCAAGTATCGTCCGAAGATGTTCCTACGTGGCTAGGAGGGCAGACTCAGTGCTATGGCCTGGTCTAAACCCGTTTTGGGATGGATCTAAGATGTCATTTAGATCCATGTGCTTGGACAGGATGATGTTAACGTGAGCCTCTGCAAGTTTAGAAATCCATGGAAGCAAAGAAATGGGTCTATAGTTCTCCGGTTTGGAGGGATCGAGGACCGGTTTTTTGATGATGGGAGAGACCCGTGCTTGCTTCCAAACAGTCGGGACAGTGGCCGAGGAGAAGGACAGATTTAATATAGATGCTAGAGAGGGTAAAAAGAAATCCGGGGATTCTAAGAAGCGGGCCGGTCTCATGGGGTCTGCTGGGGAACCAGATTTGACCTTCCTGCAAAGTACAGCTAGGTCTTCATGAGAGATTTCAGGTATAAGCTCCATCCTGGTGCATTTGTTAATGGGAGGAGGGGAGCTGAGAGCTATAGCAGAGTGGCGAGGTAAGGATTTGTAGATGTTTTGTACTTTGTTCACAAAGAAGAGAGCAAGATCCTCACATTGCTGTGCTGACATAGCATTGGAGGAAGGGGATTTATTTTTCTGCAGCTCATCTACAAGTTTAAACACAACTTTGGAGGGGTTGGTACTAGAATTAATTTCTTTCGCATAGAAAGCGGCCCTAGCGGAACAGATAGCTTTGTGATAAAGCTTTTGTTTGAGTCGATAGGCAGATTTGTGTTTGATACTGTATTCTCGTCTCCATGTTCTTTCGGCTGTCTTGCATTCCTTACGCATGGCTTTCAAGGTGTTGTTATACCAGGGGTTAGAGGGAGAGCTGCGTCCTTTAGTCCATTTGAGAGGTACGAGGGTATCCAGTCCCTGATTAATCCAGTCATAGAAAGCAGCATATGTGGTGTTTATATTTGTTTGTGCTTCTTGATGGAATTCTCCTAAGGTGGTATGTAGGTCGCTAGCTGAGAGTTTGTGCCATGCTCTTTTGAGATGACGGGTAGGTTCAGCTTTGTTAAACACTTCCTTAATCAAGGTCGTAAATTTGACTAAGTAGTGATCCGACCAATCCATAGGTTTGGGCATCTCTATTATAGTTTCTGGGAGGTTGGTAAAAACCGGGTCTAGGATGTGACCAGCCGAATGGGTGGCGCCCTGGATAAGGGGGCAGAGTTGTAAGGCTGATAGGTCGGCTAGGAGGTTTTTAATAGTGGGATCTTGATTCCTATCGAAATGGAGATTCAAGTCTCCCAGTATCGTAAAGTTAGCCGAGCTCACCACCAAGGAGCTCGCTGTTTCAAGGAGAGCTTCTATAAATTTAGATGAAGGACCGGGGGGCCGATAAATATAGAGGCCAGATAATGAAAAATGGGGGGCCCCTGTGATCTTAAAGCGAGCGCTTTCACAGTTCGAAATAGATTCTTTAATGAAGGAGCACAGAAATTGCTTTCTATAAATGACAGCAATGCCACCTCCTCTGGTGTCTCTATTTATCGACTTCATATGATTGCTCTCTGGCAGCGCAAGATTGATGATACTGGTCATATCATCATGTAGCCAGGTTTCACAGATAAAAAGGATATCAGGGTTTTCATCAAGTAGAAGGGTGTTGATCTCTTGATGGTGCTTACATAGTGATCTCACATTGAGTTGTAAAATGGTGAGAGGGGTGAGTTTATACGCAGCTGAGAGGCGCTTTGAAGAGCGGGGGTTGGGCGTGGAAAAGTGGCACGACTTACAGTGTAGGTATGTCTGTCCAACATTTCCCGATATCTTCTCGCAGTTTTTTCCCGGATTTAGAGCGAGAGGCCAGTCTCTATCATAACGGTAGACTTCCCGGGTGATTTGACCAGGGGGACAGGCGAGAGGCGATGTCTTGGCAATGACGGGCGCAGACGGGCTTGCCTTAGGCGCGCCCGCTGCGCCCGTCCGCTGCGCGAACGGTGAAAGCACATGTTTTTTAAGGGGTAGGAGTGGTGGTGGGCGTGGCCTCAGAGTGGGCGCGGCCTCGCGGCTCGCCAGCGATGGCGGCGGGGAATGTTTGTTTGTTTGGGTCCGCTACCAGCCTTCACTCAGCTCGAAGGACAAGTCCAGGGGTCCTAAAGAACAAATGAGTGCCTTAAAACCAGGAAAATTAGAGTGACATGAATTTTTAAAATTTTAACAACAAAGAACTCGCGGCTTCCGCCTCAGGAGGATACGTGCTTCTGACCTGCAGCGCTATTGATCAGCGCTTTTATGCGGGTGGCGGTGGGCGTGGCCTCAGAGTGGGCGTGGCCTCGCGGCTCGCCAGCGATGGCGGCGGGAAATGTTTGTTTGTTTGGGTCCACTCCCAGCCTTCACTCGGCTGTGCGGTATGCTCGAAGGACAAGTCCAGGTGTCCTAAAGAACAAGTGAGTGTCTTAAAATCAGGAAAATTAGAGTGACATCAATTTTTTAAATTTTAACAACAAAGAACTCCCAGCTTCCGCCTCAGGAGGATACGGGCCAGTTGTAGATTATATTGACGAAAAAACTTGCTCCAAAACCCATTGGGTCTGGGCGCCTTCCCGGGATTCAGTTCTCCCAGGGCTGCTCCCAGTTCCTTGTCTGACAAGGGGGCTTCCAGCTGATCCTGCTGCTCGTCCGACAGTGCCTTTGGTGGCAGATCTGTAATACATTTCTCGACCGTGGCAGCCGCCAGACATTCCCGAGGGGCATAGAGGTCCACAAAATATGTAGCAAAACTCTCCGCAATAGCAGGAGGATCCGTAATCGGGGTCCCCACAGGATCCAATATTCCCGGTAGGGTCTGGGTGTAAAAAGTGCCCTGTCAAAGGCGATGTTACATCTTACCAGACTTGTCCCCCCCATTGCTACACCCTACTGCGTGTTGCCAGCCAGACCTGATGTTCCTCATTCCATCAGCATGGCTGCACATTCCTGTTGGGCCAAGAGCAATTGCCTCACTCCCAGGTCACTCCCAGATTCACGGTTCTGCCGA
The DNA here is from genome assembly GCF_964263255.1 of Lissotriton vulgaris. NCBI lineage: Eukaryota > Metazoa > Chordata > Amphibia > Caudata > Salamandridae > Lissotriton > Lissotriton vulgaris. Next base: position 1,209,925,672 of record NC_141694.1, read on the forward strand.
TCAAGCATCTCAATGTTCGCCTCAGCACGAGTCAGTTTCTCCCTATGCTGCCTGTGTGCCGCCGCACACCAATATATGTCCACCCCTCCCACAAAGGGCGGCACTCGACACGGAACCTAAATTCCCAGTCAGATACTGAGCAATGGATTCTCCCATGTGGGCGGTATATTCTGCATTCTGAAGATTCCACACCGCTAGACGCCACCGAAACGGCTGCCTTCCCCTGCTGGTATCTAACTCTATAAACACGGGGGAGTTGCCCGAGAGACCCAGGGGCAGTATCCCCGCTGCCACCACCCTACTTGCCAGTGCCCGGGGAACAAATATATAATCCAGTCTAGAGAAGGATTTGTGGACTGCTCAAAGGTACGTGTAGCCTCGAGCCACGGAATGCCCCCGCTGCCATGTGTCGACCCAATCCATCACCATCACCAGAGCATGCAGTTTAGTCTGTATATCACTCTTGGGACCATCCCCAACCCTCATCCTGTCCTGAGCCACCTCCATAACATCATTCCAGTCACCGCCCACCACCGACATTACATCAGGCATATCTGCCAACAGGGATCGCAGCCGCTCGATTAAATTCCACTGCAAGGGGGGTGGGGCATACACACTATCCAAAATCAGGGGTTCCTCCCCGACCCTACCCCGGACAAACAAGTAGCGCCCCTGCATGTTGGCCCATTGCTGTTCATGCGTGTGCGGGACCCTGCGATTTATCAATATGGCCACACCTCTGGACCCCCTCAGAAAGCTGGCATGAAATTCCTGTTGGAATCCATACCGCTGCAGGCAAAGAGCCTTCATGCCAATAAGGTGCATTTCTTGTAGCATAAGAATATCCACCCTTGCCCGCTTCGCGTGTTGAAGTATTGCCCCCTGCTTGACCTTGTCTAGAGCACCACGTACATTGAAGCTTAGGATACAAAGACCACCCTTCGTCCCATGCCCACCCTCGGATGTTCTAGCCATTGGGGGTTGCATCGTAGTTCAACACAAATACTGAGCCTCAGTGGCGTGTGTGTAGCCTGTTTCAGACCTGTGATGGAAGTGCGACCTGAAAACTGAAACAACCCCTTCCCAACAAACCCCCTACCTTATACCTCAAACCAAACACTGAAGTATCTGTCGCGGCAAGGCTGATCCCCGATCCCCAACAGGGGGATGGGCACCGCCCCAACCAATGGATCCCCAACTCACAGCCCATAACCATCTAGCAGGCCTCCCGCCAGCTCACACCTGACGGCAACAAAAGCCCAGTTCAGGATATTCCAGTACTCAACAAATGAAGTTCCGCTGCACCGCACCGGCATCCTCCACTAAGGTTCCAACATCTGATCCCCTGGGGCCGGCCCCCCTCGAGAGGAGGTACCGCATTACTGTGACTGCCGCCGGGACCACGTCCCTCTGTTGCCCCTCTGTCGCTGACCTCGGGGGCCTCCATGAGCCGCATCTCTCAGGGATGAATCTGACTCTCTTCCCGGTGGCATGTGGGACCTCCCCCGAACCATTTCATCCTTCCATCGGAACACCTCCTCTGGAGTGTCGAAAAAATGGGTGCAGGAAAGAAAGACCACCCGGAGGTGGACTGGGAAGAGCAGGGCATATGTTATGTTATGTTAAATTAGGACTTATATAGCGCAACGGCTACTCCAAAGGAGTGTCCCGGCGCTTTGAGCTCCAGACCAAAAGGAGGGCAGAAAACATAACAGTAACAAAGAAAGGGGCCACAGAGGGGAGAATTATCCGGCAAATAGCCAAGTTTTCAAGTTTTTCCTGAAGATAAGCAAATTAGAGGTGCTCCGCAGGGACAACGGCAATGAGTTCCAGAGCTTAGGAGCGAGAAAGCTAAAAGACCGGCCGCCTAGCCGAGCCTTTTTGATACGTGGAACCCGAGCCAAGGCCAAAGTTTCTGACCTAAGGGAGCGTGCCGGTCGATAAAAGTCCAGCCTCCTCTGAAGATACTTGGCACCAGTGCCATATAAGGCCTTGTGGGCAAGAGTCATGGTCTTAAACAGTATCCTCTTCCGCACCGGGAGCCAGTGAAGGGATGCAAGAAGATGAGAGGCACTAGTCCGACGATGAAGGCCAAAAATGGCACGCGCAGCAGCGTTCTGGGTGATCTGCAGGCGTTGGAGGAGGTATTCAGGCAGGCCCAGATATAGAGCGTTGGCATAGTCCAATCTGGACCCTATGAGGGCCTGAACGGTAATCCTCCGATGTTGCTCCGAAAGTAAGGGGAAAAACTTGCGCAACATTCTGAGGATCCCGAAACAGGTTCCCGTAAGGGTGGAAACCTGGGATTTGAGCGACAGCTCATTATCGATTTTGACTCCCAGGTTCTTAGCCCACTTAGATGACTGTGTGGGAGGGAACTTGTCAACAGGCCACCAGCCTCGCCAATCTGGTTCAGAGGGGCATCCGAAGAATAGTATCTCGGACTTATCCGAGTTGCACTTGAGGCTGTTTTGTGAAAACCAGCTAAAAACAGCCCCAAGGCACTCGCGGATCCCTTCGCCATCAAACTCTTCACCCTTACGACAGGTGAAGAGGAGCTGAGTGTCGTCAGCATAAGAGACGATCCGGGCCCCATAGGACTCCGCCAATGTCGCCAGAGGGGTCATCAAGATGTTGAAAAGAGTGGGGCTCAGGATAGAGCCCTGAGGCACTCCGACTCCCAATGGCGGCATCTCGGCGGATCCGGGTGGAACCCAGACCGTCTGGCGGCGGCTGGCCAAGAAGGAAGAAAACCAGTTGAGCACCGTCCCCCCAAGCCCGATGTCATGGAGCCTAATGAGGAGATCCTCATGGGGGACGGTGTCAAACGCCGCCGACAGGTCTAGCATGACTAACAGCACCCTGCCTCCCATATCCAGCACCTCTCTAATGATCTCCGAGACTTCCAAGAGCGCCGTCTCGGTGCTTAGGTTGGAACGGAATCCCGATTGGGACTCATGGAGCAGATCATTAGACTCCAGGAAATTGGAGAGCACGCCATGTACGTGCTTTTCCAAGATCTTGGTCAGTGCTGGGAGGAGCGAGATTGGTCTGTAGTTGGAAGGAGCCTCCGGGTCAAGATTAGGTTTCTTGATCAGAGGAATGACCATGGCTTGCTTCCAGGTCGGAGGCAGAAAGCCCTCGCTCAGAGATAGATTAAGGATGGGATTGGCTATAGGATTTATAGCATCTGCCACTCTCGCCAGAAATTTTGCCGGGCATGGATCTAATGGTGAGCCCGACTTAAGGTTCCTCATCAGGGTTAAAGATGTGTCAGCCGAGAGAGGAGGAAAATCGAGCAGGACTGGGCCCGGTGGAGACAGAGGCACTGCCTCAATCGGCCTCACAGACACATTATCCAGGTCTCTCTGCGGAAAGGAGGCCTGGATTTGCCTAATTTTGGTGGTAAAAAAGTTGGCAATAGTGTTGGCCCAGATCTCTGTCGGGGCACTCTGAGTGGAAATAGACCGAGGGCCAGTAAATTCCCGCACGATTGGAAGTTTGAGCTCTCTCAATCGGGCCTTGGCGGCCATGAATGACTGACGTTGTTGCTAGACTTGTCGCGAATAATCAGGGATTATCAGGATACGGGTATTATTGAATAGCAATGGTTCTTTAGCTCGGGCCTGCTTCAAAATGGCATCCCTGTCCAGATAATTCAACAATTTGGCAATGACAGGCCACGGGCGAGCCCCCACCGGAGGTTTCTGCACGAGTGCTTGATGGACCCGCTCCACTACAAAACATCTGGACATAGCCTCGGGCGGAGCCAGCCCTACAGCCAGGTTGTAAGGAAGCGTTCCATGTTTCCCTCTTCACAGCCCTCTGGAAACCAAACGAATCAGAGATTGTTGCGCCAGGTCCGTCCTTCCACATCCTCCGCTCTGAGCGTGAGGCCCTTTTGGACGGTCTCTATCACTGCCACCTTCCGCTTCAGCTCTGTGACATTGTACTCCACTCCTGAGATGTGGGTTTCAGCCTCAGCAATACGGGACACCGCATTACTTAGATCCTGTCACACCAGCATAACATCCACTCCAACTGCCCCAATTTTTGCATCCAACATGTCCCTGAAATGGGTGATGGCTGCCATGAGGGCCGCATTGTCCGGCACAGCTCCTGACTGGCCCCCAGAGGCTCCGGCCTCCGCCCTAGAGCTGGTAAATTTGTCAATGGGCCCCTGCTTAGTTGATCCGCCTCCTCCCTTGTCTCTGGTGATGATTATGTCTTGAGCTTCCTGCCGACCCAACCCTGACCAGAAGAGACACCAGCACAGACGAGGGCACCTCCTACTACCCAGTCCAACCACTGAGCGAGCACCAGCCAGTATTAGGCCCTACCACTCCAATTCACCAGGCGCCCCAGGGACCCAGCCCCTCCTGGGCACGAGGACTCTGTTTAACCAGTCTCCAGAGCAATGGTATCACAACCAAGCGGGTGAGGCCACTCACCCACCCCGCCATGGATTCTTCACACAGGGCACGGCGGGCACCCCTGGCGTCCTATCTCTCGCTCCCGCGGTCCAATCTATTGACCGCCGATAGTTGCAACTGCCCTGAATGGTTCCCGGTACAGAGGGCTGGGCCCAGGCAGGCAAACTGGTCCTCGGTCCCCGCCTCGCGGGCAGATGATGCCACTGGTTCCCTCCTCCCACATCGCTCCACTAAGTGGCCTCGCGGGGCGTAGGGTCCTCCCTCCGATCACCCCACCAAAGACCCTGCGGGCTCAGGACATCCTGACTGGGGTAGGAGCAGCCAAATAAGATGTCCAATAGCTCCCAATGCGGCCCGACTTCCCCCACTGTGCCAGTCAATGGGGAGGGAAGTGCATCGCCACCATGTGCGGGGGCCCAGAGACCACTATGTGCCCCAATGAGGAAGGCAGGGCCGTCTTATCACAGCAGCCCCCCACGCGGCTCGGCCGTGCTTCAGATCCCCGCTGCAGCACCAAGTGGGGGGGGGCAACCGCCGCTTCCACACCGGGGCCACAAAATAAGCAAAGCATAGCTGGAGGAGGGCAAGGCTGTTCTGTATAGCCCAATGTCTGGAGTTCTTTATAGAGGCAGCCCACTAAGGCCCTGGCAGCCCTGGGCACGGCCCGACTGTGCCGCCGATCCCCACCGCGGCTCCAATGATGCAGAGCACCGTGAGGTGCGGGTCAGCCGCCACTATCGCCAGTTGCCTCATCCCTTGCGCACCTCCGCCACTACAAGGTCTCAGTGGCGGCCACCACTTCAGCCGCTCCACCTTATCTTTGCGGCGCGGTCTGGTCGCCGGATCTCTTCATCGCGCTCCAGCAGCCCCGCCATCCGGACCGCAGGGCCTCAGTGCAGCTCCCCGCAGCCCGATTCGTCAGCGGATCTCCCGCCACCGGGCCATATCACTCTCCGCCTCTAGATGCACACGCCGGCTTCTGCACGCAGCCTTTGATCTCCAGCAGGGGCGCCGCCCGCAGTCCCAGGGGCCTCCCGCCCTTGAACAGGCCTCTTTCTCAAAGCGGTGGAAACACATTGCCACAGCAGCTCTCTGCCCCCAAGTTGCACCGGGCGAACGAGTAGCGGTGCTGCACCGCAGGAACAGTGATTTCAGTGTTGATCGTACCAGGATGTCAGGATTTATGACCGATATATGGTGGGCTGGATGGAGCCGGCTTAGCACACGTCCGCCATGTTGGCTTACCAAGCCACGCCCCCAGATTCACAGATATTTAACCGGGTCCGTGCACCACTTAAGGGGGAAGTCACGCTCGTGTGGCTCATTGCATTGCGTTAAAGGAAATATAGTGGATGTTCTCCAGTTAATGCATAAGTCGGAGTGTGTCCCATATTTTTTATATTCCCTGATTAGGGGGTCAAGCTGTGCTCCGGGGTTGAGGATATAAATTACTGTTTCATCTGCATATAACGAAATGGCAAGTGGACATTGCCGCTGATGCATGTAGCTGCCGTATTCTACAGGCCAGTGGTTCCAGTGCTATATTGAATAACATCTGCAGCAGGTCTTCAATAGGTCAGAGGTATTGTTGTTAATGCGTAGCTAGCCACAGGATCAGTGTACAGTAAGCATATCCATTGCGTGAAAGCTCGGTGCATACCTATGAGATGCATTACAGTGAACATGTAAATGTAAATGTCTAATATTTGTGAAGCGCGAACAATTACCCGAAGGTGTCAAGGCGCTGGGCGCCGTCGGGAAGATTAGGCTAGCTATTGCTCAGAGTCACATGGTGCTAGGCTGATCTGCCGCCGGCACGATGATAGGATCGTGAGCCCATGGGTTCCGGAGTCAGTCGCCCTGGCCGCTGCGCCACACCTCTTCCACATGTACAGAATCAAAGGCTTTAGCGGCGTCTAGCAACACAGCCGCTGCCTTTAGTGAGGGGTCTTATTGATGTAAGACTGCAAAGATCGTACGCTGGGAATGCGAGGTGGAGCGGTCGGGCACAAATCCTGACTGGTCAAGTAATATTAATGTGGGGAGGATTGGCAGTCATCTAGTGACAATAATCATTGCCAACATTTTAGTGTCTATATTTAGCAATGAGAGAGGCCCCTAGGAGTTGCATCCTTCTGGGACTTTACCCGGTTTTAGGAGAGTGATGATGAGCACCTTGCACAATGTCAGGGGTAATATGGCTGTCTCATAAGCCTGAGTATACATTGCAGGTAAATGTGGTGCCAGAAGTTCTGCATATGCTTTATAGAATTTGCTTGGAATCCCATTAATTCCTGATGCCTTTCCATTTGGTGATGAGGATATTGCATCCTTTACCTCTTCTAGGGAAATAGGTTACGCTAAAAAATCTCTCTGCCCCTGGAGTAAGCCACGCTAGTGTCAGCTCATCAAGGTAAGAGCACATCTCCATCTCCGTGGCTGATTGACAAGGCCTGTACAGGTTGGCATAGTATTCTTTGAACATCAGGGGGTTGAAGTATACCACACCCTCCCGGAATTCCAATCTCACAATATGTGGCTCAATGTACTTTCAGTTTTTTGGCAAGGCTGTGGACCGGTCTCCCATCCTCACCGTAGAATCTTGCTATTCATCACCATGCCAAGTGTTTCACTTCCTGTGCTGCAGTATCACTATACTCAGTGATCTGGTCACATATTTGTGCTAGGATAGCCAGTTGTGCTTCATATTGCCTTTCTAATTGTTTCAGTTATTTTTCTATAGTACGCATAAGGTAGCGAAGCATCCTCGGTACCCCTGCCTGCAGCCCCTTACAAATTCCACGAAAGATGACTTTAAATGCTTCTCACAACATGCCCGCACCATCCACTGAACCTTGGCTTTCTATAAAGTAATAAATATTTGCCTCACTCACACTCTCTCTAAAAAGCGGGTCCAACAGTGACGAAGCTTGCAAACACAATTGGAACTGTAAAGGTCTTTGTGTGGGTTTGGATATCACCAGAAGCACAGGGGAGTGATCTGACAATATTCTGGGCAATTGAAGCACCTTGGTGACCCATGTTCTAATAGCCTGCAAGACTAGCCAGTATTTGGGTCTGGGTCACGTTTTACCAGCTGAGGAGATAGGTGTACTTTTTTGCACATTCAGGTGTTGAGTTCTCCAGACATCTATTAAGTAATGAGACTCCATTATGTCTCGGATTGCACAAGCTGAGTGTTTACCCTGCCAGTCAGTCGAAGCGTTTTGGTCAAGTGTTGTATCTAGATACATGGTTAAGTCTCTACCCCAGAGTACTGTTGTGGGCTACAGGGCATACAAGTGGCTCGCTATTTCTCGATCAACATTCAGTATCTATGTATAAATGATCGTCACCATAGTACCATATAAATTTCCCTGGAGTAAAACATAATGCCCTATATCATCTGTTTATGTATGACTGAGGGTAAACTGAAGTCCCTTTTCAAGGAGTATCATAACCCCGCTTGAGTAAGATGAATAGGAAGAGGTCACCCTAACTGCGGCCCATCTAGACCCATATAATTATCAGTGTGGCATGTAAGATTTGTTTTCTGCATTAAGATCATATGTATCTGATGTCAGTCTACATAGGCAAGCACTTCCTATATTTTTGGGGTTATTTAACCCCTGGACGTTCCAAGTAATTAATCTACGTTGATTCTGTATGTGTGTCATATAAGTGCAGCATGACTTAGTGCCAGATATTACATTGCCACAGTGTCATGGTTTGTTGCTGAGTAGTGTTTGTCAACTTCTTTGTGTACTGATCTATAGTCAGATAACAAAAAACAATGGTGCCCCCACCCACTTTAGGATCTCAGTTATGCTAAAGACATCCCTTAAATTTTGCAAACAGAAGAACGAAAAGACATGATTTACAATACAACCTGTCATGGCCATCAAAACAAAGCAGATTAAAGGAAATAAGAAGATACTCTCAAATGGTAAATACCCTCATAGGTGTAGCTAGAGGCAAGAAGTAGGGGTGGTCGGAGACAGTGATACCATCCATGGATCAAATCAATAGTTCTAGAGGCCATATTCCAAAAGGCATTAGTAAGGGCGATGCATTCAAGTGTGGGGATGACACTATGCGTCATTCTTTGTCTCATTGAAATAGCCTCTGAAGGCCACAATTTGGGAACTGTAGCATCCAGACTGGCGATGCCAACAGCAGCAGTCTAGCTTACTTATAGTTTTATGAAGTGGTATTTATTCTCTTTAGTCCCCTGTGGCTGAAGACAGTGAGCGCAGTGGGTATTCACCATAGAATCGGATGACTGAAGCATTTCTCATTGAACTGAAAATCTTTTGTTTACCATCGTCTTCAATGCTGAGATGGGCCGGATATAACATTGTGTATTGTACGTTTAAGGCCCTTAGCTTTTAATTATTCTGCATGAATACCCTGTGTGCTGTCTGAATCACCATTGTGAAATTCGGATAAACCGCCACTTGAAATCCCTGGTACCTGATGTTTTGTCTGTCTCTTGACAGGCTGAGGACAGCATCCTTGTCTCAGTAGTTCAATAGTTTGGCTAATATAGGTCTTGGGTCTGCTCCAGGCACCATCACTGACCTATGTGCTCTCCCAACATTCAGAACCATTGACAGTTGTTCTGGGTCAAAAAGGTCCTTTAACATAGTTTCGGTGTAATGCACAAGACAGCCTGTGCTAGTTGACTCCACCAACGCCAATGATTTGGATGTTATTTTGTTGTGATTGTGTCTCTAAATCTTCATTCTTTGGCAGTATAATTTCTAGTACTTTCTCCATATTTAGGCATTTAGTGATCTAATCATGGGATTCATACTCCATGGATGATATGCAATGTTCTGCTACTGTAATACGTGTTGCCTGTTTATCCATCTTAACAGCCTTATGAGTCATTCAAAGAGTTAATGTGTCATTTTTACCAACAATGGATTGGAGGCTCATTTGCATAGCGAGCAATGTAGTTTCCAGAAGGGGAATCCCAGGTGGTGGGGGCTCCTGCTCCGAGTCCGAGTGTGCAAAGGGGAGGCGAGATTGTTGCTTGTCCATCTTGTCCATGTAGACAGTCTCTCAAGCTGCCACTCCAAGGATGGCCTGATAATAAGGTGGCCCACGACAACTATAGGATGTGCATTTTCTGCTTGGAATGTTTTGATATCCAGCTGCAGTGCAACTGCCAACTACAGTCTCTCAAAGTCCTGGCAAGTGTTTCTAAAGTTGTGACTCAGAGCCAGCCCACTTGGCGCTTCAACTAACTCCTAGGCCGAAGCGCACTCCCACCTGACCAAACCCCAGGCTGCTTCTTCATATATCTGCCACTTTGCCAACCAGTTGCAACTCCGTAAATGAGCACAGTGAGAGATTTCACTGCAGGGGAGGTAAGTATACACGGCCGTCAGCCACAGGTCACTTCAAGCAGCAACGCTTTGTTTTCAGGCGGCAGAGGAGCAGGTCAGCAGGCCTCAGCCAGGCCCCATCAACAGCCAGATCAGGCAGTACTAAGACTTTCTGGTGTCAACCAGGCCCCGTTTGCCTACTGAGTCCCAAGTGGGATTTAACACAGCCAAGCAGTGCACCACAAACAGTCTCCCCTCACACGGGTGCCACGTGGCCTTCCCCAATATCTGCAGCGTCTATGCATGGCAGCACATCCTCTACTCAACCGCCTGGGCTTACTCACCAACACAATCTTCGGTAGTGTCCGGCCCACCCCAGCCAGACACCGAGGTCATGGTAACCACATCTCCAGGCACGGCCCTGGTCCCAGCAGCCTCCAGACGAGCAGCACCACCGGGCCAAACCCCAGTGTACATAGACGCGGACGTGCCACTGCCACTGCATCAAGCCACACAGCTGTCCCCAGCATCTCAGGACCGTGGTTCTGGCAGTAGTAGTTTTCCAATATACTAGATCCCAGGCGCTCAGCAATGACCAGCAGACAATCCACACAACCAGGGCATCTGTTCTAGCATTCCATCCTAGATCCCGTGCCATCGCCATCTCCCGCAGGACCACCAGGCATTTAGTTATTGGGCATTAACAGACGCGCATCTCAGGGACATACAATATTCCTCTGGCTACATCGGTGGTCGGGCAATCAGCAGTTTACAAATGCCCAGCACCATGCTGTTGCTTTCTATAGGGCCAGCTGTCCTAACTTGTAGGAACTGATGACGCAGAGCGGCTAAGTGACCCTGACTGGACCTCCTGCATGTTGAGGGGTATTATTGGTGAGCTGAGTTATTGCCAAGGGACTGCTGTGTTCTGCTTGTGACTCACGCTGCATAGCTTGTGCATCTCCATGTCCATGAGCTGCATCTTGCGCCAATTTGCGCCAATTTCAAACATCCCCCGTGTGCGAACCAGCATCTCAGTTTCAAAGTAAGCTTTGCTTTCGACCCTAGGAAACATGAGGTAGCAGCCCTGTGAGGAACTGAGTCCCACCTTCAGCCTCACTGAAGTCCACAAGTAGTGCCGGACCCTGAGGAAGCCCACACAGCTAGAGGAGCCTAACCCACATTCCTCACATGAAAAGGTACTGTGGGAGCTGAAATGGAGGCACCGCTGTCTGGCGTCCCTTCGTGGGCAACCTAGCCCCTCTATAAAACGAAGAGAGGCTGTGCTTATTAAGCAGCTGTGCTGCATGTTTGTGGACAGCTGCATTTGGTAATTCTACACTCGGGGGACACTGCAAGGCCTCCCCGCTAAAAACTACAGTTGGTCTTACATGGAAGAAGGCACATTAGGAAGGCATTTGCTCGATTATCACAATATGGGGTGAGAATTCGATGGTGTCTTTTGTTTAGTTCAGGCACGCAGGTGCTACTGTACCCTACATTTTCCGTCACCCAATATTTCCTGCTAAACTCACACAAATTACCCTAACTAGGGGTGCAAGGGTTCTTGTGCGATGTAGACCTATGGTTACTGTTAGATCTGGGGGTCTCTAGTTGGCAGAAGTATGTACCAATGTCCAAATAGGGACCCTTGCTTCTAGTCAGGGTAAGGGGGATACACTCTTTGGATAACCCCTGCTCACTCCCTTGGTAGCTTGGCACGAGCACACAGGCTTATCAAAGGCAATGTGTAAAGTATTTGTACCAACACTCACTGTAACACAGTGAAAACACCACAAATGGACTCCACACCAGAAAAATATAGTATCTTTATCTAAACTACACAAGACAAAAACAACAAAAATCCAACATACACAGTTCAAGAATATGATTTCAAAAGAGTTCTAGGGTCAAAATAATCCACAGTTGCGTCAGTTTTAGCCCAAAGTACCTGTATATGCGACAAAAGTTCCAAGCTGCAACTGCAGCGTCGAAAAACAAGCAATGCGTCACTCCTGTGACACTGGGGAGGCATGTTGCGATGAATCCGGTCTGTATGGGGAGTGATGCGATACCTTTTATGGATTCCGGGGTGCAGCTTCTCCGGTAGGATGCTTCTCGCTCATGCGGGATGTGACGAACTTCGGGCGGCGATGATCTTTGGTGCAGTGGCGATGCACGGCACATCGTTGATCCTCTTCTGCTGCGGACCCGCTCGATGTGTTGCACTGGACTCTGCGACGATGTTCACAGCAACGGGATGCGGTCCGCAAGCAAGCGGATCTCACAGCGATGACAGGATCTGCAACCATACTCGCAGCAACAGGAATCTTCCCGCACCTGGGTGATGCACTCCTCAAGCGAACGATGTGTTGGTTCTTGTAGCGGCAACAGGCGCTGCGATGATCTTCGCGGCAACTGAAATCTTCTCGCACTGTTGACGATGCGCTCCACAAGCGAGCGATGCGTGCAAATTGTAGATTTTCTTGTTTTCGTCTTGTCCAGCTCCCCATACAGCAGAAAACAACCTCCAGAGGCACCACAAATGGATCAAGCTCTCCAGGCAGGTCAGAACTAACACAGCAGAGTTCAGGGGGGAAGCTGGGCGTGAAGTCCTTTTGTTCCTGGGACTTCTTAACAGGAGACCAGCTCTCCTCAGGCCCTTGGAGATCTCTTCAAGCAAGGGGACACAGAAACAGCAAAGTCCTTCCCCTCTCCTGGGCAGAATAGCAACTGCAAGTCAGCCTTACAGCAGGTCAGTCCTTCTTCTTCAGTCTTCCAGCTTTTCTCCTTTGCAGAGATTACTTCTTGATTCCAGGATGATCTAAAGTTCTGGGTATCCTTTTTGTACCAATATTTTTTTTGTTCTCTGAAGGCAGAGAGGCCTTTGCCTAGTTCAAACAAGTTCTGGTCAGTCCTGGAGCATTTTGTTTACATGACTCCTTCTTTCTTTTGAGGGAGAGAGGGGCAGAGCCGTCAGCCACCCAGCAGGAGGTGGAGCCAGCGTTATGGAAGGCAGGCACAGCTCTATTCAGGGCCAAGTGCTATCCCCTCCCGCCACTCAAGATGCGGATGGAGCTATTCAGCCCAGGGATGACTCATCCAGCCTCTTGGAGCCACCCCAGCCCCTATCACTCACAAACCAGACAGTAAATTCACAAACAGGCAGAGGCGCACAGAAAGGTTAGACAAGAAAACAGCCACTTTCTAAAAGTGCTGTTTTCAAATACAGGATTTAAAACCATCCTTCCTAAAAGATGGGTTATTAAATTCTGAATTCAAGGATACCATACTTCAATTTTCTATCTTGCTGCTATGGGAAGATATGCAGGTAAACATTATACACATCATTCCCCATTCTAGTCAATGGGCAAGATAGCCTTTCAATAGTAAAAAACGTAATTGACAGTATCTCACTATCACAGCATGTCACCCACACTAGTACATGCTCTACCTTTCACATACGCTGCACCCTGCCCCGGGGGTACCTTGGGCCTTCCATAGGTGTGTCCAATGTGCACAGAAAGGGAAGGGTTAGGCCTGACACTGGCCAGGTCAGCATGGCAGTTTAGCAACTGCACACAGGCACTGCGGTGGCAGGTCTGAGACACAATTTTAGGGCTATTCATGTGGGTGGCACAATCAGTGCTGCAGGCCCACTAGTAGCATTTGAATCACCAGCCCTGGCACACTCAGTGTACTTTACTAGGGACCTACTGATGAAACAAATCTGCCAATCATGTATAACCAATCATAATAACAATTTACCCATGGAGCAATTGCACTTTGACACTGATCAGCAGTGGCAAAGTGCCCAAAGCATCTCAACTAGCAAAAACGAAATCCAGCACAGCGTCAAAAATACAGGAGGCAAAGGCAAAAGGTCAAGGGGGAACCACGCCAAAGATGCCAAGTCTAACACGTGCCCCCTCCAGCTGAATGTGGGGAGAACTACCCACCCTCTTGGGAGTTCTCATCACTAAAGCTGAAAAACATGGACAGCATTGCCATGTTCTGTACCAGGGTGGTGTTCCACTGTAAAGTCCATTCCCTGTAGGGAGATGGACCACCTCAACAGTTTTGGGTTCTCACCCCTCAATTGCAATAACCATCTGAGGGGCCTGTGGTCTGTCTGAACCCAGAAGTGAGTCCCAAACAAGTAGGGCCTCAGCTTCTTCAGAGCCCAGACCACAGCAAAAGCTTCCCTTTCAATCGAACTCCACCTCTGTTCCCTGGGAAGTAGTCTTCTACTAATGAAGGCTACAGGTTGGTCCAAGCCCTTGTCGTTTATCTGTGAGAGTACTGCTCCCACAGCATGCTCCAAAACATCTGTCTGCACTACAAACTCACTGGAGAAATCAGGTGCCTTTAGCACAGGGGCTGTGCACATGGCAGTCTTCAGGGCATAAAAAGCAGTTTTACAGGCATCGGTCTAATTCATTCTCCTAGGCTGCTTCCTTGAAGTCAGCTCCGTCAAGGGGGCAACAATGGTGCCATCTCAGTTGACAAATCAGCGGTAATACCCAGTGAGTCCTTAAATAGCTCTCACCTCTGTCTGGGTCTTGAGGGGCTCCCAAGCCAGAATGGTATCAATCTTCGCTTGGAGGGGCACCACCTGGCCGCTACCTACCTGGTATCCCAAGTACACCACAGATCTCTGCCCCATCTGGCACTTACTGGCCTTGATAGTGAGGCCTGCCCTTTGCAGAGCCTTCAACACTTCGTTGAGGTGTTGCAAGTCTTCTTTCCAAGTGGAGCTGAACACAACAATGTCATCCAGGTTTACGGCGCTGAATTCCTCCAGCCCGGACAGTACCTGTTTGACCAGTCTCTGGAATGTGGTAGGGGCGTACTTCAACCCAAAGGGCTTGACACAGAACTGGAAGTGCGTGCCCCTCTGGCGTATAAAACGCAGACCTCTCCTTGGCCCCCTCAGTTAAGGCAATCTGCCAGTACCCAGATGCTTAGTCAAACGTACTGAGGTACTGGGCAGCGCCCAACTGATCCACAAGCTCATCAGCTAATGGGATGGGGTGTGTGTCAGTTTTGGTGACCACATTGAGCTCACTTTAGTCCACACAAAATCGGAGTTCCGGAGTGGCACCGGGCACAGCAGCTTTTGGCACTAAGACCACTGGGATAGCCCATGGGCTCCTGGAGGGTTCAATTACCCCTAGCGTTAACATCTTGGAAACGTCTTCCTTTATGCTGTCCCTGGCCCTGACCTTGTCAGCTACCCTGTAGAATTTCTGCTTCACAGGTAAACTATCTCCAGTGTCCACATCACGGACCCACCAATTGAGGTCAGGGAGAACAGGGAGGCAAACTGACCCAACACCTGGTGACAGTCCCTCTGCTGTTCCGGGGTCAGGGTGGGCGAGAGGACCACACCATCCACTGACCCATCTTGCTCCTTGGCTGACAGGAGGTCAGGTAGAGGGTCACTATCCTCTTCCATACCAGCATCTGTAGCAAGGAACATTGTCACATTAGACCTCTCAAAGTGGGGTTTGAGGCGGTTCACATGTAGGACCCTCAAAGGGTTTCTGGGAGTCTGTAAGTTAACCAGGTAGGTTACATCGCTCTTGCACTCCACCACTTTGTATGGCCCAGTTCACTTGTCTTGGAGTGCTCAAGGCTCCACTTGTGCCATCACCCACACCTTCTGCCCAGGTTAAAATTCAACCAGAGTGGCATTCTGGTCGTACCATCTTTTCATTTCTTCCTGGCTAGCTTCCAGGTTCTCCTGAGCCAGTTTCCGGAAGCGTTGTGTTTGGTTGCAGAAGGCCAGCATGTAGCTAATCACATCCTGGGGGGTCTTACAAGGGGATTTCTCCCAACCCTCCTTCACTAGACTGAGAGGCCCTCTCACTGGGTGGCCATACAGGAGTTTTAAGAGATTGAACCCCGAGGACTTCTGGGGCACCTCCCTGCAGGCGAACAACAGACATGGTAAAAAGACGTACCACTTCCGTCTCATGGGCTGCGCAAGGCCCATTTTAATACCTTTCAGAGTTCGGTTGAATCTCTCAACCAACTCATTTCTATAGGGATGGTAAGGAGTGGTGAACTTATAAGTTACCCCACACTTCTTCCATAAAGACTTCATGTACCTAGAGATGAAGTTGGTACCCTGGTTGGAGACCACCTCTCTGGGGAACCCCAGACGGGAAAAAATCGCCATCAATGCATGGCCCACCACGGGTGCTGTGATTGTCCAGAGAGAGACAGCTTCCGGGTACCTTGTGTCATGGTCCACCAAGACCAGGATGAACCAGTTGCCTAAGGCTGTCTTGAGGTCTGGAGGCCAAATTATTTTGATGCCCACCCGCTCAAAAGGGGTGCTCACCACAGGTAAGGGTTGGAGGGGTGCCTAGCACTTTCCTCCGCTCTTGCCACTTGCCTGATAAGTCTGGCAAGTCCTACAGAATGTACCAACATGCTTCTTCATCTGGGGCCAGAAGAAGTGAGTGACAAGCCTTTGAAAGGTCTTGTCCTCCCCCAGATGTCCTGCGAGAGGCACGTCAGGAGCCAAACCCATTAGGAAGGCCCAGAAGCGCTCGGGTACCACTAGCACATGAGCTGCACCGGGCTCAGCGACCTTAGGCTCACTATAAAGCAACCCATCTTCCCAGTAAATGAGATAATCCTTGGACTCTCCACCTGCTGCCTGGTCTGCAGCCTGTTGCCGCACACCAATGAGAGAAGGGCATTCCATCTGCTCCTTGCAGAATTCCTCCCTGGAGGGACCCCTTCTTGCTGCCAATGGGTCAGGTAAGGTAGGTCCCCCAGTTCTGCCACCTGTTCCCCCTCAGGGCATCCCCCTCAGGTTCTGCTCCTTCCTGGAATGTGGGAATGGCTGGGACTGGTTTCCCACACCCTCTGCCCCTTCTCTCCCTGGCAGGCACCTGGGCCACTGTTTCAGGCTCCAGGTTTGCTGAATCACCCCTACTGGCTGCCATGGACCGAGTGGTCACACAGACCCACTCAGGCAGACCCAACATCTCCAGATGAGCCTGGATTCCTTCATGGGGAACTCACCAGGTCATTACCTAACAGACAGTCTACAGGCATGGATGGTCTCACAACAAGCCTTCTCGAGTGCTGAGAACCCCCTCTACTCAAAAGGGAACCAGCGCCACTTTGCAGGGGCACACTGAGTTGTTGACTGCAACTACTGGGTGAAGTACATTGGGAATGACCTGCTCTTCAGACACCCACTGAAATCTTACAGATGTCACACTGGCTCCTGTGCCTCTCAGAGCTTCCACCCTCCTCCCATTGATGGTCCCCCACTGCCCGTATTTCTTAGTGTTCTCTGGCAGGTAGGTTTTCAGGACCATCTCTTGGTCTCCTAAAGAGACAAGGGTCATTACTGCTGGCCCTCTACTTCAATAGAAATTAAATCCTCCCCCAAAGCTACACTCACTAAACCCAGTGTTGGAGCATCAGTGGGAGCTGGGAGTTTCTTGGGGTACTTAGGGGCAACATGTCCCACCTCATTGCAGTGATGGCAGGTAGGGGGACCCCTGTTGTCCGCCTGACCCTATGGGGCCAGGTTGGTTTAGGCTTTGGGGGCTGAGACTCCATTTCAAGGGAACTGTTTAGGGGCCCTTGAGAGAACTCCTTTTGGTTACCCTTGTCCTCCCACTCTTCTTCTGGGGACCCTGCGCACATTTGGCTGTAGTACCCACAATCCCCCTGTGAATCCTGGTGCTAGTCCAGAGGTCGGCCTCCTTAGCAAGCTCAATGGGGTCCATCAGCTTGCTGTCTAAAAGATGCTGGCGCAGCTCTGGAACACATAGACTACTCGGGTGCTCCCAACTAATTAAATGTAACAACCCCTTAGAATCAGTTACTCTGCTGCCCTTTATCCAACCTTCCAGTGCACGTGTGTCCTGATTCAAACACTCCATCCAAATCTCAGACTCTTTCTTCTTTGAGTTCCTAAACTGTTGTCTATACTGTTCTGGAGTAAGTCCATACCTGAGACAAAGGGCCTCCTTCATATTCGGATAGGTCATGGCCCCTGCCAACTCTAAGGACTCTAGAGCACTCCTCCCAGAAGCCTCAAAATGTTTCCACAGGCCCGCCCCCCCAATGCTGTTCAGACACACGATTCATTCTTAACTCAATCTCATAAGAGGTGAACCAGGCATAGATATCCTCACTCCTAATATAATTCTGTACCAAATCCTTGGGGATATATACTTTACCCCCCTGCACTTGCTGTGCACTGCCACCATTTGAACGGTACTCCGCCTGCCTGGCCTTGATATCCAGCTCTCTCAAGCTCAACTCATAAGCCAAAAGCAATTTCTTCTTTTCCAGGGCTCAAGTATTCTTGCTCTCCTCTTTCTCTACTTCCAATTGCTTCATCTTCATCCTCATGACTTCCAATTCAGGGTTTCTCACTTTGATTCTCCTCTAACTCTTCTGGAGTAAAACCCCTACGGGAATGGTTGCTGCCAGCCTTGAGCTTGGTCTGCTCACTGGCAGATCTTGGGGTTGAAAACCATCCCTTCCACTTGTATCATTTCCTTCTTGGGCCTCCCACCAGGCCTTCGAGACTCTCTGCAGCTCATCCTTCCTAAAGCTGCTTTTCAAGGGGTAACCAAAATCTTTGCAGAATTGTTTAAGCTGATCAACTTTGTATGAATAAAGATCCGCAATGCACAATTCCAATCCTGCCGGCTCACTTGTTGCCTTCCTATGCTAAGACATGATGCTTTGAAGAGTTATTCAAAAATGGAACCAAAAAAACTAAACACGGTATGTGTTTGCGTAGTGGTCTGCACTAGACTAGTGATGTACACCAGTTACTGTGGGTCAAATCCTCACCGCTGACCACCAATGTTAGATCCGGGGGCCTCAAGTTGGCAGAGGTAGGTACCAATGTCCAAATAGGGACCCTTGCTTCTAGTTATGGTAAGGGGGATATACTCTTTGGATAACCCCTGCTTTCCCCCCTTGGTAGCTTGGCATGAGCAGACAGGCTTATCAAAGGAAATGTGTAAAGTATTTGTACCAACACTCACAGTAAAACAGTAAAAACACCAAAAATGGACTCCACACCAGTTTAGAAAAATAAAGTATCTTGATCTAAACTACACAAGACCAAAATGACAAAAATCCAACACACACAGTTCAAGAATATGATTTTAAAAGAGTTCTAGAGTTTGCATCAAAATAATCCACAGTTGCCCCAGTTTTAGCCCAAAGTACCTGTAGATGCGACAAAAGTTCCTAGCGGCAACTGCAGCATCGAAACCCAAGCAATGCGCCACTCCTGGGACCCTGGGGAGGCAATGCGACAACCCTGCTGCACGCAGCAGCGTGTTGCAACGAATCCAGTCTGTATGGGGAGTGATCCGATACCTTGTATGAAATACGGGGTGCAGCTTCTCTGGTAGGATGCGTCTCGCACAGGCATGATGCAATGATCTTCGGGGCGGCGACGATCTTCGGTGCAGCGGCGATGCTCAGTGCAGAGTTGATCTTTTTCTGCCGCGGCCCCCTGATGCGTTGACACTGGACTCTGCAACGATGTTCGCTGCAACATTATGCTGTCCACAAGCAAGCGATGCAATGATTCCCACAGTGACAACAGGCTCCGCGACGATACTTGCAGAGACAGGAATCTTCCCGCACTGGGGCGATGCGCTCCACAATCGAACGATGCGTCAGTTCTTGCAGCGGCAACAGGAGCTCCGACGATGTTCGCGGCGACGGAAATCTTCTCGAACTGTTGACAATGCGCTCCTTAAGCGACCGATGCGTGCAAATTGTAGATTTTCTTATTTTCTTCTTGTCTAGCTCCCCAAACAACAGGAAACAACCTCCAGAGGCCCCACACATGGTTCAAGCTCTCCAGGCAGGTCAGGACTCACACAGCAGAGTTAAGGGGAAGCTGGGGGTGAAGTCCATATTTTCCTGGAACTTCTTAACAGGAGACCAGCTCTCCCCAGAGCCTTGGAGATCTATGCAAGCAAGGGGACAAAGCAACAGCAAAGTCCTTCCCCTCTCCTTCGCAGAATAGCAACTGCAGGTCAGACTTACAGCAGGTCAGTCCTTCTTCTTCAGTCTTCCAGCTTTTCTCCTTGGCAGAGGTTCCTTCTTGATTCCAAGATGATCTAAAGTTCTGGGTATCCTTTTTATACCAATATTTTCTTTGTTCTCTGAAGACAGAGAGGCCTTTGCCTAGTCCAAACCAGTTCTGATCAGTCCTGGAGCACTCTGTTACCATGACTCCTTCTTTCCTTTGAGAGAGAGGGGCAAGGTCGTCTGCCGCCCAGCAGGAGGTGGAGCCAGCATTGTGGAAGGCAGGCACAGCCCTATTCAGGCTCAAGCGCTATCCTCTCCCACCACTCAAGATACGGATGCAGCTATTCAGCCCAGGGCTGACTCATCCAGCCTCTTGGAGCCACCCCAGCCCCTGTCATTCACATACCAGACAGTCAATTTACAAACAGGCAGAGGCACACAGAAACGTTAGACAAGAAAACAGCCACTTTCTAAAAGTGTTGCTTTCAAACACAGAATTTAAAAAACATCCTTCCTAGACGATGGGTTATTTAATTCTGAGGTCCGGGATACCCAACTTCAATTTTGCATCTTGCTCCTATGGGAAGATATGCAGGTAAACATTATACACAGCATTCTAGCCCATGGGCAAGATATCCTTTCAATAGTGAAAAACACAATTGACGGTATTTCACCATCAGAGCATGTCACCCACACTAGTACATGCTCTACCTTTCACATACACTGCACCCTGCCCTGGGGGTACCTTGGGCCTTCCATAGGGGTGTCTAATGTTCACAGAAAGGGAAGGGTTAGGCCTGGCCAGTGGGGACACTGGCAAGGTCAGCATGGCAGTTTAGCAATTACACACTGGCACTGCGGTGGCAGGCCTGAGACATTATTTTATGGCTACTCATGTGGGTGGCATAATCAGTGCTGCAGGCCCACTGGTAGCATTTGAATCACCAGCCCTGGCACGATCAGTGCACTTTACAAGGGACCTACTGATGAAACAAATCTACCAATCATGTATAATCAATCATAATAACAATTTACCCAGAGAGCCCTTGCACTTTGATACTGATCAGCGGTGGCAAAGTGCCCAAAGCATCTAAACCAGCAAAACTGAAATCAAGCACAGCGTCAAAAATACAGGAGGCAGAGGCAAAAAGTCTCGGGAAACCTCACCAAAGATGCCAGGTCTAACAGTTACTAGCGTATTTATTGTGATATTTTGTGATATATTTACTACGGGTATTATTTGCTGATTTATGTGTCTTTCATCTGACTAACTGCTGCATTTCATGCCCTAATGTGATAATGTTGTTTTGATCCCTGTACTGGCAAGAAACGAGTACTACCTAAGTACTGGCACAATATGCACAGTATTTATGAGTCATGTCATTTTGGTCTTGTTTTATGGATAATGTACCATCTTTTTTTTTATATAATCCTCTGTGGAGTCCCTTTTGTTGTGTATTCATTGTGTAACTACCAGAGGGAGAGCACAGGTTATCTTTGGTGTGTAACTTACTTTCTCTGACTTGGGTAGTGGGTTCTGCCTGGCTCAGTTGCATATCCAAGCCAACCAGAAACCCTGGGGCGATTTACAAGCCCCTTGTGACAACTTTACTCTGCCGTTGCGTCACTTCTGTGACACAGTGGCATCGTAAACAACTCAGTACGTTGTGACATATTTACAAAGTGACGCATCTAGGGAGATGCATCACATTTTGAAACCCTGCGCTACATTATACCTGTGTCAAGTATAATGTATGCAAGGTGGGCGTTCCGACATAGAAAGCCTCGTAAAAGTGACGCCATGAAATCTACAAGATTTCACAGAGTCACTTTTACGACGCCACTGCGTCAAAACCTTGCGTCTGCTTGCAGCAGGTGTAAGGAGTGATGCAGCATGATAGGAATGGGCATTCAAGATCATTGCTGGAGTTGCGTTGTGCTTGCATTTGAAAAGAAATAATTAGGAACTAATATTTAAACAAAGGACTTAAGCGGACTAGTGACAGCACAAACTGTGATTAAACAGAATGCATGGTACAAAATTATTTTATTAAATATTCATTATGATAAAAAACATTGTTGTATGAATATACATGATTATTGTGTGCATGCCTCCATTATATATGTGACGTTATCTACATATACAAACATATATTGTTAAATCTTATACATCTTTTATGATTGAAAAAGCGGAGGTTTGTTTTGGCACAAATATACATTAAAACATGGCTAAATATGTCTTCTACGCGCGTTTCGGCTGAGGGCCTTCATCAGGGAGCCATGTAGGTATCCAAGTAGACCTGAGCGTGTAATTGGCGATGGTTCTTACTGGTTGTAGTCAGAAATGGATAGTCTGTCTGGAGGACTTGAGCGCTTTAATATGTTTTGTCTATTTGTTTCCGAGTGTCTATTTTCGCATGTTTTGCTATTTAAGGAAAAGCTTCCAGTATGGAGCTGTGAGGAACCTCCTAGTTGCTGCGAGGCTGCGTGTTGCTGATGCACAGTAGGTGATGTGTTGTAACCTGTATATTAGGGTAAATAGTTCTCAGGTTGTGGGTCTGTTGACGGTTCTGGTCGCAATGGAAGTCTTAGATTCCCGTCAGCTGCATATGTAATGGGGGTCTGTGGGCTTCAGGGCGTCAACACGCAGGCGTCCTCATGTTATCGGCAGTACGGAGACAGCTGGAGTCACTGGCGTTTTTCTCTTGCTTGCCTTCCGATCGGGGGGTCCTGTCGGCGTCTATACGGGTGGCGCCAACGTCACATATATAATGGAGGCATGCACACAATAATCATGTATATTCATACAACAATGTATTTTATCATAATGAATATTTAATAAAATAATTTTGTACCATGCATTCTGTTTAATCACAGTTTGTGCTGTCACTAGTCCGCTTAAGTCCTTTGTTTAAATATTAGTTCCTAATTATTTCTTTTCAAATACCTTACCTATCCCGAATTAGGAACTCTAGTCGGGGATGCCCCTTCTTCCTTACATATGTTGCGTTGTGCTTGCGTCACGACTCCAGCAATGCGCTGCCCTTATGCCAAAAGATGCGTCACGCATCTGTCTATCCTTACGCTATGGTCCGCTGCATTGTAAATGCAAGGCATCCTTGGTGGCATCAGGGTTTTTTTGTGGGTCACATATTAACTGGTGCTTCTCTGCTAATATGCAGAGATGTGCCAGTTCTTTTAAATCTCCCCCATTCCTAACCCTGGCATTTATTTATTTTTAAAAGTTTTATATAGTGCAAACATGTCCCTCTCGGGTATCAGAGTCCTTTACAAATGATGGAGAGCAGAAACATATAGAACCATAGTACGCGCACAAGAAAACACTCGCTCTCTCACCCTTCTTACACTTCCCAGCTTCGTTGAGGCCAAGAATATCCAGAATCGGTTGTGTTGTCAAGGCATAGACTTTTATTCACATTAACCATATAAATCTACACAACCACTACGGGAGAAAATGAGTAAAGCATTATTTGGATAAATATCAAATTTGCAGCAACAGACTTTGCAATCTCCATATGTCAAATGCAGTAAGGAAATTAGACACATCAACGTAATTGATTTCAGCTTAGCCATGCACATGTACATAAATTTGTTGGCCGACTCGGCCGATCCACTCAGCTGCACACCTTGTGCCGGCAGGCCCCAACGTTGCATTACTTGAATAGAGGGCACCGCATAGCTCTCCGGCCCACCGAGGTACCTGACCACAGGCCTCCTACCAAATAGTCCACACAGTCCTTATGTTGCAGGATTAGACAGTAGCAGGACCACCAGCAGGTCAGTCCTAACCCTGTGCCTATCCTCGGCAGTAGAGTCCAGGACCACCAGCAGGTCAGTCCCCTCCCCGCCTATCTAATGTACAGTTCCATTGTTCCCCCTCTTGGGGTCCCTCCAATCGCTGAGCCTCCATTGCTGTGCATGCCCACTTTGTGTTAACTGTCAGCGCTCCGCCGAGCCCTTCTGCCCGGTGGGAGGGTAGCTTCAAAAGTTATTGCGGCTTCCCCGGGGTCCCAGGAGACAAAGAGTAGGAGAACCCAGGGGAGCGGCCTTATATAACCGATACTCTTAGGTTTCGGTTTCCAGACGCGGCTCCTACATCATCAGGAAAAAGGTCGGTGGTCGCAACCAGCCCTTTGACTAAGCTTGGTTTCCTGTCCCGACTAAGGGCGCCCCTCCTCTAGGTGAGGGGAGTACCTGCTCATAGTACGCGCACAAGGAAACACTAACTCTCTCACCCTTCTTACACTTCCCAGCTTCGCTGAGACCAATAATATCCAGAATCGGTTGTGTTGTCAAGGCATAGACTTTTATTCACATTAACCTTATAAATCTACTCAACCACTACGGGAGAAAACGAGTAAAGCATTATTTGGATAAATATAAAATTTGCAGCAATAGACTTTGCAATCTCCATATGTCAAATGCAGTAAGAAAATTAGACACATCAATAAAATCGATTTCAGCTTAGCCATGCACATGTACATAAATTTGTTGGCCGACTTGGCCGATCCACTCAGCTGCGCACCTTGTGCCGGCAGGCCCCAACGTGCTACAGCCAACATTGCATTACTTGAATAGAGGGCACCACATAGTTCTTTGGCCCACCGAGGTACCTGACCACAGGCCTCCTCCAAAATAGTCCAGACAGTCCATATGTTGCGGGCTAAGGCAGTAGCAGGACCACCGGCAGGTCAGTCCTAACCCTGCGCTTATCCTCGGCAGTGAAGTCCAGGTCCACCAGCAGGTCAGTCCTCTCCCGCCTATCCAATGTACAGTTCCATTGTATCCCCTCTTGGGGTCCCTCCAGTCGCAGAGCCTCCATTTCTGCACATGCCCCCTTTGTGCTAACTGTCAGCGCTCCGCCACAGGGTGAGAAGGTCCCTGGTGCATTTGCCCTCCCCCTCAACCTGGCGCTGACTATGTTCGGTAGTACCTCCCAGTACAGTGTGGATAAAGATCGCCATTCCTTTGGCAGACAAATGCACCCCATCCTCATGGAACAACTCTCTCATCCCAGGATGTAGTAATGTATGCCTAATAGTGCCCATGGATGACTTTGCCAAAATGTTATTAATGGACTGGTTCAACTTCTTCGCTGATTCGTTCATGGCTTTCACCTAAACCCCACCTGCCCATTTCGTTTGCGGAATAACCTCTGACCACAATATTGTTGCCTTTGGTATGCAGTGTCGGAATTTTGCCATGACCGAAAACACGGCCTCGCGCACCCTGCGCCTTCCTATGGACGCCATCTCCTCCCCGCCCGCGTGTACGACTACTACGTCCGGTTGAGTAAATACTCCAGATCGCAATGCCTGATCAAAATGGCCAAACACCTCTTGCATTTTTAGCTCCCCCACCCCTAACCAATGGTGCGTGAACCCTGCAGCCTTTTGTGAATCCTCCAGACTGAACCCCCGGAATTGCTGCTCCTCTCTGCAAATCAAGGAATGCCCAAACCAACATATGTGCACCGGGCTAATGGCAGCAACTGAAAGAAAGAGAGAATTGCTGTTACCCACTAATTGTTGTGCCCTCAGGGCGTCTCGCTCTCACTACATGAGGTCCGGCCTCAGGTACCGCTGAAAACATGCTGACTGCCATCGACCAACCCTTTTAATTGCTTCTGACGGTAGGCCGATTGCTGCCACTGTGGTGGTTGCCCCAACCCGAAAGGAATGGGAAGAAAACTGGGAGGCATCCTCCCCCAGGCAGGCTAATACCCACCTGCACACTTTAGTGAACTGATATCTCATCATTGGTGTCCCATCCTGGTGTACCAGGAACAGGGCCGAGGCCACCATTGGACGTCCTTTAAAGTAATTTTGTGCCAGTGCCACAGGACATACTGCCTTATTATGCGCTGCAAGCAATTTAACCCAGATGCCTCTCCACAACTGATTGGTTTTAGACCTGCCAATCCTGATATAGAGTACCTCTAATTCTAAGCGAACATCCATTACACTGAGCCCCCCTTCACCCATTGCTGACTGTGGCACTAACTCAGAAATGCGAAGAGCCCCAAAGAAAGCCAGCACGTAAGCAATACTACATAACTTAGTCTCATACTGATACCGACACACCTGGTGTAAAGCCCCTAACATCCTTCCCAGCCTCTCCATGTTTATGGGGCGCCAACTGTCTGGAGCACTCGGTGCCATACGCTCCCAACCTCTGTACCCTAAAATCTTTAGTGGGATCTCTAACTCCCCGCAGCCCAACAAAGAAAGCAATGGCAGACAATTGCCGGCTCACCCATGACAATGTCTTCCCTGCCTCCTTCTGCCACACGAGAAAACCTAGCATCCCCTCTGGGGAAAACCTGTCTATGTTTTTAGAAATAGGTGAAGTTCAGCACCGGGTTCTTTCACATTACTGGTAACTCGTATTACTTTTATATTGAGTGTAAGCTGTAAGACGGAAGACACACCCGACGGATTAGTGCGTTTCACGCTGTACAACACCAGGCAATCGACGAAAGCACGGGAGAATATATAAAGACACGAATTCCACATGCAGAATCTCAAAATATAAAAGTAATACAAGACTTATGCAGATTGGTCCACTCTGTTCACTGAACTGGGAGAAGTGACCATGAGCAGGCATTTAACTCCGGGGTCACTTCATATCCGCAGCTAAAATATACTAAAGCTGGAGAGGAATACAGTTACCAGTAATGTGAAAGAAACACAGAATTCCTGACGAAGGCGCAAGCCGAAACGCGTTGAATGAATGGAATTGTGGTTCTGTATAGTAATTTGAATCAATTTGATGTACTATGTATAACACGGATTTAACAATGGTTGTATAACAAATCCTTTATCAAATATCTATACAAAAAGCAAAAAAGACAAAAAAATTGTTGTAAAAAAACTCGATGAAATAATGATGTGATAATAAAAATAATATAAATAATTAATACAGCATATCATTCTTTAGATAGGGTCACAAGTCAGCATCATTAGGACCATTTTGTAAAATGCACAGAACCCGGTGCTGAACTTCACCTATTTATAAAAAAGTATATTTCTTGCCAGGGTTTATCCAGTTTAGGCAGGTCCCTCCCCTTTTTCACAGAAAACCTGTCTATGTCCATGTCTGATTCGAATGATGCAGAGTACATCCCCCAAGCTTTTTCGTACATATGTTTAGTCTTGGGTGCCAGTGATGCTGCAATTTGGTCTGTTGCAATGGGGCACCAAGCCTCCACAACTCTTTGGGGAAATCCGCCATCACTTCTTTTACCTGCGGCCACTGTGCCCTGAACTCTGCCAACTTAGATTGCGACAAAGCATTAGCCACTGCATTATCCACCCCTGGTACCTGTTTGGCAGAAAAACGCACGTTATGCAACAGACATAAGTGAGTGAGATACTTTAGCAACCGCAACACCCAACGACATTTGGCGCTTTGATTATTTATGGCCATCACTGCAGACATACTATCTGACCAAAAAATAATTCTGGTGTTAGCAATTGATGCCCCCGAGATGTGCAGGGCAACAATAATGGGAAACAATTCTAGAAAGGTAACGTTGCGTGTGAGCCCAGACGCAATCCAGTCCCCAGGCCATTTTTGCATGCACCACTGGGAGCCCAACACTGCCCCAAACCCAATGCCACCAGCTGCATTTGTGTAAAGGGCTATCTCTTTATTGATCTGAGCAGGTCGCTGCCATAATAGTATGCCATTGAAATTTTTCAAAAAGTCCTGCAACGTTTTCAAGTCCTCTCTTACCTCCTCAGACAATTTGGTATGGAGGTGCTTCACCCGTAATCCTGACATTGCTCGTGCTATGTTTTTTTGAAAAAACACTCTCCCCATCGGAATCACTCTTAAAGCAAAATTCAATTGACCCACCAACACTTGCAGTTGGTGAAGTATAACCTTTCTAGCTGTTAAAAGGCAGTTATCGCCTCCCTGAATGCCCGCACCTTTGCCTGCAGCAGCCTGCACTTGTCGGTCATGGAATCAATCTCAATACCTAGGGAGCATAAACAGGTGGTGGTGCCCTCAGTCTTGTCTACAGCTAAGGGGACCCCTAATGCCCCTGCTAACTGTCTGAAACCTTGCAAGGCCCTTCCACATGCCTGGTCACCAGGAGGACCCATGAACAAGAAATCATCAAGGTAATGCACTACATCATCCGATGACACCAAGTCCCTCACAGCCCACTCTAAAAATCTGCTGAATGTCGCAAACACTGAGCACACTATGGAACACCCCATGGGCATGCATCGATCCACAAAGTATTTACCCTCAAAAGTGAAACCGAGTAAATGAGTGTCTTCTGGGTGAACGGGCAAGAGGCGGAAGGCAGACTGTATATCAGACTTCACCATCAAGGCCCCCCCTGCCTAATCTCTAGTTTTGCCACAGTGGCATTGAAGGTAGTGTTTTGGACTGCGCACAGAACTGGGTCCAACCCATCATTGACAGACAAGCCAGCAGGATAAGAAAGGTTGTGAATCAATCGGAACTTGCCGGGCTCTTTCTTAGGCTCCAAACCCAATGGCGAACATACTAGGGAAGCCCATGGCAGGGAAGTAAAAGGACTGCCACCCTCACGGCCTGTACCTCCCTCATGATTTTGTCTCGCACCAACTCCTGAAGACGTAAAACTGACAACTGATTTTTTGGAGGGACTGATGTGGGGTCCTGTGTGTAGGAATGCGGAAGCAATCCCTGAAATCATAGTACAACATATGAGCATCCCTGCTGTTTGCATAACGGCTGAGGAGATGAGTGAGAAAATACAGGCGAATTGGCGTAGGGAGCGTCGCACCATTAGTTGGGCGTCAGTCGCCCTTTGGGGGTTGTTGTTCCCCACGCTTGCCAATATGCTTGAAACATTTGAACTCTGGGTGTCCTTGCATTCCGCAGAAAGCGCAAAGGTGCTTAAACCTACATGCTACCCCTTTGCTACACTCCTTCCCGTTATAGTGCCAGCAGGCCAGTTTTTTGTCTCCCAAGGTTTTGTCGAATCGAAAGGACTGAATCGCCCTCCCTGGTGACTGTGACATCTGAAACTCTCTCTGGTCCCAAGCTATCTCTGGCCTAACCGCTTTCATCTGATGAAACTTAGTGTTGTACTGCATCCAGGCTGAACCTGTAAACTCAGAGGCCACCCCATGTATGAGAGAAATATACCCCAAAAATTGTGGGGCCAGTGAGGGAGTTTTCCCCGTAAGAATAGCTGCATAAATGTCAAACCCTGTCACCCAGTTTCCCAGGGACCACTCTACCCCAACAGTTTTTAGCTTTGAATCAGTACCCTTACCTGTTCTAGGCCTATTTGGAACCACCCCTGCATTTATCAAATCAAAGACATTCACAAATTTCCCTTTGTGGATTTTCTCCTGCGTCTCCGTGGGAACGTGCCATGAAATCGCTAAAGAAGGGGCCAACATCCAAATATCAAAGGGGAAACTACGGGGGGCGATTGGACTACACCTGACCCTGAAGTTGGTAGGGCGGAGGGGGGCTGCGCCCCGCCCGTAACTCCCATCTCTGGAATGCCCTTGGGCTGTGCCCACACCTGCGCTGACACAGTCCTGAGAGCTTCCGGGAGTAATACCTGCCCCGGTGGTGATGATACTGGTGACCCTCCTGGCAATACATGAACCTGGAGTGTCGGCACACTTCCTGCCACTTGTAACCCCCCTTGCGACTCTGTGGATATGCCTGGCTCCTGCTGGGGCGGCACCAGCAACTTGCGGGCTATCACTGGAAGCTGATGAACGAGGGCGCTCCCTGATGTTTACATGACCCCTAGCGCCCTGCCTTCCAGCGATGAAACCTTCGCCGCCACTGTCATTGAAATAGTCAGTATACTGTGCCCCACCGCACCCACATTCATGTTCATTACAGGCCCCGGCGCTGCCTGGTCCAAAGTGGGAGCGGCCATGCTTTGAGGAATTGACTCACCCCTTACGGTGGCTGGTGCCGCAGGCAGCGCGCCAGTAGTGACCTGTTGCCCTTCTCTAAAATGAGCTGGGACCTTACTCTGCCTCTTGGGTAATTCCCCTTGTGACCGATTGTCCGGTTCTGCAGCCAACTTTTGCAGTGCCTCCTCCATGCCGTGCCGCTTTGCTGACTTCCAAAGTTCGCTTAGGGCCAGGAAATCCTCCTGTGATGCAGGTTTTCCGGCATGTGCACAAGCACGCTTTGGCACTTGCATCAAACAAGGGTTCCCTGTACACACAAATGAAACATACCCCTAGGTCAGGGAAAATACACAGTGGAAAAAACAACCTAGGCGGAAGTTTTAGAGTGCCTACACAATGGTCACAGGACAAAAACTGAGAAAAGGGCAGTTTCCAATAAAAATTATACTACTTTTATATATGTTAAATAGATTTTATTTTTAAACAAAACAGGATAAAAATGCATATATTTCAGTACAAAGTAAAATTGCATTTCACAGACAAAAAAAACACAGTAAAAAACACATAAAGATTTCTTTTACAAATTTCAAAAAGGTGGTGTGTCAAGTTGTATGTCAACGCGTTTCGGCGTCCAGCGCCTTTATCAAGACAGAAGACACTCTCTGAAAATAAGAACATATTTTAGTACAGAAATTTAAACAAATTTATAACTACTTCCTATTCCTAAGGTTTCCATGTATCAAATTATTACGTCAGATATAGTACAATTAAAACGGAGGAAACTGCGCAAAAAATGAGGGGGGAAAAAGAATGTTTTTGTCCTGTTATTTAAGGCAACAATAGCGCCCTGAAGATGAGAGCAAGGGTTGATAATAGCCTCTACTGTAGCTCACGAACTCATATTTCCGCAAGGCAGTGTTTAAAAAGATGATAAACAGAAGTATGAGAGGTACATGATTTACATCAAACATATTGCTGTTTCATATTGAGATGCATCTAGATTCATAAAATAGTAGACAAAAGTATGAGAGGCACATGATTTACTTCAACCATACTGCTACATCATATTAAGGCGGATCCAGATTCATCAATGATTGGAACCGGCAGCATGCAGTGCGCAAAAAGGCCACCTACCATGCTTTCAACAAGATTCAAATATGAACATGTTCCTATTATTTGAAGAAGATAAGTTATCTGAACAGAAATACTTGTTTCAATATATCATATGAGCAGAAATATACATTTTAGTAAACATATACTGCCTTCGACCACATGATTGGAAAATTATAAAAATAGGAAAAGCGGTTCTCCTGTTTAAAATAGACTCCCAAAGTTAGGAGGACAGTAATGATAAAAACATAATACTATATGAACAAGGATACACATTTCAATAGACATCTACTGCTTTATACCTTTTGGTTATGAGCTTTAAGGGTACACTGATAATGGAAACAATATACCATATGCACTTTGATATACATTACAATGATAACAATATACCATATGCACTTTGATATACATTACGATAGTATTGCTTTGTCACCTATGGTAAGAGAAGTATAATGATTCCATTTCAGTCTCAACCTAATTGCAATTTGAATAACCAGCGAACTTACTCCAGATAGCTAAAGAGAATTTTTTCAGGACAGGTAGATTTAGAGGTTGATTTAGAAGTTGATAGATGGAAAGGTATAGGTATAGTAGGACTGCCTGAAACATTCTAACCTTATAACAATATTTCTTTTATTTAAATATTTTATTATTCTTTTTAAAAGATATAATATCTAATTTTGAACGTTATTGGTTCTGCTTACCTATAGCTGAAAACAGCTCAGAAACGGCTTGTGAAGCTGATAGATTCTATATGGATCGTTTAAAGTGATGAAAGGAATCTGCATTATTTGATAAAGAAACACAAGAGACTTTTAATTATCTAATTGTAATGGAAAAAAGGAGAATTATGTTCCAAAAAAGGTTTTAACATACCTAATATCTATTTAGTTCTCATCTGTTATAAGTCATTGATCTATTTTCCATATTTAGGTTCAATACTTTGGCTCGGTGCTTAATTATTCAATAAACCTTTAGAGGATATGTGGAGAAAGGAGATGTTTTAAGAGTAACATACTATTTCATTTCTTCACTTCTCTACTTATGTTTATTCAATTAAATTTGTGGCTAATTTACCTGATATTTAAAAACAATGTGACGCCGCCTCCACGGAATATAGCGACTCGAAATGAGTTAAAAACGTGGTCTCTCAGTTGCACCTGTATCAGGATTATATATGAAAGGTGCATTTCAGTATTTTGGATTTTAACAAATCACAGCGTTTTACAAACAAGCGTTATACTGTTCTTACCCAAAATATTTAATTCCCGTTTTTTGAGTAGCAAATGATAAAGGCTCCTCAAGATGTTAAAATTAATACGATGGTCGAGTTGCTCTGCTCACGGTCCAACATAAAAGGCCAGCACTGAATTAAAAATGAAAATAAACAAGGTTTAGTTACAATATCCTCTAACGTTAAGTTGCGCCGTCTTAACATCTTTAAAGAATTCTTAACCATGTTGGCGTACCTCGCGAACAGAATGCGTTGTCTTGATATTGACAAACGCTGTGCGGACTGGATTGTTCTCGCTTTGCTTTTTAAAGCGTTGTCTCGTAACTGACGAACGCTAAGGCGGTGGGTCTTCGGATTCTTTCTATGACCCAGATGTAAATGAAAATGAAATTAGTTA
Source organism: Lissotriton vulgaris (assembly GCF_964263255.1). Taxonomy (NCBI): domain Eukaryota; kingdom Metazoa; phylum Chordata; class Amphibia; order Caudata; family Salamandridae; genus Lissotriton; species Lissotriton vulgaris. The sequence continues at coordinate 1,209,958,131 of NC_141694.1, forward strand.
AAGGCTAGACTAATCAATCTTTGTTGCAAAAAGCCAGTCTATCTATCTGTCGGTCGCATTTACCTACCGATGTTTTCTCGGATTGTGGCGCGTGGAGGCGGTAGTCTCTGTCAAACGGATCTCCAGAATGCATTAGAATACGGGAGAGTTCACGCGCCTTTTTATGGCCGGTGCAGCCAATTAACAATCCTTTACCGCGATGGTTAAGCGCAAGGAAAGACTATTAGGATGAGAGCTTGTAACTACGATGGTAAAACACAATGAAAAACTATAAAGATATAAGCTTAAGTGGTAGAACAGAATAAACTAAAAGTGGAGTTAAATTATTTTTTCACACAAGCGGATATTTTTACAGGCTTCAAAATGTAACAAAATAAAAAAAAAAATAAAAAAAAAAAGGGAGTCAATTATTTTTTCACAGAAACGAGTATTTTTACAGCATTCAAAATGCGATTGTTATTTCAAACAATTGCATTCTCCCACGGTATTTCACTGTTTAATCCTTTGCGGAAGGTGTTCAATGAAAAAATCCAAAAGACTTCACGTTTCTTTCGAATGGCTTCACCTCCTTTTTCATCAGGCACATTTATTCTCTCTAGTATGCGCCATGTGAAGTCATTCGGACCATGTCCTTGATCTAGGAAATGTTTTACGAGTGGTGCTGCTACTTTCTTTGTTCTAACTGCAGAGCGATGTTCAGACAATCTTGTCTGGATGGCTCGTGATGTCTCACCAACATATCCGAGCTGGCATGGGCATTTTAAGAAGTATACAGCATTTGTGGTTTTACAATTGGACATACTTCTGGCGGTTGCTGTATAACCATTATGAGTAAATGTTGCTCCCTTGTGAATACTATCACAGGACTTACAGCTGGAGCACGGAAAAGTACCTATAAGGGGATGGTCTCCAGTCAGGGTTTTCTGCATAAAAGTATTAGGATCTGATGGATTCTTCATTCTAGAGCGCACAATGTAATTTTTTATATTTTTATTACGCTTGTGCGCGAAGAGCGGTTTGTCTAATTTATCTGTGCCATTGCTGTTCAAAATATGCCAGGACGAGTTGATCACTTGTTTTATTTTCGCATCAACCGTCAAATGTCGCGTGATACATACCAATTTGTTAATGTTTTCCTTTGGTTTGCATCTTAAAAGAGCGTCTCTGTCATAATAACGTGCTCTCTTATACGATTCCCTCACTAGTCTGTGCGGGTAACCTCTTTCCAAAAATTTTCTTTTCATCTCAACCGCTTGTATATTAAAATCTTGAAGATTTGTACAGTTCCTCCTTACACGTAGGAATTGGGAGAACGGTATACTTTGTCTTTGGTTCCTAGGATGGAAACTGCGAAAATGGAGCAGCGTGTTTCTCGCTGTGGGTTTCACGTAAAGATCCACCTTAAGTTTGCCTTCTTCATGGAAAATCCATATGTCCAAAAATTCCAATTTGTTGGAACTTATATGTGAGGTAAACTTTAAATTGTGATCACACGCATTGAGCCACGCCAGAAATTCTTCCAAAGTCTGCCTCCCATCGGTCCTGACAAAAAAGATGTCATCAATGTATCTAGACCAATGGGAGACAGACTCGTAGAAGGGCGCTATTTCATTGTGAATATGGCAGGCTTCAAAAGCGGCCATATAGATGTTAGCCACAGAAGATGCCACTGAAGCCCCCATGCTGACACCCTTGATTTGGAGAAAAAGCTTCTGTCCAAATTCAAAAATATTTTCTGTCAGTACCATTTGAAGGCATTGTAGCAGGAAGGTTTTAGGGCATGGTACATCGTAAAGATCAATAAACCATTCAACTGCTTTTATTGCTTCGTTTAAAGGGATGTTACTATAAAGAGACTCAACGTCTAACGTTACTAATATGTCTCTTGAAGGGTCAAAAATGATATTTTCCACTTTATTTATCATGGAACTAGTATCTTTTATATAAGATGGAACATTTGGTATGAAGGGACAGAGAAGGGAATCAACGTATTTGGAAAGGGCCTCAGTTGGTGTACCTATGGTGGACACAATAGGCCTGTAAGGAGGGTTTTTCTCATCCTTATGGATTTTTGGGAGGCCGTAAATACAGGCAGTTTTGCCTGCATTACTGTTTAGGAAATCAAACTCTTTATTATTAATATCACCATTTTCTAAAGCTGCCGAAGTAATTACATGTATATCTTTGACCACTTTATTTATTGGGTTATGTTTCTCAGGTCTATAAAAGGTTCGATCTTCCAACATTTTTAACATGTTCGTCTGATAGACTGAAGAGTCTATGACAGCTATACCTCCTCCCTTATCACAGCTTTTAATCGTGATTGAGGTGTTAGAGGCGAGCTCATGTAGTGCTTCATATTCGAGTTTATCAATGTTATATAGTGGTTTTGGAATAAAGCAAATAGTTCTTTCTAGCTTTTTTAAAACCACGAACTCGAAAGCTGCTACCTCTGGACCAACTTGATCAAGAGAAGGACTAAAAATTGATGGTAATCTAAGGGTAGCGGGTACTAATGATTGTGAATCCGTTGGTACTATTTGAAAATATTTCTTGAGTCTAATTTTACGGAAAAAAGATATTATATCACTGTAAAGTTCGATAACTTTTGCTGTGCCTCCTCCATGCCGTGCCGCTTTGCTGACTTCCAAAGTTCGCTTAGGGCCAGGAAATCCTCCTGTGATGCAGGTTTTCCGGCATGTGCACGAGCACGCTTTGGCGCCATGCTTGAACCTACTAATAAGAAAGAAACAACATATCATGCATCACAGAGAAATGGTTGAAGAATTACGCATTGTGCTTTCAAGTACTGTGCAGGTAACTTGCTGTCATCAAATTATTATCCATATAATTTTTTTCTTTTTTACTTATTTATTATTTATATATTTATTTTTAAAAGTGGCCTTCATTTAGTTAATATGTTGTAGGGACCGTACATAATAAGAGCCTTGCGCCCGAATTCTAGTGACTTGTGCAGGAAAGCTGATGCAATTACCAGAAATAACCTGCATCACACACAACCTGTATTTGCCACCTCAGCAAGCAATGTATAACATTAAAATGGCAATTTGTAATCAAATGATGCCAGTGCCTTGCCAATAATTCACTGCTGCTTCTACTGGTACTTTGCACGCTTTTGTAACTTGCACACATGTCACTTTCCTTCTGTAATGACTTAAGGTTGCTTTTCTAATATGGACACTCGTAACTTCCTCTTCATGTATCATTACTGTTCCTAATTCGAAGCACTCTGACACCTTCGGGTACCATCTGCGCTATATAAAACGCATCAAAATGAGGAATAAATAAAGCTGCACCCCCCCGCCCCTCTTGCCATGCCGGGACTTCCGCAGGACGGCCAAACATGGAGCCGATCAAACTGCCCGCAGCGGCCTAAACTCAGCTCGCGGGGCCTGACCTTCCTGCACGAGCCTGTCACAAAGTCCGCGCTATATAAAAAACATCAAAAATGAGGAATAAAGAAACCTGCCAGCTCTGCCCATCTTGCCATGCCGCAACCGCCACAGCATGGAAAGCGGCCTTAACTCAGCCTTAGCTCAGCTCGCAGGGCCTGACCTTCCTGCACGAGCCTGTCATCCCACACAAAGAACGCATCGCGGCTCGCAGCATATTGCGGTCTCCAAGTGACCCAAACGTTGTGAAACTGACCTCAGTAACCATCCCCAGCTAATGCTACTTCCTTTTATTTTATTTTTTTTAATTTTATTTTAAACCATCAATCATCATAGGGGATCGAACCCAGCCTGAAGCAACCCACGCCCTAAAACGTAACCGCTATGCCACAATCAGGGAGCTGACACAAATCAGAAAAAACAGGCATCAATTACACTAAGGCAACTAGTCGCGCGCGCTCAGCCCCGCCTCCATTGTGCGATGCCCGACTCGATTAACTCTTAATCCATCCCTTTCTTCACAAGACAGGAGGCTACATTATGCATTAAACCTTTAATGCAACTCACAAGCAGCCGCTTACATCATAGAAAGAAGAATTAGAATGCAGTGACAGCATGACAACAATATAAGCCATGAGCAACAACAGAGCTGCCTCTTTTAAATGCGGCTCGCAAGCAGATAAGTTGGCTCTCCTTACTCTTCTTACTTTGCCATTATTTTAAGCTTAGGATATTGATTCTACAGTATTGATTATTTATTGTGTTACTGTGTTACTACTATGATTATTAACTAAAAACTGTTTTTCATTGTGACCTTGTTTCCAGGCTTGATCTGGTTCCTTCCCCAAACCCTCATCACCCTCCTTCGACTTCCAATTTATGGTTGTCGTTTCCCGCCTACCGCCTTCGCTTCCTCACCGATGTGACCTTGTGGGGGATCCCTCCTGTACTCGGGGCGCTCCGTCCTTTCCAAGCACCCCCCCTCTCGTTGTCTGCGCGTTTATTTCACTCTTAGCGCCTCTTTCCTCTGCCTTATGGAGGAATATGCGCACATCGCTCGTTCTTTGGCTTTTTATTTGTTAAGCATTATTTAGCCCTTTGGACGCGCTCGCTCTATTTTGCGAGCTCGTCTCTCTTCGAATACCAAGTGTTGGAACTGGGGTAGCCTGGCCTAGGGCAAGACATACATTTCAGAGGCACAGTGTAAAGGTTGCAGACCACCCAAAAGTAAAACCACGCAATAGCACACAAAAAGAAAACGCTACACCAAAATGTGGAAAAATAAGTACTGCTTTATAAAAATAAATCTTTGCTCTTTGGGTTCAAAATCTTACAATTTAGGCATTACAATTTGTCTTGAAAGCAATTACTATACTCTTGAACTTCTATCACACTTTAGCAATCAGTATTTACAGTACTATATATTTAGTCACACACCATAACTCTGTCTGGCAAGTAACGCTTACTCTTCCATAGGCTAGTTTAAATATGGCCTGTACTCCACAATTGGTTTTATAAATATCAATAACACTTTTAAACTGCTGCACAGGTTATCAATTAATTACCATAGTTCATTACATTTAAACATGCACCATAACCATGGCTGGTAGGTAACCCTTCCACTTTCTTAGGGCAGATTAACTGTACATTGCGCTTTATTTTGCTTCTCAGCAACCCTACTCCATCAGAGGGGGGGGGCAAGCTGTCACCAACTGTCAAGAACCAGGAGTCTATGGAGTCTTTTATATTCCTTGCACCCCACAGGTAACCAGGCTTCTGGAATCAGTCAGTTTATGAAAGTTAGACCACTCGTTTTCCAGGCCCTCCTCCCTCTTCCTCTCACTCAGTTCTGCACCGTGTGGGGAGGAAACCAGACGATCAGGAGACCTTACCGGCACTCCCTCGCCACGCCTCGCTCTTCCCGGCTTACTTGTGTAGGCGGCCGGCAGGCAGTTCCTCCGCTCACCCCCTGAGCTCTCAGATGCTTCACCTCCGGTGATCGGCCCCCTCGCTCCCTCGCAGAGGAGCGGAGGCCCTCTCAGCTGCAATCCGGGCCGCTGTCACAGTGAATCCGCCACACGAGCGGCGACTCCTCACCAGGAAGGATCTGTCCCACGGCGCGCAGAGCAGACTTCAGGCACTCGACGAAGATGCCTCCTCTCGGTTCCCCTCAGCGGCGAAAGTCGTCGTTTCCTCCACACGAAGGCTCTTCTGCGCATGCGCGGGGATATAGTATCTCCGCACTGGGCCTGCCCGATCCTAGGCCCCTCCTGCAAGGCAGTCCCCCAGTCAGTGAGGAAACAGCGCGCTGGCGCCGGGCATGAACACAACACCCACACTCTTCTGAGTCCACCGGTGCGCTGACATAGAGCGCGCTAGGCACCCCCGGGGTCCCGATCACGGCGAAAGCCTTCAGGACGTTCCAGATTAGGTGGGACCTTTCTCCGCTCTCCACCACCTTAAGAGTCAAGAGAGGGTCGGTTCGTTTACAGTCCTGACGCAGGTAAGAGGTGCCCAGCGCCACCCAGGACAATAGTTTACTTCTTGCCCTCCAATGGGAGGGGGGATCAAAGGGGCTTCCTCAGTATACAGTCACTGTGCACTTTTCCAGCACTGGAACCCCAGCCCTCCTTACTGGACAGATAACAGGCTCAGGAGTCTTCTTTAGTTCAGATCCTCCCACTGGGCAGAGGACTGCGCTCCACAGCACCGCAGTCTCCTTCTCCTGTCTACACCCCTCTATTCTAAAGCTAGGGGTCAGTCAGGCGCCCAGGGTCTCCCTGAAACTTCCACAGCGGGGACAAGACAAGAATCCCAAAGGAGGAGTAGAGGAGTGGATTAACTAGGCTGTTTCCCAGTAAAGGGAATCAACCCTCTCACTAGCCTTTCCCCACCTTCCGAGATAGCCTATCCTCCAGCTGACTCTTACAGGTAGACAAAATGGCTGCCTCGCATTCCGCCTTATATAGGCTGACCCTCAGTGGTCCAGAATGGACCAGAAGGTTCTAGAACGCCCTATGCTAGGCTATGGCCAAGTTCTGAGTGTGACAGTTAGGGCAGTTGGTAGCCACCATTTTGTGTGGTTCCAACTTTCCTGTTAGAACAGGCCTCTGGGCCTGAGGTGAAAAATTATGAGGGGGGAAAAGAACACCTATCCCCCTGGCCAACACCTATAAAAAGTCAGTAGACAAAAATTATCCAGGGTATGAGGGGCAAAAAGGGGACAAAATAAATAATAAATAGGAGGGACTACGTCAAGAAGCCAGACAGGTTTAACACGCGTCCCCCCCAGCTGAAAGTGGGGAGAACTACCCAACCCCTTGGGAGTCCTCATCACTAAGGCGGAAATACCTGGAGAGACCGTCTGCATTGCCGTGGTCCACTCCAGGCCGATGTTCCACCCGGAAGTCCATTCCCTGTAGGGAGATGGACCACCTCAACAGCTTGGGATTTTCCCCCTTCATTTGCATCAGCCAACAAAGGGGTCGGTGGTCAGTCTGAACCAGGAAGTGCGAGCCAAAAAGGTATGGCCGCAGCTTCTTCAGAGCCCACACCACCGCAAAAGCTTCCCTCTCAATGGCACTCCACTTCTGTTCCCGGGGAAGCAGTCTCCTGGATAAGAAGACTACAGGCTGATACAGGCCCTCTTCATTTAGTTGCGATAACACTGCCCCAATGCCATGTTCTGATGCATCTGTTTGGACAATGAACTCCTTGGAGAAGTCTGGGTCCTTCAGGACCGGTGCCGCACACATCGCCTGCTTCAATTTCTCGAAAGCTTGCTGACAAGCTCCCGTCCAAACTACCCGTCGAGGTTGTTTCTTGGAGGTGAGCTCTGTGAGGGGCGCTACAATAGTGCCATACCACTTCACAAAGCGACGGTAGTAGCCTGTGAGGCCCAGGAAAGCTTGGACCTCAGTCTGTGTCTTGGGGGGTTCCCAGGCCATGATTGCCTCAATCTTCGTCTGCAGGGGCTGCACAGTCCCCCTACCCACCAAGTGTCCAAGGTACACAACCGACCCCTGCCCAATCTGGCATTTGCTGGCCTTGATTGTCAATCCAGCTTGTCTCAGGGCCTGGAGAACTGCTTGCAAATGCTGCAGATGGTCCTCCCAACTGCTACTGAAGACAGCAATGTCATCCAGATAAGCAGCAGAGAAACTCTCCATTCCAGAGAGGACCTGGTTCACCAGCCGCTGAAATGTGGCAGGGGCGTTCTTGAGCCCAAAGGGCATCACACAGAACTGGAAGTGTCCCTCAGGCGTGGAGAAGGCTGACCTTTCCTTTGCTCCATCTGTCAAGGAGATCTGCCAGTACCCCGAAGTGAGGTCAAAGGTACTCAGATATTGGGCAGCTCCTAGCCGGTCAATCAATTCATCCGCCCTAGGGATCGGATGAGCATCAGTCTTTGTCACTGAGTTCAGTCCTCGGTAATCCACACAGAACCTCAGTTCAGGTGTGGTGCCTGGTGGTGCGGCTTTTGCCATGAGCACCACCGGACTGGACCAAGGGCTGTTGGAAGGTTCAATAACTCCCAGCTCTAGCATCTTGGCAACCTCTCCATGGATGCTAGCCTTCACCTTGTCAGACAGCCGGTAGGTCTTCGACTTCACTGGTGGGCTGTCCCCTGTGTCCACGTCATGGGTACACAGGTGAGTCCTTCCCGGGACAAGGGAGAACAACGAAGAGTACTGCTCCAGGATCTGGCCGCAGTCCTCCCGTTGCTCAGGAGTTAGAGTAGGAGAGAGAATCACTCCCCCCACTGACCCATCCTTCTCTTGAGACGAAAAGAGATCTGGGAGAGGTTCGCTTTCCGCTTCCTCTTCCCCGTCAGTCACCATCATCAACATGACTTCGGGCCTCTCATGGTGGGGCTTGAGACGGTTGGCATGCAGCACCCGTAGGGGCTGTCGAGGGGTCTTAAGGTCCACCAGGTATGTGGCCTTACCCTTCTTCTCCAACACCTCAAAGGGGCCTGTCCAGCGATCCTGGAGGGCACTAAGCTCTCCAGGCTCCATCACCCACACTTTCTGTCCAGGCTCCAATTCCACCTGGTGAGCATTGTGGTCATACCACTCCTTCATGACTGCCTGGCTGGCCTCCAAGTTGTCAGAAGCTTGCTTCCACAACTTCGCCATTTGGCTCCTGAAGGCCAGAATGTAGCTCACCACATCCTGGGGGGGTTTCCTGGGAGACTTCTCCCAACCATCCTTCACCAGGCTGAGAGGACCGCGTACAGGGTGCCCATACAGAAGTTCAAAGGGGCTGAAGCCCACTCCCTTCTGGGGCACTTCCCTGTAGGAAAAGAGCAAACAGGGTAGGAGGACGTCCCATTTCCTCCGCAGGCTTTCGGGCAGACTTCTGATCATGCCCTTCAAGGTCTTATTAAACCTCTCAACCAGTCCATTCGACTGGGGGTGATAAGGAGTGGTGAACCGGTAGGTCACTCCACACTCCTTCCACATTGCCCGCATGTAAGCTGACATGAAGTTGGTCCCCCTGTCAGACACAACTTCCTTGGGAAATCCCACTCGGGTAAAGATTCCCATTAGGGCTCTTGCCACTACAGGTGCAGTGACTGTCCTCAGAGGAATTGCCTCTGGGTACCGTGTGGCATGATCCACCAGAACCAGGATAAACCTGTGACCAGCTATTGTTGGTGGATCTAAAGGCCCTACAATGTCGATGCCCACCCTCTCAAAGGGTATGCTAACGACTGGAAGTGGTTCCAGGGGAGCCTTTAGCTTCACCCCTGTTTTCCCACTGGCCTGGCAGGTTACACATGTCCGACAGTAAGTGTTGGACGCCACTTTCATCTGAGGCCAGTAAAAGTGGAGGACAAGCCGTGCAAAGGTCTTGTCCTGGCCTAAGTGTCCTGCCAGGGGTATGGCATGAGCCAATTCCAAAAGAAAGGCTCGGTACTGTTGCGGGACTACCAAGGCCCTTGATGAACCAGGCAAGGGTACCTTGGGTTCACTGTAGAGGAGTCCTTCCTCCCAGTAAATATGGTAGTGTCCCGTAACATCACCTGCTGCTTGGGCCTCAGCCTGTCGCCTCAGTCCCTCAAGGGTGGGGCACTCCCTATGCCCCTTACAGAATTCCTCTCTGGTAGGACCTCCCTCCACATGCCACTCAGCAGGGATGGGTAAATCCTCCAGAGAGTCTACTTCCCCCTCCACGGACTCCTGGCCCACCACCGCAGGTGGCCGATATGTCACATGGGGTGTGGAAGCCGGAGCAGGCTCTCTCTGTCTCCGGGTCTGTCCCTTCTTAGCAGCGGGTTGGGCCATTGTTCCAGGCTCCAACCCAGGCGAACTCCCTCTCTGGGCAGTTGCAGACCGTGTGCTTGCACAGGCCCAGTCAGGTGTACCCAGCATCGCAGAATGCGTCCGGTATTCCACCTCTCTCCAAGTATTGTGTTCCATGTCATTCCCCAACAGACAATCGACTGGCACGGCAGGGCTTACGGCAACTCGAAGTGAACCTGCAACCCCCTCCCACTCAAAGGGAACCTCAGCCACTGGATAGTGGCCCATTCTGCCGTCAGCCATCGCGGCGGGGTGGAGTACATTAGGAACAACCTGCTCTGGAGACACCAGTTGACTTCTCACCATAGTCATACTGGCTCCTGTATCTCTCAGAGCCTCCCCTCTCTGGCCATTGATGGTGACCCATTGCCCATACTTTGTAGTATTTGGGGGCACCTGGATCTTTGGAACCATCTCCCGCTCTCCCAGGGACACTAAGGTGACACCCGCCCACTCACCCCCGTTATCTAAGGGCAACTCCTCCCCGAGCGCTACACTAGCTACTCCCGGTGACTTTCCTCCGGTGGGAGGGGGTGGTCTCTTTGGGCATCTGACATCCCCCTTATAATGTCCAACACCACCACATTCAAAACAGTGGAGAACCCTTGGCTGCTGGCTTTGGCCAGGATTAGGGTTTCTGGGCGGGGTTGCCCTAGGGGTGAAACCTGCTCCCTTCCCTTGGAAGTTATTTTGGGGACCTTTAGAGAACTCCTTCTTTTTCTCTCCCCCCTCCTTCTTCTGGGGGGCGCCCTGTCCGGCTTTTTGAGAATCCCCTCCAGTCCCCTTTGAGGACACCCGGGTACTTGCCCAGATGTCCGCCTCCTCTGCAAGCTTCCGGGGATTGGTCAGCTTGATGTCCACCAGGTGTTGGCGCAGCTCGGGAAAACATTTCTCGAGGAGGTGTTCTTTCAAAAATAGATCGTACAGCCCCTCATAATCTTTCACCTCACTGCCCTTGACCCAACCCTCTAAGGCCTTTCTGGCGTAGTCAAGGAAGTCCACCCAGTTCTGGGTGCTTAATTTGTGGCTCCCCCTGAACTTCTGACGGTACCTTTCTGGGGTAAGCCCGAACTTCCTTACCAACGCCAGCTTCATGGTGGGGTAGTTTGTTTGTTCCTCTGGTTCCAGGGCCAGCAAGGTGTCCCGACCAGCAGGAGGCATGTACTTGTACAAACTACCCCCCCAGTGCTTCTCCTGCACCCCATGAACCCTCAGAGAAACCTCATAAGCAGCCAGCCACTTAGCTATATGGTCCCCCTGACTGAAGCTCGCTATCAGGTCTTTTGGTAAATAGGGTCTGGACTCCCTGGCTGTCTCCTTTGGTTCGCTGCCACCATTCCTTTCAGGAGAGGACCCCCGTCGCAGGCTTTGGAGCTCCAGTTCCTTCAATCTAAACTCATGGAGCATCCTCCTCTCCTCCTTCTCCTGCTCCAACTTGGCCAACTCCCACCTCAACTGTCTTTTCTCCCTCCTGTCCGTGAGTTCGGCTTCAGTTAGGCTTCCCCCAGAGGCGCTACTGCCCCTTCTGGAGTAGGACACTGGTCCGGGGAGTAAGTTTTTCCCCTCAGAACGGAATAAACCTTCTACCTCCCCCACCGTGTCCTGGTCTGCCTCCTCATCCTCCACCTTCCTTTCTTGGTGTGCCTCCACCCAAGCCCTAAGACTGGTCTGGAGCTCCCCCTTCCTGGCACCATGCTTGAAAAATACCCCCATTTGCTGGCAGAATACTTTCAGCTGCGACACAGAATAGACCTCTAGGTTTTCCAAGGCGAACTCCATTTTGAGTCAGGCAAACCTAGATTACACACCAGAAATTGTAGAGTTGCAAGGGCAACCTAAAGCTACCTCCACCCCCCACCAGGAACAAATTTGGAAAAATCAAAAAGACAAATTAGGAGGGCCGCAAGGAGAAAACTCCTGGTGTAGGTTTAGTGTATTACGTTGAATTACTATTGAGTAGCTGCAACCAAGTCAGGATCCCACCGCTAGGCACCAATCTGTTGGAACTGGGGTAGCCTGGCCTAGGGCAAGACATACATTTCAGAGGCACAGTGTAAAGGTTGCAGACCACCCAACAGTAAAACCACGCAATAGCACACAAAAAGAAAACGCTACACCAAAATGTGGAAAAATAAGTACTGCTTTATAAAAATAAATCTTTGCTCTTTGGGTTCAAAATCTTACAATTTAGGCATTATGTTATGTTATGTTATGTTATTTATATTTTTATCGCGCACAGCTGCCCCAGCAAAGGGGCGTCCTGGCGCTTTGACAGACACTATAACATAACACACAAAAGAAAGGGAAATTAACCAGACAAGGGAAACAGGAAAGTTTTAATCGCCTGCCTGAAGGCGAGCAAGTCTTCAAGAGCTCGGATGTGTACCGGAAGCGAATTCCATAAACCTGCCGCGAGCACCCTAAAGGAGCGGCCACCCATTCTGCTCAATTTAAAGCGTGGACAAGCAGCCAGGTGAAGCCCCTCCGATCTCAAGGATCTTGTAGGAGTATAGGGCGTGAGTAGGTTGGCGAGTGCCGGCGGCGAAGAAAATTGCAGAATTTTAAAGGTCAGGCACAGCGCTTTGAACTTAATTCGCTGTCTGACCGGGAGCCAATGTAAGGCCGAGATGGTTCCAGACACTGAGCAATGTCTGGGAAGGCCCACAATGGCCCGTGCCGCGGCGTTTTGTACTCTTTGGAGTCTAGAGGCCTCCGCTTGATTCACCCCTAGCATCAGCGAGCTGCCGTAGTCCAGCCGAGATAGTATTGAGGCCTGGACCACAAGCTGTCTGGTAGGGGGATCAAAATACTTTAAAACCGGCCTTATTCCCCGCAGAATGCCGTAGCACGTGGCAGCCACCTTCTTGGTGTGGTCTCTGAAGGTGAGCGTAGAGTCCAACCAAATGCCTAAATTTCTCACTCCAGAAGCTGGAATAGGAGTGACACCCAACTCTGATGGCCACCATTGGTTACCCCATAGCTCAGCGTGCTTCCCTAGTACCAACACCTCCGTTTTGGTGGCATTCAACTGAAGGCAGTTGGTGCGAAGCCAGCTTGCTACTGCCACAAGACCCGCTCGGAATCTGGGGGCCTCCACCTCAGGGTCTCCACTAAGTGTCACCGCTAGCTGTGTGTCGTCCGCGTATGAGGCCATCGTAAGACCCCACTGTTTGACGACACCAGCCAACGGTTTCACATAGAGGTTGAACATTGTAGGGCTCAACGAGGATCCCTGTGGTACCCCCAGATCCAGGGGATAGGTGGCGGATTGGCCAGGTGGTATAGCCACTTTAAAGGAACGATCCGAAAGAAAGGACCGAAACCACTGGAGAGCGATATCAGTCACTCCCGCCTCCTGTAAGCGTTGGATCAGTATCTGGTGGTACACAGTATCGAAGGCAGCGCTTAGATCTAATAGTAAAAGCGCTGCAGTACGACCTGAGTCCAGTACCTGGCGAAGATGTTCCGTGATGTAGAGTAATGCCGTCTCGGTACTGTGTCCCGACCGGAAGCCGTTCTGATTGGGATCCAATATCTGGTTGCGAGCCAGATGCTCAGACAGAACAGAGTTGACATGGGCTTCTGTCGCTTTAGCAATCCAAGGCAACAGGGATATAGGTCGATAATTTTCTGGCAACCGGGGGTCAGAGTTGGCTTTTTTTAGTATAGGAGTGACCACTGCCTGTTTCCATGCCGTGGGTACCGTTCCGTTGGACATTTGTCTTGAAAGCAATTACTATACTCTTGAACTCCTATCACACTTTAGCAATCAGTATTTACAGTACTATATATTTAGTCACACACCATAACTCTGTCTGGCAAGTAACGCTTACTCTTCCATAGGCTAGTTTAAATATGGCCTGTACTCCACAATTGGTTTTATAAATATCAATAACACTTTTAAACTGCTGCCCAGGTTATCAATTAATTACCATAGTCCATTACATTTAAACATGCACCATAACCATGGCTGGTAGGTAACCCTTCCACTTTCTTAGGGCAGATTAACTGTACATTGCGCTTTATTTTGCTTCTCAGCAACCCTACTCCATCAGAGGGGGGGGCAAGCTGTCACCAACTGTCAAGAACCAGGGGTCTATGGAGTCTTTTATATTCCTTGCACTCCACAGGTAACCAGGCTTCTGGAATCAGTCAGTTTATGAAAGTTAGACCACTCGTTTTCCAGGCCCTCCTCCCTCTTCCTCTCACTCAGTTCTGCACCGTGTAGGGAGGAAACCAGACGATCAGGAGACCTTACCGGCACTCCCTCGCCACCCCTCGCTCTTCCCGGCTTACTTGTGTAGGCGGCCGGCAGGCAGTTCCTCCGCTCACCCCCTGAGCTCTCAAACGCTTCACCTCCGGTGATCGGCCCCCTCGCTCCCTCGCAGAGGAGCGGAGGCCCTCTCAGCTGCAATCCGGGCCGCTGTCACAGTGAATCCGCCACATGAGCGGCGACTCCTCACCAGGAAGGATCTGTCCCACGGCGCGCAGAGCAGACTTCAGGCACTCGACGAAGACGCCTCCTCTCGGTTCCCCTCAGCGGCGAAAGTCGTCGTTTCCTCCACACGAAGGCTCTTCTGCGCATGCGCGGGGATATAGTATCTCCGCACTGGGCCTGCCCGATCCTAGGCCCCTCCTGCAAGGCAGTCCCCCAGTCAGTGAGGAAACAGCGCGCTGGCGCCGGGCATGAACACAACGCCCACACTCTTCTGAGTCCACCGGTGCGCTGACATAGAGCGCGCTAGGCACCCTCGGGGTCCCGATCACGGCGAAAGCCTTCAGGACGTTCCAGATTAGGTGGGACCTTTCTCCGCTCTCCACCACCTTAAGAGTCAAGAGAGGGTCGGTTCGTTTACAGTCCTGACGCAGGTAAGAGGTGCCCAGCGCCACCCAGGACAATAGTTTACTTCTTGCCCTCCAATGGGAGGGGGGATCAAAGGGGCTTCCTCAGTATACAGTCACTGTGCACTTTTCCAGCACTGGAACCCCAGCCCTCCTTACTGGACAGATAACAGGCTCAGGAGTCTTCTTTAGTTCAGATCCTCCCACTGGGCAGAGGACTGCGCTCCACAGCACCGCAGTCTCCTTCTCCTGTCTACACCCCTCTATTCTAAAGCTAGGGGTCAGTCAGGCGCCCAGGGTCTCCCTGAAACTTCCACAGCGGGGACAAGACAAGAATCCCAAAGGAGGAGTAGAGGAGTGGATTAACTAGGCTGTTTCCCAGTACAGGAGATCAACCCTCTCACTAGCCTTTCCCCACCTTCCGAGATAGCCTATCCTCCAGCTGACTCTCACAGGTAGACAAAATGGCTGCCTCGCATTCCGCCTTATATAGGCTGACCCTCAGTGGTCCAGAATGGACCAGAAGGTTCTAGAACGCCCTATGCTAGGCTATGGCCAAGTTCTGAGTGTGACAGTTAGGGCAGTTGGTAGCCACCATTTTGTGTGGTTCCAACTTTCCTGTCAGAACAGGCCTCTGGGCCTGAGGTGAAAAATTATGAGGGGGGAAAAGAACACCTATCCCCCTGGCCAACACCTATAAAAAGTCAGTAGACAAAAATTATCCAGGGTATGAGGGGCAAAAAGGGGACAAAATAAATAATAAATAGGAGGGACTACGTCAAGAAGCCAGACAGGTCTAACACCAAGGAATGCACCTCGGCAGCGGCGGCATTATGCCCCCTACCTCTCCAGGTCCATTCCTCTAATCCCACAGTGGCTGGCTCGAGTGCGTCGGTTGCATCGCGCTTGCAAGCCGCTGACAGAGAAGTGAATCAGCTGTTCCTTCGCTGTGCTTTCTGCGCATTTCTGGGCCTTTAACCCCTTCCGCCCCCACCCCAATTCAATTCCTTTGTTTTGGCATTTAAAATCGGATTTTAAAGGGAGTTACCTCCTCCTTCTTTGGTTTATTTCCTGCATACTGTTTAATTGATGTTTAACAATCTTGGCTTTATTATAAACCAAAAACAAAAATCCATTCTGACTCCCTCCAAATCTCTAGAGTTCCTAGGTTTCATATACACACCTCCAAATGTCTCCTCCTGCTTCCCAGCAAGAAGATCGCCAAGATTCGGAAAGAGATCAGGTTTGCTCTTAAACAGCATTCCCTCACTCTTCGAGATTTGGCCAGACATCTGGGCTTGCTCTCTTCTTCAATTCAGGATATCTTTCCCGGACCTCTCAACTATCGTGCTCTCCAGAGAGTGAAAGCCAATGCCCTCAGATCTGGTCTGTGATACTGCGACCTTGTAACCTTAGATCAACAAGCAAGGTCGGAACTCTCTTGGTGGCTGGACAATTTGGACGCATGGAATGGAAGAGCTATCTTCGGGTCGTCTCCGGACTTTGTCTTGGATTCAGACACCAGCCTTCATGGTTGGGGAGCTCGCCTCCTCGACCAGGACACAGGCGGTGTCTGGTCTCTGACCGAGTCCCCCCACCATATAAATTTTTTAGAGCTAACTGCTGGTCTTTATGCCCTAATGAGTTTCAAACACTCTCTTCAGGGAAGATCCGTTGTTGTGAAGATGGACAACATCTCAGCAGTCTCTTATATCAACCGCCTTGGAGGGACGAGGTCAGTAGACCTCTCCGATTTGGCCAGGAAACTTTGGATGTTCTGTTTAGAACACAAAATTTCTCTGAAGGCGGAATATCTCCCCGAAAATCGAATTTTTCCGCAGATTGGAATTCGAGATTCCTTGAAGATTTCAACAATTGGAAACTCAACGTGAACGTTTTCAAATCTCTATTTCTTTTCTGGTGCCCCTTCGATGTGGACCTTTTTGCCAGCAGATTGACTTTCCAACTGCCCCAATATTTCAGCTGGATGCCAGACCCGGACGTTCTTGCAGTGAACGCCTTTCTCCAGCCATGGTCCCTTCTTCACTCTTACGCCTTTCCCCCTTTCACCATGATTCAGAGGGTTCTTCAGAAGGTGAGACAGGACCAGTGCTCCCTGGTCCTGATAACTCCCTTCTGGCCTTCTCAGACGAGGTTCCCCACAACTTTGGAACTTTCGTGCGACATTCCCTTCCAAATTCCATCAACGAAGGGTCTGGTTTCAAACACAAAACGGAGAAGATCACCACCTTGTTCTTTCAGGGAGTTTGAACCTTCTTGCTTGGAAAGTGTCAGGCAATCTAACGAGTTGTCTGGACTTTCATCATCAGTTCTCACTCTCCTCGGAGAGTCCTGGGCACCAGGGACTCACTACAGAGACAATAACATTTGGAGTTAATGGTTTCGTTGGTGCATGGAGAGGATATAGATCAGCTAACTCCGCTGGACATTCTCTCGTCAATGGTAAGACTGTAGGTAAGAATGGTATTATTTGTAGAGTGTTAGACTATGAAGACCTCCTAGGCCTAAATACCAATCTTTGTGGGACGTTAAACTTATCCTTGACCGTTTTTGCTCATGGCCTGATAACTCTCTTCTTAACAGGAAATGTCTTTCCATTAAATTTGCTTTTCTTTTATGCTTCATTTCTTGTCGTAGAGTATCTGATGTTAAATCTCTAGATATTTCTAATAGATGTTATGGCATGTTTGGTGTTAGGTTTGAAATCCTTAGCAGAACTAAAACCATATCAGATTCTATCTTTTACCCTCGATTTGACTACTGCAAAAAACTTTGTGTTGTTGATTGTATGAAAGAATACGATTCCAGAATGAAAGACCTTCGCCCTCCAGACGCTTATCAACTTCTCGTTTCCATTGTCAAACCTTTTAAACCTATCTCTTCCTGTTTTATCGTCAGATGGGTTAAGTTATCTATAAGCCTTGCTGGCACTGACCTTTCCAAATTTCAAGCACACTCTCTCAGAGGGGCTATGGCTCGCAAGTCTTTCTGGTCTGGTGGTAAGTTAGATGTTATCCTTAAAGCTGCTGATTGGTCCAATACCTCCACTTTTGCTCATCATTACTGTAAACCTATTGAACATATGTCTGACGTTGTTCTTTAAGGCTACCAACATGCATAATGTAGCCTTCTGTCTTGTAATGACATTGCGATTCTCCTATTAACATGACCAGAGAATCTGGATTTCATTAAAGACACGGAGGCTAACAAAATCCCACCCGTCCCGCCCTTGGACGGAGTATTTATATTCTCATGTTGTTGATTATTTACATTCTTATACTGTTTAATTTTAGTCTTGTTGTTTACAATTTGCACTCTTTCTTTGCATAGAGCCCTTCTAATGTTTCACTTTCTTTTCAGATAACTCGTCATAACGGATCTTCCTGGTCTTCTCTTCATTTCCCTTCTTCATCGCTCTCCAGTCCAAGTTTCATCTTGAATTCCCGGCTCTCTCCTTGCTTCATTACATTTAAAAGAGGCAGCTCTGTTGTTGCTCATGGCTTATATTGTTGTCATGCTGTCACTGCATTCTAATTCGTCTTTCTATGATGTAAGCGGCTGCTTGTGAGTTGCATTAAACGATTAATGCATAATGTTAGCCTCCGTGTCTTTAATGAAATCCAGATTCTCTGGTCATGTTAATAGGATAATCGCAATTACACAAAGGCAACTAGTAGCGCGCGCTCAGCCCGGCCTCCATCGTGCGAGGCCCGACTCGATTAACTCTTAATCCATCCCTTTCTTCACTGTAAAGTGGTCACTATTAATGCACATAGATTGATTTATAAACATTTAAATATTTATCTACGCTCCTTTATTTTCTCTTTTTTTTTTTAAATATGAGGATCGAACCCCCACCCGATGTATATAGAGCGCTATAGACCAATGCTCGCTGAACCGAGCTACACGCTGCCTATTATAGCTAAGCCTGGCCTTCTGGATCCACCTTGCCACACACCCCCCTGCCTCAGACTTCAAAAGTTCTTGCAGCTTCCCCGGGGTAATGTGCTGCTGTGTTTCATGCTGCATTGTTGCATTTTGATACTGTTGTGTTGTACTGAGGTTGTTGTGTCATGTCATCTTTTAACTATTGTGTGTTATGTTCCCTGTTACGTTATAATTTTACTTTGCTCTATGTATTTTATTCTATGTTCTGTTGTTTACTATAGAGATGTCAGTAAACACTCCTACATTTACAGCCAAAAGCAGCACATGCCTTGAAAATTCCTCCGATTAGCAATCGTGTACCCCTTTAAAGGATGGTAAAATAGTGCTGCTCCTGCTCCACAACCACTTAAGACACCAGTCAGCCCAAAACTGTGGCACAGACCACGTCTTATCCTAGCGCTCAGTGTGCTCATTTTATGTGATTTGGCCCTGTGTGTATCCGCTGTTGGAGCGGAGCTCTAAACTGACCGCATCAATACTGAGCTTCCTTCAAGTGCGTCCCGCTCTCTTGAATTTACAACTGCTACCCGAAGAAGCCATTTTTAATGTGGTATGTTTTTTGAAAGCCGCCATGAGAATAAGGAAAACCTGTGATCGACTTTGTTATTGATGTGTTTTTTATGAGCTTGGATATTTACTTTTGTTTTATAAATACGTATTTTATGTGTGTGGCTTATTGTTAGTGCTTGTACATTTTTATAGTATTGTTGCTGTATTGTGCTTTTACGGCTTTTATGCTAAGGACCGAATAAAGCGTACTTTTATTTAATTTGATTTGACTGCATAACTGACTCAGTACCTGTCTCTGTCTATCTGCTACACACATCAATAAATGTCAGGGCGACCTTTGATGTAGCTTGCTTTTCTGTGGCAGGGATGACATCGAACAGCTTCTGACATCACCTGCTGAGGGAAAGAGAGGGCTTGCAGTCAGATGCAGTCAGCTCTATGTTTGAAGTGGCAAGTGAAGTTAAGGATTCCATCAAAGACTAATCCTATTCATAAATTCCATAGGCAAGTCCGGGTTCGGTAGGCATGAAATTGCTAACAGCTGGAGGGCCCGGTTATTATCCTCACAAAGCTGTCATAATTTTCAGGAATGCCAGCCAACAAATTCATTTTCCTATGTAGCTGAAAAAAGTTCCGGCCTGGAACTCTAGAGGTTTAAAAGTAGCTGAATGCGAAGTGATACTGTTAATTGCAAAGGTCACCTGTGTTAGTTCCACAGAGATGCAAAGTGACCTATCTGTATAGGTCTTCTCATTTTAGCTAATTTCATGATATACGTTTTAGAAACTAGTACTATGTGGTCTGTCGGGCAAGCTCAAGATCATGTACATGTACATCGAGTGGGAACTATACAATTAAGTTCCATACTTTTTTAAGGCACATAGGGGCAGATTTACAAGCCCCTTGTGACACTTTTACACTGCTTTAGAGTCACTTTTGTGATGCAGTGGCGGCATTAACAATGCATCCAATTTACAACGTGACGCATCTAAGGAGATGCGCCACGTTGCAAAGCCCTGCGGCACATTATAACTGTGTCAGATATAATGTATGCAGGGCGTGCGATCCCACGCAGGTCAGACTTGTAAAAGTGACGCAGTGAAATCTACAAGATTTAACTGCTTCACTTCTAGGACGCCCTGCTTCAAGCAGGCGTAAGAAGTTACCGCACTATAATAAGTATAGGTCTCAACATGCATTGCTGGAGTTGCATTGTGCTTACGACACAACTCCAGCAATGTGTGACTTTTTGGGCCAACAGATGCGTCAGAATTTCTGACGCATGTGTCAATCCTTGCGCCATAGTGCGCCTTATTATAAATACGGTGCATCCCTGGTGCCGCAAGAATATTGCAGGCTGGCGCGGAGAAACTGGTGCATCTCTATAGATGCGTCAGTTTCTTGTAAATCTGCCCCATAGAGATTATGGCCTAGATTTAGAAAAGATTTAGCACCAGGGTTGTGTTATTTTATTAACGCAGCTCGATGCAAAATCTTTTTTGGTATTTATGTGGCTTTGAAACAAAAAGCCTTGAGGCTCACCTAAAGAGGAGGAAGAATTTTATTTTTCATCTCTATTCCCTCTTTCCATGAGTGCAGTATTCTGCAGCTGTAGCCACAAGGCCACATATCCTCCCTTTTAACCGCATCGCTGCAGCGGCTTTTCCCGCTGTGTGCGGCAAATTTAAAAAAGCTGCGTTACATGACGAGCTCAGCTCGTCATCAGCACATGACCACCGTAGCTGATGACGAGCTCAGCTCGTCATCAGCAGCGAAGAGGTTAATGTTAAGCGAAATGCCATGTTAAAAGTGAAACTACAAATCCCAAATTTCGATGTACGCTTTGGTAAAAGTCTAGTTGATGGTGTCATATATCACTGGGGCGTAGATATTATCAGTACATCATGTACAATAGCATGGAGGCTTGCAGGAGTGAACTCCTGTTATGGTTCCTTGTTTATTATACATTTGGTGGCAAAGGAACTCCCAGCTCCAATTGAGGGCCAGGGGTGCACGCCCCTCAAGGAATGGCAGTTCCGACCCCCTGCAGGCAGTTTGGCAGGGGCCAATATTCAATAGGAGAAACATTGCTGCTTCCTAGGGTGGGGTTGTACCTTGTTTGTTAGGTCTCACATCCCTCCCTTCCTTTGCAGACAGCCACAGGCATAGGGGGTAACCACTTTTTTCTCATTGGCATTAAGGCCCACTGCTCATTCCATGTTTCCTGTTGTGAACCTTCGCCTTGCTGCTGATGAAGCCTTTACACTACATCTGAACAATAGCTTTTGGGTGGTAAAATTTCTTTCAGTGGTTTTTGCGAAGTTTCGACACTGTTGCAGGGAGATGGAAGGATCGCTAACACATGTTTATTGTGGTCAATAAACATAAAACTGTTTTGGTATCGTACTTGAATATGGACTTTTAAATACCATGCTACCAATACATCATAGCCTGAATATCGACTACATACATAGTATTAAGGTAAGTACATATATGTAGGTAGAGATTTACTATAATTACTCCACATATATCGATCATGATGCGATATTGCCCAGTAGCAGTTGCCACTGGGCAGTTATAGTTAGGTCAAGCTTACCATACGAAATGAATTTGTTGATTTGCTAATAACTTTGATGCAGTTTGATGAATCTTTACCACTCCAAAAATAGTGTTCTTTTGCCTAATTTATGCTTGGAAAGTTTTGTGGTTATCAATAAGGGGGGGGGGGGGGTTGAGAAAAAAGCGGGGTACCAAAATGCAAAATCCCCCTGTATTTTCCAGAAACAGCGCTTCCCCAAAATCTGCTGAAAAGGATTACACCAAATTTAGCAGGAAGCTAGATCTTGGTCCAGAAAGCATGCTTTTTGTGATTTGGTGTGAATATGTTCAGTAGATTTTGAGATATTAAGATTTACAAACATTTGTATATCAAGACGACTGGCTCAAAGGACTCTCACGAGAATCAGTAAAACCCAATTTTAGAAAAACTGAGCATTCTAATTGGCCCTGGGACCTTTTTTCCCTTGGGCCAATATTTTCTGGCCAGAGTCAGACTCCCACGGGTGTGTGCGCTCCCTTTGGCTGGGAGCAACATGAGAAAAATGTTGCTGCCAGCAATTACAAGACTAGGGGCCATATGTATCAAGCCTTTTGCGATTCGCAGAGGCTGAAATTCGCAGAATTTCGGCCTTTGCGAATCGCAAAAGACCTTTTTGCATTTTTTGGTATGTATGGAATATTCGCAAAATAAGGAATAGCAAAGATTTGCGATTCCTTATTTTGCCATAGCATTTAGGAAATCGCAATTTTGCGATTCCTTAAATGCTATGTATGTAGCATTTTTGGGCTGCAAATTAATGGTTAAGAATTCGCAAATTACCACCAACTTGTAGTTGATGGTAACTTGCGAATTCTTCAAAAAACGCACAATTTGGCATTTTTGAAGGTGGAATGCGATGCACAAACATGCCCATAGGGCATGTATGTGCACCATATGCACACTCATGTACATTTCAGGGGTGCAGCAAGGTGTCTTTGAGACACCCCTGCACCCTTGAAATAATTCTCAAATTGCGATTAGCAAATTGCGAGTTCGCAATTTGAGAATTATTTCGCAATCATTCCTTTGGGCCTCCTGGCCCATAGGAATGCATTGGAAATGATTCCTTAACTGCAAATTTGCAAAATGTGAATTCGCAAATAAGGAAGATTAAGGAATCGCTAAAAAAAAGTGAATTTCTTCATACATACCATTTTGCGATTCCTAAATAGCGATTCCTTAAAAATCGCTATTTAGGAATCGCAAAAGGGTTTGTTGATACATATGGCCCTAGGAAACTTAGGGCCATATGTATGAATACTTTTTCCCATAGACACAGATTGGGTAAAACCCTTTGATACATCTGGCCCTTAGTTCCCTGTCCTGAAGTAACAAAACAAAATAAAGGAGAGTAGGGATACTCCGCCCACCTAGACTCTGTAGTTGGGATCCAGAGGGACACCCCCTGGGGTCAAAATTAAAAAAAATCTTTTTAAGTATATGGCGAGGTGGCATGGGAAAAGTCCCCTCCTCATTCCTATTTTTGTTCCCAGGGACCCAACCCCCCGGGGCAGAGTTTAATATTCAAGGGAAGTGGACACACAGTCTTCCCTCAGATATATTTTCAGCCTCAGGGACCCATCCCCTAGGGCACAAGCTATTTAATATGGGAGGGGTGCATGGACAACCCCTCAGCAGTTTTTGGCCCCGGGAACCCATCACACAGGCTCAAAGTCTTAATTGAGGGAAGGGAGCCCATGGACCCCCTTACCAAGCCATATTAGGCCATGGGGCTCCCATCTCCTGACTTGATTGCAGGGATAAGGGTGAGTGGTCCCAACCTGAGCCATATTCAGCCCTGGGGATCCAATCCCCCTGGGCCATCACTTACAACACAATGTTTGGGGGGATGCACAGCCCCCCACCCTGAGCCTATAGTAGTCCCAGACACCCCAACTCCCAGTGTCGGCTCACCTGCAGTCACCTAGCAGCAGCCAAACCCCATGTCACCAATTACAAGGAAATCAGAGACTGATGTTTATATAGAGAATACAGAATCCCGTGCTTTATAAAACATTAGTAAACACTTTTTTAAGTAACCAATATGAATAAGTATTTGAGATGTCATCAGGGATGTCATCAGTGATGTAACTGACCATGTCATGAATGATATTATATGTGAGGTCTGCGAAATCTTACACTAACAATGACTTCCCTGTAACCTTTGTTTGTTTTCCATGAATTTCTAAGGTTTTTCAAATTCTATTTGCTAACTATAATGTCTCTGTAACCTTTATTTTTTTCAGTGAATTTCCATGTTTTTTTAACTAGTAATCACGTATGCAGAGTGGCGGAGAAAGGGGGCTGGGCCCAGCTCTCATAAATCTCACTGTGCAGGATGTACAGGAGATACCCAGAGGGCTTCTTGGACCCCAAGGTCGCTCATGGGTTAAAGTGAACTTCATCCCCAACCAGTAGTGCACCACGACCCACGTTTACAGAGTGGGAGAGAAAGGGGGCATGACCTTCTACCATGTCTCAGCTATCCTGCTGTGTGGGACTTACTGGAGGTAACAGGATGGCTTGTTGGCACCCAAAGCCCCTCAGCATTTAGATGGATTTCATTCCCCAACCCCCATTGAGACAAGAGGTGCATTTGCAGAGTGGTGGTGAAGGGAAAGTGGCCTCCGGCGACTTGCCAGAGTTTTTTTCCTATTAAATATACATTTTTGCCTGAGCTGATTTCAGCCCCAGGTACCTCATACCCAGGCCAGCCTTTTATAACATGTGGAGGCGGGCCAAGCAGGCTCAATCCCCAGGCCGGTTAGGGCCCCAGGGACCCCAACGCCCGGGTCCTTTTTCTTTAAATAAAGGAAGGGGGGTCACACAACCCTGCTTCCTTTTGGCCAATTTTGGCACCAGGGAATCTATCCCATTTCTGTTTTCTTGCCAGCTGTCAAGCAAGTGGTCAAACAGACATCTTGCTTTGAGATCCAGGGAGCTGCATGTTAATAGCTCCCTGGGTCTGAAAGCAATGGCGGCTCCCACAGGAGGCAGGGTACCAGCAGGGACCACAGGGGTCTTCGGGTTTCCCCCATGGTCCCCAACAAAGTGGCCAGGCACAGGGGAATGAGGTCCCTGGGGACAAAATCAGCCTGGGGAGGGGGCCTCCCCTTTTTTAAAAAAAATTATATAAACTCCTGGCCCAAGGATAGGGTCCAGGTGGCTCAAATTGGCCTCAGCAGGGGCCGTCCTCCTATGTAACATAAAATAAATCAAATAAAGGGCAGGCCCTGGGGGATGGGGTCAAGTCTGTGGTGAATAAAACTGCATGAAACCCAAAACAATTAAGTGTTTTGCACACTTCAGTCATTGGGTTATACTTGGGCTACATTTGGGTGATATTTGTGTTATATTTGGGCTCTTTTTGCTCTGATTGAAATCAGTGAAATGTATTTGTTATGAAGCTCCCTAATCTTATCATTTACAGCAGTATCCTCAGTAGAAAATGCTTTCAGTTTTCTACTTCAATTTCATCAAGATCACATTCAGATGTGCCACACATTTGGCATAAATTCAGAATGTTAGCACTCTAGCTGCACATTAGAACAATGTAGCAAAGCTGCTGATCACCACGGAGTAAACTAGCAGCCTGCTGCTGGTGTTGAAAAAACATTTTTCAGTCTGCATGTCAGAATGAGGAAAATGTGTTCTAATTTTTATTTCTATAGCACTAAGCATAATTTTCATGACACACTGAACCCCCTCATGTTGTTCCTGTCTAAATTAAACATTTTAAGTTTTACCAGTTTGATTCAATCAACATGACTTCAGGTGAGCCACATTGTTAGCACTCTAGTTTTTCTTTAGAACACTCTGGGAGGCTGCAGTAGAACACAAGGGAATCAACCTGAAGCCTGCTCCTGTTGGCAGTACATGATTTACTGAGAATGTTTAACTTCATTTTCATATGGCTGAGAATGATAGTGTGAATTTACAGTAAATATGCTCTCATTTTAGCCTCTGGAGCACCTTCCATAACCTCTATTGGAAAATCAGGAGAAAACAGTTTTCTCTCAAACATGATTCATGAAATCCCAGCAGAATTGTTTTCACAGGGTTAAACACCTTAGAGCACACCACAATTCCTAAATGTTGGATGGTACCATCAACAAATTATTTATGTTGTAATTAGTAACTGTTATCACCCTATATACGTTTTCCTTTTTGTGAACCTCCAAACATGCCATTCATTACACCCCATTTCAATGGGGTGCTATCATGTATATTGGTCACAAGATGGCTGCCAACACTTCTTTGTTGCAGAAATGGCAGCCAATCAAATTTCTGTAGGGTTTCAGTAGGTTGTTAAGCTCTCAGATATCTATGTTTTTTAAACTTAAATACCTTTGAAACTACTGATTTTACCAAATTACAAAAAGCACGCTTTCTGGACCAACATCTAGCTTTCTGCCAAATATGATGTAATTCCCTTCAGCGGTTCGGTGTAGTCGTGTTAAAAAAATGGAAAATCCGCATAGACATAACACGGAGTAAACACATTTTGGGATCCTCCTTTTTTCTAATCCCCCACATGATGGATCCCCCGAAACTTTTAACACAGCAGCTGAACCAAAATGGAAATGTTTTGAAAACCTTTTGTAAAGACTCGTCAAGCAGAGCCAAAGTTATTGGCAAAACAAAAAATGCTTTTCCTATGGAAACTTTAGTCCTAACTATAATTACCTAATGGAGACTGCAAATAGGTAATATATATATAGTGTGATGCTAAGTCTTACGTCATTATTGAGGGGTTTGTGATGTGACAGCCATGTTGAGGATGCATCATGCAGCCGCGATTCTGAGGAGACTCCAGGCTGTAAGTCCTACTTTGGAGATGCATTGTGCAGCAGCAGTTCTGAATCGGATTTATAAGGAGGTGAATTGCGCTGCATGGGTTATGACCTTGGCTCAGCTGGCAGACTACTTTCAGGCCACTTCCGAGGGCCCAGGACTGGGGTGATACCACCTGGGGATAAGACTCATAGCAGATTCATTCTAGGTGCTGCGGTATCGATGGTTGGAGCCTTTTCTGTTACTGTATATCTGATCAGGAAGCCATCCATATAACTCTTGAAGTCACTATGGTGATCAAGATGCAGGTGCATTCTCTTCACTCAGGAAGCAAGGCAACAAAATAGAATTCCTTCTTGCAGAGCAGCACAGAAGTCCTTCGGAGTCTTTAACATGCCCTGTGTTCTAATGGAGAAGGTTTTTGCCGTTTCCACCCCCACAGGTGTTTGGAATGTCCTGCGTCCATGCCTTGGCCCCAGCTTATGCAGTCATCTTAATAGGAACCCTGTGGGTCCTCTCAACTGAAAAGGATTTGAAAACTTTACTTTCAGAACTGTTGCTGAGATCCAATCTTTCACAAATAGTTCAGCACTTGGTCCCTCAAACACTTCAGAGACTCAGTACCTCAGACCTTACAGGGCGCACAATGTTTTGTCTGGAATGTACCTCAGAATCATCCAGCATCTCAGTAAGTAACCTAAGATTAACCTTTTTGGCAGGGATTGTAGATGAATATGCATCTTAGATACCATTGGTAGCAGCTCTGGCATTGTGAATTTGGTTTCCGCTAACTGTTCCACTAGTGTCTGCAGCCCTTTTCCTTGAGCTGGAAGGGGCTTCACAGAGCCCGGAGAGTGTGCCTCTCTACTCCCTCTCGTTCTTTAGTGATGTTATCAATGAAGTTGTTTGACACCTCAAGAGTGAATAAATATGTACAGTCGTAAGCACTACATGGCTGGGGTGCAGGTTAGAGGTCGCTTTGTAGATTATAACTGGTTCATTTGCATATTTTTGGGTTATTAAGCATCAGTTTTTATATTATTGGAACATCTAAATATAACATCACTCTTTAATCTTTGTTTTTTTCCCAGTCAATATATATTTACATACATACATACATATATATCCGGCTCAAAACGACGAGTCTTGAACCACCGCAGCTCCTGAACGAAGACCGCCCCCCCCCCCCCCCCCCCCCGTTGGAGAGAATACCGAAGGCAGAGGTATTCTACGAGAACAGACGATGCACTCTTCCTTCAGGAGCTGCGGTGGTTTAAGACTCAGCGTTTTGAGCCGGATTTCTAAAGACCGCCGCCCCCCCCCCGTTGGAGAGAATAGCGAAGGCAGAGGTATTCTACGAGGAAACCCGTATTGCTGAAACCCGAGGACGAATCCACGAGTCGAAGGTCCCGCGGACGAACGCTGAAAATTTGAGGTGAGCACAGAAGATTGGTTTCATATATTTTTCAAAGGGGAGAAGAGGAAGCCATTTGCAATACTAACAACGTTTTCTGCATTACGCGGTTAAAAGCCTGGCGGTTTCTGCAGGAAGAAAGGAAGTTGTTAATTTCTTCCTAGTTCGAGTGATATACACATAAAATGTCGGCTGAAGAAATTATGGAGAGGGAGGAGGCTGCAATATCGGTATTTGATCTTGACACAAGTGGGCCCCCCGCAAGACGAACGGAAGCAACAGGCACCACCAAAAACAGACACTCTATCACGCTTCAAAAGATTGGAGAAATTAAAACGTGCAGAACTTTCAAAGTGGTGGGAGGCAAAACCATTGACTAAATACCTGGAAGTAAAGCAGATACCAAGAGGTCTAAGGATCTTGGTAGCTCCCACTTATGAAGATCCTGATGATAATATGCTAAGAGAGTGGGCGGAAAATAATCATGAGGCCTCAGCTAGAATGCTGTGCATACTTATCAAATACGCCGAATCTGATAGGATTAAAATCATGGAAGAAATCAGACAAATCGATAAATTCTTATATGCAGAGACTGATCAGGAATTTATAACAAAGTACAAAGGAGAGATACAAATAAGACTCAAAAAACTGGAAGTATCAATTAAAGATCGTAAAACGCAAAAATTCTTGTGGGATAAGTTGGACTATGAGAGAGGCCAAATTTACACATTTGCCAAGAAATTCGAAACAATCAGAAGACAAAAAATCAATAAAGCCAGAACCAATACAACACATGGCCAAACTGATTTAAGCACTGCGGTCAGTTCAGAGGTAGAAACTGACGCAGAAGAAGGCACAAGTGGAAAAAATGTTAATTTTGGCCCGGCACCCTCAGTGATTGATGAGTTTGCTTTTTTAGAACAGGAATGGAGGTTCAACTTGAGACCAAGACAATTTGTTCAGTACGCCAAACCTCCAAGAGGAAAAGGCAGAGGAGCAAGAGGAGGAAAGGTGCAAAACTACTCCGGGCAAGGAGATCCCACCAAGAAAAAGAAGAATCAATAGAGGAGGATACAACTTCCATTGTTAACCTAACGGATATTGAGCTAACAACAAGGGAAGAAAAAATATTGAAGTTAGGTTTATCATTCTGTCCAGAAGAAAACTTTGATTATGTCTCCACAAGGATAGACACGTTTAAATTTGTGCGGAATCTAAAATTGAAAAAACACTTTGTCAATTGCGCAAACTCTGCCAATCTAACTGGGAATCCTACAGAAGTAGTGGAAAGCAATGAACTAAGAGAAGATGATATGAACCTTATGTTGGAGGTTCATCAGATGCAGCAAGGTACTTTGAATGAAAATACATCAAGGAGAGGAAATTATGGACAGGCAGCTGACATAGCTGCAGAGGAAGGATTGAACATCATGAGTAATGACCCTACAGCATTCAGACCAACCTCAAGATTCACCCCAATGACAAGCACAGACTCAATTGACATTTACAATGAATTAGTGGTAAATGATTTAAAAGATCTCTGTACAAATATTCACTCTAGGAATAATACATTTTCACAGCAGCAAAAAGACTATTATGCTTTGGTTAATAAGCTAGCGAATAATTCAAACTGCATTGTCTGTAATGCTGACAAGGGTGGAAATGTGGTGTTATGGGGGAGGCAGCAATACCTTATGGAGGCTTACAAACAACTAAACAATCGACAAAACTATGTACGAATAGAAGAGTCTATTATGCTCAAAAGCCATTTGCTATACAATTGTAAATTGTCAGAATGGTATATGCAGGGTCTTCTGAAAAAAGATGAAATGGCATTCCTTAAAATAGATAAACCAGTAACACCAGTTATGTACCTAATACTAAAAGTGCATAAGGATAAAAAAAAACCCTGGTCGCCCAATAATCTCTGCCATTCAAAGTGCTCTTTCCAATACATCGAAATATATCGATTCTTTCCTATGCCCACTCACTAAGTCACTGCCCTCATATATCCAGGATACGGGGGATTTAAAAAAAAAATCTATGATCTCCCATGGGAGGAAGATTACTTACTAGCAACTATCGATGTAACCAGCTTATACACCAGTATACGACACACAGATGGCCTCAATGCAGTAAGCTACTTCCTGGGCAGCAGACCAATTAAATATTGGGCTCAAACGCAAATGCTTGTGGAAATGAATACGATATGTTTACAAAACAATTACTTCCTCTTCAATGGGAAATTATTCCATCAAGTCTGTGGTACTGCGATGGGCACCGGCTTCGCCCCCAGCTTTGCTAATTTGCATATGGGCTGCTGGGAGGAGCAGGTGGTCCTGAAGCAGTACCCAGACATCTGGCAGACAAACATCATGCATTGGAGTAGGTTTATAGATGACCTCTTCATTGTAAGGAAAGGTTCAGAGATGCAATTGGTCAACTTCATCAAGGCATTAAAACACAATGACTTAAATTTAAAGTTTACCAGCAATATAAGTAAAACTGAGGTTAACTTTTTGGACCTAACTGTTTACATTCAGAAAGGTAAACTAGAAACATCACT
Source organism: Lissotriton vulgaris (assembly GCF_964263255.1). Taxonomy (NCBI): domain Eukaryota; kingdom Metazoa; phylum Chordata; class Amphibia; order Caudata; family Salamandridae; genus Lissotriton; species Lissotriton vulgaris. The sequence continues at coordinate 1,209,988,546 of NC_141694.1, forward strand.
CTACCGGAAGCCAACAGCGGGCATCAGGTTGTTGCACGTGAAGAGCTTCCATCCACATAACTTGATTCGCAGCATCCCGTATGGGGAGAGTCGACGTACCATACGCAATTGCAGCAATACAAATACATGCAATGATGTCCTAAACAATTTGAGTCAACGCTTTAGAGCGAGAGGGTACACCTCAGAATGTGTCGCCTCAGCAGTTACAAAAGCGAAAAAAAGACCTAGAGAGGAAATTCTTTTTGGAAAAAGTAACAGGCAAAGGTGGACTTTATGATGACCGACCTGTGCAGATTCCTGCATCTGAATACCGGACATCAAGATTATATGCAGAAGATCCAAGGTTTCAACAATGTATTCCATATTTGTTTCATCTTCTGTTTGAGAGTGATTTGTCTGGACTTTCTCATGCAGTGACCCATATACTAAAAATGGGAGTACATCTGCAAAATGTTTCGGCAAAGGACTTTATGGATAAAGTCCAACAGAAAGATACTGTTTTGGAATCTCAGCTAATTAATCTCAAGGCATGTTAGTGTGGTACTAATGAGTATTTGTACCGCTAGGAACTCCTACATGGTTCCTTACTCTGAGCTGTGCTGAGTATGCTTGGGAAGATTTACTTCAATTTCTTCGAGAGGCAAATGCAAACATAGAAAATATAGAACATAAGACACCTGGAGAACTGTGCTCTTTGGATCCAGTTAATGTATGCAGGTATTTCAATCATAGATTTGAAGCTATGATGTCTTTTATCGCAAACAAAAAAAATCCTCCTCTTGGAGATGTTCTGGATTTCTTTTGGAGAAAGGAGTATAAAGCAAGAGGTGCTCCTCACTTACATATGCTGCTATGGATCAAAGATGCCCTCAAATTTGGATCAGATTCAGATGATACAGTGATGAGTTTTATTGAACAATATTCTACATGTGCTGTACCAAAAAGTACAGAACAAAAGAATTTATGACATCAAGTCTTACGGTTTCAAACCCATCGTTGTGGAAAATACTGTCGTCGAATGTACAAATCTAAGGATAAGTTCTACACAAAATGTCGTTTTGGATTTCCACGTCCAGTAATATCAAAAGGAAGAGTGAACAATTTTATGTCATCTTTGCGACATACTGTCACAAGAAAATCACTGAAAAATACCTACAACTTAAGAAGAAAGGAAGAGTCAAAATACATAAATGACTATAATCCAGTCATTTTGCCCATGTGGAATGCTTACATGGATATTCAATATGTTGCAGACAACTCCATTGCTGTGGCTCGATATGTAACGTCTTACATTACTAAATCTGAAAAGACGGAACTAAAGGAAACGTGAGAAAAAATTTCTCATGAAAAGAGACTAAGTATGAAATTGTACAGCTACAGTTTGAAGATGTTGTCTCATCGAGAAATCGGAGCATATGAATGTTCAGATTGCTTATCATCTGCAAGTCTATACTCCAAATCTAAAACAATCATTTGGGTGAGTTTAGGTCTTGCAAGAACACAAAACCAAGTTTTGAAATCTGTACAAGAAATTGATATTTAGCAGGGAAAGAACCAGACAGTACAGACATTTTGAGGACAAATATGTTGGATACATACTATCCAAATAGAAGTAATCATCTTGAGAACGTGTGTCTCTATGAAGTACTGCAAAGCTATACTTTTAAGAGGACTATTAAGATGTCAATAAAGGAGTATATGCTGTGACTGGATCTTAAGGATGTTTAGTGAAACAAAGAAAAGGACATTTGATTAATCACCGAAAACTGAGTTGCGAAACTCCTGACAAAAGAGAATTTTACTATTTAGCTCTTTTGCAGCACTTTAAGCCATGGCGTACAGAACTGGAACTACTTGGATATTTTCACAGTTATGAAGATTCATTCAACGCAACTAAAAATACTATAGAATGTCCTGTTTTTACTAATTATCTGAAAATGTTGAACGACGAAATACAGCAAGAAGCTACAATTGCAGCAGAGATTGCTAGAGACAGTTCTCAAGACAGTCAAAGTTCTGCTTCGTTGAGTCAGGATCCACTAGGAGAACCAATTATCCAAAATGAAGCAGCAACTGCCATGGATGAGGTGGAAAGAGCAATGCAACAAGCTCAAGAGGATGTAATAAACTTAGAAGAATTGGAAAAACAACTAAATGTTGAGCAAAAACAAATATATGATCAAGTGACAGAGCAGATTGAGCATGGTTTATATCATGAGAAAAAAGAGTGCTCAGATACGTCATTTAAACCTGTCCGACTTGACGTGAGTGGAGAAGCAGGAACTGGAAAAAGTTTTCTAATTTAGGGAATTGCAACTTATCTACAGAAAAGAACTGAGTTGTCACTCTCTTGTGTTGTTACTGCTCCAACTGGGTTGGCAGCACATAACATTAAAGGGATTACTTTACATTGTTTATTGATGCTGCCAGTAGAGCATGAAAATAAAGTAGAATACCACAAGCTATCTGGAGAAGCTTGTTGTGAAGTTTCTAGAGTCTTGAAAACAATGAAACTTCTCATTATTGATGAGGTAAGCATGGTATCAAATGTAATGCTTGCCTTTGTGCATTTAAGAATGCAACAAATCCTTAAAACCGAGTATGATGTGTTATTTGGAGGCAAACACGTCATAGTTTTTGGAGATCTAATACAACTAACTCCTGTGAAAGGACAACCAGTATTTAAAGCAGTTACACATGAAGACACCAGAAAGTGCCTGGGAAGCATTGGAAATGTTAATATTTGGTCATATTTCGAACATACAGAACTCATTACAAATATGCGACAGGCAAAGGATGCTGATTATAAAAGTATTCTTGAAGATATAAGAATTGGAAAAGTGAGTGAACATGGCAAAGAAGCTTTACAGGCACGATTACTTTCAAATTTGTTTTCCAAACGAAAATATTTTAGAGAATATACATAGAAAAATTGCAGAAAAGAAATCAGTGATATGCTTGATGCCAACTCTGCAAGAATGTTCAATATCCAATGAAAAAATTTTAAAGTTAGAAAATCAAGAACTTATAAAATTGGAAGCTATTGATAGAATAGAGCATGAAGGAGCTACTATTATTTTGTCAGAAAAGTTGAAGTCAAAATTGGATTCTTTAGAGAAATCAATATCTAAAACTGCTGGTTTAGAAAAGAATCTATATGCATGTATAACTTGTCGGATAATTTTACGACGTAATTTACATGTGGAAAGAGGTTTAGTAAATGGAACAATGGGTATTGTTGTTGATTTTGTGAATTACCCAAAAAGAGATGACATTTAATTTTTGAAAATCAAATTTGATCAAATTGAAGAAGTACACAATTAGGTCATTGTTCAGCTCAATTTTTGCTTGTAAAAGATTTATACGTCCGCTGAAAACAGTTTCCTGTTTGTTTGGCATATGCGGTGACTATTCATAAATCTCAAGGTTTAAGTGTAGTGTGCTTTGGTGATTATTGGAAGTACAGTGTTTAAAGAGGGTATGGCATATGTAGCTTTATCTCGAGTCAGAACTTTATCTCGATTATACTTGATTGATTTTGATGAGACAAAGATTAGTGCAGATGTAAATTGTGTAAAAGAGTATAATAGGTTAAGAAGAGAACATGCTCCCAATTTACCTCAATATCCTTTATTTGAAAAGCGTGTGGTAGGTTGAAAAAGAATATATGAGAAAAATTGTAGCGAGGTTGTAGAGAAAAGAAAAATACTAGATGAACCAGTGATAGTAAGCAAAAAGAAAAAGGATACTATTGAAGAGGTTGTTGGTTTTCAGTTTGAAAACAGTTCTGGTGTCAACTGCTATGCTAATGTAGTGGTTAATGTTTTTTTTTTTCTTGAAACTTTACAACAACAAATTGTTGAAAATCGGGACAAAAGATTTTGTTCTTTGTTAAATTCTGTGTTTGAGAAATGTAGTAGTGATAAAACTAAAATAGAATGTGTTTCTGATATTGGAAATGTTTTAGACATATGTTCTTGTTTAAATCAATTTTCACAGATTATTCAGCAAGATTGTCAGGAATTTCTAATGTATATGCTTGTTGTATTGCAAGATGAAGGTATAGATATTGAAATATTTTTGGCCTTTGTTATAAATGGCAACATGACTGTGACAATTGTTCATTTTCAAGTAGTACTAAAATAGACACTGAAAGATTTATATATTTGACTTTACCAGACTGTAAATCAGTGTCTTTTATTAATCTAGTTAGAGAAGCAAATCAAAACATGGGGCCTCATTTATGAGGCCGAGGGTAACTTTTACGCCACCAGTGAGTCACTTTTTGTGACGCACCAGTGTTGCGCCATATTTACAAAATGATGCATCTAGGTAGATGCGTCACTTTTTAAACCTCCATCCACATTATACTTGCTCCAGGTATAGTATATGCAAGGGGGGCGTATTGACGCAAGGAAGGGTCATAGAAGTGACGCAGTGAACTCTATGAGATTTCACTGCGTCACTTGTAGGACACCGTTGTGTCAAAATCTTGCGCCTGCCTCACAGCAGGTGTAAAACTGATGCAGGCCCTTTCACCTGGGGCTTGCCCCGGGTGAAAGGACGAATTGCTGGAGTTGCGTCACTTTTGTTACACACTCCAGCAATACGTCACTTTTGCACTTACAGATACGACAGAAATACTGACGTATCTGTAACTCCTTGCGACATGATGCGTCATACATTAAATATGACGCATCAGGAATGTCGCAAGGAGTGCGCACTGAGAAGTGACGTATCGCTGCTTTCACGCAGCGATGCGTAATTTCTCATAAATGAGGCCCATGGTGTGTACCCAATGTAACTCACAAATGTTATCAACATTATTTATACAAAGATATGGACAGAATGTAATTTTAATGCTGCAACGATGCAGACCTGATGGAAGAAAACTGACAACTTTAATAAAAAAAATTGTGGCTTCTCAACTATCAATATCAGGAAAAACTTTTGTAACTGTAGCAATTATTTTCCATGATGGTCCTTCTACAACATCAGGGCATTACATAGCTTATTTAAAATGTACAAAAGGCTGGACTCATTGTAATGATACTCAATTGATTTTTAAACATCGTTTGCCTTATGACTTACCACATTCTTACCTAGTGTTTTTACAACCAAAGTTTTAGGGAAAATAATTGGGCTGGGAAAATTACTGCTATTAAGAAAGGGTAGTCTGGTGTTGAAAAGAATTTTGTGTGTGAGGGTGATCAAGTTAAAAAAATTCTTGTACTTGACGTAGAGGTAGTGTAAGTGTATCAGATAGTGGGTGATGTGGCTATCACAGGAGGTGTTGATCATCCGTGAGACAGAGGTGTTTTAGATTTGTTGTAGTTGTTGTAGATGTTGGTGACATTTTTCTATTCCCTTGTAGAGTTTCTTTTAATGGTATACAGCTCCTTGCTAAGATAAAGGATGTCCCATCGGCATACGAGATGATGTTGAGATTCTGATAGCATGCTAGTTGTTTAAGGTTCTATGTACAGGATAAATAGCATCGGGTGGAGGTATAACCATTGTTAGATGCTACAAAAGATGTTGTTGCTTTTGATTCAGAAGGTTGGGAAAGGTTGGGAAAAGGAAGCTTAAGAGTACTATTAAGTAACTTCTAAACTGAGGATTTTACACATACTATTTTGCCATGCGGAAAAGTATCTGAAACAAAAAAATGATTATTTCGGGTAAATGTTCTTAGCATATGTTTGCACATAACTTTATTTAGAGTGTATAAAAAAGAAAGTAATAATGTTTTGTTACTTTGTGATTGTTGGACTTGTCCCATATTTACGTAAGAAATTGATGTTCGAAAAAAACATTTAAGATATGTTTTTTTCTAATTTTTACATTATTAAAGAAAATATTGAATGTTTTTTTTTAAAGACAATCTTATTGATTGTTTTTTTTTGCCCGCTGTTATATGATGAGTACTATTGAACTCACTGTTTTCAGTGAAATTCAATATATTCTAAGAACAGCAAAATAAGATACATAACATATTGTACAAATAATTTTGTATTGTGAAATATATATTATAACTCAATTTTTTCTTCTCTTCCACAGATACTATATATATAAAAAATGTATTAATAACTTGTCATTACCTATAAGGTAAGTATAACAAACAAAAAATATTTTTTCATCACTCTCTTACTTCTCTTTCCCTCTTTCCCTTTCTTCACTCTCTCCCTTACTCCCCTTCCTTTACTCATCTTACTCCCCTTCTCTCACTCTCCTTACTCCCCTTCATTCACCTTTACACTCCTTCTCTTACCATCAGTACCCTTCCCTCACCCTCACTCACCTTCTCCGGCTCCCTCTTCCCCTCTCTGTCCCTCACTTCTATTTCCTTTCTTCCTCCATCACTACCCTTGTCTTGCTCTATCCCTCACTCTCTTCTCACTCTCCCTCACTCTCTTTCCTTCACACCATCCCTCACTCACCTTCACTCACTCCCCTTCTCTCACTCCCTCACTCCCTTTCACTCACTCCCCTTCCTTTATTCCCTCCCTCACTCCCCTTTCCTCCATAAGTCTCTTCCTCTGTCTCAGTCACTAAACTGCCTCACTCCCTCACAATCCCTCACTCTGCCTCTCTTTTTCTCTCTCACTGTCTCCCTCTCTCTCCACCACTTTTCCTTTTCTTTCCTCTCTCTTTCCATAAATCCTTCTTTCTCACTCACTCCTTTTTCCTCTTTCTTAATATGCTTCTTTTTCCCTCATTCCCCTTCCCTTACCATCATATCCCTTTCCTCACTGTCACTGACCTTAACTCAACCTCACTCCTCTTCCCCCACTTCATGTTCTCCTCTCTGTGCCTCACTCCCATTCCCTTTCTCCTGCTCCCATTCCCTCACTCCCCCTCACTCTCTTTCCCTCACTCCATCTTTCAGTCCCCACCCCTCACTCCCCTTTCCTCACTCCCTTTTGCTTACTCCCCTTCCTTTACTCCCTCACTCCCCTTCACTCCATTTCTCTCTCCCTCTCTGTCTCACTCAGTCTAACCACCTCACTCCCTCTCAGTCACTCAGTCTCCCTCTCTTTCTCTCTTACTCTCTCCCTCACCTTTCCTTTCATTCCCTTTCTGTTTCCTTCACTCCTACTTTATCCCTCAGTCCCGTTTCCTCTCTCTTAATCTCCTTCCTTCTCTCTCATTCCCCTTTCGTCACCCTCATACCCCTTCTCTCACTGTTACTGCCTTTCACTCACTCTCACTACTTTTCCCTCACTCCCCTTTCCTCACTCCCCTTCTTTTACTCCTTTTCCTCACTCCCTCACTCCATCTCACTTACTCTCCTTCGTTCACTCCCTCCCTCACTTTTTTTCCATCATGTTTCTCTTCCTGTCTCCCTCTGTCTCACTCAGTCTAACTGCCTTACTCATCTTCAGCTCCTTGCTCTCCCTCTCTCGCACTCTCTCCCTCTCTCTCCCTTACCCTTAATCTCCTTTCATCTCTCTTTCTATCACTCCTCCTCTCACCCTCACTCACTTTCCCTCTCTCTTCATTTTCTTCCTTCTTCCTCATTCCCCTTCCCTCACCCTCATACCCCTTCCCTATTTTCACTGCCCTTCACTCACCGTCACTCCCATTCCTCCACTCCACTTCCCCCTGTCAGTATCTCACACCCCTTCCCTTTCCCGCTCCCTTCCCCTCACTCCCCCTCGCTCTCCTTCCCTTACTCCATTCCTTACTCACCTTCCCTCACTCCCCTTCCCTAACTCCCTCCATCCCCTCACACTCCTTCAGTCTCCCTCACTCCCATTCTCTCACTTTTTCTTACCCCCCTTTTCTCATCCTCTTACCCCTTCCCTCACTGCCACTCCACTTCCCTTACCTTCACTCCCCTTACCCTGCTCTACTTTCCCCTCTCTGTCTCTTACTCCCCTTCCCTGTCTCGACCCCCCGCTCACCTTCTCTGCCTCACTCTCCTTTCCTTACTGCCCGTCCCTTACTCTTTCCCTCCCCTTACCTCACTCCCTCCCCTTAGTCCCCTTCTTTAAGTCACTCTTTGACTCCCCTTTCCTCACTCACCATACTCCCCTTTCCTCACTCATTCCCTCAGTCACTTCCTCCCCTTCACTCAGTCATTTCAGTCATTCATTTATACACTACACATTCATTCAAAAAAAGTATGACACAGTATATAAGAAATATATTCTTCTTTGCCATGATTAAATCAATGCTTTGCCTTCCATAGTATAAAACTTTGTTGCAATAGTTGCAACATACGTGTAAGTCCGCAAAATCCGGCCGGATATCTGGAGCAGTTGAAGATGGAGATGCACCCGAAGAAGAGGTGCTGGGGCAGCAGCTGGAGGATTGTCCCTGAGGTGTTGTGAAGATGCCCGAGCATAATTGTTTGGATTTAGATTTTTGAGATGACGATTCATACTTGCAATGCTGAAAGAATAATGTTTGGAGGTATCACCTCTTGAAAGGATGGTGCGACAGATTTTACATGTGACCTTGGAGGCATTTACCTTCTTTTGGCCTTCTGGGTAAGTGAAAAACGTCCACACAAAAGATTATTTTGTTTTCTTTCGTTTAGGCTGTCGAGGCAAAAACTCCACATCAGAGTCTGAAGATTGCTGTCGCTGCTGCTGTTCTGCCATTTTCCAAGCACGGAGAAATCTGTATAGATGCTTCTCCCAGGAAAGTGAAACAGATTATGAGGGAAGTGGGTGGGGTTTTTGAAGATTTGGAAAAGAAACTACTATAAACCAATCAAAAGTGTTGTTTTCAAGTCACATGACTCTATGTGCACGCAGGGTGCGCGCACGGAGCGTGACCTGGGCACGCACGAGTCGGATATGAATGACGTTTTACCCGTTTTTCGAAAATGCTTTTAAAGCTAATATACGGTTCTTAAAATTAAAAAATACTATTTTTACAGTTATGTCACAGAATGTCTTGGGTTATTATGTACATTACATTTTCAGAAATGACTTTTTGGAAAGAATTTTTTTTCGCGGAGTGCGTGCATCATGCGCACATGCGTGCGAACACCGTGTGCGCATGCGTGCGAACACCGTGCGTGCATGCGTGCGAGGACCTTTAAAACACACAAAAAAGGCCATGATTATAAAAAATATTGTAAATATTAATACATACATCAAAATTTAAATTTAAGTATTCTAAAAAATATAGAACATTTGTATAATAACAAATAAATATAATAATTTATACATTTTAAAATTAGCATTTAACCCCTTCCATGCTCATGACGAGCTCAACTCGTCATGCAGTACAGTGCTCCTGTGCTCATGATGAGCTCAGCTCGTCATGACCACACCCGTTTTCATTGCTGTCCAGCACAGCAGAGGGATTTGTCAAGCAGCGATGTGGTTAAAAAACCTCTGAAATTCACTGAAAAAACCATAGGTTTCACACATGTTATAGTTAGGAATTAGCATTTAAAAAACCTTTGAAATTCACTGAAAAAACCATAGGTTTCACACCAGTTATAGTTAGCTGGATATTTTACTCATACAAAACCATTGAAATGCCACCGTTATAGTTAGTTGTACTCTCTATAACTCGCACGCCCGCAATCCATTGCTGATGATGTCACATATTACATCATTCATGAAATGGTCAGTGACATCACTGATGACATCACTGATGAGTGATGTCACATCACTGAGTGATGTAATATGTGACGTCATCAGCAGTGGATTGCCAGCGCGTGAGTTATAGTTAGCTGAACTAACTATAACGGGGGAAATTTAATGGTTTTGTATGAGTGAAATGTCCAGCTAACTATAACATGTGTAAAACCTATGGTTTTTTCAGTGAATTTCTAAGTTTTTTTAAATGCTAATTCCTACCTATAACGTGGCTGAAACCTATGTTTTTTTCAGTGAATTACATAGGTTTTGTAAATGCCATTTTTTAAATGTATTGTTATATTTATTTTTTTGATACTGATTTACAACATTTTTTATAATAATTTTTAGCTTTTTTTAAAATTACATTACATATTTGTAATGTAAAATAATAAAAAAACAAAATGCAAAAATATATATATTTTTAAATATATTCAAAATAATTTTTATATATTTGTTTTGCATTTTTTGTTGGAAATGTACCTTACGCGTACCGTCCTCGCACTATCCTTTGTATTTATAATCGTACTATACGCGTACATGCTCATACGTTACAAATACTTTTTGACGTTTCTCTTTGCATCAGCGCTTCCGCATCACGTCAAGTACGTTTGTATGGCGCACTGTACGCCTACTGCGTGAACGTTTTTTAGTGTTTAAAAAGATATATCTATGTATTTAATGTAAATATTAAGGGAAGACATTATGTGAGATAATCATGCAAATAGTATTTATTTACTTTTAATAAGCGTATATTACTTTTAAAAGCAATTACGCAAATCGCACGGTAGGCCGTACGTACTCGCATCGTAAGCACACCCTACGTGACTTCAAAACAAGAGATTTGATTGGTTCATAATACTTCCTATTCCAACTGTTGAAGGACCCCACCCATTTTAATCATCCTACTTTGACTTTCACTGAAGAAACATCTCTTTTCTGAAGCTTCTGTGTTCTTGAAGACATCACTAATATGGCTGCACGCCAGGATGAAGATACATCTGAACACTCTTCAGAAGAAGAATTTGTTGCTGAGGATGCACATCCAAAAAGGAAGGAAGCTCTGATCTGGAAATTTTTTACAATTCCAGAAGGAGAAAAGAAAATTAATGCAGCCAAGGTCACCTGCAAGGTGTATGGGACCATGCTTTCTAGAGGTGATCCGAATAAAAAATATTAATTTGGAACCGCTAGCATGGTAAGACATGTGAAGACTCTTCTTCCCCGCAATTATGCAAGAGCTGCATGCGACAGGCTGCAGGAAGACCCTCCACCAGCTGTAGCCAGCAACTTCCACAGCACCATCTACTCGGCATCCGGACATCCGTCCCGATTTTGCAGACCTCATTATTTCCTGCAAATTTTGCAAAGCCATAATATGTTATGGAGAACAGTCTATTGATTTGTTTGCAGGAGCAAACAGCAGCACCGTTGCTCCCGCCGTTAATTTTTTTTTTGTTTATTTGTTTCTGTTGCAGAATGTTTTGTTTGCGCAGTTCCATTTTTTCCTTTGAAAAAAAAAAAAACTTCAAGAAAAACCAGAAAAGAATACAAAACTACAAAAAAGACAAAAAAAGTTATTTTAAGAACTAACTTCACTGCTCAAAAAAAGAGCTACATTAATATGATAGTGTGTAAAAGTTTTTTTGAATGAATGTGTAGGGTATAAATGAATGAAAGAATACATTAGTAGTGTATGGTGAATGTAAAGTGCAGAACTATAAGGAAGTGCTACAGCAAAACTCTAAACTCTGTTTACTTACAGTATACTGTAGTACTTCCAAAGCACATGAATGTAAAATATGTACATGACTGTGTTACAAGTCTATCCTTCCCTCTGCACTGCTGGGGAAACTGCCTGGGTGAATTTGTAAGTGTTTTAATGCAGTGAATGGATTAGTGCATTCCACTGAATGGGTCACTACAACAGTGCAATAGCAGTGACAGAGTTCTTGATGAAAATGTAAGGATACAGACTGTGGAATTGAAGATGTGAAAGACAAGTGAGCAGGTAGATACAAGACTGCAAGCATACTGCATAAGGGTTTGAAGCAGTTCAAGTCCTAAGGCCTACTTTGCTGCATGAGTACTTGGGTACTGACTAAATAATGCCAGTTCTGCAAGGAGAGTGTCTGACTGAATTTATAAGTGCTTCAGTTTTAGTACAGTGAATAGATAAGCACATACTGCTGAATGGCTCACTACAATACTGAAACAGCAGTGACAGAGTGTTTGGTCGAAGTGTAAGGATACAGACTGGGGAATTGAAGGTATAAAAGACAGGTTTGCAGGTGCATAGAAGACTGCATGCATAGTTTATAGGGATTTGAAGCAGTCCATGCCCTAAGGCCTACTTTGCTGCATGAGTACTTGGGTAATGACTGAATGATTACAGTTCTGCAAGGAGAGTGCCTGACTGAATTTATAAGTGCTTCACTTTTAGTGCAGTGAATGGATTAGAACAAACTGCTGAATGAGTCACTACAACAGTGCAGCACCAGTGACAGACTGCTTGGTGAAAGTAGAAGGATATATACTCGGGAGTTGAAGGTTTAAAAGACAAGTGTGCAGGTACATACAAGACTACATGCATAGCGCATAGGGGTTTGAAGCAGGTCATGCCCTAAGGCCCACTTCGCTGCATGAGTGCTTGGGTACTGACTGAATGATTACAGTTCTGCAAGGACAATGCCTGACTGAATGTATAAGTGCTACAGCAGTGACAGAGTGCTTGGTGGAAGTGTAAGGATACAGACTACAGAATGGAAGGTATAAAAGACAAGTGTGCAGGTAGATAAAAGACTACATGCATAGTGCATAGGGGTTTGAAGCAGTTCATGCCCTAAGGTCTGCTTCCCTGCATGAGTAATTGGGTACTGACTGAATGAACAGAGTACTGTAAGGAGAGTGTCTAAATGAATATATAAGTGCTTGAGTTTTAGTGCTTTAAATGGATTGGTTCATACTGCTGAATGGGTCACTACAACAGTGAAACAGCAGTGACAGAGTGCTTGGTGGAAGCGTAAGGATACAGACTAGGGAATTGAACATATAAAAGACAAGTGTGCAGGTAGATAAAAGACTACAAGCATAGTACATAGCGCTTTGGAGCAGTTCATGCCCTAAGGCCTACTTTGCTGCATAAGTACTTGGGTACTGACTGAATGATTGCAGTTCTGCAAGGACAGTGCCTGACTGAATTTATAAGTGCTTCAGTTTTAACACAGTGAATAAATAAGCACATACTGCTCAATGGTTAGGCTACAATACTGAAACAGCAATGACAGAGTGTTTGGTGGAAGTGTAAGGATACAGACTGGGGAACTGAATGTATAAAAGACAAGTTTGAAGGTGCATAGAAGACTGCATGCATAGTGCATAGGAGTTTGAAGTAGTTCATGCCCTAAGGCCTACTTTGCTGCATGAGTACTTGGGTACTGACTGAATGATTAAAGTTCTGCAAGGAGAGGGTCTGACTGAATTTATAACTGCTTCAGTTTTAGCACAGTGCATAGATAAGCACATACTGCTGAATTGCTCAATACACTACTGAATCAGCAGTGACAGAGTGTTTAGTGGAAGTGTAAGGATACTGACTGGGGAATTGAAGGTATAAAAGACAAGTGTGCAGGTAGATACAAGAATTGATGCATAGTGCATAGGGATTTCAAGCACTGCATGCCCTGAGACCTACTTTGCATACTTTGAATCAATAGAATATTTTAAAGAGTGTGACATATTTAATGTTGAGCAAGTTGGTGTCTTTTAATCCTGAAACTCCCTGGTCTCTACTAGCAAAGCATGTCTTTCTATTCAAGACCATACTGGTGCATTGCAGAAAGCTGTTATGAAGCCATGTCCCATTGTATACATCTCTGTAATAAAACTCTGTGGCACTTTTTCATTATATCTTCAAAGATAGTGCGTCCCCAGGGACACTCAGTATGTATATTAACTTTCTCAAATATCTTTAAAAGATACAAACCATCTTTGCACAGATATGTACTCCGTCCATCTCTTGTTTCTTCAGCTGTGTAGAAGCACAGCACATTTACCATTTTTTATAGTTAATTATACTTACCTTAAAAATAATAAACAATAAAAAAGTATATATTATAAAATTAGCATCTGTGAAAGACAAGAAAAAATACAGTTATAATATATATTTTACAAAACAGAATAATTTGTAAAACATTTCATTTGCCTTTTTTGCTGTTCTCAGAATATATTGAATTTCACTAGAAACAGTGAGTTCAATTGTACTCATCACATAACAGTGGGCAAAAAAAAGACAATCAATAAGATTATCTTTAACAAACTCATTCAACATTCTCAATAACAATCTAAAAAATAGAAATAAAGCATATGTTAATTGTTTTTTTCTAAGAGCAATTTCTTACGTAAACATGATACATCTCAAACAATCATAAAATAGCAAAACATTATTATAAATTTTAATACACGGTAAAGAATGGTATTTACAAATATATGCTGACAAAATATACAAGAAAAAGTCCTTAATTGTTTTAGATACTTTTCCTGATGTCCAAATAGCATGCATCACATCCTTTGTTTGAAAGTTGTCCACTAATAATCCTGAGCATCCGACTCCCAGCCTTCTGATCCGAAACCACCAGCATCATCTGCAGCGTCCCCAGGGCTCATCCCTCAGCCCAACGCTATTCAACATCTACATACCACCCTCACACAGTGGCCCGCCATCACGACTTCAAAATCATCTCCTACGCCGACGATACCCAGCTCATACTCTTCCTCACCAAGGAACCACACACCGTCAAAACCAACCTACACAAGGTAATGAAGGCCGTCGCCGACTGCATAAGGAGCAGTTGTCTGAAGCTGAACTCAGACAAGACGGAGGTACTCATCCTCGGACCCACCCCCTCAACCTGGGACGACTCCTGGTGGCCGGCGACTACACTGGGAACAGCACCAACACCCACCGACCATGCACACTACCTAGGATTCATCCTCAACTCCTCCCTCTCCATGTGTAAGCAAGTCAACTCCATCTCCTCCTACTGCTACAACACCCTCCCTCTGCTCTGCAGGATTTACAAGTGGATCCCCACCAAAAGAAGAAGAACAGTCACACAGGCCCTTGTCAGCAGCAGACTTGACTATGGCAACACACTCTATGCAGGAATCCCAGCCAAACACCTACAACGACTACAACAAATCCAAAACACCTCCGCCAGACTGATCGTCAATGTCCCCTGCCGCAGCCACATCACCCCCCACTGAGAGACCTACACTGGCTCCATGTCGACAAGAGGATGACCTTCAAGCTCCTCACCCACGTTCACAAAGCACTCCACAACACCAGACCAGACTACCTTAACAGCAGTAATCCTGAAAGGCCAAATTTTGTTCCTAAAACTTTGGCTTTAAGAATATTAGGTAAGAATTTGGTAAGTATTTAGGCAAACGTTGTTTAAAAACCTTATTGAAAAATTAACACGATGAGGGTACTTGAATCGTGAGAAAGGATAATTACATTCCAAGCCCTGATGATGTCCCTGAAGGGACGAAGCGAGGAGGCTGTAGCTGCGGAATATGTATAGAATATGTAATAGTTGTTTGTGAAAATGCTATGAACAGCTATACAGTGGATATTGTCATCAAATGAAAACATTAAAGAATTGACTAAAGAAAGAAGAAAGCCTGCTTTTGAATACTTTCATTTTGCTTATTTTTTATTAATGCAAAAACTACAGTTGATGGACAGAATGCAGAACAATGTCATACATTCACCCCAGTACAGAGATCTGGGCCCAAATCTATTGTTTTTTTTGCACTCCACACCACCTGGGGTGACAAATGCAAAAACCACAGTTGATGGACAGAATGCAGAACAATGTCATACATTCACCCCAGTACAGGGATCTGGGCCCAAATCCATCGTTGTTTTGCACTCCACACCACCCCAGTTCAGACATGGCCATATGCAAATCAGTCTGACCCTGTGCCTCATGGGAACAGTCCAGCACGAACTGCCAAGCCATGCCTTCCCTGGACCGGAAACAAGCTTCCGAGGACCGGTTTCTGGCATTCCAGCCGTCTTCAATCCAGTGGTGTGGAGTGCATGGGACTCATGTCTGAGCATACCCATCCCGCTCGGGGTGACAAATGCAAAAACCACAGTTGATGGACAGAATGCAGAACAATATCATACATACACCCCAGTACAGAGAATGTACGATAAACGATAAACACATTACTCTTATTAAAAAGAAAATACACCACATACATCCCGTTACAAGTTAACAACTCACCTTTGAAATTGATTTGTAGATTAAGAAGAATGTCAATCACACAGCAGATATTCTTATACAAAATCTCTATACTTCACTGTTCTTAAGAAAACCACAAAATGGCAAGATTTCCCTCTCATACTACTCACATATACATGTAAATAACAAATGACATGTCTTCACACATTAATTCAAAAGCAAACACACATGTCTGCTGATTGCATTTTTGAACCCTAACCAACTGACATAACTTTCAACTCTACCCCCATTCTGCCTCCTGCCTGGTACCATAGAAACACTTAACTGAGCACACAGGTCAAAAGTTCATCATACAATGATACTAATCAAAACAGCAAGTATGCTTGACTTTTCAACATACCAGCCTATCTTATGTATTGTACCTTTCAATCAGTTTTTGCTAACCAATAAGAAGCATGCTTTTAAAAAACAGAAACATGCACCCTTATTTTCAGTGTAGAATGTTCTCAAACAACCAATCATTTCTTATCTTCTTTCAAAACTGCATCTTATCCACCATTTTAGAAAAATCTTAGTTTTCAAACTGCCATTTCATTTTCAGAGACCATCTGACTGCATCCAGACCTCTCTTTAACATGCTTAGAGAGTGGATTGTAGGACACAGCTATATTTTCTGGAGCCAAAGGTACGCAGAAAAGAAAGGAATTCACAAAGACCTAGGTTTACCAAATGTAGACATTAAATGGATTGGACAGAGAGGGTTAAAATGGCAGAAATTAATGCCATTGGTTAAATCCTTTTTACATCTCCAACAACCTGACCTCATATTTGTGCACTGTGGTGGCAATGACCTTAGGCACTTTGACTGGGGTAGGTCTGGAAATGCTTATGAAGGACACATTTGGAGAATTGATTACACTTTTCCCCCAAACTGCCTTTGTCTATTCTAATATATGCCAAAGGTAGAAATGGAACTGGTCCAACCAATATTGTCCACAGATTGAGAAAGCTAGAAAACATGTGAAAAAATCTGTTTCTGCTTTTCTACGAGACTATAGAATGGGGTCCATTTACCACAACAATCTGCGTTTCAATATGCATGGCATCCATAGGAGAGATGGTGTACATTTTACAGATGAAGGGAACAGAGTTTTCCTCTTGAACTTTAGACTCTGCATCAGTACTTACTTGTAGGTACTAAAATCTCTCAATAAACACAGGGGCTCTTTTTAGAGCCACCCAACATCTAAACACATAAACTTGATAGATATCTGAAAAATATTTTTCTCTTTGTTGCTTGCATATGCTTGCATATGCGTATGGGACGCCTTGCAAACCAGGTATCATACAGGGTACGGTATGCGTACCCAATGCATGCACACATAGAGGTTCCCA
Organism: Lissotriton vulgaris; assembly: GCF_964263255.1. Classification (NCBI taxonomy): domain Eukaryota; kingdom Metazoa; phylum Chordata; class Amphibia; order Caudata; family Salamandridae; genus Lissotriton; species Lissotriton vulgaris. Next base: position 1,210,005,797 of record NC_141694.1, read on the forward strand.
GGGCCACCACAAGCCTCCAGGAGGGGGGTCACGCGGCCCCCTCCCAACATTTAAAAGCCCTGAGGGGTGGTGGTCCCCGGGTTTGGGGGGGCCCGTCACAGACTCCCCAATTTAAAAATGTAGTGCCCGGGGGAGTGGTAGTACCCGGGTCTGCGGGGGGGGGGGGGGCGTTACACCCCGCATTTATAATGTCAAATTCTCGGGGTGACGGTCCCCAGGGCTGGGGGGCCCCTCTACTCCCCACATTATTATAAAAAAAAGAAGCCCCCCATTATAAATAACTACATTGCCCCCAGGATTTGGCCCCCGGAGGCTAATTAATAATAATGCGGGCTTCGTTTTTTTTTCTTTTCACGGGGTATGCATACATTGTGTGATTATTTTACAATAACAGGATGTGCATGCAACTCCAACACTCGAACCTTCATTTCCACAATCAAGTTGACAGTGTACCTAAATGAGAACATACATATATAAATTAGCTGCCCTTCATGTGCCAAAAACTACAACTTAAAGTTTCACAGCCCTATATTACTACAACTACAATACTCCACTGAATGTACAAAAAACATTCATAATCACAGAAATACGTCATGTAACCTGAATCACAGAATTTTTCATATAGCTCACAACGTGACCATGCCCATAGCTCCAGAATCATGCTTCAAAGTCTTGCGCAGCACTAGTGTACGTCAGGCCAGCCACCTCCGCTTACGCTACCAGGAAAACACAACAACACTATGTTGCCTAGATTTCCATTGTAGTGATTTCTTAGTTCCCTGTCTAGCTGTCAGAATAGCACACACACTCCCTCATGGCTGGTATACACCCACACCACACCCATCCTGCACATGCGTCACAACACAAGTGACCCTACCTATAAAAAAGACGGGGCGCACGTGCTCTACACCATTTTAGAGTTGCTACCATCCGCACCGCTGTGGTGCTCCGTCTTAGTACTTCGAACACCTCGAGTAGGCCCAAACTACCGAACAAGGGGCCCCACTGCCACATGCCTGGCCTCTTTGGTCACTGAGATAGTAGTACCCGAAGCACTGAACGGGCGAAGAACCTGCGATGAGGATGATGGTGGCCGATCGGGAGTACATGATGTAGAAGGTGTTCTGTTGTTGAAAAGGTGAGCAGTGAGGCATGGGTGCGCATCGGAGGGAGTTGAAGGGCTGTACCAGACTCAATACAAAAAACCGACGCATTGATTTAGACAAACGTAGTCCTATAAAGTGTATCAAATTACATGTATATATTTTTTTTCAATAGCAGGAATGTTTTTATAATCGCTTAAACGTCCGGAATATAAACTATACAAATAGTTATTTTAAATGTGAGAAGGAGCGTTGTCGAAAGGACGATGTTATTCAACTCCATATTAAGATAGTAGCAATAGTAACAATTACCAATCATAACATCTTTCTTTTACTATCTTTTAGATGTAGAGCTTCAGGGTGCATTACGTTCCGACACGTAGTGTAAAACACACTGGTGACAAAAAATTGAGCTGCGAATATTCTTTTCAGTCAATCTCTCATTTCCTTTCTCCTTTGATTAAAAAATTACACTCAATGTTAACTTCCTTTTTATCTTACAGGTTGTGTTTCACAAATTAGCATCTCCCCCCCCAAAAAACCTACAAAGCTCTACGTTTGTGTATTTTCTGATGATGCGTGTCCATTGTAACAACGTATGAAAAGACTGCTTCGACACATAGTGCACCCTCTTTGAATCAAGCCAATGGCACAAGGTGAGCAAACAAGCTTGTTTCTGAAACAACAACAAGTTATCTGTGAAAGGAGAGAGTGGGTAGTGTGCACCAGACGCGCAACACCTATTGGGCTCACAGGGCTTCAGCCCCCCCGTCATGTGTGTCAGCACGGGCAGAGACAGCTTCCCGGACTGGCGAGCATCTAATTGCAGCCGTTGCCGAGTACTTAACAGGTCTTTAAAAGACTATTTACTTGTAAATGAGGCTTTTGTTGTGTGTTCACCCCTTCTTACAGCCACTCTGTCTATGGTTGAAAAATTAGCTCCCCCCCCAAATATTTTTCCGCCCCTTGTAATTTGGCTCTAGTTGCCCGCCTGGTGTGCAGCAGCTTCACTGCTTAGAAATATACAATTACCTCCGGGAAGTGAGAACAGATAGGTTACAACAGTCTGAGGAGCAGATCTACAAGCTTCATGCGTCACTTTTATGTCACTTTTAACATGGGAAAAGTGGCGCAAGGAGCTTGTAAATCTGCCTCTGACTTCTCAAGAAAAACACTCACCTCCAGACTCTGCGAGTCAATGGGGTGCAACAATCTAGGTACGCAATATTGAGAACTTGCGGCTATGCAGTGGAAGTGCATGTGATATACTGCTTTGGAAGAAAAACAGAGCATAGACACCTCCTTACAGTGGAACTTGTTGTAATATAGTATTCTGAGTGTACAAAAAATGAAAGAAAAAAACATTCAGTTGTATGGACTATGCTATTACTAACTCTTTATACTATCTTTCCGATCACTAAACTGGAGGGTGCACTCTGAAGCAGAACATGCTTGGACACACAACAGAGGCAAAAGGTGAGCTACCAGTATTTTCTCTAGTATTAACTGCTCCATCTATAACTTTCTCTCTCCCACGTTTTAAAGTTGTTTTTTCTCTCTTTCTCTTTCTCACACTCTCTAACATAATTTCTCTTTCTCTTTTAAAATAATGGACGCTGCTGTCCACTCTGCCGTGTAGAACCAAAGCTGAATTCAAGTGGTGAATTCTGCTGGTCACAGTGTTTACACAAGGTAAGCAGAGCGGCCTAGATATACAATGCCTCCAATTAAATGCATTAGAAATAAAAGAACTTATTTCGATCCCGTTGCGCCACTTTTGCATCACTAACGCAGTAGGCACTTTCATACAGACACCGCTTCAACGCGGGCCTATAACACAAGTAAAATGTACCAGACTCACTGTACTCGTAAAATCCTAGTGTTACCTTGACTTGTAATGTTTGACCTCATCGATGTGACCTCATTTAGTCACATCGATCTAATTTTAAACCCTAATTGTTGATTCGAAACGCGTCAGGCACGAAGGACGCATTGGACTGCTGAATGCGATCTGTATCCGACTCACCGCTCATACCAATAAAAAGGGTGACCTACGAACAGTGTTTGGAGTGCTTCCTAATTGAGGGCAACCTTGGAGCAACGATATTAAGGCGGCAGCCCTGCCGTCAGGAATGCACTGCCCCATTTAAAATGTGGGGACCAGGGGAACCGTCAAAGGATGCTTCCCCCTTTGGATGCGCTGTGATGGATTTAGAGTGGAGGGCGGACATGGAGGCCCATCTGGGGGCTTGAAATATGCGGCAGCTTTGAACTGTACACTTGCTATGGACTACGTGACCCAGCATTCCTCGCTTTAAGAGCGGCCATTGCAGGGCGGGAAACTTTGCATATAATTAAGTCCACAGCAAGCACATTTCCTTAGCGTCCTTGCCTCTGAGGAAGAATGTTGATTCGAAACGCGTCAGGCACGAAGGACGCATTGGACTGCTGAATGCGATCTGTATCCGACTCACCGCTCATACCAATAAAAAGGGTGACCTACGAACAGTGTTTGGAGTGCTTCCTAATTGAGGGCAACCTTGGAGCAACGATATTAAGGCAGCAGCCCTGCCATCAGGAATGCACCGCCCCATTTAAAATGTGTGGACCAGGGGAACCGTCAAAGGATGCTTCCCCCTTTGGATGCGCTGTGATGGATTTAGAGTGGAGGGCGGACATGGAGGCCCATCTGGGGGCTTGAAATATGCGGCAGCTTTGAACTGTACACTTGCCATGGACTACGTGACCCAGCATCCCTCGCTTTAAGAGCGGCCCATGCAGGGCGGGAAACTTTGCATATAATTAAGTCCACAGCAAGCACATTTCCTTAGCCTCCTTGCCTCTGAGGAAGAATGTTGATTCGAAACGCGTCAGGCACGAAGGACGCATTGGACTGCTGAATGCGATCTGTATCCGACTCACCGCTCATACCAATAAAAAGGGTGACCTACGAACAGTGTTTGGAGTGCTTCCTAATTGAAGGCAACCTTGGAGCAACGATATTAAGGCAGCAGCCCTGCCTTCAGGAATGCACCGCCCCATTTAAAATGTGGGGACCAGGGGAACCGTCAAAGGATGCTTCCCCCTTTGGATGCGCTGTGATGGATTTAGAGTGGAGGGCGGACATGGAGGCCCATCTGGGGGCTTGAAATATGCGGCAGCTTGAAACTGTACACTTGCAGTGGACTACGTGACCCAGCATCCCTCGCTTTAAGAGCGGCCCATGCAGGGCGGGAAACTTTGCATATAGTTAAGTCCACAGCAAGCACATTTCCTTAGCGTCCTTGCCTCTGAGGAAGACTGTTGATTCGAAACGCGTCAGGCACGAAGGACACATTGATTGGACAGCTGAATGCGATCTGTATCCGACTCACCGCTCATACCAATTAAAAGGGTGACCTACGAACAGTGTTTGGAGTGCTTCCTAATTGAGGGCAACCTTGGAGCATATATATATATATATATGTATGTAAATATATATATATATATATATATATATAATATATATATATATATATATATATATATATATATATATATATATATATATATATATATATATATATATATATATATATCACTGAAAAAACCATAGGTTATAGACCATATATAGTTAGGAATTTGCATTTACAAAACCTTGAAAATTCACTGAAAAAACCATAGGTTATAGACCATATATAGTTAGGGATTAGCATTTACAAAACCTTATTTTACTCGCACAAAACCATTGAAATTCCATATATAGTTAGTTGCACTAACTATATATCGCGCACCCGCAATCCATTGCTAATGATGTCACATATTACATCATTCATGACATGGTCAGTGACATCACTGATGACATCACTGATGACATCTCAAATGACATCACTGATGACATCACTGACATCTCATTTGACATTACTGATCACATCACTGATGATATCATTTATGTGATAATACAATGAACATCTTCAGACTCTAATATAACCTTAGATACAATCAGTATAAACAGACACTCACAGACTGTCACTTATCCATGGAGTTACTCACACACCTACTCAGTCATGCAAAAGATTAATCACACCTCCATTTCCTCAACTATACAGTTATACACACCTTACTTATTCAAACATATACTAACAAATATTTACTCTCTTATACAATCCCTGATACAAGTTCACAATGATCGATACAGCCACTCTCACATTCACTAGCTCTTATGTTCAGTTATTTATATATGTCAACTCTCACATGGACTGTGTTTTACATATGTACTTACTTTGACATGTAGCACTGAGATATCCATTCACTCACCAATACACTCATGCAGTCAGTCGACCGCCCATACAGCTGTTTCCACATGCACTTTTGAACCCATACATTTAGTTAATCAACTGCTCACACATCTATGCACAGAGTCATACACCTCCCAGCCACCCACACACATACTCAGTCTCCCATACAAACACTTGGGCAACCATTCAATAACCCATATAATTACTCATATAGCTACTGATTTAAACATGCAGCAGTTTACAGAACAACATATATAATGATTGCCAAATTAAGACAGTTTAGTCACTAACCCATGCACTCAGTGAGACACATTTAATCACTCACTCATACAGTCAGTCATGCACCTACTAAATCCTTCATCCAGACACTTATACATCCACTCATTCTTCAATATGTAAGACATATTTTAACTTTACAGAAACATACAGTCACTGGGTGTTGTCATCAGTGATGTCATCAGTGAAGTCATTTTAGATGTCATCAGTGATGTCATCAGTGATGTCATTTGAGATGTCATCAGTGATGTCATCAGTGATGTCACTGACCATGTCATGAATGATGTAATATGTGACATCATTAGCAATGGATTGCGGGTGCGCGATATATAGTTAGTGCAACTAACTATATATGGAATTTCAATGGTTTTGTGCGAGTAAAATAAGGTTTTGTAAATGCTAATCCCTAACTATATATGGTCTATAACCTATGGTTTTTTCAGTGAATTTTCAAGGTTTTGTAAATGCAAATTCCTAACTATATATGGTCTATAACCTATGGTTTTTTCAGTGAATTTCATTGGTTTTTTAAAAGCTAATATCTATAGCTGTAAAATATATTCTTTATTACGTGACGTATCACGTAGCCCATGAGACGCCTCATTATGCATCGCATAACCGTGACGTATCGTCTCTGCAGCGCAAACCAAACCCGTAACGTAAGCGCGCCAGAGCACGCTTAAAGATATATATATATTTTTTTTACCTTAATTAGACAAAATCCACACGTGCACATATCACAAACGTTCCAAAAACACAATATGTCGGACTCCCATTACGCTGCCAGTTAGCTGCCCGGTTAACGAACCGGAAAGCACCTCTACCGCGAAAAATCGCAATATTTTTTTCTTTTGCCCCGCGGGCAACTTTAATAGCCCCCTCATCAATCCTAGGGGTTCACCTTACCCCTTTCCTTCATTTACACCTTTTTTTTTTCCACCTCTTGTCTCTCGATCTCCAGACTGTTTACAATGTTAACAGCCAATCAGCTACTCCTCAGACTCCCGTTACGCTGCCGGTTAGCTGCCCGGTTAGCTGCCCGGTTAGCTGCCCGGTTCGCGTACCGGGACGCGTCTCTACGGCGAAAAAAATCTGAATTTAAAAAAAAAAAAATTTTTGCCCCGCGTGGCTCTATAATATCCCCCTCATCAATCCTAGGGGGTCAGAAGGGGTCTACCTTGCCCCCTTTCCTTCATTTCCCCCTTTGTTTTGGCCTCCTCTTGTCTCTTGATCCTACCGAGAGACAAGATGGCGGCCGCTCCGGACTGTTTACAATGTTGACAGCCAATCAGCTACTCCTCAGACTCCCGTTACGCTGCCGGTTAGCTGCCCGGTTAGCTGCCCGGTTAGCTGCCCGGTTCGCGTACCGGGACGCGTCTCTACGGCGAAAAAATCGGAATTTTTTTTAAAAAAATTTTTTGCCCCGCGTGGCTCTATAATATCCCCCTCATCAATCCTAGGGGGTCAGAAGGGGTCTACCTTGCCCCCTTTCCTTTATTTCCCCCTTTGTTTTGGCCTCCTCTTGTCTCTCGATCCTACCGAGAGACAAGATGGCGGCCGCTCCGGACTGTTTAGAATGTTGACAGACACCAGAGAGCCAATCAGCTTCGCATCGCAAAGTTCCGATACGCGAAAAGTACGCGAACCGGAGCGCTGCCCGGAGCGCTGTTACAGATATATATCTTGTTTAAAACGTTAATTTCTCAAAATTCACTGAAGCACATATATTGAGACCTAGCAAAGGCACATCGGGCTAACAGTCCCTACAATTTTGCCAAGTTTCGTGCAAATCCATTCAGCCGTTCGGGCTAAAAGTGAGTCCAACCGCCCTATGGAAAAATGAATGGGAAAAACGTGTTTTGGGACCCCCCTTTTTTCTCGGCCCCCCCTTGAAGAACCCCCCCCAAATTTTCAGGGGCTGCTCAGAAACAAAATGTGCCATTTTCCTGAAAATTTCAGCCAATTCCGTCCACAAACGCCAAAGTTATTAGACATAGAATTTTCAGAAATCCCATAGGGAAAAAATCCTAACTATATATACCTACTGGCTATCGCCAGTAGGTAATATATATATATATATATATATATATATATATATATATATATATATATATATATATATATATATATATAATATATTCATTCACTGGGAAAAAACTAAGATTAAAGAGTGATGTTGTATTTTGATGTTCCAATAATATAAAAACTGATGCTTAATAACCCAAAAATATGCAAATGAACCAGTTATAATTTACAAAGCAACCTCTAACTTGCACCCCAGCCATGTAGTGCATACGACCGTACATATTTATTCACTCTTGGCATGTCAAACAACTTCATTGATAACATCTCTAAAGAACGAGAGGGGGTAGAGAGGCACACTCTCCGGGCTCTGTGGAGCCCTTTCCAGCTCAAGGAAAATGGCAATACTTGAATTATGGACAGGGTGCTTCGCGGAGGCATTCAGCTTTTGAAACTGAGGCCACTTCTGATAAATCAATAGACATTTTGAAGTATGGCAATTCCTTATGCAGTGTGAAATCCAGATGCAGAGTTCCAGCACTCATATGATACCATCATTGTGACTTATCGGATACAGGGTAACTGCAAGTAATACCCAATCATAGCCACAGATCTACCTTTAGATTGATCAGAGTTGTTATCTCTGGTCAAAACCACACAGTTGCTGACTGTGCAGTACTGTAAATAAGTAATCCTGAATAAGCCTTCTGTAAATTTGGGTCTGGCATACTGTTCTATTGCGAAAAGGTCAATGTACATCTGGACAGTAATGAAGTAGCACTTTGAGAAATAATGCCCCCTAAAGGTGTTAAACCCTCATTTGAGAAAGATAATCCTGAACAAATCCTTCGAAAGTGTAGCCAGGAAATAAGGGCTGCAGACACTAGTGGAACAGTTCGCGGAAACCAAATCCACAATGCCAGAGCTGCGACCAATGGTATCTAAGAAGCATATTCATCTACAATCCCTGCCAAAAAGGTTCATCTTAGGTTACTTACTGAGATGCTGGATGATTCTGAGGTACATTCCAGACAAAACATGATGTGCCCTGTAAGGTCTGAAGTACTGAGTCTCTGAAGTGTTTGAGGGACCAAGTGCTGAACTATTTGTGAAAGATTGGATCTCAGCAACAGTTCTGAAAGTAAAGTTTTCAAATCCTTTTCAGTTGAGAGGGCCCACAGGGTTCCTATTAGGATGACTGCATAAGCTGGGGCCAAGGCATGGACGCAGGACATTCCAAACACCTATGGGGGTGGAAACGGCCAAAACCTGATCCATTAGAACACAGGACGTGTTGAAGACTCCGAAGGACTTCTGTGCTGCTCTGCAAGAAGGAATGCTATTCTGTTGCCTTGCTTCCTGAGTGAAGAGAATGCACCTGCATCTTGATTGCATGATCACCAGAGTGACTTCAAGAGTTATATGGATGGCGTCCTGATCAGATATACAGTAACAGAAAAGGCTCCAACCATCTATAGCGCAGCATCTATAATGAGTATGCTATGAGTCTTAACCCCAGGTGGTATCACCCCAGTCCTGGGCCCTTGGAACTGGCCTGAACGTAGTCTGCCAGCTAACCCAAGGTCATAACCCATGCAGCGCAATGCACCTCCTTATAGATACGATTCAGAACTGCTGCTGCACAATGCATCTCCAAAGCAGGATTTACAGCCTGCAGTATCCTCAGAATCGCAGCTGCATGATTCATCCTCAACATGGCTGTCACATCACAAACCCCTCAACAATGACGTAAGACTTAGCATCACACTGCTGCAGCTTCTTTGGAACTACTGATGCAAAACACATCTTCAACGCACGACTAAGCATTGCAAGTCCCTCACCATCGGCATTCTTGATGACATTTCAGGATCTCTCACCCCAGCCTCACATCTTCTCAGAAGCACCAATATGTGGCACGTCCACCACGCAGTATCTTGCAATGCCCCACAACCAAGTTTTAAGGTACTTTGTTCAAAAGGCTTAACTTGGTCCCTGTTTCTATACATGCTCCAACCGGGTTAGCTGAACTTTTGACTTTGTTTCAGTCCAGTGCGACCAGATAACCACAGTTGATGTTTTGTGCTTTTAGGTATTATTTGCCCTTAAATATTTCAAATTGCATATCTCCTGTTCTACTGATTGTCTTGTCCTTTTGGTGTCAAATAATTTATTAAAGTTTACGCTATTTTTCTAAATTGGTATGGGATTTTTCTTTGGTTTGTATTTTCACTTTATTACTGTTTGGAGTACTGCATACGTATGTTATATATTACCTTTAAGTTAAGCCTGACTGCTTTGTGCCAAGCTACCCTTGAATCCTGAGGGTTCAAGGTTTTCAGACCGTTCATTTGTTTTCCTCCTTAGATTATCACCTGACGAAGGGCTCACTGGATAGCCCGAAATGCATAGGGGTATGTAACTCAAGCATTTTGGATATTGTTTGTTGCATCGAATTTGCAAAACACGAATGAATACTTGAAACCATTAATGAAATTAAATTAATGATGGACTAAACTTTTGGTTTTGATCAACTTCATTACACCCCACGTGGGTATTCACAACGCTGCACGTAGGGGGACAATTCCTATACAGGATTTGCTTTTTTGATTGTATACTTCCCCAGGATCAAATATGAATTAAGGCATGGGATTAAGAGGATTGCCCTGAGCAGAAGCCATGTTGAATGTCTGCGATTATCGCATTGTCCTCCGCCTAGGAGGCTAATCTTTTCAGACTTACCCCACCAACGACCTTGACCACAGAATCAGGGAGGGAGATCGGTCTATAGCACAAAGTGCTATTACGGTCCCCCTTCTTGAAAACCGGTACAATTGTTGAAGTGCCCCAGGATTCCGGACAAGCGACCCTGGCCACCGCGATGATCTCGGCCACCAGGACCGGAGCCCAAAAATGAGGATTAGATTTTAAAAGGTCTGGAGGGATACCATCCGGGCCTAGGGTTTTGTTGCTGTGAAATGAGGCGTCATTACGCCCCTGCCAAATGCACTGCAAAATACGCCACTTTGGCCAACTTGTGTGCTTAATTACCCCAACTTTAATCAAGTTTCATTCTAATTGTACACTCCATGTTTCTCCGTGATTTTCAAAATGACTTTAGTAGTGTACATCCCCACAAGGAATCATGCGCCAATTTTCATGCTTCTTAAAGTTCGAACAGTGCCGCTCCGGACCTCATGTAAGAACCTGACAAATGCGTGATTCATCAATGGCAGTGTTTATTAAACCCAATGCATTTCGGGCAACGCAGTGCCCTTCGTCAGGAATCATTCCGTTGTGATGATGAGAAGGAAGAGCGGGTAGAAAGCGTTGTGGCAGTGTCCCCTGACGAAGGGCACTGCGTTGCCCGAAATGCATTGGGTTTAATAAACACTGCCATTGATGAATCACGCATTTGTCAGGTTCTTACATGAGGTCCGGAGCGGCACTGTTCGAACTTTAAGAAGCATGAAAATTGGCGCATGATTCCTTGTGGGGATGTACACTACTAAAGTCATTTTGAAAATCACGGAGAAACATGGAGAGTACAATTAGAATGAAACTTGATTAAAGTTGGAGTAATTAAGCACACAAGTTGGCCAAAGTGGCGTATTTTGCAGTGCATTTGGCAGGGGCGTAATGACGCCTCATTTCACAGCAATTTTGATGTTCCAGTGCCGTCTGGGCAAGGCACAATCCAAGTCGCACGCACACCTTTTTAAAAAATAGTTGACTGAACATTATTGAAACCGGAGTGCATCCCGTATTACTAAATGTATGTACCTAGGGTTTTGTTACCAGATAGCCCTTTGATGCACAACTCCACCTCTTTTTGCTCTAATATTATTGAGACATACGTATTAACCCTGGCTCGTGGTTGTTCAGGTACCATCACATCCTTAAAAATAGTTGTAAAATGTGCCACCCATTCATCCTCGGTTATATTTGGGCCCATTTCTCAGTCCCTTAACTTCTCGAATAGGGGGCGATTATTAATGCCCCAGAATCTAGAACTACTTGCTAGAGTACTGGGCTCCAGTAGTTCTCGCCAGGTTTCCTTCTTCAATTCTCTCTTCCTAAAAGCCAGTGCCTGCTTATATGTGTGAAGTTGGGCACCGATCAAAGATTGGTCTCTCGGTATAGTTTTTAAGGCTTCCTTTAAGAGTCTTGCAGCCTTAGAACAGGCGGCGTCAAACCATCTAGGTTCAGAAGGCAGTGATCTGTGGGAAGGGGCACTTAACAGAATCCCTACCTTGGAAATAATACCATAAAAGGAGTTAAGGACTCCCCCAGGACCGGTGCCAGGAGACACACAAGATGTGATCTCGGCTGCGCATTTAGCTTTCACCTCACTATAAAATAAGTCTGGGACGACCAGTGAGCACTTTATTCTATGCCTTCCATCTGTAGATCTCATCCTGCCTGTTACCAGAACCCTATCTTGGCTCGACAACATCACCACCCAGATGTGCAGAGATGGGATTATGATCACTAAATGCACTGTCCAAAATTGCAAACCCTCGTAAGTTAATCTGTAAACCAGCTGAGATCAAAATATGGTCATTAAAAGAGCCCTTATACCGACCTTTAAACGAGGGTACAAGCTGTTTACTAAGCAGAGCAGAAATGCCATTAAAGGAAGCAAATCAAAAAGGTTAGGCAAATTGCTAAGGGCATCCCCCTGTGCAGAGTGCTAGAAACGAAAGCCCTGCATCCTTGCACACCCCAGCTCTTTCATGCAAGTGGTTGCCGGGTCACCACAAGGGTGGATGTTAAAATCTCCCATTACCATGAGGCTATTTGCGACAACCACACATCTTCCTTAAAAGGATGCTTAACTGGGCAATTTTAAGCTCCCTCTGTAAGGCCATAGTATTATAGAAATGAATGATTCCCAGGCTATTCTTTCCTCTTTTCAGGATGATTGCTTGAATATATTTGTTAAAACAAGGGAGTTGCTGGATCTTGCAGGTCACTGCCAACGCTATAAATATTGCCAAGCCACCACTTGCTCTGCAGTGCACTGATGGTAATGCAGGGACAAAAAAGACTTTATAGCACTCCAAAGCTAGGTTGCAGTCAACCAGCCAGGTCTCCTGTAGACAAACCACAGAAAACTGCCTGATAAACTGCACCCACAAAGGGTCCTGGGTTTTCCCTGCCAGGCCTGCAATGTTCCATGACATGCTTTCCAAGGACTCCCACCAATAGGGATGCCTGCTGCGGAGGGCTAAACCTCCCTAACTCCTCCATGCCACCAGACACAGTATCTTGGGAGATTGGGCAAGGGTCCTCCTACTGTTGGATTACTTCTCCTGCTGCCTCAGGCCTCAAATATAGTAATTCACACTCTTATCTTATCTTTATTATACAGTTAATAAAAACCGTAATGTACAAACAGAGGAATGCATGTTAGATAAAAATTTTAAAATGTATAAAAACATGATCAGGTTCTTAATGCTGGGCGTTTATGCAGTGCAGTTAAAATGATATTGACAAACTTCCCAGCTCTTGCTAATGCCTGGGCTGAATTGTTACTAAAACACAAAGTCGATGCTTCACTACAGTGTCTCAGTGATTGTTCCCGAAAGACGGGGATCAGTAGGCGACGTTGATCGGTGGCAAAGAATGGGCAACAGCAAAGCAGGTGGAGCCAGGACTCATGTTTATAGTTACAAAACCTGCAAATGGGCTGCTCATTCCACCGAGCCCACTGGGGGTTAAAGTCAAAGATTGGTAGGGCTAGCAGCCTCATGTATAATATTTTGTTGCGAGTCTGGGGGTTGAGGGAGTAATTGAAGTATGTTTGAAGTTTTCCCTTGATATATTATTTGTTCAAGGCAGTAAAAAGTTAGTTTTTAGATAGCCCAGCAACGTCGGTCTGAAATGAAACTGAGATGATTTGTTTTGTTATTGTTTTTCTCCATGTTAGCAGAGGAATAGTTGGGTTAATGAGAGAGGTTGGTTCAATCTTTAGTGTAGAGATAGCAAGGTGCAACTGTTTGTGCCAAGGGGAGTGTTCGTCTTTAAACACAGCTTGTAGTTGCTCTTTCAAAGATTGTCCTGGTGCTCGTAAGGTGTGTATATAGTATTTGATTAGGTCACCCAGGCAATAGAGGTTTGCGCATGTCAGGCCCAGCTCGAGTCTCATCCTCGACCTCCTCACATGCTGAGGAACGGAGATTTTATTATAAGCTTTTATTTGTAGGTTTCCCAGAAATGCGTCCATTTTCCCGGGAAAGGCCAAGTGGCCATAGGTCACTGCCGGTAATAGTTTGGCTCGTAGCACCCTTAGGATTTGTTCGGCTGAAGGGCTGTGCAAATGACGATTCAGACGCCCAAGGCTATGGATAATCCTTGTGCCCTTGGACCTTAAGTGTCCAAGGTGTACTGCTTGGTTTGCCCTGGTGTTGAACCAAACTCCTAGGTAGTTATAGCTGGTACAAATCGTTATTTGTGATCCCCCTGCTCTCCAAGTAAGATTTTTCTTTTTGTAGCTCCCTAAGATCAAAATTTTGGTTTTTGATTCATTCATCACAAGGTGGTTCTTTGTATTATATTTATTGAGAGCGGTGAGCGATCTTTGCAATCCTGTTTTTGTATGGTCCATGATGATGATGTCATCAGCATATTGCATTGTCTGTAGGCACAGCCCGCCCAGTTTTGGGGCAGCCAGGGCTGCGTCAGCCAGATCCTTTGGTAGATCAGCGGTGTAAAGGTTGAATAGTAGCGGAGCAAGTACACAGCCTTGTTTTAGGCCGGTTTCAGTTGCAATTTTTTTGGATAATGTTTGTGCGCTGGTTTTAATCGTAACCCAGGTGTTGTGGTGCAAGGATATCAAGGCTGAGAGAAGAGGAGATGGTATTCCCCAGAAGTTTAGTTTGTTCCACAGCGTCCCTCGGTTGACCTGGTCGAAGGCTGCGTTTTGGTCGACGAAGCAGCAGAATAGAGGTAGTTGTCAAGCCAGGGTAGCTTTCCGCGACAAGTAGGACAGTGCCATTATGTTGTCCATCATGGAGCAGCCTGCTCTAAAGCCTGACTGGGAGTGAGTTTTCTAGTTCCGCCAGTAAGACCCAAGCGTATGCTTTGGCTTCGATATCTAGCAAGGCTATCAGTCTGTAGTTGGCCGGATTTGAGAAGTTGCCCTTTTTGGAGATTGGGTGTAGAATTGAGCCCTGCCAAGAAGGTGGAATTTTAGCTGTGAGAAAAGCATGTGCAAAAAGGGGTGAGAGGAGTTCTGCCCAAAACTGCCGGAATTTTTTAAAGACTGCTGCAGGTATTCCGTTTGGGCCTGGTGCTCTGTCGTTCTTCATGCAACTAATGATCTTACTGCGTTTTCAGGTAAGGCCAGGCCGGAAGTATTTCCGTTGAGTGGGGCTAGAGGCGTAGGGGTGGATGAACGCTCCCGTGACGCGCCATTATAAAGTTGATTAATGTGCTCCACCCATACGTTTTCAGGGACTTTGTTGTCTCTGGTGTGGCCTTTGTTACTAAGCTGGTTAATATACCTCCAAAAATGGGCCGGATTTCTTTCCTTTAAGAGGAAGAACATTTTTAACCAGGCTTCCTCTATACGTTTGTTCCGTTGGGTGCATGCGCGTTTCTTACGAGCTGCCCTGTATGGCCCTTTCGTGGATAGCTCAGCAGCTCTTTCTGCTTTTTTCCTGCTATTTGGGCCGTTTTGCCTCTTTCATTTATTTTCAAACGTTTCCTCGTTAGAGGGTTGGTTAAGAGTCGTTGTCATCCGTTTTTTTTGAACGGCGGATGAGCCCCCCAGAGCCTGATGCAAGTCGCTCAGAAGAGTGGGCCAGTGATACAAAATGGCTTCTGGGCCGATAACGCTTTTTAGTTGGGTGTTTTTCGTTACCCAATCAGCCAGTTTTGGATCTAGGTTAATGGACCATTTAATCCTGCATGAGAATTGCTTGTTTTCCTCGCCTGTGGGTTCCCCTGTTGGAGTAAATCTGCAGGATGCGGTGAGGGAAAGACTAAAGGAAGCTCTTAAAGGCCTGTGGTCGCTCTCGGTTCGATGATCGATGTTAAAGTCCGTTAGGTAATGGGCAAGCGTGTTTCCAATGAACAGATAGTCAATAGTGGAAATGTTTCTATAAGTTGGAAGGGGTGCCCATGTGTGGTCATTTGCTTTTCTTAGGCTCGAAGCAGATGATATAGAGCTAGCTTTAAATAGAGCTTGTAGATGCGCGACCTCTTTGGCGGGATTGTTTTCATTTGATGGTTTATTGAGCAATCTGTTGTTAAAGTCCCCGGCTATGAGAGGGATGTGGTTGGGGTATTTAATGAGAAAGTCTCCAATTGTGGCGGCCAGGGCGTCCAGAGCTTGGTTTCTCGGATGTAGGGCAGGATTGACATAGCAGTTGAAGAGAAGCAAACGGAGCGAGTTGTTGTAATTTTTTAGTCCGTTGATGCATACTACTTGTGTTCCGGTTGAGTCAGATCCTATCATAGTTGCTTCCAGTCTGTGAGAGTGTTTGATATAGACCGAGAGTCCGCCCATTGGCCGCCCAAAAATGTTCCGTCTCGTGGCTGGGACATGGAATTCGTAGTATCCGGGAAGGGAGGTGGTGGTAGTTGCCCATGTTTCCTGAAGGCAGATTAGATCGCCACTTTGAAGGTACTCTACAGCCGGATGTTCTAGATCATTTTCTGGAGCCCGGCCACATTCTAGGATATGATTGGGACGCCATAAAATTGATTGTTCTAAGTGTAGTCTGTTTTGTCTTTGAGGAAGTCAAAGATATCGTTGAGCTGACTGTCGACCATTTTCGACCTGGTGTCCTAGTTGGTAGTTGAGGGCTTGAGAGCTGGAAAGGACCCTTCTCTGGTTGCTGGAGCAAGTGATCCTCAGTTGTTCTTGCTGATGAGGAATATTGGCCTGATAGTGTCCGGGGCCCGTATCTTCTCCGCACTGTAGAATGGCATAAGTGTTTTTGGAATTTTCAGCTAGGACATGAGGGTATTTAGGTTGAGATTGGGGCCTGATCTCTATGCCCCAGTCTGCAAGTTGATTTGCTTCAGGTACAATTGCTGTCAGGTGTATCTGTTGATTTAGCCCTAACACAGTTCACTCGTCGTGGGAAACGCCTGGCAGACTTAAAAATTTCACCCAGGCGATGTCAGCGGATCGTATATGGTTCATGGATGGAATGTGGTTGAACAGACGCAGAATATTTCCCCTGTTCAGGACGTCGTAGTTGCCTTTAGCGTGGTATCTTGCAGTGAGTACGGCGGACACCTCTACTGGTTTTAGGCGTCTGCTGATCCTTGGGGTGCCAGATGTAGCTTGGCTGTCAGGCTCGGGTGTTGGTCTGTGTATTGAAAGAGTACTGAAAGCCGTGGGTCCAAGTGGGAATGTTGCCGTCTGTTGGGTCTCCATGTTTGTATTGTGTGTAATGATAGAGGAGTGTTGCTCAATAACCTCCAGATGAGACCTTAGGATAGGCAGTCCGGGAGCAGGACTTTTCCCTGCGCCTAAGGCTGCTGCAGGTTCAGGGCCAGTAGACGTAGAACAGGCCTCGCCTTTTGATTTGTTATGGAAGCGAGTCAAGGAGGCGGTGGGGGGAGGCGCATCTCTGGTTGGGTCTTCATGGAGGCTCTTGATCTTTATTGATTTTAGTTGTAGGTTAATTGGTGCCATTTCTTCAACTTTCTTGCTTGATGTTTTTTTTCCTGAAGATTGGGAACAGGTTAGCTGAACTGGTGTCTGGGTTAATTGTGTGTATGCGGGTGGTAAAAGATGATGCTCGTGTTTTAGATTTTTCCCTCTTTTGTGCTTTCTTGAGCTTTTTCTTTGCTTTCCTGGAAAGTGGGGTTGCCTTTTGGTTGAGCGCTGTAGCTGCATCTAGATCTTCTATTGTTTGACAGGTATTCGATGGATGTGATACGGTGGATGTAGTCTGCATTGAGAGTGTTAGGCTAGGAACTGCAGATAGGGTCAGCTGCGAGTTTTTTGTTGGACTAACAGTAAAGTCTGTGGATCGGTTAACTAAGTTGTTAGTTGATTCCTTGTGTGAGTTAGTTGACGCCGATGACAAGGAAGGTCCAATAGGGAATCTTGAAGAGCGAACTGAGTCAGCTAAGGAGGTCAGGACGGCAGGTAGATTTGCCCATTGGTCCACGATAGCCGCGCATGAGCATGAGCAGGTAGTTTGTGAGTTGGAAATCTGGTTTGCAATATAGTCCATTTTTTCTTTCAGCTCGAATAGGCGTGTAGCTATTGTCTGTAGCAAGTCCATTTGCAGCTCCATTTTAGAGGATTGCCAAAGTAAGGCTTTAGCCGTCAGGAATTGTGGATTGGAGATTTTTGGTGATTCTGGGGCACCCGTGAAGCTGGAGTTCTCTGTGTTTTCAGGGGTGTGATGTTGATAGTTTGTCCCACTGGATAGTCTATACAGCTGAGGGGTGGACTCCAGTGTTTGCCGATTTTAATTTCGAGTTGCTGTAAAAAAGATGCTGAAAGTTCTCCCAGATCTTGTTTTTTTGAGGCAGCCGGGGAACATGTAACTGCGATCGGAGAAGAGAGTTGGCTGATAGGTGAACGGGGTTGGTGTATTAGTGCCTCAGTTGTTGTAGGTCTAGTGTCCCCACTTGAGGCTGGTTTGGAATTGTCAATGTCAAGTAAATGTTGCTGGACTCCTAGGGCAGATCCTGTGGTGGTATGAGAGGCCAAGTCGGAGCCCAACCGCAGTGTAGTGGGACTGTTAGTAGTAGTCATATTATGGTGAAGGAGCGATTGACTGTTAGTCGCCGTTTGGCAGGGGCCCTGAGTAGTTGTTAATGGAGGAGAAGAGTCGTCCCAGACACTTGGGCTGTTTCCTAAATGGTCTGTCCTGTCATTTACTGAAAGGATGTTTAAAGACCTCGGGTGCAGATAGTTGGTTATGAGGCCTGGGTTGGTAGGTTTTTGATTGTTCGATGCCTTAGGGGTCCCGGGAAGAGTGCCAGGATTTGGGGCATTTGTACGATATGTACTTGAACTGTTCGGATTAGGTCCTGCTGAAGCTTCGCCGCTGTGTGCCTCTGCGGCTGATTTTGATCTTGTAACTGGGATCTGTGTTGACATCTTATTGTGAATGCAGCTTAGTTGGTGGTTGGTTGAGCCTGCGATGGTGGAGGAGGCTTTAGGTGGCGTTGAGTCGTGGCTCACAAGGAGTAGGGGTCCGGTTCGGGTTCGCTTGTTGGTCCCCAGTACTCCTGCTGCTGCTTAATCTTGTGCTTCTGTTGCTCCTCAGCTCTCTCTTCCCGCGGCGCTGGGAGCGAACTCGCGACTCCTGCCGCACCGGGGTGCACTGGAAGGCGGTTTGTAGCTCCCGCTGCACTGCGCTGTAGATCGCCGCACAAATCTCCGCCGTGCTGCGGGTCAGCTCGCGGCTCTCTGCCGTGCTCCGCCGTGGTCAGGCGTGTCAGGTGTACTGTAAGGCGGGTCTCCAAGTTGGGGGCAGGTTGCAGATCTCCACAGCGCTGTAAGAAAACTCTTAACTCCCTTAGGCTCTCCGCCGCACTCAGTCGTGCCTGGGGGTTTTGCACATTAAAGGAGGTTTGCGGCTCCTTTAGGGGATTGTAAGGCCCGGCCACCAAGCAGGTGGAGCTCACAGGGTGCACTCCACCGCCAGCTGCGGCGGTGCTAACTTCTCATGTTCAGGTTAGTGGGGGGGCCGGTAGAGTTGGATTCAGAGTGGGTAGAGATGAGTGTTCAGGCTCAAAGTGCCCCCTCATGACCTCCACCTCACCTCTCTCCACACTCGCGGCGTAGTTGCTCCACCTTGCTCCACCTCGAGGCTCCTCACACGTAGCTGCTTGCACACGCTTCAGGCTCTGGCTGGCTGGTCGCGGCTTGTTCCGCTGCAGCTGCTTTCTCTACCGCTTGCCGTTACCGCAGCCGGGCTGTGTCTCATGGGGGAGGGAGGAGGGGGGAATTATTGCAGGCTGTGTCCGCCGGAACCCCCGCACCGTGATGTGCCTTGGTGTCGGTGCCTTGATGTCGGTGGCATTGTACGCCGTTCTTCCCGCTCCTCTTGGTGCTCCTCTTAGTGCACTCCTTGCTTCGAATCTGGGCCGTCTCAACAGCACCCTCACCCACCAAAAAGCAAAATTATCAATAATAGGGTGACCTGCATGCACACTCTTCCAGCCTTGAGAAGGCTACAAATCTGTTTGATAGCTCCAGCCGGGGAACCGACTGGTGCCCATCTGGTCGCCTTACACCTCCAAGTTGTAAAGAAGGACCCACCCCCAACACCACAGAATATCTTTGAGCCGGTCCATTAAGGAGCAAATTGGAATTCAACCGACTTCTGGGGTCGACCTTATAGAAGAAACCCAAAGGGAGGGCCTTTATACCATAATCTCTATAAGTGGAATTAAGGTAAACATCCCGAAGGATTCTATCCACAAGGTAACTGCTGTTAAAATTCACAATGATACAGTCGCCCCCTTCAGGTTTCCTCGAGCTCCCTATCCACTCCACACGACGCACCATAATGATGTTACGTTCCACCATTAGTCCCATGGAGGTATTACTTGATAACCAATAAGTTACCTTGTTTCTAAGTTGTGTAAAATGTTCCTGTGATCCAAGGGGAAGTGGCGGGACATTTGTCAGAATAACTACCAGGGGCGTAGATTGTGGTGGAAGATTGACAACTGCTAAGTTCTGATTGGCAGGAATGGGGGTGGGGTCCCTGGTGATCAGTCAAGGCTCTTCCTGTCCTCTGAAGAGCCTGTCCCTGTCCAGTAGTGGGTCGATCCCCAATGATATCTGGTCAAACACTTACACTGTCAGCCAGCCTACCTAAGTCATTTGCAACCACATTTGCGCTACAGTGTAGGGTACTATTGGGAGGATGGCAGTATACTGCTTCTACAGGTGGAGGAATAGGGCATGACGTCCTAGTGACTATGTTCAAATTTGAAGGCACTAAATTAGGGATATGTGAGGGCTCTAAAAACATGATGTGTTCCACCAAGATCTTGTCGATGTGATTCAATTTGTCTACAATGTGACTCAGCCTATCATTCAACATGCAGCTCGTGGTGGATTTAAAGGCCTCCAAAATATCCTGATTGACTATATTATCGATTAACTGAGCACCTGCCTTGTTTTTGCGAACCGGTTTAGAGGGTGCATTTAATTTAAATTTTTTAGCCTGCCTGTCTATTGGCTTAGACTTGCTTTTAGCACTCCCGCTAGACCTGGGGGCCCCCTTTAATATTTCCTATGGGCCCACATTACCAGGTGCTTCCCGAAGCACATGGTTCAAGGTGTCATCAGACCCCTCAGACCCCAACGTAGGGCATGATGCACCACTCTCCTTATTTGCAATAATTACAGTGGGAGAAAGTGCTCTACGGGGTGCCATATGGGGAGCCCTGATCTTTGGACTGGGTAAGAGTGGTCTGCTTAATTCAGACACTCTGTTAATCACCACCCCCTTTTCTTAATCGTTTTTGGCCACTATAGGTGTGGCAGGGTATACTCAGACATGAGTCCCTTGCTCACTGCACCATCAGGATTCAAGCAAGCCGGGCCGACGACGGTTGAAATGCCAGAAACCGGTCCCTGGAAGCTTGTCTCCTTTCTGGTGAAGAATTGGCTTGGTAGTTTTGTCTGCCCTGTACCCATGATGCACTGGGCCAGGGACAGACTGATTTGCATATTGCCAGGTTCTGAGCTGGGATGGTGCAGTGAGCTAAATAACGGTGATGGATCAAGCCCTGATCTTTGGACTGGGTAAGAGTGGTCTGCTTAATTCAGACATTCTGTTCATCACCACCCCCTTTTCTGAATCGTTTTTGGCCACTATAGTTGTGGCAGGGTATACTCAGACATGAGTCCCTTGCTCACTGCACCATCAGGATTCAAGCAAGCCGGGCCGACGACGGCTGAAATGCCAGAAACCGGTCCCCAGAAGCTTGTCTCCTTTCTGGTGAAGAATTGGCTTGGTAGTTTAGTTTGCCCTGTTCCCATGATGCACTGGGCCAGGGACAGACTGATTTCCATATAGCCAGGTTCTGAGCTGGGATGGTGCAGTGAGCTAAATAACGGTGATGGATCAAGCCCTGATCTTTGGACTGGGTAAGAGTGGTATGCTTATTTCAGATACTCTGTTCATCACCACCCCCTTTTCTGAATCGTTTTTGGCCACTATAGGTGTGGCAGGTTATACTCAGACATGAGTCCCTTGCTCACTGCACCATCAGGATTCAAGCAAGCCGGGCCGACGACGGCTAAAATGCCAGAAACCGGTCCCCGGAAGCTTGTCTCCTTTCTGGTGAAGAATTGGCTCGGTAGTTTAGTCTGCCCTGTTCCCATGATGCACTGGGCCAGGGGCAGACTGATTTGCATATAGCCAGGTTCTGAGCTGGGATGGTGCAGTGAGCTAAATAACGGTGATGGATCAAGCCCTGATCTTTGGACTGGGTAAGAGTGGTCTGCCTAATTCAGACACTCTGTTCATCACCACCCCCTTTTCTGAATCGTTTTTGGCCACTATAGGTGTGGCAGGGTATACTCAGACATGAGTCCCTTGCTCACTGCACCATCAGGATTCAAGCAAGCCGGGCCGACGACGGCTGAAATGCCAGAAACCGGTCCCCGGAAGCTTGTCTCCTTTCTGGTGAAGAATTGGCTTGGTAGTTTAGTCTGCCCTGTTCCCATGATGCACTGGGCCAGGGACTGACTGATTTGCATATAGCCAGGTTCTGAGCTGGGATGATGCAGTGAGCTAAATAACGGTGATGGATCAAGCCCTGATCTTTGGACTGGGTAAGAGTGGTCTGCTTAATTCAGACACTCTGTTCATCACCACCCCCTTTTCTGAATCGTTTTTAGCCACTATAGGTGTGGCAGGGTATACTCAGACATGAGTCCCTTGCTCACTGCACCATCAGGATTCAAGCAAGCCGGGCCGACGACGGCTGAAATGCCAGAAACCGGTCCCCGGAAGCTTGTCTCCTTTCTGGTGAAGAATTGGCTTGGTAGTTTAGTCTGCCCTGTTCCCATGATGCACTGGGCCAGGGACAGACTGATTTGCCTATAGCCAGGTTCTGAGCTGGGATGGTGCAGTGAGCTAAATAACGGTGATGGATCAAGCCCTGATCTTTGGACTGGGTAAGAGTGGTCTGCTTAATTCAGACACTCTGTTCATCACCACCCCCTTTTCTGAATCGTTTTTGGCCACTATAGGTGTGGCAGGGTATACTCAGACATGAGTCCCTTGCTCACTGCACCATCAGGATTCAAGCAAGCCGGGCCGACGACGGCTAAAATGCCAGAAACCGGCCTTGGAGGCTTGTCTCCTTTCTGGTGAAGAATTGGCTTGGTAGTTTAGTCTGCCCTGTTCCCATGATGCACTGGGCCAGGGACAGACTGATTTGCATATAGCCAGGTTCTGAGCTGGGATGGTGCAGTGAGCTAAATAACGGTGATGGATCAAGCCCTGATCTTTGGACTGGGTAAGAGTGGTCTGCCTAATTCAGACACTCTGTTCATCACCACCCCCTTTTCTGAATCGTTTTTGGCCACTATAGGTGTGGCAGGGTATACTCAGACATGAGTCCCTTGCTCACTGCACCATCAGGATTCAAGCAAGCCGGGCCGACGACGGCTGAAATGCCAGAAACCGGTCCCCGGAAGCTTGTCTCCTTTCTGGTGAAGAATTAGCTTGGTAGTTTAGTCTGCCCTGTTCCCATGATGCACTGGGCCAGGGACTGACTGATTTGCATATAGCCAGGTTCTGAGCTGGGATGGTGCAGTGAGCTAAATAACGGTGACGGATCAAGCCCTGATCTTTGGACTGGGTAAGAGTGGTCTGCTTAATTCAGACACTCTGTTCATCACCACCCCCTTTTCTGAATCGTTTTTGGCCACTATAGGTGTGGCAGGGTATACTCAGACATGAGTCCCTTGCTCACTGCACCATCAGGATTCAAGCAAGCCTGGCCGATGTCGGCTGAAATGCCAGAAACCGGTCCCCGGAAGCTTGTCTCCTTTCTGGTGAAGAATTGGCTTGGTAGTTTAGTCTGCCCTGTTCCCATGATGCACTGGGCCAGGGACAGACTGATTTGCATATAGCCAGGTTCTGTGCTGGGATGGTGCAGTGAGCTAAATAACGGTGATGGATCAAGCCCTGATCTTTGGACTGGGTAAGAGTGGTCTGCTTAATTCAGACACTCTGTTCATCACCACCCCCTTTTCTGAATCGTTTTTGGCCACTATAGGTGTGGCAGGGTATACTCAGACATGAGTCCCTTGCTCACTGCACCATCAGGATTCAAGCAAGCCGGGCCGACGACGGCTGAAATGCCAGAAACCGGTCCCCGGAAGCTTGTCTCCTTTCTGGTGAAGAATTGCCTTGGTAGTTTAGTCTGCCCTGTTCCCATGATGCACTGGGCCAGGGACTGACTGATTTGCATATAGCCAGGTTCTGAGCTGGGATGATGCAGTGAGCTAAATAACGGTGATGGATCAAGCCCTGATCTTTGGACTGGGTAAGAGTGGTCTGCTTAATTCAGACACTCTGTTCATCACCACCCCCTTTTCTGAATCGTTTTTAGCCACTATAGGTGTGGCAGGGTATACTCAGACATGAGTCCCTTGCTCACTGCACCATCAGGATTCAAGCAAGCCGGGCCGACGACGGCTGAAATGCCAGAAACCGGTCCCCGGAAGCTTGTCTCCTTTCTGGTGAAGAATTGGCTTGGTAGTTTAGTCTGCCCTGTTCCCATGATGCACTGGGCCAGGGACAGACTGATTTGCCTATAGCCAGGTTCTGAGCTGGGATGGTGCAGTGAGCTAAATAACGGTGATGGATCAAGCCCTGATCTTTGGACTGGGTAAGAGTGGTCTGCTTAATTCAGACACTCTGTTCATCACCACCCCCTTTTCTGAATCGTTTTTGGCCACTATAGGTGTGGCAGGGTATACTCAGACATGAGTCCCTTGCTCACTGCACCATCAGGATTCAAGCAAGCCGGGCCGACGACGGCTAAAATGCCAGAAACCGGCCTTGGAGGCTTGTCTCCTTTCTGGTGAAGAATTGGCTTGGTAGTTTAGTCTGCCCTGTTCCCATGATGCACTGGGCCAGGGACAGACTGATTTGCATATAGCCAGGTTCTGAGCTGGGATGGTGCAGTGAGCTAAATAACGGTGATGGATCAAGCCCTGATCTTTGGACTGGGTAAGAGTGGTCTGCCTAATTCAGACACTCTGTTCATCACCACCCCCTTTTCTGAATCGTTTTTGGCCACTATAGGTGTGGCAGGGTATACTCAGACATGAGTCCCTTGCTCACTGCACCATCAGGATTCAAGCAAGCCGGGCCGACGACGGCTGAAATGCCAGAAACCGGTCCCCGGAAGCTTGTCTCCTTTCTGGTGAAGAATTAGCTTGGTAGTTTAGTCTGCCCTGTTCCCATGATGCACTGGGCCAGGGACTGACTGATTTGCATATAGCCAGGTTCTGAGCTGGGATGGTGCAGTGAGCTAAATAACGGTGACGGATCAAGCCCTGATCTTTGGACTGGGTAAGAGTGGTCTGCTTAATTCAGACACTCTGTTCATCACCACCCCCTTTTCTGAATCGTTTTTGGCCACTATAGGTGTGGCAGGGTATACTCAGACATGAGTCCCTTGCTCACTGCACCATCAGGATTCAAGCAAGCCTGGCCGATGTCGGCTGAAATGCCAGAAACCGGTCCCCGGAAGCTTGTCTCCTTTCTGGTGAAGAATTGGCTTGGTAGTTTAGTCTGCCCTGTTCCCATGATGCACTGGGCCAGGGACAGACTGATTTGCATATAGCCAGGTTCTGTGCTGGGATGGTGCAGTGAGCTAAATAACGGTGATGGATCAAGCCCTGATCTTTGGACTGGGTAAGAGTGGTCTGCTTAATTCAGACACTCTGTTCATCACCACCCCCTTTTCTGAATCGTTTTTGGGCACTATAGGTGTGGCAGGGTATACTCAGACATGAGTCCCTTGCTCACTGCACCATCAGGATTCAAGCAAGCCGGGCCGACGACGACTGAAATGCCAGAAACCTGTCCCCAGAAGCTTGTCTCCTTTCTGGTGAAGAATTGGCTTGGTAGTTTAGTCTGCCCTGTTCCCATGATGCACTGGGCCAGGGACAGACTGATTTGCATATAGCCAGGTTCTGAGCTGGGATGGTGCAGTGAGCTAAATAACGGTGATGGATCTAGCCCTGATCTTTGGACTGGGTAAGAGTGGTCTGCTTAATTCAGACACTCTGTTCATCACTGCCCCCTTTTCTGAATCGTTTTTAGCCACTATAGGTGTGGCAGGGTATACTCAGAAATGAGTCCCTTGCTCACTGCACCATCAGGATTCAAGCAAGCCGGGCCGACGACGGCTGAAATGCCAGAAACCGGTCCCCGGAAGCTTGTCTCCTTTCTGGTGAAGAATTGGCTTGGTATTTTAGTCTGCCCTGTTCCCATGATGCACTGGGCCAGGGACAGACTGATTTGGATATAGCCAGGTTCTGAGCTGGGATGGTGCAGTGAGCTAAATAACGGTGATGGATCAAGCCCTGATCTTTGGACTGGATAAGAGTGGTCTGCTTGATTCAGACACTCTGTTCATCACCACCCCCTTTTCTGAATCGTTTTTGGCCACTATAGGTGTGGCAGGGTATACTCAGACATGAGACCCTTGCTCACTGCACCATCAGGATTCAAGCAAGCCGGGCCGACGACGGCTGAAATGCCAGAAACCGGTCCCCGGAAGCTTGTCTCCTTTCTGGTGAAGAATTGGCTTGGTAGGTTAGTCTGCCCTGTTCCCATGATGCACTGGGCCAGGGACAGACTGATTTGCATATAGCCAGGTTCTGAGCTGGGATGGTGCAGTGAGCTAAATAACTGTGATGGATCAAGCCCTGATCTTTGGACTGGGTAAGAGTGGTCTGCTTAATTCAGACACTCTGTTAATCAACACCCCCTTTTCTGAATCGTTTTTGGCCACTATAGGTGTGGCAGGGTATACTCAGACATGAGTCCCTTGCTCACTGCACCATCAGGATTCAAGCAAGCCGGGCCGACGATGGCTGATATGCCAGAAACCGGTCCCCGGAAGCTTGACTCCTTTCTGGTGAAGAATTGGCTTGGTAGCTTAGTCTGCCCTGTTCCCATGATGCACTGGGCCAGGGACAGACTGATTTGCATATAGCCAGGTTCTGAGCTGGGATGGTGCAGTGAGCTAAATACCGGTGATGGATCAAGCCCTGATCTTTGGACTGGGTAAGAGTGGTCTGCTTAATTCAGACACTCTGTTCATCACCACCCCCTTTTCTGAATCGTTTTTGGCCACTATAGGTGAGGCAGGGTATACTCAGACATGAGTCCCTTGCTCACTGCACCATCAGGATTCAAGCAAGCCGGGCCGACGATGGCTGAAATGCCAGAAACCGGTCCCCGGAAGCTTGTCTCCTTTCTGGTAAAGAATTGGCTTGGTAGTTTGGTCTGCCCTGTTCCCATGATGCACTGGGCCAGGGACAGACTGATTTGCATATATCCAGGTTCTGAGCTGGGATGATGCAGTGAGCTAAATAACGGTGATGGATCAAGCCCTGATCTTTGGACTGGGTAAGAGTGGTCTGCTTAATTCAGACACTCTGTTCATCACCACCCCCTTTTCTGAATCGTTTTTGGCCACTATAGGTGTGGCAGGGTATACTCAGACATGAGTCCCTTGCTCACTGCACCATCAGGATTTAAGCAAGCCGGGCCGACGACGGCTGAAATGCCAGAAACCGGTCCCCGGAAGCTTGTCTCCTTTCTGGTGAAGAATTGGCTTGGTAGTTTAGTCTGCCCTGTTCCCATGATGCACTGGGCCAGGGACTGACTGATTTGCATATAGCCAGGTTCTGAGCTGGGATGGTGCAGTGAGCTAAATAACGGTGATGGATCAAGCCCTGATCTTTGGACTGGGTAAGAGTGGTCTGCTTAATTCAGACACTCTGTTCATCACCACCCCCTTTTCTGAATTGTTTTTAGCCACTATAGGTGTGGCAGGCTATACTCAGACATGAGTCCCTTGCTCACTGCACCATCAGGATTCAAGCAAGCCGGGCCGACGACGGCTGAAATGCCAGAAACCGGTCCCCGGAAGCTTGTCTCCTTTCTGGTGAAGAATTGGCTTGGTAGTTTAGTCTGCCCTGTTCCCATGATGCACTGGGCCAGGGACAGACTGATTTGCCTATAGCCAGGTTCTGAGCTGGGATGGTGCAGTGAGCTAAATAACGGTGATGGATCAAGCCCTGATCTTTGGACTGGGTAAGAGTGGTCTGCTTAATTCAGACACTCTGTTCATCACCACCCCCTTTTCTGAATCGTTTTTGGCCACTATAGGTGTGGCAGGGTATACTCAGACATGAGTCCCTTGCTCACTGCACCATCAGGATTCAAGCAAGCCTGGCCGATGTCGGCTGAAATGCCAGAAACCGGTCCCCGGAAGCTTGTCTCCTTTCTGGTGAAGAATTGGCTTGGTAGTTTAGTCTGCCCTGTTCCCATGATGCACTGGGCCAGGGACAGACTGATTTGCATATAGCCAGGTTCTGTGCTGGGATGGTGCAGTGAGCTAAATAACGGTGATGGATCAAGCCCTGATCTTTGGACTGGGTAAGAGTGGTCTGCTTAATTCAGACACTCTGTTCATCACCACCCCCTTTTCTGAATCGTTTTTGGCCACTATAGGTGTGGCAGGGTATACTCAGACATGAGTCCCTTGCTCACTGCACCATCAGGATTCAAGCAAGCCGGGCCGACGACGGCTGAAATGCCAGAAACCGGTCCCCGGAAGCTTGTCTCCTTTCTGGTGAAGAATTGGCTTGGTAGTTTAGTCTGCCCTGTTCCCATGATGCACTGGGCCAGGGACAGACTGATTTGCATATAGCCAGGTTCTGAGCTGGGATGGTGCAGTGAGCTAAATAACGGTGATGGATCTAGCCCTGATCTTTGGACTGGGTAAGAGTGGTCTGCTTAATTCAGACACTCTGTTCATCACTGCCCCCTTTTCTGAATCGTTTTTGGCCACTATAGGTGTGGCAGGGTATACTCAGAAATGAGTCCCTTGCTCACTGCACCATCAGGATTCAAGCAAGCCGGGCCGACGACGGCTGAAATGCCAGAAACCGGTCCCCGGAAGCTTGTCTCCTTTCTGGTGAAGAATTGGCTTGGTATTTTAGTCTGCCCTGTTCCCATGATGCACTGGGCCAGGGACAGACTGATTTGGATATAGCCAGGTTCTGAGCTGGGATGGTGCAGTGAGCTAAATAACGGTGATGGATCAAGCCCTGATCTTTGGACTGGGTAAGAGTGGTCTGCTTGATTCAGACACTCTGTTCATCACCACCCCCTTTTCTGAATCGTTTTTGGCCACTATAGGTGTGGCAGGGTATACTCAGACATGAGACCCTTGCTCACTGCACCATCAGGATTCAAGCAAGCCGGGCCGACGACGGCTGAAATGCCAGAAACCGGTCCCCGGAAGCTTGTCTCCTTTCTGGTGAAGAATTGGCTTGGTAGTTTAGTCTGCCCTGTTCCCATGATGCACTGGGCCAGGGACAGACTGATTTGCATATAGCCAGGTTCTGAGCTGGGATGGTGCAGTGAGCTAAATAAAGGTGATGGATCAAGCCCTGATCTTTGGACTGGGTAAGAGTGGTCTGCTTAATTCAGACACTCTGTTCATCACCACCCCCTTTTCTGAATCGTTTTTGGCCACTATAGGTGTGGCAGGGTATACTCAGACATGAGTCCCTTGCTCACTGCACCATCAGGATTCAAGCAAGCCGGGCCGACGACGGCTGAAATGCCAGAAACCGGTCCCCGGAAGCTTGTCTCCTTTCTGGTGAAGAATTATCTTGGTAGTTTGGTCTGCCCTGTTCCCATGATGCACTGGGCCAGGGACAGACTGATTTGCATATAGCCAGGTTCTGAGCTGGGATGATGCAGTGAGCTAAATAACGGTGATGGATCAAGCCCTGATCTTTGGACTGGGTAAGAGTGGTCTGCTTAATGCAGACACTCTGTTCATCACCACCCCCTTTTCTGAATCGTTTTTGGCCACTATAGGTGTGGTAGGGTATACTCAGACATGAGTCCCTTGCTCACTGCACCATCAGGATTCAAGCAAGCCGGGCCGACGACGGCTGAAATGCCAGAAACCGGTCCCCGGAAGCTTGTCTCCTTTCTAGTGAAAAATTGGCTTGGTAGGTTAGTCTGCCCTGTTCCCATGATGCACTGGGCCAGGGACAGACTGATTTGCATATAGCCAGGTTCTGAGCTGGGATGGTGCAGTGAGCTAAATAACGGTGATGGATCAAGCCCTGATCTTTGGACTGGGTAAGAGTGGTCTGCTTAATTCAGACACTCTGTTCATCACCACCCCCTTTTCTGAATCGTTTTTGGCCCCTATAGGTGTGGCAGGGTATACTCAGACATGAGTCCCTTGCTCACTGCACCATCAGGATTCAAGCAAGCCGGGCCGACGATGGCTGAAATGCCAGAAACCGGTCCCCGGAAGCTTGTCTCCTTTCTGGTGAAGAATTGGCTTGGTAGTTTAGTCTACTCTGTTCCCATGATGCACTGGGCCAGGGACAGACTGATTTGCATATAGCCAGGTTCTGAGCTGGGATGGTGCAGTGAGCTAAATAACGGTGATGGATCAAGCCCTGATCTTTGGACTGGGTAAGAGTGGTCTGCTTAATTCAGACACTCCGTTCATTACCACCCCCTTTTCTGAATCGTATATGGGGAGAACCCTGCGCATGTGATGGAACTTCAATAATCTGAGAGTTGACGCTCAACCCAGACGATGATAGGGTACTCAGGGAATCAGTGGCGGTTTCCCTTGATGAAATATTGGGACCCCCATAATAGAGAGTACACCTTTAGAGGAAGATCTAGTCAAACACCTATTTACTAATTCAATTTCCCTGTCAATGACAGAAGCAGCTCTCATCAAGAAGTCAACCATAGTTGTAGTGGCAACCCTCGCCCTCTCTTGGCATACTTGAGTCTCCCCATAATGACATTTAAGGAAACTTGTTATGATAACATTCAATTTACATTGTGTCATTTTTATTGAAACATATTCATTTTAATATGGAAAACATTTTAAAGTCTTGTTTTAATTCTGTTTATTTATTTGAGTGCTTGTGGATACACTGTATTTTTTGGTTTTCCGTCTGGTGCGTACATGAATAAATCAGAAGGTTTTCCAAGGCGTGAGCTGGCCGCATATAGTTGCCCAGGTGAGCAGCATGGATTCTCCAAAATTAGCCCACACAATTGCAGCGATTGTCCTTGTGCTTTGTTGATGGTCATTGCAAAAGCGAGTCGCACCTTTAACTGTCAACGTTCAGTATTGGAAAGAATATGAGGGCCCTGGGGGCTGGGGGGCCGATATTTAAAAATTATTCATATTTTTTTTTTTGCCAGAAACCTTCGCTGGAGTGTACTCAACACCTTCCTAAAGTTTCATGGCGATCGGATGAATGGTGTAGTAATGCATAAAGACCAAACAGACATACTTTCGTTTTTATATATATAGATATATTTTTGAACTCCTGTGTGGATTCGCTGTGCCATCGCTTACGGTGCATGGTGGAGGCGCGACTCCAAAAAATTCCAGAAGCAGTTTGGGTTCAGTTAGAAGTCATTTGGCAAGGGTTGATATGTGTAACCAATAGAAATGTGTTTTAGAATTTGAATTAATCTGTGAAGCAATGTGATTTGTTATTTACATGTATACCTGTAGAAGAAGAGAGGGAAACTTTGCCATTACGGGTTTTGCTTTGCTGAGAGCAGTGATTTATATTGATTGTGTGCAGGAGAAAATCTTTTCTGAGTTTCTAATACTGCATAATCTACAAATCAATTTGAAAGGTGAGTTATAAATTTGTGAGGTGTATTATGTGTTGGCTTTGTTTTTAAAGGTAAAATATAAATCATGGACATTTAATTTGACATATATCATGAAATGTAGAAATGTTTATTACAGTTTGTTGTAATGTATTTAAATGTTGTTTAATATAGATTACTAGCAGCCCTTCCCGACGTTGTCCGGGTATGAATTGCTGCCGGCCAGTAGTATATTGTTTTGTAGGATTTCGTTTTGATAGTATTTCTTATCTGTGACAGGCCTGTGAAACGCTCCGATTCACAGTGCACTGCTGATGCACTTAAGAGTGCGCGTTCAGTAGTGTGTGAACTTTAGTTTCCCTACTTTATTTTTCCTTGCAATATTATATAGCACGAACTCGACAACATGGCATGAGCACAATTTACATTACAGAAGAAAACATTCATTTGTGGTAGGTACGTGGAGACAAAGCGATTTGCCTGGAATCACAGTATGCCGCAATTCGAACGTAGCTCCCCAGCTCTAAAGTTCGCAATTCTACAACTTATGGCGGGAGGTGTGTCTAAAAGTGTATGTCGGTGCTAGCCATCAATGAGAGAGACCTGTGCATTTTTCAAATGGGTGGTAAAAAAATATTAGTATGTTGCTGGAGATGTGGGCCGCCGTGCCACCAATGTACTTACCGGGGGAGGGTAAACACCCATTTCTACGCAACTTTCTTTCCGCATACCATCTCTCTGCATACTTTCATTATGAAAGTACCATGACTCCGCATGGCATTACATTTTGTATGCTTTTACCACGCATACATTTACAGCGAAATTCGTTGTAAATGCATGAATGTTAAAAGAATGTTTTTTTTAATGTTTTGATAAGGTAAGTATGGGTATAGGGGTATATGTTTTGGGGTACTGAGGTATATGTTTTGGGGTGTTTGGGTATTTTAAGGGTTCAGATATAGTTTTGGGTTATGGGGTACAGGGGTAGTTTTAGGGTTTAGGGATAGGTATGGGTTTTTGGGTACAGGGGTATTTTTAGGGTTCAGGGGTAGGTTTGGGTTTTGAGGTACAGGGGTATTTAAAGGGTTCAGGGCTAGGTTTAGGTTTTGAGGTACAGGGGTATTTTTAGGGTTCAGGGATAGGTTTGAGTTTTGGGGTACAGGGTATATTTATAGGGTTAAGATGGGTTGGTGTTGGGATATTTTAAGGGGTAAGGGTGGGTTATGATTATGGGGTGCAGGGGTATTTAAAGGGAGCAGGGTGGGATTAGCACAAGATATGAGACATGGCATGAAGGGCGGAACATACCATGTTTGTCACGCCCACAGCACAATGCAGACACGCCCACAAGGGACTACCTAAATGTATATGGTGGGCGTCTGCATGGCCTATGTCCTTCTGCTGCAACTGCCCTTTCCAACGCTGTATTGGGTGTTGTGATTGGTGCTGTGATTCCTGAGATTACCCGCCTCAAAGGTTCGGGCTCTCCCTTTATTATATTAGTATAGATGTATAGTATTATGTGTATGTTGGGATATGGATTACTGATATGGATTACTGATTATGGTAGTTTGTTTCAATGTGTGGATATGTACGTTTGTAGTATACAGAATAATTGTAGGTGCTGCTTTCAAGTTGGAAGTGTATATGTTGAGTTAAGGTATTAGTGATTAAACTGTTTTTTATAAGTCTTTAGAGAGGTACAGTTGAAATATGCACATCATTTTTAGTGTTTGGTTTAAATGTGAAGTTTGCTCTGTGAATTTATGAGGTGTACATAGTGTTGTGTTACACAGATATCCATGCATGTTTACAGGAATATGGTGAGACTTATAGCAGAAACATGTGAATGGTTCCTGCTTTCTATTTGGCTAGGTGTAACAATATGAGTAGTTGTAGAATGGTAAAGCAGCAGCACAAAAGTGAGGTTTGCAATATGTTTGTAGAGATGTTATCACTCAAGCAGTTTGTTTGTACTCCTAAAATGTCCTAGACATTACCCTAGCACTCATCAATGCATTAGCTATACACTGGTTTAATCACTCAGGCACTATCCTTGTACTGCTCCAATCACACTTTCAGGATCTATTCACTCTTCCAATCACTTAGGCAGTGCTGATGCACTTTCAAAATCACATAGGTCCTACCTATGCAATTATGTAATCACTCAGACACTACCCTTGCACTCCTGCAATCACCCTGCCAGGATCTATGCACTCCTCCTATCACATAGGCAGTGCACATACACTGCCTTTAGACTTCTCCAATGACATGTACATTTGTAGTATACCACATAATTTTAAGTGTCGCTTTCTAATTGGAAGTGCACTCTGTCAAGTTTTAAGGTGTGCAACTGTGCATGGGGTTGTGTGTGAAGTATGTCTTTACTTGCATATGTTGAGTTAAGGTATTTGTGTTTAGACTGTTTTTTATAAGTCTCTAGAGAGAGTACAGTTGAAATATGCCTCATCGTTTTTGGTGTTTGGTTCAAATGTGAAGTTTGTTCTGTGAATTTATGAGGTGTACATAGTGTTGTGTTACACAGATATCCATGCATGTTTTCAGGAATATGGTGAGACTTATAGAAGAAACATGTGAATGGTTCCTGATTTCTATTTGGCTAGGTGTAACAATATGAGTAGTTGTAGAATGGTAAAGCAGCAGCACAAAAGTGAGGTTTATAATATGCTTGTAGAGATGTTATCACTCAAGCAGTTTGTTTGTACTCCTATATCCATATATATCCATGCATGTTTTAAGAAAATGGTGAGACTTTTAGCAGAGAAATGTAAAGGGTTGCTGCTTTGTATTTGGCTAAGTGTAACATTAAAAGTAGTAGTAAAATGGTAAAGCAGCAGCACAAACTCATGCACTGCTACAATCCCCTAACAACTACCCTTGCAGTGCAGCTATTGCCATGTCTGTACCCATGCACTCCTCCAATCACCAATTCAGCACAATGTACAATCACTCTGCCAATACCCAAGTACTTATAAATTCATCATGCACTCTCTTTGCATTAGTCTAATCATCCAGTCAGTATAAAATGCCTTAAGCAGTACACTTGCAGTGCAGCCATTGCCCGGTCAGTACCCATGCACTCCTTCGATCACCCATCCAGCACCTTGTATTTATCCTCCTCTAATTACCCAGGTAGTAGCCATGCAGTCCAACAAACCCCCTGTCACTCCCCATGCCCTCCTCCAATCACCCATCCAGCACCATGAAGTTTTCCAATCACTCTGCCAATACCGAATCACTTATAAATTCACCATGCACTCTCTTTGCAGTAGTCTAATCATCCAGTCAGTATGCATGTACTCATGCAATGATCCAGGCACTAAATCATACACTGCTACAATCCCCTAAGCACTAGCATTGCAGTGCAGTCATCACCCTGTCAGTACCCATGCACTCCTTCAATCACCCATCCAGCATCATGTACTTATCCAATCAGTCCGCCAAAACCCAAGCAGTTATAAAATCAGCATGCACTGTCCTTGCAGCAGTCTAATCATCCAGTCACTACCCATGTACTCATGCAATAACCCAGTCACTAACTCATGCACTTGTACAATCCGACATGCACACCTCTAATTATCTACACACTACTGATTCACTCCTTCAATTACCCAGGTAGTACCCATGCAGTCCAGCAATCCCCCTGTCACTCCCCATGCACTCCTCCAATCACCCATCCAGCAAAATCTACTTATCCAATCACTCCGCCAATACCTAAGCACTTATAAATTCATTATGCACTCTCTTTGCAGTAGTCTAATCATACAGTCAGTACTCATGTACTCATGCAATGACATACACACTAACGCATGTACTGCTACAATCCCTTAAGCAGTACACTTGCAGTGGAGCCATTGCCCTGTCAGTACCCATGCACTCCTCCAATCGCCCATCCAGCTCTTTGTAGTTATCCAATCACTGCGCCAAAACCCAAGCACTTATAAAATCACTGTGTACTGACCTTGCAACATTCTAATCATCCAGTCACTACCAATGTACTCATGCAATGACCTAGGTACTAACATATTCAGTGCTATAATCCTCTGTGCACTATCCATGCAGACCTCTAACCAGGTACATACCACTGATTCACTCTTCTAATTACCCAGATAGTACCCATACACTCCAGCAATCCCCCGTCACTCCCCATGCATTCATCCAATCACCCATCCAGCACCATGTAGTTTTCTAATCACTCCGCCAATACCCAAGCACTTATAAATTCACCATACACTCTCTTTGCACCACTGTAATCATCTAGTCACTACCCATGTACTCATGCAATGACCCAGGCACTAACATATGTACTGCTAAAATCCTCTGTGCACTATCTATGCAGACCTCTAATCATCTACACACTACTGATTCACTCCTCCAATTACACAGGAAGTACCTATGCACACCAGCAATCCCCTTGTCACTACTCACGCACTACTCGAATCACCCACCCATCACCATGTACTTATTCAATCCCTCTGCCAATACCCAAGCACTTATAAATTCACCATGCACTCTATTTGAGTAGTCTAATAATCCAGTTAGTATTCATGTACTTATGCAATGATCCAGGCACTAAGATATGCACTGCTTCAATCCTCTGTGCACTATCCATACAGACCTCTAACCAGATGCACACTACTGATTAACTTCTCCAATTACCCAAGATAGTACCCACGCACTCCAGCAATCCCCTGTCACTCCCCATGCATTCCTCCAATCACCCATCCAGCGCCATGTAGTTTTCTAATCACTCCGCCAATACCCAAGCACTTATAAATTCACCATGCACTCTCCTTGCAGTACTCTTATCATCCATTCACTACTCATGTACTCATGCAATGACCAGGCACTAACTTGTGCACTGCTACAATCCTCCTTGCACTACCCATGCAGACCTCTAATCATCTACACACTACTGATTCACTCCTCCAATTACACAGGAAGTACATATGCACTCCAGCAATCCCCTTGTCACTACTCATGCACTCCTCCAATCACCCAGCCAGCACCATGTACTCATCCAATCACTCGGCCAAAACCCAAGAACTTATAAATTCACCAGGCACTCTCTTTGCAGTACTCTAATCATCCAGTCACTACCCATGTACTCATGCAATGACTCAGGCACTAACACTTGCACTGCTGCAGTCTTCCATGCACTACCCAGGCAGACCTCTAACCACCTACACCGTACTGATTCACTCCTCCAATCACCCAGGTAGTACCCATGCACTCCAACAATCCCCCTGTCACTTCCCACACACTTCTTCAATCACCCACCCAGCACCATGTACTTATCCAATCACTCTGCCAATACCCAAGCACTTATAAATTCACCATGCACTCTATTTGAATAGTCTAATAATCCAGTTAGTATGCATGTACTTATGCAATGATCCAGGCACTAAGATATGCACTGCTACAATCCTCTGTGCACTATCCATGCAGACCTCTAACCAGATGCACACTACTGATTAACTCCTCCAATTACCCATTATAGTACCCATGCACTCCAGCAATCCCCCGTCACTCCCCATGCATTCCTCCAATCACCCATCCAGCACCATGTAGTTTTCTAATCACTCCGCCAATACCCAAGCACTTATAAATTCACCATGCACTCTCCTTGCAGTACTCTTATCATCCATTCACTACTCATGTACTCATGCAATGACCAGGCACTAACTTGTGCACTGCTACAATCCTCCATGCACTACCCATGCAGACCTCTAATCATCTACACACTACTGATTCACTCCTCCAATTACACAGGAAGTACATATGCACTCCAGCAATCCCCTTGTCACTACTCATGCACTCCTCCAATCACCCAGCCGGCACCATGTACTTATCCAATCACTCGGCCAAAACCCAAGCACTTATAAATTCACCAGGCACTCTCTTTGCAGTACTCTAATCATTCAGTCACTAACCGTGTTTTCGTGCCAAGACTCAGGCACTAACTCGTGCACTGCTACCATCCTCCATGCACTACCCATGCAGACCTGTAACCACCTACACACTACTGATTCACTCCTCCAATTACCCAGGCAGTACCCTTGCCCTCCAGCAATCACTTCTTCACTCCTTGTGCACACCTCCAATCACCCAGCTATTATCCTTGAACTCATTCAATCACATTCCACTACCGAAACATTCAAAAAATAACCACGCAGCAGCCTTGCAGTCAGTAATCACCCACACAGTTTCCATACTCTCGTACTATCACTCAGGTAATTTTTCTTTTCTTAACCAGTAGAGGTGGTTCCGTGACAACTGTTGTTTTTTTAGAACAATTTTATTTTTGTTGTTGTTATTTTGTAACTTTAAAAAATTTTTTTTTTTTTTTTTTTTAAGAACAGCAAACAAAAATGCTGATCAGGACATGATCTCACCAACAAAAACAAAAGCACATTATTTATAGAAAAATTAACATCTATGTGGTTTTAGAGCAGCAGATATAACGTCCACACACTGCCCTCCTATATAAACTGTGGTTTGCACTTTACTCCACTAACTGCAGCATTTAAGAATTCAGGCACAATGTGGGGCCTTGGAGTAGATGCAACCTGTGCTCATGTTGATGGAGCATTTCTTTCTCTTTCAGCAGCAGCATTCAACTGTCTTCTGCTCTCCTCTCTTGCAAGATGCACTGGATATATGGTTTCCAAATGCTTCTTCATGTTGCTGGAACCGCATGAATATTTTTTCTCAGATCCTCGCGACAATACTTACTTACAGATTCTGCAAGCAACTTTTCTGGCATTCACTTTCACGTCTGAGCATACCGGTCCCACTCGGGGTGACAAATGCAAAAACAACAGTTGATGGACAGAATGTAGAACAATGTCATAAATTCACCCCAGTACAGAGATCTGGGCCTAAATCAAGCATTATAAGACCGGTTCCTGGCTATCAGCCATCTTCAGCCAGGATAGCTTGACTCTAAGCATGGGCGAATTTTGCGAATCTCGCGTTCGCGAATTTTGCGGATTTGCGAACTCGCAATTTGCAAAATCCGCGAATTCTCGCGAATTTGCGGATTTTTTGGTGTGTGTTTGCGCGGGTTTCTGCCAGTTCGCGAGGGTTTTGTACAATTTCGCAAACGCGAACTTACCTGTCGGGTTGCAAGTTTCGCGAACTTGTTGTTTCTACGTGTCCAGCCTGTTTGGGACACTCTTCTTCATCACTGCCACTCTCTGTCACCACTGCCACTCTCTGACTACTCATGCCACCCTCTGGCCCACCCATGCCACCCTCTGTTTCATCACAGCACCCTCTGGTTGTCCAGTCAGTGTAGATTATTGTGGCAAAGCAAGCACACCTTCCCTGCCTCAAGTGACCTGAATTAATTTGGGGCTGATTAATGTGTCACAGAATATTTTTTTAGCTGGCACCTGCTTCCTTAGTGCTTCCTGATTAGTGATCTTTTGCACTTGCTAAGTGCTTTCATTGTTGCAAAATTAGTTACAACACCTGCCCTGCCCCAACTGACAATAATGAATTAGGGGCTGATTAATGGATTTGAACTTCCAGCCTGGCTCCTGCTTGTCTTCCTTAGCTGTAATTCAGGACCTTTGTGGCATATGTGTAACTATTCTGAGGTTCAGAGCAGGGTCACATAATAGTTGCAACTGGCAACTGAACTCTGGAGGGGCCCCTCAGGAAGCACTACAGGAAATGGCTACTAATGATGAGCCTGAACTTTTGAACCTGGTAAGTAGTTTCAGTTTTGCTAAGATCGTATTTCTGCAATTTTGCGCTTATTCGTGGGGCGCGAAGTTGTACTGGGAAGCCGCGAACTCACGCGAACAGTGCGAGCAAAATCCGCTGCTCGCGGATTTGCGGATTTTGCGGGAGATTCGCGAATCTCGCGGATTGCGAATTTACCGAAAATCCGCGAAATCCGCGAGCGAAACGGATTTTCCACCCATGCTTACTTGACTCCAGTGGCGTAGTGAACACAGGACCCACATCTGGGCATACCCTTCCCTCATAGGGCGAACAGCAAAACTACCAGACAATGGATTCCTATGGAAGAAAATACAAGTTACTGGTAAGTACAGTTAGAATTACTTTTCAGGATAAGTACTGTGCTCAAAGACACAGCACTGAGGTGTCTCCTGATAAGAGGTGAGTAAATCGGAATTCGTAGTTCGGCTGATTTTAGAGGAATATTTGTAAATTCCAAAACTCCACACTTAGAAGAATTTCCAAGTGAAACCAGTCAATGTTAGCCTATGGAAGGAAATTCAAATTACTGGTAAGTACGGTTAGAATTACTTTTCAGGATCAGTACTGGCCTCAAAGATGCAGCACTGAGGTCTCTCCTGATAACTAGCCCACTAGGTACCTCCAGTAAGCGCCACAGATCTCTGTTACAGACAGGCGTAAAAAGGGGCATGGCCTCTGAACACCTCTCTGCAACGCAGATCCCTGGCGCATACTGCATGTACCTAGTGGGTTAGTTGGCCCCCAGGGGACCTCAGGATTGAAGAGGAATAAATTCCCCACCTTAAAACGCGCCACAGGGCGTGTTTGCACACATATCACCTCCTGCCCCGCCTCCTACCTTCACCACTGTGCCAGCGAACCCCGTGGCGCGTTTTAAGTTGGGGAATTAAGTCCCTTTGAATCCTGAGGGTCCCTGTTGTCCAACTAGCCCACCAGGTACCTCCAGTAAGTGCCAAATGGCTGAGTTGCAGAGAGGTGTAAAAAGGGGTGTGGCCTGGAGCACCTCTCTGCAACGCAGCCCTGTGGTACTTACTGGAGGTACCTGGTGGACTAGTTGGCCCCCAGGGACCCCCAGTATTGAAGGGGAATTAGTTCCCCAATTTAAAACGCACCACAGGGCGCGTTTGCAGAGTGTGTTTGTGAGGGGTGCCTTGGGATGATCGCGTCTTATTATTATTTTTTTTTAAAGGGGGGCTGTGTGGCCCATTTTCCTTTTACTTTATTGGGGCCCTGTGAACCCCATCCCCCAGGGCCTCACCCAAAAATAAAAAAAAATAAAAATTATTTACCAGAAAGGGGCTGCGTGGCCCCCTTCCAGGGGTCAATTCTGGGCCCCAGGGACCCCATCACCCGGGGCATGGCCACATTTTTAAATATTTTTATGGAGGGGGCTGCGTAGCCCCCCCTCCTCAGACCACTTAAGGCCCCGGGGAACCCATCCCCCGGGTCGGCCATTATTTTATTTATTTATTTTTTTGTTAATGGGGAGGGGGCCATGTGGCCCCCTCCCGGGCCACTTATGGCTCCGGGGACCCCATCCCCCAGGGCCTGGCCTCCTGCTGGGGAACGTGGGGGTCACAATCCCCCCACGGTCCCAGCCAGCTCCCCGCCTCCTGCGGGAGCCGGCATTGCTTTTCCACATGGGCAGCAACTAACATGCTGCTCCCCATGTGGAAAAGCAATCAGCTTTGCTTTATTGAAGCGAGAGCAGGTTTCCCTGCTCTCGCTTCAATGAAGCAGAACACTATGCAATGGCAGGGTGGGAGCCATGAGGCAGAGTAGTGTCCCAGGGGTGGGCACCCCGGGACACTGCAGCACTAGAACCTGGGGTGTGGCGGTCCCCAGGGCCATTGAGGGCTCCAGGAGGGGGACCGCAAACCCCCCTCCCACCTTTCTCAAAGCTCCGGGGAGGTGGGGGTCCCCGGGGCATGTGAGAGGCTTGAGCCCCCTACACAGGATATTTTATTTTAAAAAAAGCCCTGGGGTGGCAGTCACCGTGGCTGCGGGGGGGCCTTGAGCCCCCAGCCATACCCGGGTGCTGGTCCCCGGGGCTTGGGGGGCCTGAGAGCCCCCCGCAACAAATTTAAAAGAAGCCCCAGGGGTGGCGGTTCCCAGGGCTGGGGGGCCTGAGAGCCTCCCCACTTAATTTCAAGAAGCCCCAGGTGGTGTTGGACCCTAGGGTGGGGGGGGGCTGAGAGCCCCCCACCTAATATCAATAAGCCCCAAGGGGTGGCAGTCCCCGGGGCAGTGTGAGGGGTATTGGGCCCCCCACACTTTTTTTTAGCATGCCCCCGGGATTTGGCCCCCGGGGGATAATTAGCCTTGAAGCACGTGATCCCGCGCTTCGTTTTTCTTTTTTTAATCGGCAGGATTTGCCCATCCTGCGCGGATTTTGCCAATTTTTTTTAAAAAAAATTAAAAAAATTGGGCCTTGAGGGTCCTTGTGGGACCCCCTGAACAGGCCTAGGGGATCAGTCAATTAGCATGCAGCGAGGCCATAGATATATATGTGCTTTTAAATTTCATTTTTTCAGGAACTACTGAATGGATTGACACCAAATAAGTAAAAGGCACAAGTCTGAACCGAGGACTACAACTTTGCGAAATTTGGTGTAATTCCGTTCAGCCATTCGAGCTGTAGCCTCAATGAACGGTACCTATGGAAAATTGCATGGGGAAAAAACACGTTTTGGGACCCCACTTTTTCCTCGGCCCCACTTCACAAATCACCCCGAGACTTTCAGGATAAAAGCGGACCGGAGCCGCCCACCAGTTTTGAAACTTTTGCGAAGATTCGTCACCCGGCACCAAAGTTATTCCAAATAGAATGTTGCGGATTTCCTAGTCTGTCAGTTGGTGTGTAAGCGGCTGCATTGGTTGGTGAGTAGCAACATAATTGTCTATATGGGTTATTGATTGGTTGTCTTAGTATCTGTATGGGTGCCTGAGTATTTATGTCTGTGGATGGGAGTGTGACTCTATGCATAGATGTGTGAGTTGGTGATTTATTGGGTGTATGGCTTCACTTGTGCATCTGTAAAGGGCTGTATGGGTGGTTGAGCGGGTGTATGGGTGTGTTGGTGATTGAATGGATGTCTCAATGGCTACATGTGTGAGTAACTATATATTTGAAAGGCAGTATATGTGAGTGTTGGAATATATAAATGACTATATGTGGGAGTGAGTGATTGTGAGAGTGGCTGTATCGAAGAGTGGTTGCTTGTGTCAGTGAATGTAGAAGAAATTAAGTATGTGTTTTTATCTGTATGAATAACTGAAGTGTTGTGTGTATAATTGTATAGGTAAATAAATGGGAGTGTGATTGATTATTTGCATGACTGACTAGAAGTGTGAGTAGCTCTATGGGTTAGTGATGGTGTGTGAGTGTCTGTATAAGTGTATGAGTTAAGGGTGGGCGTAAAATCCGTATTGCGGGCAAATTTGCGGATTTTCCGCGATTTCGTGATCCGCGAATCTCGCGAAATCGCGGTAAAATCCGCGAATCAGCGGGGACAAATTTTCAGCCAAGCAAGGGTTACACGAGCAGGTGCAAAACTTGAACCTAATTTCTTTGTAACCTTTTACAAAAGGGTTACAAACAAATTAACTTCAACTTGGACACCTGCTGCTAATTGCTTCCTGGCGCCTCGTTGCCTACTTGCAACTATTCTCTGACCCTGCTCTGACCCTTGAAGCAGGGTCAGAGAATAGTTACAAGTAGGCAACGAGGCACCTGTCCAAGGAATTAAACCTCATCAGGAAGCACTTACAGATATAAAAAACAGGAAGAAGGGAGAGGATGGCAAATAAACCCATTTTGAGCTGTCAGGAGGGGTTAAACTAAAAGAGACCTTTACAGCACAATTTTCATATGCATTTTGCTAAAAATAAAAAGCGGTATGTTCTGTAGAGGCAACTCAGGAATCTGGCCCTTCAGAGATCCGGCCTCTCTTTCTTTCTCTTGTTCTCTCTCTCCCTCTCTCTTTCCCTCTCTTTCTCTCTCTTTCTATCTATCTATCTATCTATCTATCTATCTATCTATCTATCTATCTATCTATCTATCTATCTATCTATCTATCTATCTATCTATCTATCTATCTATCTATCTATCTATCTATCTCTCTCCCTCTCCCATAAACGACTGAATGGGTAACTTCGCTATGCAAGCGGCTCGCGAAGACGCAAAAAGCACCGCGAACACGCAAAAAACCCAGCGAACACGCAAAAAACCCAGCGAACACGCAAAAAAACTAAAATCCGCAAATTCGCGAATTTTGCGGATCGCGAATTCACAAATCCGCAAATTTGCGGATCGCGAATTCGCAAAATTCGCCCATTCTTAGTATAAGTGCATATGATAGTACTGTATTGATGAGTGACTGAATGTATGAGTAACTGTATGGATGAATGAGTGGACATGTGTGTAGACCTAGAAATCAATGAGAGGGTATGTAGTAACTGGTATTGGTGTGTCTAGGGTTTTGAAAATGGTACTTTGTGTTTTAGAGTGGGTGTATCAAAGGTTATATTAGGGTGTGATGAGGTGCATCAGATTATCACGTGGATGATGTCATCAGAGATGTCGTCAGTGCATTGCGGCGGCACGAGTTATAGTTGGCTGAACTAACTATGTTGAACTAGCATACATGTGGTTTTAATGAATTAACTAATATTGTATATATCGTTTAATGTTCTTTGTGATTTACAGCGCTGTAGTAGATTTTCATTCGACAAGTGGAATGCATTGGCTGCTGTTGGTTGCATATTCAAGAATTTAATATACAAAAAAGAATGGATTTATGCATCACGTCCTTTTCAACACTATATAAATTAATCTGGAGCTCCGGTCTCATCTCCACTGGCCATGGAGGTAGAGACAATAAAAATCAACAAATGAATAGTTTACGGTGGTGCGTTGCACAGGCTACTCGTTGTCCTTTTTGCATTTTGGTTTAACCCCTTGCTTGGGGGGAGAGGGGTACGCGCAGCGCCGCCATGCTTGTGACGGAACCACTCCGTCATGAGGCATCGGCGCGCTGTGCTTGTGATGGAGTGGTTCCGTCAATGCCCCGCCCGCTCAATAAAACGGCCACGCAGGCGTGAAAAAGACGCAGCGTAGGCGGGGCGGCTGCGCCGTGACG
The DNA here is from genome assembly GCF_964263255.1 of Lissotriton vulgaris. Classification (NCBI taxonomy): domain Eukaryota; kingdom Metazoa; phylum Chordata; class Amphibia; order Caudata; family Salamandridae; genus Lissotriton; species Lissotriton vulgaris. The sequence continues at coordinate 1,210,050,259 of NC_141694.1, forward strand.
GAACCACTCCGTCACCAGCTCAGCACATCCGTGTCTCGTGACGGAGGGGCTCCGTCACGAGCACTCAAGTGGTTAATTTGGGACATAGTTGGAAAGCCCCAAGATGTCAGTGAACAATGATTGAGTGGGCCAGTATGGTGTTACTAGGACTGTGTGGCAATGAAGATGATTCAGAAAAGGGGGTGGTGATGAACAGAGTGTCTGAATTAAGCAGACCACTCTTACCCAGTCCAAAGATCAGGGCTTGATCCATCACCGTTTTTCAGCTCACTGCACCACCCCAGCTCAGAACTTGGCTATATGCAAATTAGTCTGACCCTGGCCCAGTGCATCATGGGAACAGGGCAGACCAAACTACCAAGCCAATTCTTATACTGGGAAGGAAACAAGCTACCGGGGACCGGTTTCTGGCATTTCAGCCGTCTTCGGCCCGGCTTGCTTGAATCCTGATGGTGCAATGAGCTAGGGACTCACATCTGAGTATACCCTTCCACGCTTATGGTGGACAAAAATGATTCAGAAAAGGGGGTGGTGATGAACAGAGTGTCTGAATTAAGCAGACCACTCTTACCCAGTCCAAAGATCAGGGCTTGATCCATCACCGTTTTTCAGCTCACTGCACCATCCCAGCTCAGAACTTGGCTATATGCAAATTAGTCTGACCCTGGCCCAGTGCATCATGGGAACAGGGCAGACCAAACTACCAAGCCAATTCTTATACTGGGAAGGAAACAAGCTACCGGGGACCGGTTTCTGGCATTTCAGCCGTCTTCGGCCCGGCTTGCTTGAATCCTGATGGTGCAATGAGCTAGGGACTCACATCTGAGTATACCCTTCCACGCTTATGGTGGACAAAAATGATTCAGAAAAGGGGGTGGTGATGAACAGAGTGTCTGAATTAAGCAGACCACTCTTACCCAGTCCAAAAATCAGGGCTTGATCCATCACCGTTTTTCAGCTCACTGCACCATCCCAGCTCAGAACTTGGCTATATGCAAATTAGTCTGACCCTGGCCCAGTGCATCATGGGAACAGGGCAGACCAAACTACCAAGCCAATTCTTATACTGGGAAGGAAACAAGCTACCGGGGACCGGTTTCTGGCATTTCAGCCGTCTTCAGCCCGGCTTGCTTGAATCCTGATGGTGCAATGAGCTAGGGACTCACATCTGAGTATACCCTTCCACGCTTATGGTGGACAAAAATGATTCAGAAAAGGGGGTGGTGATGAACAGAGTGTCTGAATTAAGCAGACCATTCTTACCCAGTCCAAAGATCAGGGCTTGATCCATCACCGTTTTTCAGCTCACTGCACCATCCCAGCTCAGGACTTGGCTATATGCAAATTAGTCTGACCCTGGCCCAGTGCATCATGGGAACAGGGCAGACCAAAGTACCAAGCCAATTCTTATACTGGGAAGGAAACAAGCTACCGGGGACCGGTTTCTGGCATTTCAGCCATCTTCGGCCCGGCTTGCTTGAATCCTGATGGTGCAATGAGCTAGGGACTCACATCTGAGTATACCCTTCCACGCTTATGGTGGACAAAAATGATTCAGAAAAGAGGGTGGTGATGAACAGAGTGTCTGAATTAAGCAGACCACTCTTATCCAGTCCAAAGATCAGGGCTTGATCCATCACCGTTTTTCAGCTCACTGCACCATCCCAGCTCAGAACTTGGCTATATGCAAATTAGTCTGACCCTGGCCCAGTGCATCATGGGAACAGGGCAGACCAAACTACCAAGCCAATTCTTATACTGGGAAGGAAACAAGCTACCGGGGACCGGTTTCTGGCATTTCAGCCGTCTTTGGCCCGGCTTGCTTGAATCCTGATGGTGCAATGAGCTAGGGACTCACATCTGAGTATACCCTTCCACGCTTATGGTGGACAAAAATGATTCAGAAAAGGGGGTGGTGATGAACAGAGTGTCTGAATTAAGCAGACCACTCTTACCCAGTCCAAAGATCAGGGCTTGATCCATCACCGTTTTTCAGCTCACTGCACCATCCCAGCTCAGAACTTGGCTATATGCAAATTAGTCTGACCCTGGCCCAGTGCATCATGGGAACAGGGCAGACCAAACTACCAAGCCAATTCTTATACTGGGAAGCAAACAAGCTACCGGGGACCGGTTTCTGGCATTTCAGCCGTCTTCGGCCCGGCTTGCTTGAATCCTGATGGTGCAATGAGCTAGGGACTCACATCTGAGTATACCCTTCCACGCTTATGGTGGACAAAAATGATTCAGAAAAGGGGGTGGTGATGAACAGAGTGTCTGAATTAAGCAGACCACTCTTACCCAGTCCAAAGATCAGGGCTTGATCCATCACCGTTTTTCAGCTCACTGCACCATCCCAGCTCAGAACTTGGCTATATGCAAATTAGTCTGACCCTGGCCCAGTGCATCATGGGAACAGGGCAGACCAAACTACCAAGCCAATTCTTATACTGGGAAGGAAACAAGCTACCGGGGACCGGTTTCTGGCATTTCAGCCGTCTTCGGCCCGGCTTGCTTGAATCCTGATGGTGCAGTGAGCTAGGGACTCACATCTGAGTATACCCTTCCACGCTTATGGTGGACAAAAATGATTCAGAAAAGGGGGTGGTGATGAACAGAGTGTCTGAATTAAGCAGACCACTCTTACCCAGTCCAAAGATCAGGACCCCCCCTTTTCTGAATCGTTGTGTGGCAATGAAAGCACCTCATGAAGAAAAGGACTTTGAGGAGAGGGTAAAAGGGAGGGATCGAACATGGGCAAAAAATGAACAGTCCTGAAGGTAGGCCTAAGTTGTTCAAGCTTCTGCATCTTTGTGTAAAGCTGGACAGTTGGCAATTTGGGTAAGAAACAAAAAGATCCAGGTCTAGAGGACCCTAAAGTGAGGGGAAAGTGCAAAAGTAATTGGGTTTATTCTTTAGATTCAGGAGTCCTAGAAATGCCTACAATACCAATCTGCAGTAGTAAAGGAGGAGTTTGGAGGGACTCTGCCACATCTGTTAAGTATTTGCAAAAACAAGTCTCCAAGATGTTTCAGGAAAGAGCTGAACAAGGGTTTGACTTCATTTCTCCGAACTCAGTGAGGTATTGTACATCTGGAGAAGGGTATAGCAGTAAGATCCATGAGTGGCTACGCTCTTAATGGCAACTTCTCCCACAATGAGTTCAATGGCATTGATGTAATGCTTCTTTTTGATTTGGGACCACAAAAAGCAAGTTGACGGATTTTCACAGTTGGCACCTCATCTGGTTCTGCTAGTTTCTTAGTTGATGATGTAGTCTGGGGAAGGGATAAAAATGTCCTTGTCATTCCAGGCTATTCCTGTACAATAACCACCAACGGAGTTCCAAGTGGAACTCAGACTACATAGAGATATCATCTGAATATGAAAGGCCTCTTCAGAAGTGAGTGATTTTTCTGAGGAGCACGAGCTGGGAAAATGATTGGATTAGAAGCAATCAACATTCCTGTGAGGCATGCTAAGTTACTCAAAGAGAGAGAGAGAGAGAAAGAGTGAGAGTGAGTGAGTGAGAGAGAGAGAGAGAGAGAGAGAGAGATACATAGAGAATGGGATATGTGAAAGAATTTAAGTTCCCATTTGATGAGGGCTGGCTTCAAGTAGGAATCTTGAAAGTGCATGAAGTTGCACCCATGGTGAAACCCTGAAAGTCTGCTACCTGGAAAGGTACTTTGTAGGACTCATTTTTGACCCGGAAGCTCAACTGTCCATTGGCAGAGACCCCACTGACTCCTTTGACAGAAAGCTACTTCTGACAGCCAGATTGAGTAGGAGTTGTCGAAACAAAGCCATCAAACCTCTTACTCTATGTACAGTGGCAGTGTAATATTTTTTTTCTGCCCATCACAACCAAGAAAAATCTGCCAGGGAGGGACAGAAAAAAGTAATTAACCACCACACCTAAGAAGCTTTCTCCTAGATGCAGGAATCTTTGGTTGTTTGTTTTTCAATAACAAACTCCCACATTGGGGGTTTGTATTTGCAAAACAAAAAATGTTAGACCTTAGATGGAAAGCCATCAAAACGGACAGTGACCGACCCCCCACAAATGTTTTGTATCTTAAAGAGATGCACTGTGATGACTATTCCTTTGAAAGTTAATAGATGACCGCTGGGCAGTTAGTCATCTCTAAAGAAAATGACCTACAGTATGCCAGCATGGCAGACATTAAATCCTCTGCCACCCTGACAGATGGTACTCCATCCTTAAGGTGCTATCTAAATCAGGTGTTAGTTAACAGACTAGTAAGCTGTGGTTTCTTTAACAAACAATTGCTCATGTATTGCCTATACTGATAGTTGAATTTCTGAGGCCAGATAAATCCCAAATAGTCCTCCATCTGCCAGCAAGAGAGCCACCTGGTTCACCGACGAGGTGCAGGCCTCCAAATGCGCATGTCGGAAACTTAAGAAGATATGGCTCCACAAATGCACTCAGGACAACCACGCAGCCCACAAGTACGCCACCTGCAGACATCACCACCTTATCAGATTAGCCAAGAGATCCTCCTTCAAAGACCGCATGGACAACAATGCACACAACAGCAAAGAGCTCTTCAGTATCGTAAAGGAACTCGCCAACGCCAACGACATACCGCCCTAACAATAACTGTGTGACTCACTAGCCATCTTCTTCCACCGCAAGATCGTTGAAATCCATGACAGCTTCAACACCATGACCGTCCCGACTATGCCAGACCCCACCTTCCCTGTGAACACCACCAGCGCCAACTACCTGATCTCCTGGTCCAACATCAACGACGAAGAGACACGCAATGTCATGAACTCCATCCACTCCGGATCTCCGTCAGACCCGTGCCCACACCACGTATTCAACAAAGCAGACGCTGCCATCGCACCCCCAACTACGGAAGGTCATCAACATCTCCTTCGAAACAGCGACATTCCCAGAAAGCTAGAAACACGCTGAAATCAATGCCCTCCTCAAGAAGTCCAAGGCAGACCCCAAGGACCTCAAGAACTTCCGGCCCATCTCCCTGGTCCCGTTCCCGGCGAAGGTCATCAAGAAAATTGTCAACATGCAACTGGCCCACCACCTGGAAGACAACAACATCTTAGACCCGTCCCAGTCCGAGTTCAGACGCAACCACAGCACAGAGACAGCCCTCATCACCGCCACAGACAACACCAGGGGCCAACTAGACAATGGCAAAACATCAGCCCTCATCCTCCTGGACCAGCCGCCTTTGACACGGTCTGCCATCATACTCTAAAGACACGCCTCCTAGAAACCAGGATCCGAAAGAAGGCCCTTGGCAGGACCACGTCCTTCCTCTGCAGCAGAACCCAGAGCGTCCGCCTCTTGCCCTTCCGATATGAGGCCACCGACATCATCTGTGGCATCCCCCAGGGCTCATCCCTCAGCCCGACGCTGTTCAACGTTTATATAGCCCCCCTCGCACAAGTGGCCTGTCAGCACAACCTCAACATCATCTCCTACGCCAACGACACCCAGCTCATCCTCTCCCTCACCAAGGACCCGCACACCGCCAAAACCAACCTCCACGAGGGAATGAAGGCCGTCGCCGACTGGATGAGGAATCGCCATCTGAAGCTGAACTTGGACAAGACGGAGGTACTCATCCTCTGACCCACCCCTAAGCCTGGGACAACACCTTGTGGCCGACCACACTGGGAACAGCACCGACACCCACCGACCATGCACACAAACTGGGATTCATCCTCGACTCCTCCCTCTCCATGTCTAAACAGGTCGGCGCCATCTCCTCCTCCTTCTACAACATCCTCCACATGCTCCGCAGGATCTACAAGTAGATACCAACCGAAACAAGAAGACCGGTGACAACGGCCCTCATCAACAGCAGACTGGACTATGGCAACGCACTCTATGTCGGAATCCCAGCCAAATACCTACGACGACTACAACGCACCCAAAACGCCTCCGTCCGACTGTCAATGTTCCTGGCTGCAGCCACATCATCCCCCACCTAGGGGACCTACACTGGCTCCCCGTCGACAAGGGGATCACCTTCACGCTCCTCGCCCACGCACACAAAGCACTCCACATGGCCAGACCAGCCTACCTTAACAGCAGACTCAGCTTCTACACCCCCACCAGCCAGCTCCGCTCCACCAGCCTCGCCCTCGCCGTTGTCCCCCGCATCCAGAAAACAACCTCCGGCTGCAGATTCTTCCCCTACATCACCGCCAAGAACTGGAACTCCCTCCATACCCACCTACGGCAGTCCCAGAACCTGCTCGCCTTCAGAAGACTCCTCAAGACCTGGCTCTTCGAGCAGTAGCGGCACTTCCTCCCCTCAGCGCCTTGAGACCCTCAAGGGTAAGTAGTGCGCTTTCAAATTACTCTGATTGATTGATTGATTGATCTTCATAGAAAACGTCAACGCAAAATGATAGTGATCAGTTGCAAAAGTGAAAAGTCATTGAAAAACAATAATAAGGCAATTTACTGTTTGTAAGTCATTATTTACTTTTTTATGGGTCTTTCAAATACTGAATACAATTGTGCTCAATACAGAGAGTGCAAATGTGATCCTCAAATGAGATACTTTGACTTTGAGAATGTCGTCCAGGAAATTATACAAACCCCACCTTAAGCATCTTCAAAATGACAAAAGGATAACAGCATATTGAGACTTGTTAAGAACTTGTTTTCAGAAATGTTGTTTTATCCTGGAAGTGTGAAGTTATCTCTGAAACAACATCAGCATCTGTGAGTAATAAAAGATGTTGTTTTCTGTTCTAATGTACAAAATATCTGCTGTTTAAAACATAAACAATAAAGCATATGCGTCACCATATTTTATAATTCATAAAATTCATGCTTTGTATTTTACACATTTTTTTAAGTAGAGTTGTCATACATTTGATGCATTTTAACACTCAAAAGGGATTATTATAAAAAAATAAAACTAAATAATAACTCAGCATAGTATTATTTTATAGTACTTCACACTCCATCTATGTTGTTTCTAAAAGCTGTACTCAGCAAGAATTATTTAAAAATGTGCCAATCTTAAAAGAAATAAAACCTGTGTCTAACTTATTTGGATCTGAACTTTTGAACCTTCAGGTTGCTGCATTTGTCAGTGACAGGAGTTCTGCTGTCCTAAACCATACACGAACACATGTACCATTGAGCCAGCTGCACATGGCCTCAGATATGCACAAGAGGTTCTGGGACTCTGGGAGCCACAGGTGGCCGGCCCATGTTGGGGTGGAAGGGTGGGGGTGGGAGGGGAGCCATGGGGGACATGGGGTGGCGCGGGGAGATTTGGGTGTAAAAAAGCAAGGTACCTTCTTGCTACTTCCTTGCCGCATTTCCTCCATAGTCCCTCACTTCAGGTGGGATCAGGAAGCATATCCAGACTTGTCGTAGCCAATCACAATGCTGCAATGCAGTGTTATGATTGGTCTGAGCAAAGTTGTTCAGTGCTCAGACAGGCAGTGGGAGCCTGGGCATGTTCTCCACCTAGGCTGCCTTACAGCCTGGATGGAGAACATGCAAAGTGTGTAGGAACGTTTGGTTGGCCCGAGACAGCTGGCCAAACATTCATGTGCACTTAAAAAGTGTGCTCACCAGGCCCCTGCTCCTCTTGTCAGAGCAGTCCCACCCCTCCCTGCAAACCTGCTGCAACAGGACAAAATAAAATGATAATAATTGCAAGTCATTATCATTTTATTTTTCCTTTATTTAACTGCTAAAAAGCAGAGGGACAATGCTCCTCCGTCTTACCATAGGAACCACCATTGCTGTTGATAAGAACATCATACATTTATCTGATCTGCACAGGGTTCTTAGGGCCACAGTTAAGATTTGACCAACGGGGCAATCACATGCAGGGTATATGCATTATCAGAGGAGTTAGACAGGGATGTATTTTAGCCCCCCTATTGTTCACCCTTAATATTAACAATCTAGATTCTGTTTTGGGTGGAGCCAGCAAAGATAATCCACATGTGGGGGAATGGCTGATACGAGTGCTCCATTATGCTTAAGATGCCGCCTTACTAGCCCGTACAACAGTCGACCCACAATTTCTCCTAAGCTCTTTTGTGCATTTTATGAAGTCATTGGATCAAAATGTGAATTACTCAAAATCTCACAGAATGATTATGAGCTCTAAACCTAGAAAACCCAAAATGCATTTTTGTGAAGGAAACAAAATATCAAGGGTAACTAAATTTTCATATTTAGGTGCCTATTCAGTAAAAGGGGCTCGTAGGTACTACAAAAAGAAAGCCAAAAGAAATGCCATGGCTAGATCGTCAATAGTGGTTCTTGATTTCGCACCTAGGCTAGGGGCGAAGCAAGTGCAAGCAATGCTAAAGATATACAGAGCAAAATGTATCGCTGTTTCAACATATGGCTCTGAAATCTGGGGATATATGGAAGTTAAGGATCTTCAAATAGTGGAAAATACATTCTTGAGAAATATGTTATCAGTTCCACAATCAACACCCTCCTACATTATCCACCAGGAAACTGGCATTGGTTTTGCGTCAGACTCGATCGAATGGCCCCCTTACATAAAAGGATAATGATTTGGATCAATCCTGAATTAGAATTGAACCGTGCGATCATGCACGATTGCCTAGCCTTAGACAAAGTAAGTAGTATCCCCTGGTAGAGTTACGTTAAAGGGAAAGCAATGCAATTAGGACATCCCGAGCTGTGGAACTCATCAGATAAATTAGTGAAGGAAGATTTGTCATGGGTCAAGAAATCTCACCTATATATAATACGCACTGAAAGAGAGGTGAGAGCGTTCAAGAAACCAACGGTAAAAGCCCACCAACTATTGAAAACAAACTGTACCATAGAACCCCACTTAGATGTAGTAACTACGCCCCATCACGTTTCCTTTTAGTAAGATTTAGATTTAACTGTTTGCACATTTCACTGGCAGAACCCCAGGGGTGGAGAAAGGTTGAGGATCTGGGCCCCTGCACCTGTGATAATTTCTCCACCCAAGACACTGCATTTAGTTATGCTTTGTGAGCATTATTTGCAAATTCATAAACGTTTTGTCCTTCCTATTTTAAAGGGAAAAGGCTTTCTGCAGGTAATGCCTGCTCTAACATATTTGTAGATGCTGAAAAATGTCTGGGAAACCTTTATTATTGCGAGTTTCTTGGTTGCGGTGGTTAGAGAAAGGAAAATAGAGGGACCCCATGATCTGGCTTATATCAATCTTTTTAATAATTAATTACAATGAATTATATATTGACCTGGTTGATTATTATGACCAAGTACATTTTATAATTTTAATTATGTAATGTTTGTGTATCAGATCTTTTATCATGTTTAAATGACAATATTTGTTGCTCATGTCCTATTGTTGTTTTAAAATTAATTTTTGTATTCTGCTTTTATGGTTTTAATTAACAGAATAAAATGATTATGACTAAAACCACGTCTAAATTATTCATGTTACTTTTAAAACACATCATAAATTTGCAGTAAAAATTATTTTAAAAACTTTATGGTTTAGGTAGTCAATTTGCAAATTGGTAGAGAGTAAAGAAACAATTCTATGACAAATAAACAAATATATTAAGCATTCTTCTGATTTATTCATAACATTTCACAAAATGAATTCAAATAGATAAGCTTTCTCCATTAATAATCTTCTAAACAAAAATCATTAGGTTTCATACATCCAATGACATTCATTATTACTGTATCATTAATTTTTCATAGATACTATAAGTGTGCTCGACATACTATATTGATTAGAACTCATCAACATTTTTCATCAATCAATTATTTGTTAAAATGCTTTAGTAAAAAAACTCGAACATTAATAAAAAAATGTATATCTCAATTCAATTCAGAAGCCCTATTCATTCAATACTACTCCAGATATGTTAAATTGATTTTGCCACAATTTATGCTTTTCAAATGGACTCTGTCAACTAAAGTACGAACACCTTATAGTCAACACATGTTCATCTTTCATGGCTTTGCTGTTTGCCAATTTTTTTCAGGCTCTTCAAAATCAATATAAGAGGACACAGAATGGATCAAACGGTCTACGAATTGGAAAACGATACAATCAAGCCAGGATAATCACATTCATTTTATCAACAAAGGCAAAATGTGTAAGTTAGGGTTTCTACCCTACTCATCTCAAATAAAGTGGTATGCACAATAAAAAACAATTATGCACTTCTCAATAGTTACATTGGTGTTGTAAAGAGGAGGCGGACATGCATATCAAAGTAATAAAGTTTTACTAGTAATCATGAAAGGCTCACGGAATACACATAGGGAGCAAGGGGTCAGGAGAGGGACAATGGCAAAGTGACCTGGACGCCAGAGTGACGTCACATAAATAGCATTCCAACATTCCAAGTTGGAATCAGTGACGTATTGTCATCAACATAGAAAACATACTGTACGTTACTGATGAGCATTAACATTAGCAATTCACAACATCCCCTTTTTCCCTCCAGAAACATCATAAAGTCATTCGTGAACGTAATCCTCAAAACGCTTAGGCATTCTAACTTGCCTACCACATCTCGTTTGAATACTCTCACTGTCCAGTCCTTTATCAGGAGCACTAACATTGCTCATCTCACTTCTGCTTTCACCTTCTTCCGTTATACCACCTTCATCCTCTCCTCCAATTCTGAACATGTTAAAACTTTCTTCTGCAGCTCTAGAACAATGACCTTCAGATACTTCATCCCACTCAAGTATGGTATCATCACCACTGACCTCATCTGTCATCCTTCCTCTCATAATGATTTTTTCTTGCCCTCTCTTCAACTTGACTACATCATCCCTACTTCGCCAACCCTTTCCTTCTATGTACACTGCACCTCTAGATGTCTCTTGTACATGGGCTGGATCACTGAAACCTGACACTCCTTTAGGCACCCTGAATGGTTTTTTAATTATCACCCAATCTCCACGTTCTATGTCCTTCACTTTTGCTTTGTTGGTCATATCAGAATATCTTTTGGTCTTCTCCTGTTAACATACTATACGCTCTTTCACTTGGAGATCATTTTCCTTTATTTCCTCTGTACTCTCATCATTTTTATACCAAGTGTTGCATTTAGGAGTAAGCACATTATTACATTCTCTTCCTCTCATCAAGAAAAATTGAGTACATTTGGTTGTTTCATTTGGTGTGCTATGATAAGTATTTTTTTTTTCACGAATGCTTTCTTTCACGTTTAACTTTGATGCAAATGCTAGTTGAATTCCCTCTTTTATGAACTTATATACTCTCTCAACTTAACCATTACTTTTTGGGCAATAGAGTGGTGTCTTTTCTTGCTTGATACCTGCATTCTCAAAAAATTCTGTCATTTGTTTAGACACTAACTGTGTGCCATTGTCAGAGACAATGATCTTAGGTTGTCCTTCCATAGCAAATACTTTATTTAAGGATTCAATTACCTGTTCTGTAGTAACTGTGCGTACAAATTTGTAGTGCACCCATTTGGAATAGTAGTCTGTTAGCACAATTATATATTTACAGTTTTCACTTAATCTATTAAATGGACCCTCAAAGTCTATAGCCACCTTTAACCATGGTCGATTGGGTATTTCCGCCATCTGTAGTTCACCTTTACATATTTTCCAATGCTTGTCCACTTTGGGACATGGCTCACATTTGTCGATAAATTCGTTCACATCATGGTGCATTATTGGCCACCAGTAGTGCATTTTTAGGATGTTCTTGGTTGCACTGCTTCCAGGGTGTCCCTTGTGAGCCAACTTTATTATTTTCTCCCTCAAATCAACAGGTGGAATAAATTGGTCACACCTTTTTAGAAATCCAATTTCTATTGTCAGCTCATCCTTTATCTGTTGGTAGCTTTTCAACTCGTTTTGCAGATTCCTGATGGGGGGCCATTTTGGTTTTACATAGTTCATTGCTTTTTCCATTATCTTATCATTTTCTAGGCTTTTTTTCCACTTTAATTCCGTTATGGAACCATTGTTTATTTCTGAAGCATCTACCCACGCTACTACACATTCCACATCATCCATTGACTCACCACTTTGCTCACCCACTGGCAACCGTGACAAACAGTCCGCTCTGCAATTTAGGCCTCCTTTGATGTGTCTTATACTAAAGGTGTATTCCTGGAGTTTAGATAGCAACCTTAATAATCTGGAGCTTGCTCTCCCGTTTTCACGTCCTTCTCTGTCCATCATATACACTAATGGCTTGTGATATGTTACTATTTCAAACCTTTTCCCCCATAAGTAGATTTTTAGTTTATGCACCGCCCAAACACATGCGAGTGCCTCGGGTTCTATGGTGCTGTAGTGTTTTTCTGTGTCATTCAATCTCCTGGATATAAACGCAATAGTACTTTCTTTGTCTCCTTTTATTTGGCAGAACACAGCGCCTATGCCTTTTGAACTGGCATCTACCGTGATAAAATTTTCAAGTTCTGAGTCATAAGCTCTCAAAGCAGGAGCTACTGAAATTTCTTTTTTTATGGTTTTGAATGCCTGATCTTGCTCACTTGTCCAATTATAACTTACATTTTTTCTCAACATTTTCCTTAGCGGTTCTACCTTGTTTGCATACCCTTTTATAAATTTAGAATAGTATTCACTTAATCCTAGGAAAGACTTCTTTCCTAGACGTCTTTTGGTTCCGGTGCATCTCTGATAGCTTCCACAAGGTCATCCTTGGGCGTTATCCCTTCTGAGGATAGGACATGCCCCAAGTATTCTATTTTACTTTTCATGAATTTACACTTTTCCTTTGAAACTGTCATTCCTTTGTTCTTTAAGATTTCTAACACCTTTCTGAGTACTTCCAGATGTTTTTGCTTAGTTTCTGTATGTATTAATATACCGTCTTGGAATGCCTCGACCCCTTTGACCTCTCCAAATAGAATATCCATTAACTTCTGGAACACTCCGGATGAAGAGTCCCAGCCAAAAGGTAGTCTTACATACCTGTAAGCAGCAAACGGTGTTATGAAAGTTTTGAGCTTTTTCGATTCTTCAGACAAACACACTAGATGGTAAGCGGCTTTCAAGTCTATTAAATTGAAATATTTTGATCCTGTTACAGATTGCAAAATTTCCTGAATCATTGGAAGTGGGTGGCAGTTTATTAGGATGTTTTTGTTTAAGGATTTGAGGTCTACACACAATCTTATTTCACCAGTTTTTTACTTTTTGGAGACTACAATCGCAAACACCCATTCAGATGCATCAGTTTCTTCGATTACTCCTTCTTGACACAATTTCGCTAAAACCTTCTTTAACTCACCTCTAATAGATAGTGGAATTGTTCTCACTTTGTGTTTTATTGGTTCTGCACCGTCTTTTAATTTTATTTTGTGTGTGAATCCTTTTACACACACTATTTCATCTTTGAAAACTTCCTCATACTTTCCCAATACATCTTCTACAATTTCTTGACTCTCTTCTACATATACATTGTTTATAAAATCTTCTTTGAGAATTATAGGCTCTTTAGCTCCTGGTTGGAGGATCATACCTAACTTTGCTAGGTCCTTCCAACCCACCAAGATTCTTCCTTTTACCGCCACATACATTTTTGTACTTATCTCTCTCCCTTTGAATGTTAAAGTGTCACAAAAGTAACCTACCATTTCAATATCTTGTTCGCCAAAAGCTTTTGGGATTACATCAGTATCATGCAATGTTACATTATGTCATTTTCCATCGAACAATGTGTCAGGAATAATTGTTATAGGAGACCCTGAGTCAGCTGTGAATTGTAATTCAACATTTCCTATTTTTATATCTCCAATAGGTCCTTTTATCTTTCCATTGACCATTTCAACATACAATACGATTTTAGCTCACATTTCATCATCATAATCCCCCACAGTATTTACCTTCACATTTTTTGTTGTTCTCTTTGTTTTACATAAGGTAGTGTAGTGACCACATTTTTTACATTTCATGCACTTTTTCCCAATTGCCGGACATGATTTATTATTGGCTAAATGTTCCTGTGAACCACATCTGAAACAATTTAAATTCCTTCCTCCTACCTTTTTGTTACCCCAACCTTTTTCAGAACCTTTGTGTTCACCTTTTCTTTTTTCCTGTAAGTAAAACACTTTAGAATTACTACTATTGCAAGATAATACTTTTGTTGATACCAATGATCTTTTTGTGGCTTTTGCTATATCAGAGATTTCTTGCAGTGTTGGGTTTCTAAATGTCAACAACCTCTCCTGCACTTTTTTAGAATAGCAATAAAATACCACTTCGTCTTTTATAAATATGTCAGTCATTTAGTTGAATTCGCAATCCTTAGCTAGAACTCGCAAACACACTAGTATTCCTCAATAGTTTCACCTTCCTCCTGTTTCCTCGGTACAAATTTGTGCCTACCCACCATTATATTGCTCTCCTCATCATATTGTTTTTCAAGTCTCTCAAAAGCTTCTTGATATTTATTTATTTATTTGCATGTTTATAGGGCGCTGCGAATCGACTCCCGGAGGAGTATCTCCGCGCCTTTGGCAGCAACTAAAGAACAGCAACTCGTCGTGAATTAATTCAAAGCCCTAAACCAGCTAGTAGTTAAAAAGGAACGTTTTGAGTTTCTTCCTAAAAGGGAAATGTTTCCTGCATACTCTGATTTCCTTAGGGAGTTGGTTCCACAGCTTAGGGCCGGCTACAGAAAGGGCCCTACCCCCCTTTCTAGCTTTTATGGCCCTAGGAACACATAACAATTCCTGATCTCCTGATCTCAAGGATCTAGATGGGACATAAGGAATGAATTTTTCAGTGAGGTAGCCAGGACCCTTACCCATAAGGCATTTATGGATGACACAGAAGATCTTAAACATCACCCTCTGCCTTACCGGGAGCCAGTGCAGTTTGGCCAACAATGGTTTTGAGGGAGTACGAGGCGGGACGTTTAAAACTAGTCGTGCAGCAGTGTTTTGCACAACTTGCAATCTAGCCAAGATACCCTCATTGGCACCCAGCAACAGACCATTGCAGTAGTCCAACCTACTTAACACTAGTGACTGGACCAACGTTCTCCTGGTGAAATCCGGTAGCAGAGGGAATACTCTCCTGAGAAGACCAATAACATGAAAACACAAACCCACCACTTGATTAGTTTGTTGTGTTAGGGTGAGCTCATGATCCAGTTTCACTCCCAGATCTTTTACCACTGTTTTGGGCTCAGGGACGGGGCCAAGATCTTGGGGCCACCAGTCCGGAGTCCATAAACGTTTGGCCTCTCCGAAGAGCACCACCACATTGAGAGGTATGAATACTCCTGGTGGACTTTCGTATTCAGGTAGACTGTCAAATACCTCCTGACCAGCTTTACCTAACAGACCAAACAACAGCACTTATTTCCTCTCTGCATCATATCCTTTGCCATCAATTGATATAATATAATTCTCAAAGGCTATCAAAAATGTTTCTACTTCATTATGGGTTTCCCTGGTTCTTCTAGGAAAAGTGGTGGAACACAGATGTTATTGCTTTGTGCCATATTTTATTTGTGATGAATATTGCTTTAATACACTATTTTGTTGTTTTGTTATTGTTACTTTATATATTTTCACTCTTATACTCTTATTGATCCTTATTTATCACACAATGAGATTTCTCCTTATGTATTTTCCTTTCCTTATGTTGCTCTTAAGTATACACCTTAACAGTCTTATTTTTATATTTAAATCGCTGACCACAAGTTGTTCCACTTCAGAATTCAGTGCGCGTTATTTACCACACAATGAGATTTCTCCTCATATATTTTCCTTATCCTTATTGTGCACTTAAGTATTACACCTTAACAGTCTTTTTTTAATATTTGAATCACTGACCACAAGTTGCTCCACCTCAGGATTCAGTGTGCGTTTATTTTCCTCCTTGTTATTTTTAACAAGCGCTTATTATTTCATGCACTGTCTTATGATCATTTTTTCAGCGCGTTAATGTGACTGGATTTTCCTTACAGCCTAAAATGGCCGCACGTTCAGCAAGTCAGATGACATTGCACAGGTCTGCCAATAAGCATTAAGCGGGATACCTAGATCGATACCAGCATGCTTAACGCAGCTCTGACAGAACACGGTGCGCATCTGCGATCACTCCTAAGTGGCGGCAGTTATAAACAGTTAAGCGCCACTTACTTTAGTTCTTTTACTTTATTTCTCGTTAGCAGAATACACACGTATTTAATGTAGACTTCTCCACAGACTCACGATTCACCTCTTGAATTCCTGCAAAGTCCGTGAGCCTCTCCCGTCTTAGACCCTCGTCGCCATTGTTGTAAAGAGGAGGCGGACACGCATATCAAAGTAATAAAGTTTTACTAGTAATCATGAAAGGCTCAGAGAATACACATAGGGAGCAAGGGGTCAGGAGAGGGACAATGGCAAAGTGACCTGGGCGCCAGAGTGACGTCACATAAATAGCATTCCAACATTCCAAGTTGAAATCAGTGACATATTTTCATCAACATAGAAAACATACTGTACGTTACTGATAAGCATTAACATTAACAATTCACAACAATTGGTGATAGAGACCCATCATTTAGATAATATACACAAGATCTTTAACGTGAACAAATCTTACAATTTAGCAAGTCTGTAGTAACCTCTTCAATCTGTAGCAATGTAAACGTAAGTTTTTAATAAAGCTTACACAGCAGGGACTAGAGCTCAACTGTCATTTCACTGAGCAGGTACCACTTTCACGTCATAACATTCTATCACATCATAACAGTCAATGACAAATCATTGTGCCAACATTCTACTCCATGTCTTGATACTATATATATTTCCACACCCCTCCATCAAAAAAATTATTATCAAATATATAAGAAGAATACAAGATGAGAGCAAAATAAACCAATCAAACAAAGAAAAAAACATGAACATAGAGGCACTAAAATAACTATATATGCCTGGTGAAGTACGAATCTAAATTGACATTTGCTGAGTTGACAAAACAATTCCTTAAGACATTTTATAGACTTCAAACCTAACTGGCAATTTTCTTCTGTAAGAGTTTTTCGTTACACTATCATTGAGTGACTCTTGCAATCCCATCCTTCTTTTCTGAAGAGGTGATCTTGGTTTCTGACTAAGCAGTCAATCATGGTTAATATCTATCAAATTCCTTTCTGTTTTTAATGCTACGTTCCACCAACCTCCATGAGATAACTTTACTGCATTTCCCTGTACTTTACATACTTTCACAGGATCTCAAAATTTAGACAACACTTTACTGAATAAAATATGTTTTTTTGCTCTTAACTAATCACCAGCCCCTCAATCTACATAGTATTCATATGTGATTATAGTCATGAGCTCCTGCATACTGATCTCATCAGATGTCTGCTTAACCTTCACCCTAGAACTCTTGGCACCTTCTTATCTTGCAAATAATTTAACTATCCATAATGGACATAAGTTATATAAAATCTTCTTTTCGTGCATCAACTTTAAAGACATTCTTTTAGTGTGCACACTGTAGGAAAGTAGGATATGCTTCTTATGGTTACCCCCATTTCATTCTTTATGTTACACTGTTTTGAATAGTCTGACTGGGCTCCTGCTAATCAGGACCCCAGTCTATTTGCTTTCTCCTTAGAATAGTATGGCATTTACTTTTGTACACTCCAGATTGGATACTAGGGTACCCTTATAAGTCCCTAGTATGTGGTACACAGGTACCCAGGGCATACGTACCCTTGAGGCCTCCCATGGGCTGAAGCATGTATTATGCCACCCATGAGAGGCCATGCAAAATGAAACTACAGGACTACCTTTGCAGCCTGTGTAAGATGTTGCTTGCACCACTTACTTTAGATATGGGTTCACTAGCCTGCTGCTGCAATGTTCCTCCTCGGCTCCCGCTTCATATCGACACCAGACATCTGCAGCTGGGGTTCAGTCCCTGAATGAAACTCCCAATAGGAGGCCTCTCTGAAGCCCTCATCCGGGCCTCTTCAAGTGGCCTGCTTCAGCCTGTTTTCCACGGCCCCTCCACTATCCTGACTCCTGCTGCCGGTGTTCAATCCCGACTTGAAGTCAACAAAAGGAAGCCATTTCCTCTTGGTAGCCCCCATTGTGACCTCTGCAACCGCCCTGTCTTGGCCCCCTGGGGTCGGCTGCCATTTTGCCAAACACAGTGCAGGCCAGCTCGGCTGCCTCAAGGGTGGGTGGGTAGCCTGCTGTCGGGAGTGAGGACGGCACAGAGGGAGTGTGCACCTTCCACCACCTGTGTTTTCTGGCATCTTCTGTGGCCATTCTCTCTCCCCCGTATTTCCATTGCAGCTGGGGTGTGGCTAGCATTTTCAGAGCACGCCCACCGTTACACATTGGATCTCTTATGTCCCTGCAATGTGCCATGAGGTTTGACTTTTCTGGTTTATTCTATTGCCATAAGATTTGATTATTCGACTCTTTCTCCTGCAAATTTCCCTGTTACTCCTCTTATAACATGGCCGTCTGCTTGTGCTGGTTACAGTTTACTCCCCATCTCCCGCCGCCCCCTGCTGGCCACCTCAATCACTTCCGATCACAGCCATCTGCTTGGGCCACCTGTTTACCGGCGTCCTCTGCTGCCCCTGCTGACCGCCTCAACACCTCAAAGTTTGCCTACTCTTCTTTATTCGTTTGCCAATTCCTTGCTCGCTCAGACCACAAACATCCACCTGGGTTATTTGCTGTTTGCCTCTCTGCTTGCCCGCTGGCCACCTCAACCTCAACCCCTACTTTCCAATCACCTTATAAGATTTTACCAGAGTACAGAAGGACGGTTAACCAAAGAAAGAATGCACTGTACTCAACATCTTACTTGCTTGCTTGCTCTTTCCAGCTTTTGTTCTCTGCCCTCACCTTCCCTTGCCCTTTATCCCCTCCCTGTTTTTCTGTGACCCTCTTCCCACGCCATCTGAGACTGAACTATTTTGTCTGATGCCCTATGTATTGCTGATTGATTGATGTAATGTGTAATTGTTGATCTTTTTCTGTTATATTGTTGAACCACATTGTTGCACTTCCTTTAGTTTCTCCTGTCATCTCCTCCTGCATCTTCCCTCTATTTATGTCTCTCCTTCTCTCCTCTCTCAATGTATTGAGACTGAACTATTTTGTCTGATGCCCGATGGAGCTACCTGGTTTAGCTATTGGGGAGATGGGCCGTGGATTCCCCCCTTGGTTGTCACCTACCCAGTCGTCTTTAGACAGACTTCCTTTATCTCTCCTGTTGTCTCGTCCCTTATCCTCCCTTTCGCACCTCCCCTGCCCCTCCACTACTTTTCTCTCTCCTTTCTCTCCTCTCCGAATTGTATTGCCTATTTTTTGATGTATTGTGTAATTGTTGAACTTTTTCTGTTACATTGTTGATTCTCATGTAAAGCGCTGATATCTTCGGGTCTAGCCAGCGCTATATTAAATTAAATAAAATAAAAAACTACACTTAAAACGTTTAAGCCACCCCTATAGCAGACCTTATTAATCCTGAAGGCAAAGTGCTGGGTTTTACATGAGAGCGTGCCCCTGCATGAGCAGAGCCCCTCTGCAGCCATCGGAGACCATTCTACCGGGTTGTCTGTGACTCAGCCAGACATATAGGTAGAGGTGCATTATAACCACGCTGTAAATGCTATCTCGAAAACGGCTGAAATAAAACATGTTGTATTTGGTATCAAACACCTTGAAATTATACCTCCACACCAGTAACTGGTTCAGAAGGGTGGAATATTACTTCCCACACCAGTAACTGGTGCGGGAAGTAATATTCCACCCTTCTGAAGCGAGCTTCATGGGGTCACTAGTCTTTCCAGTGCCGGCCTTCTCAACCAGGTCAGCACAAAATGGATTCTGCCGGCCAGAGACACATTTCAGCTCTCTTGCTACTGAGCCATGCTTGAGCACGAAAACGCAGCACAATAGGCATCCTATCACAGGGAGGTGTTACCACCTCCCAGACAAGATTTAGTGTATTGAGGCTAGGTGGGTACACTTCCAAAGTGCCTGAAAGTCTGCACCTGGGGCACATTTGGTGTCCCTGTGCATAGTCCAGCTCAACCCAGTTCAGGGAGTTGTTGGCACCTGCTCTGGCACAAAACTGGACAAAGAACATGGGAGTAACCGACCCTCTGTCCACACCCTCCTCTAGGAGGGTCCCCTGAGTCTGTCCAACCCTCTCTCATTGGTACATAAGGGTTTACCTGACTGTAAGACTCTAGATTTGACGTGGACAAGATTCTGCAACAAGAAACCACTGACCTTCTACCGTCTGGACACGCTGGACTTCGCAGGACTTTGACGGGCCCGACTTCGTCTCCCTCTCCATCCAAAGCATTGTTCCCTTGAACCATACAGGCAACCTGCAGGACCTGTGGAGCACTAAGGACACTGAAGAATCTCTCTTGGGGTGAAGGAGTCACTCCCCTGCATTCACAGGCACTGCAACAAAACTGGAAGGTCTGCTGATCCTGAGCTCCTGCGGAATCCAACAGCTCCAGCAACACAAGAGGTGGGTTCCGAAGTTCTTTGAGGTTGAGCTGCCCTTCTACTGAGTTTGAGGCCTGTATCCCTCGTGGGGATGGCATAACCTGAACCCCTGTGCACCGTGTACTTTTGCAAGTGCATATGCTAGCTGGCCATTCCTGAGCTTGTGCATTGGACTCCGTGTAGTCCTGACCCCAAGCAGTATTTTCACGAAGAACTCCAGCCTCCTTGCACTGAGTGCTCTGCGGGCTGGTACTTTGTGATCTTGCTCGAAATCCGCTCGCTACTCCTGGTAATTTGGGCTGTGGGTCCTCTTGAGGGTCATCTTGATTTCTATTGGGCTTTCCTGGTTGCTCCAGATGTGCCCTGACCCTCCATTGGATGGTGAGTCCCCTGGACCTTGCTGATCACACCGTAGCCAGCTTGACCTTCCTGCATGGGTTGCTTTTCCCAAAGCATTCGGGTTCCTTCCATCACAAATACACCCTTGGATTCCTAAGAACACTTTCTTCCTTCCCAGCAGCAGCTCTTCTTTGAAGCCCTCAATTGAAAACAACAGCGGTTTCCGACACCACTTCAGACCGATGCACCCTGCTCCTCTGGCATAGGTAACTCGGATACTCTGGTATCCATTGGTGGGGTGGCTTTCCAACCTCCTAAGTTCCAAAGGCTTTCCTCGAAGTTCACCGAGAAGGGTCCTTAAACTTTAAGATTGTGTAACCGTGATATCCTCATAGAATTGTACAGATCCTGCAGTCGTGTTAGCACACTGCACCTTCCTCCGTTGGGTCCCTTTCTATTTACCTCGGGCGGTTCCTTGGGGTCCCAGAGATTCTATGTGTTATAGACACTGTCTCAACTCCAGTCGTGGTTCTTGTGCCACTATTTTAGTATATGGTTTGGAATCCCCCTGGAGCCCACTGTGTATTGCGCTACTTATAACTGTTTCTTCGCTGAAGTATTGTGGGGCTTATTTATGGGCTCTTGTGTCACTTTTGCGCTGCCGGTCCATCACTTTTCGTGACGCACCAGTGGCGTAAAAAATGCGCCATGTTTCTCCATATTTACAAAGTGATGCATCTAGGTAGATGCGTCACGTTGTAAACCCCTGCACCACATTATACCTGCACCAGGTATAATGTATGCACAGTGGGCGTTCCGACGCAAGGAAGTGTTGTAGAAGTGACGCAGTGATGTCTATAAGATTTCAGTGCGCCTCTTCTAGGATGCAAATGCATCAATATCTTACACCTGCCACATGGCACATTTAACATGGGACTTGTCCATGTGTAATGTTGACCCATTGCTGGAGTTGCGTCACTTTTTTGACACACTCCAGCCATGCATAATTTTTGCACCTGCGGATAAGTCAGAAATACTGACGTATCTGTAACTTCTTGTGACATGATGTGTCATACTGCAAATATGACGCATCATCAGTGTCACAAGGAGGGCGCAGTTAAAAAGTGATGCATCTCTGTTTTCTCGCAGCGATGCGTGACTTTCCATAAATGAGTGCCTGTGTGCTTTGTGTTGTATTGATGGAGCAGATTCCATCTGGAGTCAGTTATTGTTTATTTTTGTGCTTCAGACAGACTGCATTTAAATTGACAAGCAGATTTTGGTGCAAGTTAAAAACATGGCACATGAAAAATATGAAAGTGAGACCTAAGTCAGTCTGAAATGGTTGTGCTGAATTAACATGTGTTTTTGCAGTGTAGAGAAAAGTGGCCTTTTTAGCTTTGAAGATTAATAGAATGTGTTTTCTCTTCCCAGCTCATCCTTTTCATCTAAATTCACTACTCCTGTCTTAAAAGACTTTACCTTGTTGCATATTTTGATAAACATTTTCAGTTAATAACACCTCTTTTTATAATGAGTGTGAATTACTAATGCACCAAACACTACACATGGGGCTAAATGTTTTTTGCATGAAAAGCTATGTAAAACATTAAAGGATGTTGCTGTGTGCGCTGTATTAACTGTGTGCGCTGTATTAACTGTGTGCGCTGTATTAATTGTGCCTGCTTTTAAATTTTACACATAGGGGTCGATTAGGATCGCGGACGGAAACATGTTCCGTCCGCCGAGGAAGGTGGCAAGATACTCCGGACCTGTCCGCGGAAAAACCGCAATAGCGATTAGGATCAAATCTGATAGAAACGCCGATCGCGGCGGACGGAGCACAACAATCTCCGTCCGCGGCGGTCGAAGTAGACCTGAGGCCGCGGCAGGCGGACGGAACCTAAATAACACCGACCGCCGCGTACGCACATGACCAGGAGAACAACAACCTCCCCCGCGATACCTGCGTAGTGTCCGTGTCCGCAATTAGGATAACTACGCAAGTACCCCGGTAGCCACCGCGATCCACGTCCGCGGCGGTACCAATGCTACGAGAAACCGTGCACCACAGCGGAAGTCCAACATCCCTACAGTCAAACCAATGCCATACATTGCGACAGAATTCATCACCAAACACAGGAAAATGAACGACCACCCACCTGAAACATCTAAACCAAAATAAAGACACAATGACCCACCCCCAAGAACCGCATAAACCACACCTGCCAACACACCCACCTATCACCTGACTGCCAATCAACATTCACACAGGGCCAACACACAGACTATAAATTAACTCCCACCCACTCCAGAAATCCTCTGCATCACAGCATAGCTGCTAGCAGGAGACACCACTTAGCCAACAGCATAAAACAGATATAATACACATAACCCACACCCAAACACACCCTGTACACAAAGACCCACCACACCATCCCCAAACACCACACACCAGCACCTCCTAATTCACACAAACACACACCCGAGCACCATGGCACCCAAGAAAAACCCGAAATTCACCGACACCGAGCTAAGGGTTATGGTCGATGAGATTATTCGTGTCGAACCCCACATATTTGGGGCCCTAGTGCAGCAGACCAGCATAGCTAGGAAGAACAGCCTGTGGGACCGGATCGTCACCAGGGTCAATGCCTCCGGGACCGTCCCGAGGACGAAGCAGGAAATTCAGAGGCGGTGGCACGACCTCAAGACCCGGGTGAAATCCATCAGAGCCAAGAACTTTCTCCGGGCCATCCACACAGGCGGTGGAACCCCCCCGGAGCCCCTACCATACACCGAGTGGGAGGAGAAGGTGCTGACCATCCTGCACCCTGAGACCCTTGGCGGACTTGATGAGGGAGAAGAGGATGGTAAGTACCAACCAAGCACCACAAACACAACAACACGGTGTGCCTTACACAACTCTGAAGACACATCTCCCAGACCCCAAGCCATGCATGCAGTCCACATACTCACCAACGTCTAAACCACTCCTACAGGCCCCCATGTCCATAGAGAGGGTGGTGGTGGTGGGTGGGGTGTGTGAGGGGACGGAACTACAACTCCCAACAGGCCCCCATGTCCATAGAGAGGGTGGTGGTGGTGGGTGGGGTGTGTGAGGGGACGGAACTACAACAGGCCCCCATGTCCATAGAGAGGGTGGTGGTGGTGGGTGGGGTGTGTGAGGGGACGGAACTACAACTCCCAACAGGCCCCCATGTCCTAAGAGAGGGTGGTGGTGGTGGGTGGGGTGTGTGAGGGGACGGAACTACAACTCCCAACAGGCCCCCATGTCCATAGAGAGGGTGATGGTGGTGGGTGGGGTGTGTGAGGGGACGGAACTACAACTCCCAACAGGCCCCCATGTCCATAGAGAGGGTGGTGGTGGTGGGTGGGGTGTGTGAGGGGACGGAACTACAACAGGCCCCAATGTCCATAGAGAGGGTGGTGGTGGTGGGTGGGGTGTGTGAGGGGACAGAACTACAACTCCCAACAGGCCCCCATGTCGATAGAGAGGGTGGTGGTGGTGGGTGGGGTGTGTGAGGGGACGGAACTACAACAGGCCCCCATGTCCATAGTGAGGGTGGTGGTGGTGGGTGGGGTGTGTGAGGGGACGGAACTACAATTCCCAACAGGCCCCCATGTCCATAGAGAGAGTGGTGGTGGTGGGTGGGGTGTGTGAGGGGACGGAACTACAACTCCCAACAGGCCCCCATGTCCATAGAGAGGGTGGTGGTGGTGGGTGGGGTGTGTGAGGGGACGGAACTACAACAGGCCCCCATGTCCATAGAGAGGGTGGTGGTGGTGGGTGGGGTGTGTGAGGGGACGGAACTACAACTCCCAACAGGCCCCCATGTCCTAAGAGAGGGTGGTGGTGGTGGGTGGGGTGTGTGAGGGGACGGAACTACAACTCCCAACAGGCCCCCATGTCCATAGAGAGGGTGGTGGTGGTGGGTGGGGTGTGTGAGGGGACGGAACTACAACTCCCAACAGGCCCCCATGTCCATAGAGAGGATGGTGGTGGTGGGTGGGATGTGTGAGGGGACGGAACTACAACTCCCAACAGGCCCCCATGTCCTAAGAGAGGGTGGTGGTGGTGGGTGGGGTGTGTGAGGGGACGGAACTACAACTCCCAACAGGCCCCCATGTCCATAGAGAGGGTGGTGGTGGTGGGTGGGGTGTGTGAGGGGACGGAACTACAACTCCCAACAGGCCCCCATGTCCATAGAGAGGGTGGTGGTGGTGGGTGGGGTGTGTGAGGGGACGGAACTACAACAGGCCCCCATGTCCATAGAGAGGGTGGTGGTGGTGAGTGGGGTGTGTGAGGGAACGGAACTACAACAGGCCCCCATGTCCTAAGAGAGGGTGGTGGTGGTGGTGGGTGGGGTGTGTGCCATTGCCGACTGAATGTCAAATATAAATTAATGTACACGTAATGGCCACATGACTCATCCTCACATTTTTGTTTTGCAGGGAATCCTAATCTGACAGCTGCAATAAACACCAGGCCTCCAGCCTCCCCACAGTCAGAAGTTTCAGGGGACGATTGGCCAGCCACCTCCGGGGCTGAGGATGGTGCCGGCTCAAGCAGCCAGCCAGGGACATCTGGCTCCCAGGTCACACCTGCACCAACAACTACTACGGCCTCTGGCATTACCACAACACCGGCTACTGTGACCTGCACAGCTACCTCCAGCACCACCTCCACCACCACTACTACCACCACTTCTGCCCCTGCCACCCTGCCCAACCCACCGCCCAACGCTGGGCCAGCACCATCCCAGCCACGCAGGGAGAGAGTGAGGCAAACCACAAATGCAAGGCCAGATCCTGCAGGCAGGAGCACAGCAGAAAGAAGGCATGATGAAACTACACCCAATGCCGTGCAACAGTGTCTAGAAGCACTAGTCAGGGTGGAGGAGAACTATCTCCGTGGCCAGGCACAGGCAGACCGGGCCCACCAGGACTTTGTTGACAACACAGCGATGTTGGGGGCAATCGAGAGGCGGCTTGGCCAACTCGTGGACATTTTTAGCACGAGGATATCCGCCAACACCACCCACCCCACACCCCCTCAAACAACGCCACCGCCAACAACTCCGCCACCGCCACCTGCGCCCCTGGCGGCGGATGTGGCACCTGATCAGCCAGTGCCACCAGCTGACTCCGTCCCGACACAAAGACGAAGGGGCCGTCCAAGGCTGGAAGTGGGCGAGAGCAGTGTTGAAGCTCCTGCCACATGCTCCAAGAGGAGCCGACAATGACTCTTTTGAGTACCTGAGCCTGCAATTCACCCTGCCAACTATCCGGTCCCACCTGGCACAGGCCTGCTGCACTAGGCAGACACCACCCTATGTGGTGTCTGCACGGACATCTCATCTGCCATAACCTTTGACTCTCACTCCCCCACCCCTTCACTCATTTGTAAATATGCACCTACACCTATGCACAATCTGTAAATAAATAACACTTACTCACTCAATGATGTGTTGCCTCCATGTTTATTCACATGATTGCATCAGAAACAGACGTAACCAGGTTCAGGGATCCAACTGGTACAGAATCATGCCACAAGGGAGTTACCTAGGGAAACATAGAAAACGCAAACACACGTTAGGAAACACCATCACACTCATCCCAACGCACTGCAGTGCAACTTTCAACAAACCACACACATCACTACAGGAATGGATGAGACTACACACATCATGGAGAAGTGCATGTACTCATAAATTAAGAGACACACACACATGCATACATCACATAACAAAACACATAGATGATGCCCAACACAATGACTCAAGAGCAGCAAACCTACACAGGGCATACACAAGCAGCACAAGAGGGGCACACTCACAATCAAGGGAAGTAGCGTTCAATGAGCTGGCGCCTCTGGTCCACACCTTCCTCCTCACCACTATCCTCATCAGTCGACATGGGTGGGTCGGGAGGGCGAGGAACTTGCTGTTCATCTGGGTCCAAGAGCAGTTCAATGTTATTGCGCACAGCCAGGTTGTGGAGCATGCAGCAGGCAATCACAATCTTGCATACTTTGCCTGGTGAGTAAGGCAAGTCTTATCCAGGCACCGAAACCTAGACTTAAGCAGGCCAAATGTTCGTTCCACCACTCGACGTGTCCTACCATGGGCATCATTGTATCGCATTTCTCCCGCTGTAGTGGGATTGCGTATTGGACTCAGAAGCCAAGGCCTGTTTGGGTAAGCCGAGTCGCCTGTGTTTGTGGAAATTAGAGAGAGAGAGAAACATCACTACCTGAACATGTGGGCACACCAAGCCACACAGATATCACTCCTGTCACCACAGCATACTCACCAACAAGCCACGCTTGTGCCGGATGCAGATTTGCCATCAGTTGGGGGACAATGCTGCTCCGCATGATGTGGGCGTCATGTGCAGAGCCAGGAAATCTTGCACACACATGTGAGATTATGTTGTCGGCCTGGCACACCACCTGCACGTTTAGGGAATGGAAGTGCTTCCGATTCCTAAACACCTGCTCACGTGCCCGTGGTGGAATGATCGCAATATGCGTGCCATCAATGGAACCCACAACGAGTGGTATGCGACCCAGTGCATAGAAGTCTGCTTTGACCGCTGCCAACTCTGCCGCCTGTGGAAAATGTATGTAGTCATTCTTGTACAGCATCATGGCTGTCAGTACATCCCGAAGTACCGTGCTGAACATGGCCTGTGACATTCCCCCGGCATGTCCAACAGTGTACTGAAATGTGCCTGTTGCAAAAAAATTGAGTGCCGCCATTACCTTTTGGGTGGGTGAAATGGAGCCTGGATAGGTTCTTCGCGGCTGCAGGTGAGGAGACAATTGGTTCACAAGCTCCAGCAATCGACGTCGATCAAGCCTGAATTTCCTGATCACCTCCTCATCCACCATATCCTCAAGCACAGTGTATGGGCGATGGACATTTTGAGCCCTCCTGTGTGGAAGAAAATGGAATGGAAGTAAATTCACATACAACGCTTGTCTGTGCAACTCACTCACATGTCATCGCACTCTATCCAACATGTAATAGGCAGTGTTCAATTAGCATATGTGTGACATCTCTGATTGTCACAACAACATGGATTGACGTAGCAACAATGTGCACCCACTAGCTACATGATGTGTTGCAACATGTGCAATGCACTTTGTCTCACCTCAACATTACTGCCAACAAGACATGTGACATGACCCAAATGTGTAGGCGCAAAATGACATACACACATGCAAGTGCATGCACACAAACGAAAATATACACACACCATTTCTTGATGCACCAATGGCAACACCAATAATGGTGACCAAACGGACATCACATGCATGGTGACCCAATAGGCAACACGCATGCACTGAACACAAGTGAACCCCCACCATAGTCAATATCACACATATACCAGTCACAGACAACTGAATCACAATGTGGCAATACATCCGGGATCTACTGTGTAGATGTGAGGTACGATAAACTTGTGTATGGAAATAACCGATGTCGACATGCACATGTGATGGACATTTGTGGCACACCGATGGGCATGGTATGGACACACATGGGATAGAGCATGAAGTGTGGAGTCACGCAATCACGCACACAACCGTCATCATGCAGCTGCAGACAATGAAACAAGGTGCATCGTCAGCTGACATGCAATCATTGACCCCGCCATGGCGGTGCACTGCTTCCGCTGTTTACGTCTGGCCATACGCGGCCCGCGTTCAACATTCCCATTGTCTGCATGTGCACAGACCGTCACGCTCACACACCGGCAAGTGCATGTGCTAGACACCGGGACGGATGCATCATTTGCAACAAAGTTCCAACAGTGGCGCCACCATGGCGGGGCACGTATTCGGCGGGGGAGGTGCAGGCCAAAACATCCATAAGCTGATGTCAATGCACATGGCAGTTCATGACCCCCCTTACAGTGACATTGCATCAGCCTGCCTACACCGGCCGGCCCAGCCCTGCCCATGACCGCCGTGCCGGCCATGCCAACTACCGCCGTTTCAGGCCCCCTCCACTACCGCCGTGCCAGGCCCTGCCCATGACCACCGTGCCGGCCATGCCAACTGCCGCCATTTCAGGCCCCCTCCACTACCGCCGTTTCAGGCCCCCTCCACTACCGCCGTGCCAGGCCCTGCCCATGACCGCCGTGCCGGCCATGCCAACTGCCGCCGTTTCAGGCCCCCTCCACTACCGCTGTTTCAGGCCCCCTCCACTACCGCCGTGCCAGGCCCTGCCCATGACCGCCGTGCCGGCCATGCCAACTGCCGTCGTTTCAGGCCCCCTCCACTACCGCCGTTTCAGGCCCCCTTCACTACCGCCGTGCCAGGCCCTGCCCATGACCACCGTTCCGGCCATGCCAACTGCCGCCATTTCAGGCACCCTCCACTACCGCCGTGCCCTGGCGGGCCTGGCACGGCGGTCATGGGCAGGGCCTGAAACGGCGGTAGTGGAGTGGGCCTGAAACGGCGGTAGTTGGCATGGCCGGCACGGCGGTCATGGGCAGGGCCTGAAACGGCGGTAGTGGAGGGGGCCTGAAACGGCGGTAGTTGGCATGGCCGGCACGGCGGTCATGGGCAGGGCCTGAAACGGCGGTAGTGGAGGGGGCCTGAAACGGCGGTAGTTGGCATGGCCGGCACGGCGGTCATGGGCAGGGCCTGAAACGGCGGTAGTGGAGGGGGCCTGAAACGGCAGTAGTTGGCATGGCCGGCACGGCGGTCATGGGCAGGGCTGGGCCGGCCGGTGTAGGCAGGCTGATGCAATGTCACTGTAAGGGGGGTCATGAACTGCCATGTGCATTGACATCAGCTTATGGATGTTTTGGCCTGCACCTCCCCCGCCGAATACGTGCCCCGCCATGGTGGCGCCACTGTTGGAACTTTGTTGCAAATGATGCATCGGTCCCGGTGTCTAGCACATGCACTTGCCGGTGTGTGAGCGTGACGGTCTGTGCACGTGCAGCCAATGGGAGGTGTGGACATGGGCCACGGTTGGCCAATAGTAAGTACCGTATGCTGTTCACCGCAACACCAGGGCCAATCATTGGCCCAATTCCAAACACGCTTCCACGGCTGACCAATGGCTGGCGCCGTATGCCACTGACATGGCCACAGGGCCCTATATATGTGTGAAGTGCAAAAGCATACCTTCTACGATGACCACCGACTGCTGCCTGTGACCATCACCTCCACCTGCTGCTGCGGAGCTGACCAACGACTGCTGCCTGTGACCATCACCTCCACATGCTGCTCCGGAGCTGACCACCGACTGCTGCCTGTGACCATCACCTCCACCTGCTGCTGCGGAGCTGACCACCGACTGCTGCCTGTGACCATCACCTCCACCTGCTGCTGCGGAGCTGACCACCGACTGCCGCTCTAGTGCCATACTCCGTGACCTTGGCATGTCGAGACTCAAAGAGATCCGGTCTCGTCCCTTCACCGCCGCGGAGCTTGATGTCCTCGTGGACGCTGTGCTCCGCAACTACGGACGCCTGTACGGCGCACCCGGACAGGTGGTAAGTGCAGTGGGGGATAAGTTGTTGTGCATGAGGTGTCATATGACACCTGGGCTCTGGAAACTTGGCGGTGTGATGTGTGACCAACAAAAGATTCGAAATGTGCATGGCTGCAGAGAGAAATGTGTTGCTCCTATCTGTGTGACTGGCCAACTGTCCACTGACTTCCACCCTTTTGTCTCCCATCATGGTAGGTCAAGCTGCACCTTTGCAAGGACGTGTGGAGGAGCATTGCACGTGAAGTACGAGCAGCGGGGGTGTCCAATAGACGACATACACACTGCCACAAACGCTGGGACGACATTTCCAGACTGAGCAAGAATGTAGCGGAAGTGACACTAGGGATGATTCCAAGGACGGCACGTCTGGCCCGACGCTCAATGACCCCTCTCATGCACCGTATCATAGCTGTGACGCATCCTGACCTGTCCGAGCGGTTGCGTGTGGATGAACAGCAACGTGACGGTAAGCATACTGTCAGTGTATGTTGCTTGTGAGTGCAATGCATGTATAGTTGCCCACACACATTAGGAACTTCCGTCGATCGTGAGGCTCGTTCCAATGGCATGTTGGTGACATTGCCGCAGTAAAATTTCACTTCCCGATGCGGCATGTTGAGACGCCACCCGCTAAGCGGTTCAGTTTTCATGCACATGCTGTAGTGCTCCGTCACCCCTTGGCAACACTTGTGTGCAGATTTAGTTCCTCATGCCCAGTGTGCATGCTGTACATGTATTACGGCCAACGCCACTTAATTCCTGTGAGGATGACTGGTTAGGGTGGGCCGTGTGCAGGTTGGGGGATCGATGGACATTGTCATCATTGGCTTTAGGGATTCCGTAGCAGTACTGTACGTGAGTGTGCCCATGACTTACACCAATTTCCTGTGCATTTCAGCTTTGGCAGAGGGCACTCAGCCACAGACGGCGGAGATGATAGAAGGCAATGCATCCGGATCAGACGTCGCGCACACGCAGACTGACACCGAAGGGGCCAGCGCAGGAGAGGGGGACAGGACCATCCCGGAGGACTCGCATGTGGAGACAACATCGTCATCATCTTCCGACAGTGTTGGTGAGTCAGCACTGTTGTCACAGACTGGGAGTGGGCAATCAACACCTTCGGTCGGGACACAGCACACAGGGCCCACCCTGCCGCCAACTGCACCATGTACTGTTCGTGCACGCAGGAGTAGGGGGAGCAGAGTGGCGTTCGGTGTCGGCACCGCTGCCCCAGCCTCGGTGAGCCAAAATGCACTTTGTGCAGAGGCTGTTGATCTGCTGTGACAGCTGTGTGTGGGGCAGACCAATATGATAAATGCTTTCCAAGACCACGATAGGAAGTTGGGGCAGGTGGTGGCATTCATGGAAGGTATGCATGGTGATCTGGCTGGTGTACACAGGACACTGCAGTCATTGGCTAACAGTGTGTCGCCTGCCATTGTACAGTCGCATGGACTGGGTGGTACTTCTGTTTCACCATCTACAACTCTGGATGTGTCAGGGGGGAGTGAATTTTCTGACCAGGACTCTAATACAGGTTATTGCACTAGAAGCAGCGTCAGCCAGCACGTCAAGGCATGGAGGCCTCAGACCCCATCCCCTAGGTCAGGTAAATCTGTTCACAAGGACAACGTCAGATATAGTGGAGTACACACACGTGAAGCAAAAGATGGGTTGGGTTTAATGGCTACACATGCTGCACAGCCATCCCACACACAAGGTACTACCAAGCCAAGACTCACTCCCACTTCCATTGACACTACCTTGTACGAGGACATTGAGAAGACGAATAAATCTCTTGAGGGCTCGCATACTCCCAGTGCCAGGGAGACTAGGAAGGAAGGAGCCACTCCCAAGGGCAGGGAAACTAGGAAGGAAGGAGCCACTCCCAAGGGCAGGGAGACTAGGAAGGAAGGAGCCACTCCCAAGGGCAGGGAAACCAGGAAGGAAGGAGCCACTCCCAAGGGCAGGGAGACTAGGCAGGAAGGAGCCACTCCCAAGGGCAGGGACACTAGGCAGGAAGGAGCCACTCCCAAGGGCAGGGACACTAGGCAGGAAGGAGCCACTCCCAAGGGCAGGGACACTAGGAAGGAAGGAGCCACTCCCAAGGGCAGGGAAACTAGGAACGAAGGAGCCACTCCCAAGGGCAGGGAAACTAGGAAGGAAGGAGCCACTCCCAAGGGCAGGGACAAGGACAGTCACAAGACAAACGCACCTAAGAAGAGCACGGACACTCCCAGGGGCAGGGACACACACGGGGAGAAGGTCCTGGGGATATGTACACCACACACGACAAGTCTGCTGCCTGGAACAGGGCACCATCCAGGGAACAGGGAAAGTCCGCAGACAACAGTACTCCTACGGAAATGGAACATCCAAGGCCCAAGGCATCTCCCATGGACAGTGGCGCTGTCAGGGACAGGCATACATCACCCATTGTTGCACTGAGGCAGCTGTTTTCTGGGAAACGGAATACAGATGTCTCCGCAGTGGAGTCACCACTTACCTCCACTCCCATCAGGGCCCGTCAGGGACGGATGCAGGTGGACCCTGTAGTAGCATCCCCCATGACACATGTTGCAGAGGCCACAAGGCAGCCACACAGCAAACGACAAGCAGGCTCCAGCACGTCCCCAGAGAGCATTCCCCCCCCAGCAGATGCACCTCCCATGGTGGGTGAAATTTCTTCTCAGTCCGGCCCACTTGTCAGTCCTGTCCTGTCCAGGGTGCAGGCACATGCCCAAAAGAAACGCAGACACACAGCATTGACACATGCACAATCCGATGTCGGACAATTGCAACTGTCCCCCGCTCCCAGAGCCACCCTGCCTCCTGGACCATACAGCCCTGTGGCTCATCATTTCAGTGGTCCCAGTGGCGCTGGTGCAGTTGACTTGCATGTGTCTGTTAGTGACAGGGTATCAGTCGAGACCTATCCTGTATCAGGTGCTGGCAGTGTATCTGGGTCTATGGGCCATGTGTCAGTCACTCGGTCTGTGGCTGTGTCTCACACTCCTGTTTCAGGTGCTGGCAGTGTATCTGGGTCTATGGGCCATGTGTCAGCCACTCGGTCTGTGGCTGTGTCTCACACTCCTGTATCAGGTGCTGGCAGTGTATCTGGGTCTATGGGCCATGTGTCAGTCACTCGGTCTGTGGCTGTGTCTCACACTCCTGTATCAGGTGCTGGAAGTGTATCTGGGTGTATGGGCCATGTGTCAGTCACTCGGGCTGTAGCTGTGTCTCACACTCCTGTATCAGGTGCTGGCAGTGTATCTGGGTCTATGGGCCATGTGTCAGTCACTCGGGCTGTGGCTGTGTGTCACACTCCGGTTTCTGGTGCTGGCAGTCTGTCCGATGCGGGTACTTCACGCAATCCACCTGATAGTGTGATGTAAGTTGCTGTAGTGTGCCCTCAGATGTACTGCCTCTGATGGACCTGTGCCTTGCCATGCACTGTTTGTGCACCTAGCCCCTCTCATGTGCTGCCTCTGATGTACCTGCTCTGGTGTCTACACTGCCCTGTTGCTATTCTCATACTGATGTACTGCCTCTGATGTACCTGCTCTGGTGTCCACACTGCCCTGTTGCTATTCTCATACTGATGTACTGCCTCTGATGTACCTGCTCTGGTGTCCACAGTGCCCTGTTGCTGCCCTGTTGCTGTTCTCATACTGATGTACTGCCTCTGATGTACCTGCTCTGGTGTCCACACTGCCCTGTTGCTATTCTCATACTGATGTACTGCCTCTGATGTACCTGCTCTGGTGTCCGCACTGCCCTGTTGCTGCCCTGTTGCTGTTCTCATACTGATGTACTGCCTCTGATGTACCTGCTCTGGTGTCCACACTGCCCTGTTGCTATTCTCATACTGATGTACTGCCTCTGATGTACCTGCTCTGGTGTCCACACTGCCCTGTTGCTATTCTCATACTGATGTACTGCCTCTGATGTACCTGCTCTGGTGTCCACACTGCCCTGTTGCTATTCTCATACTGATGTACTGCCTTTGATGTACCTGCTCTGGTGTCCACACTGCCCTGTTGCTGCCCTGTTGCTGTTCTCATACTGATGTACTGCCTCTGATGTACCTGCTCTGGTGTCCACACTGCCCTGTTGCTGCCCTGTTGCTGTTCTCATACTGATGTACTGCCTCTGATGTACCTGCTCTGGTGTCCACAATGCCCTGTTGCTATTCTCATACTGATGTACTGCCTCTGATGTACCTGCTCTGGTGTCCACACTGCCCTGTTGCTGTTCTCATACTGGTGTACTCCCTCTGATGTACCTGCTCTGGTGTCCACTATGCCCTGTTGCTGTTCTGATACTGCATTGTGCCCTCTCATGTGCTGCTTCTGATGGACCTTTTCAGTGCAATGGACTGTTGGTGCACTTAGCCCCTCTCATGTGCTGCTTCTGATGGACCTGTGCCTTGCCATGGACTGTTGGTGCACTTAGCCCCTCTCATGTGCTGCCTCTGATGTACCTGCTCTGGTGTCCACTATGCCCTGTTGCTGTTCTGATACTGCATTGTGCCCTCTCATGTGCTGGCTCTGATGGACCTTTTCAGTGCAATGGACAGTTGGTGCACTTAGCCCCTCTCATGTGCTGCTTCTGATGGACCTGTGCCTTGCCATGGACTGTTGGTGCACTTAGCCCCTCTCATGTACTGCCTCTGATGTACCTGCTCTGGTGTCCACTATGCCCTGTTGCTGTTCTGATACTGCTGTATGCCCTCTCATGTGCTGCCTCTGATGTACCTGCTCTGGTGTCCACACTGCCCTGTTGCTGTTCTCATACTGATGTACTGCCTCTGATGTACCTGCTCTGGTGTCCACACTGCCCTGTTGCTGTTCTCATACTGATGTACTGCCTCTGATGTAACTGCTCTGGTGTCCACACTGCCCATGCTCGATCCTAGACTGTGATGTTACTCCGATTCTGCGTAAATAAAATTGTGATTCATGTGTCGTGGGTTGTCGGAGTCATTCTTGCGTGTGTGATGCTGGTGTGGATTTGTATTTTCTTGAGGGCAGTGGGTTCAGATACATGTCACTCTCCCCTACCTGGGTCACGACCCTTGGAGGCGTTGCCGTAGACAAGAATATGTCGATTCCGGGACATGTCACTCCCCCCTCCCTACGTCACGGCCCTTGCAGGTACTCCTCTCCAGACAGCGAATGGTCTGTAGCCTACCTGCGTCGTCCTCGATGGTGGGCCAAGACTAGGACGTAGTGGATCGCGAAGAGTATCGGGTAAGCGTGTAGTGCAGGGTCCATGTCGGCGAGCGGCTCGTGGTGGGTATGGTCGCTGTGGGGCATCCGCAGTGTTCAGGCAGGTTGTTTTTCCGCAGCGCTTTTATGTGTATTTTCCACCATCTTGATTTGGAGGACGGTCCTAGACGTCAGTCCGTACGGCGGAGTCTCTGGATAGGTTACGTCCGCCGCGTGGTTGGGTGTGGTGGTGCGGCGGACCGTGTTCTACCGCCGCGGACGGATTTTGGCCCGTATTTCGTATCCTGATTTGGCAGACGGAGTGTCTGCGACGGGCGCACGGAAAATAGGCATGTTCCGCATGCACTGGGTCTGCGGAGGCACTTCCGTCCGCCATCCTAATGAGCCCCTAAATGCATAATATTGCTATGTTGCACATTGCACATTTATTTTGCATGTTGTCACAAATTAGAAAAAGCTGCTTTAAACTAGTAGCTTGGCTGGATAAACATTTATAAGGGGTATTAGTATGAGGTAGGGAAACAATGGGCTGATTTACGTGAAATTATTATTCTCTTTGTGTTTGCTTTGTTTTTTGGGTCTAAGAGAACATGGCTGCCTGTGAATCCATCAAGGCTATGAGTTGCAAATCAGCTTTCCTTAAGCCATGAGGGAGTCAAGGCCATCGGGAACTTTGTATATTCTTGTGATTGTGCCAATGTACCAGTTAGATAAAATATCCGTCCTACTGCGCTGTGAAAGGAAGGAAGAGAATAAAAATGAAACATTTTACCTAGCAAATGTTGCAAACTTATAAAATATAGTTACTCATGTATGCTTCTTTTGTTAAGACTGGTATGCTCTAGAATTTTCAATGAGTCAGGATAGTGAGATTTCATGCCATCATGCCTGACCAATCACGTACAAGTTTTCCTGAAGATGAAACATTTTTGTGTAGTCTACCAAGAATTAGAGTATAAATAATGACCTCTCTGGAGGCGTGGTTGGCTTTAGCTCAGCTGGCTACCAGGCTCATTAGGCTTCAGGGGGGGCGTGTGGGCTCTTGAGAGAAGGAACAGATTAGACCAGACATTCTATGGGTTAGGTACGAGATCATTACAGGTGCAGCCTTGGGCGTCCGAGGAGAGTGAGGTGGGGGGTTCCCTGGTGATTTTTTTTCAAAGAGTCCTTGCACGTCATGTTTTGACACGGCAGGCCACATTCCTTTGAGGTCTTGCGAAGGGCGGGCTGTTTTGCTTTTTAGACACAGACAGGAGCAGAGAGTGCAATGGATTAGGATAGAATTAGATGCTAAACTTTAAGTTTATGCTTTGACTAATTATTTAGGTCTGAAAAGATTTATTTGACTTATGCATTTATTTCTCTTAATGGGAGATTTTTGCCAACTATTTGATTTTTGATTAGCCTTGCAAGACTATTTTTCTTAAAAACTCTTTAAGAGTTTTGACTGATATTTTGCGCCACATTTTCTTTCCTATATGTAATGCTTATATGCAGACTGTAATGTGTTCTGTATTAATGCTATTTTTCCTGTTTTCCAAATTCTGTAACCTGATTGATATTTTACTAATGAATAAAGGGTCAGAGAAAAACTTAACTTTTGACTAGAAAATAAAACCCTTTAAAATACTCAACAACTCTCTTTATTGGCTTAAATATTAATTGCATTTTTTGACTGTTCAGGTTAATGTAAATCTCCTGAAGGTAATACATGGTGTGAAGGGCCCAACACCTTTTTCAGCTGTAAAATAGAGCTAGCATGAGCATTTTGCATTGTGTAATTACCAGAAGAAATTATCGCTCAATCAGTATCCTCGTGTAAAAGATGTTAGAGAGTGTTATATAAATAAATATATATATTTATAACTACTGTGTGGTTCTCTTTTAATGTAGGTAATACTAAAAGTGATATTCTGGTAAAGCAAGCTGCTTTACTTTTCTTCAATATTAAGCCTGAAGGCTGCTCTCCACAGCTACCACTAACATAGCTTTCTAAAGGTTATCTTTGACCTCCTACATTGTAAGGGTCGTTTGGACTGGTGCAAGGTGTCCACTGTAATCAGTGGACATCCTATACCAGGGCAACTTCTCACACACAAGTGGAGTGGTGTGATATGACCAAACCAAATGTCCTGATTAAGGTCTTGGCAGACGGGTAGCTCCGGTACAACAGTGACAAACATATCCCATCCACTGAAATGTATATCCAATTATATCCTATGGGATTTATATTTTAGCGGATGGGATTTCTGTCATGTTGTGATGATGTTACCTGTCCACCAAGATCTAAGTCAGGCCCTAAATATTCTATTGCTTTCCAAATATCTGATTTGCATCTGCAGGCAGCTTAAATGCCCTCCAATAATACTTTAATAACGTTTTTTAATCTTCCATTGCTTTGGGTGTGATAGGATGGAGTTTTAGTGTGTCTGATTCCACATTTGCTCAGATACTCAACCATCTCCCAAGATCTAAATGGCACCCTATGGTCTGACATAACTTTTTTGGGGCATGCTTTCTCTTTTGAATACATCTCTAAAACACTCAATGACATATGTCGTTGTTGTCTCAGTGATAGGTCTAACTGCTACCCACCTAGATAAATGACCCATTAAGACAACAAAATATCTTAATGGATGTGGCAGTACTTGATAGGGTTCTAGATAATCCACACTCATTTTCTGCCAATCCCTTTCTGTGCAAAATGTTACTTTTTTGTCAAACATTTTGATGAGAAGAAATTTTTCACTCACACTACACCTGATGCACACTTAGGCTATCTGCTCAACATTCCTGTCCATTCCCAGCTTCCACAAATCACCACTGACTTTTCCTTTACTTATTGTCAGACCTAGATAACCTAGATGACCACAATGTGCAGCTTGCATGATGCAATCGTGAAAACATTCAAGCGGTACCAGATTGTCTCCACGAACCAACTTATTACATTCTTAAGACAATTTGTTAGCTATTTTTGAAAAAG
Source organism: Lissotriton vulgaris (assembly GCF_964263255.1). NCBI lineage: Eukaryota > Metazoa > Chordata > Amphibia > Caudata > Salamandridae > Lissotriton > Lissotriton vulgaris. The sequence goes on from NC_141694.1 coordinate 1,210,088,841, forward strand.
GTTGAAATTCTCTAGGCAAATCTTGGGCCAACCATGTGTTACATGTTACATAATTTCAACTCATATAATGTTTGATAACTCTTTAACTCCTTCTCCCATATGCTGTTGTATTCACAAATGACCATGCCAACAAGATTAGTAATAATGCACTCTTCAATGTCATTTTCCCATTCAAGTTGCTTCTCACTCTCAATGGGTAGTCTGGGCAAACAATCCGCTCCACAATTTTTTCCACCTGGATTTAGAATTCCATAAATTAGAATTTCAGTAATTTATTGGCTATCTTAGCTGTTTTGCCATTGTTCTCTTATTCTTGTTCCCAGAAAATATGTCTACTAACAGACAAAGGTTAGTCCTTTAAATGAATGTTCTACACCAGTGATAATCTTACATTTTTACATTCCATACACATGCTAGTAATTCTATTTCAATCACTTATTACTTGGGTTTAACAGAGCCCAGGGATCTAGAAGCAAAACCCACTGTCGACTCATCTTTAGGATCTTTCTGCCTCAGAGCAATACCCAAATAATTCCATCAATATGTCTTCTTTAACTTTCTCCATACTAAGCAATTCCTGCCAAATAATTTACTAAAACTACTAGTGGTTTGTCTACTTCTCGGTCTACACCAAGAGAGTCAATAATCTGGTTAAAGCCCAGTGCAAGGTATACAAGGCCTTTTACTAATTCAGTTGGAGATAATTTTGCAGTTTCGGACTACATTCGTACTATGTTACTACAAAGGTCATATTGTTTGGATCAGAATACTCTCATACATATTTAGCTCCTGAGGTTCTGGGGGGATTGGAAACATTTCTTACTTATTGTGAACACCTCTAGCAGCCATTTTATTGTCATCCAGTTTACTTACTCAATTCTTGCTCACTAAGTGATTGATACATAGATCAAAACACTACAGTGCAAGTTTCAATCACCGAATAAGGTCTTGCTCTTCATTCTTTGCACAGTTATACATTTTTAGTATTTGTTTTTTGTAACTCTCACAGCAGCAAAAACATGTATCTTGTCAGGTATTTCAGCATATGTTGCCCTAAATGGTCTCACTTCTTAGTGAAAGTTGTCTAACATAATGCCTGTAGTCTCTCCCTCACCAGTAGATTCTATTACATCTTAATTTTCTTCAGGGTTACTTTCAGGTATGATGGAGCGGGGATCATTAAAACTATTCAACGAGTATAATTGTCATACAAACCTTGCCAGTGGTTGTATGGACCTTTGTTTGTTGATGTGAAGAGGTGACTAGGAACCATCATTTACATGTATTAACATACATAGTGAAACCATTATGCTCCACAGGAAGTGACAAAAAGAGTTGAAGGGATGAATTAAAAATGTAATCAAATACAAGTCATTTGACAAGAAGGATCTTTAAATCTTATGAATAATTGTTACACATTTAAACCGTCCAAAAGCCGATTTTTTTAGAACATGGAAAAACATTACAGGTACCGAAATGACATTAAGAATACAGAATATCCAGAAAGTGTGTTACATAAAGGAAAAACCCTAATCTAAATTAAGTAAGGGTAGGTTGAAAAAGATATTTATTTGGGCAAATAGATGAGGTGTCAGCTCCAGAATACCAAATGAAGGTTACTGACGAGAGAGTAAGAATACTCGTGCATGAGGCCTTTAAACACAAACTGTGAAGAATTCAGATTTTCCACAGCAGGGGTGGGTAAAAATCATTATTTTATTAAAGACACAAAGACTAATATTATTCATATCATTTTTTTGCTAACTTACAGCAGCAACTTCAACAAATGCTTAGAAATTAGAAGAAGAATCTTAAGAACATTCTAATGCATTATATAATACCCTGTCAGGCAGCCAGCGTCCTTTTTTTTCCTGTGACTTGAAAGAATACAGTTTCATTTCAAATTTAAATCATCCAAAAGTGGAAACAAACTTTATTTTCCAAATGTTCCCTATCTTCTTATTTACTTCCTGAAGTCACCTCCTCCTAGAACATAAAAAACATATTATAGGGTGGGCAATGCACAGGAAGGGATAATATAAGCCACTGTGTCTTTAATAAAATAGTGATTTTTTTCCCACCCCTGCAGTGGAGAAACTGGATTTTATGGCAAGGCACAGAGGCCAATATTATGCATGTTTAAGGTCGTGCCATGATATTCCTCACATGCAAAAGAAACAATTGATGGACGGAATGCTGGACAATGCAAACATTCACCCCCAGTCACAAGGATCTGGGTTTAATCCATCATTCTTTTGCTCACCACACCACCCCAGTATGGACCCAGCCATATGCAAATCAGTATTGACCCTGTTCCTTGTGGGAACAATCCAGCCGGAAATGCCAAGCCAGGTCCTCCCTGGACCAGAAACAAGCATCCTGGGAGCGGTTTCAGAGCATCACCCTTCATCAGCCAGGCTAGCTTGAATCCAGTGGTGTAGTGTTCTGTTTGAGCCCCTCCCCTCACCACAGAGACCTACAGAAACACTCCCCTGCTGAGATGCATAGCATTGGCTTTGATGCACCGCCCATCAGAAGTTGCTCATATCACTGCTGCTGACTCAGATTCCATCTGAAGAGGTTGTGGCTCTGGAGGGGTCCCCTGGTGCCTGCAAGTGCATTTTCTCTTGGCAACCACCCAGGTTAGTAATCCTCCATGGTAGGTAATTGACAGTTGATAATGGTACAGTGAACAGATTTGCTGAAGATCTCTGGCATGCCCCAGTTAAGGTGTGTTACGCACAATGCACACGATAACTGACGCTGCCCATCTTGTTCAATCCACCAGATTGCCAATTGCACAGGAAGGACGGTTGTCTCTGAAGAGCAAAACCTGTCACGAATTATGGTGTGTGCATTGCATACCATAACTGGCAACTTTCAAAGCTTTTTTCAGTTGTGTCTCTTGAACCACAATCCTCTTTTAACCATGTGTTTCAATGTCTTTATACATGCAGAAGCACACAATGTAATAAGCAAAGTATTACCATTGTGGGAAGGGTCATTCTTCATGAAAGTAGAAACCTCGAAATGCTCATGATGTCTTGCCCCTTACTGAAAACATTTGGGGGCAGATTTATGTTAACTGGCGCATCCCCAGGGATGCGCCAGTTAACATGCGCCACAGTGCGCCACAGCTCCGTGACGCATATGCCTAGATGCGTCACGTTGTAAATCGTTCGTAGGGATGCGCCACTTTTATGTCGCCTTGCGTGACGCAACAGCGGCGTAAACGTGGCGCAAGGGCTTCATAAATCTGCCCCCTGTTATTTGTGATGCGATCTGTCATTTTGTGGGTGAAGGTGAAGTTATAGGTATGTGTTATTATTTATTAAGTAAACATATGCTAATGTTTCATGGTGCTTAAAGAAAATGCTTCTGGAGGGAAATAAAAACGTAGCTAATTAAATCTTCACCCTATCCTCAAATTGGCTAAGGTGACTACTATATGTGTTGACTGTACACACCTCAAAATCCAAAGAAAACGGCGTTCGGTTCTGTGCAGAGTCCGTACAGCTCTCTATGTTATGGGCAACGATTGTCGAACTGATGAAATATGTGAGAAAGACAATATGCGGCAATACGTAAGCAAACGGCACACATTGTTCACGATATGTCGCCCACCTCAATTAATTACTGAAGTCAGTGTAACTAAAAAATAATACTTAAACACAAATAGATAAGAAGTTAATTTGCCCCATAATATAAAAGATAGAATTATGCATTTTGTGCCCGAATGCGAATCTAAAAATGGCATAAAATATGAGAAGAGAAAAACCTGCAACATACAGTAAGAAATGTTTACAAATGTCATCAGATGTCTTCATTATTTGTCCTTGGTGTTCAACTTTAAAACAGATTTGGATTTTTTCTTACTGTTTACCAGGCATAGAAATTCATATTATGCTTGAGGGCTAATCTTGTTGAAGAGAGAAATGTCCATATGTCTCCTGAATTTGCCAAGCATGCTAATCTTGCTCAAAACAGTAGAATCAAATTGCAAAATTTCCTGCCTCATTCGAATACCACATTTATCGGAAGGATGTTGGCTGCCTTTTATAGCACTTACTTTGGAAACTTGAAGCTTTTAAATGTATAATTCATGATCGTCTGTTGAGAAACATCTTTGATACAGATATCTTTGCATGGTGGAAACTAGATTTAAATAAAGTTATTGATTTATTGAGGATGGCACTCCTGGTTTCTGGTAGAAAATTAAAATGAATATGGAGCAATATAAAAATCTAAACTCGTTTCCTTTCAAATCCGAAGTTTAGTTTTACGCGGCTGTTCAGGGTAAAGGGAGAGTGTTGCTAACAAAAAAGCTATTGTTAAACATATTAATCACTGGAGTCCTCCAGATCTAATGCTATTATTTGTAAAATAATGGATGCAGAAAGCCCTGCTCAGTAGTGTAACTAGACACTTTGCCGCTCGTGGCGGTCCCTGAGTTTGCCGCCCGTGGCAGTCGCATGAAGGGGGGGGTTGGTGCCGGTGATTCCTCGGTGTGCCGCCCCGGGGCAAACGCATGTAAGAATGGGGGTGAGCAGGCCCAGACTGGCCGTTGCGGGCACCAGGCAATTCCCCGGTGCACCGCAAGGGTGAGGGCCATTTTTGCAGCATAAGCGGCCCTGTAACAAAATCGGCCAAAAACCGGTCCGACAAAGAGCCGGCCAAGCACTTTGCCAGGGCCGGTTTTGGATCTCAGTCCGGCCCTGGGGATGAGGGGGCGCCACCGCCCCCAAAACTCGTGCCGCCTCGGTGGATCGCCCCCTCTTGCTACACATCTAGCCCTGTTCAGATGCCCGCAGCTGACAATAATAAATGTCAGCATTCCAAATACCAAGGCTGCTTAGTCTTGAATCCACTTTAGGCCTCTTTAATCCACTGCCAGACACTCCCGGCCCCTTTATCTCAGTGTTGTCAGTTCCTGCTTTCTCCCTTTGTGACAGTTTTTTCCACCTTTCTTTTTTTCCTTCTTTCTGTTTTATGGGTTTTTCCCTCTCTTGCCCACATACATCTCAAAAGAAAAAAAAAGTGTTGGTCCCCAAAAACGACTGCTGGTAGCCCCCACGGGAAAACATTGGCTCAAATTAAGCACTGTCTGGAACCTGCAAACTCCACCATGCCACCATGGTCCACGTGATTAGAGCTCCTTTCATGGTGTATTACACAGTCAATCAATCAGGGGTTTTGGAGTGTGCAACTCACCTGTGTGGGTCTCAAGGTTCTGGAGGGGGGGAGGGTATGAGCAGCTCCGTAGGTCATTCGAAGAGCCCGGTAGCATCTGCACAGAGTGAGTTTCAAGCTCATTGTGTCGAATCCATGCGGAGCCAACATCCAAATGTGGTTTTACCACCTCCCCAGAATGTCAGCAGCAGCTTCAGCAGCTTTTGTAAAAAAGAATTTGGGGGGGGGGGGAGGTGGGGAGGAACGCAGTGTCAGGCTCTAAGTCTCACTCCCTTCCATTTGCGCCCCTACAAATTCTTTGGTTTATCAGATGGTGATGAGCTCAAAGCCATGCCCCTGGATTGGCACAATTAGATTCCACCCTTACACATCACAGAAATGCAATTATATACATGTATTTGACTTTATATTCCATGTGTGCTGTAACTTCATTAAAGTGTGTGAGGCATTTCAATGCATTGATTTACGATAGAGACTAAAGATTTATACACATATGCACTAATGCTCAGTCTAAAAATGAAACATGTATTCTATATATTTTAAACATATAGTTCAAGTTATATTTACATATGTAAACATGTACTCTTCTATTTTTCATTTTATATTTATTTTTCAAGTTATAGTTGTGCATGTATAATCATGTATTTTCTGCTTGCCTTATTTTTGCCCATGTGAAGCCTCATGCTAAACACTTATTTGCTTTTTCTTCAGACATCGGCTGACTTTCTGATCACGCTTTGACCTTCTTATATGCGCCCAAATTAGAGGCCCTAAACAGATGACCCTATGTTTTTGACTAATGTTTAGGAGAGAGAGGTAAAGTTTCTTTATGAAACACCTATTCACTTTTGCTTGTTCCTGTATTATTGTAGCTATCACAATTCTGCATCTCATTCTGTTGCATTTCAATTAGCTGAGATATGGCACTTTGCCTATTGTACTGCTGTACTTCCTGAGTTTACACTTAGCTTGCATATTTACTGTAATGATTGGTAATCGAAATAAAACCTTTTAATCATATTCAGTGATTTCTGGTCCTTATTGTGAAGTCACATTGACTTCACAAGTTAGAAATGTATTGTTGATGCTGTCTCCGTTTCAATGCTTCACACCAGCTACCAAAGGTCCAAAGCTCATATGACCAATGGGACAAAATCGTTCAACAGCTTGACTAAGAGACTATATTGCAAAAACCCAGCACTCTGACACCCCTATTTCACATCCCACCCATTCAGGGACCCACACCCTCTTCTCACACTGTAAAACTATTTTCAGAGTTGGCAGTTCAGATTCCCTGCAGGTGAACATTTTTTTAAGAACAGGCATTGCCTCTTAAAGGAAATAAGCCTTTGAAAAAAATAGTGCATCTGCAGGAAATGACACCTGGAAAAATTGACAGTAATACCCTGAACCACTTTCTACTTCCCTAACTCAGGCAGCCACCTTTCACAAGGTGGAAGCTGTCTTTTGGAGGCAGCTTCAACTTTGAGAATTGGATATCACCCAAGTTGGATATTGGTACCTGTTCAATGGTTTGTGACTGAGTTAGAAATGGGGGTCTCTAGTTGGCACAGGTAGGTACCTTTATCCAAATAATGGCCCTTGCTTCTAGTCAGGGTAAGGGGGATAGGTACTTTAGATAACCCCTGCTCACCCGCTCGGTAGCTTGTCATGAGTAGACAGATTTTTCCCAAAAGCAATGCTTAAAGTATTTGTACTCTAAACACACAGTAATACAGTGATAACACCACAAATGGGCTCCACACCAGTTTTGAAAGTAATTTACCTTTATCTAAACTCAACAAGACCGAAACGACAAAAATCCAACATACATGTAATACGAATATGACTTCTCACATGTTTCAAGTAACTGGGTCTATAGAAAACGAAGGATGCGTGATTTTACACAAAGTATCTGTGTTAAAATTTACAAAGCCAAACAGCCACAGAGATGGGAAGCGTTGAGAAACACAGGGATGCGTCAGTTCCTGAGTCCTTGGGGAGGCGATGCAACAGTTCTGCTGCACTCAGGAGAAGTGATGCATCAAATCCGGACTATAGAGGGATGCGATGCATCGACTCTAAGAAGATTCAGGTCTGAGGGTGGTGCGTCAGGAAAACCTGCCGCAGAGATGCAATGCGTGGAAATCCAGGATGCTGCGGCGACAAGCAGCGCTGTGTTGGTTCCTTCAGCCACAAACCCACGATGCGCCATTTCTTGCAGCCCCAGCAGGCGCCGTGTCGGTTTGGCAGAGGCGCAGAGATGCGTAGAGATTCTTCTCAGACGTTGGTGTTGCATCAGCAAAAACAGCAACAAGAAGAGCAATGTGTCAATTTCTTCAGTTCTTTAGGTTTCTTTCAACTCCGAATAGCAGGAACAACTTCCAGGGGCCCAAAACTGAAACAGGCACTGCCTGGCAGGTCAGAACTCTCAGCAGCAATATCAGGGGAGCTGAGGGTGAAGTCTTTGTTTTCCTGAGACTTCAGAACAGAAGGCCAGCACACACAGGCCCTTGGAGATTCTTCTTCAAGCAGGTTCACAGCAAAGTTCCAGTCTTTGTCCTTTCCTTGGCAGAAACAGAAACTGCAGGCCCTCCCCATACAGCACACAGCAATGGGGCAGTACTCCTTCTCTCAGCTCTTATGCTATTCTCCTTGGGAAAGGTTCCTTTTGAGTCCTAAAGTGATCTAAGGTTCTGCGGTTTAAGGTCTACTACTTAAACCCCATGTTGTATTTGTTCTCTTTGTGCAAGAGTCTCTGTGCCCAGGCCAAACCAGTTCTGTTCTCACTGGTGCAGTATGACCACAGGGGGTGGAGACAGCATTGTGCACGGCAGAAAAGCCCTATTCAAGTGCACGGAAATCTCATCCCACTACTCTCAATGCAGACAAGGTCCATTCAGCTAAGATCTGAGTCGTCCAATAAGGGCCAGGCACACCTCAACCCCCTCAGTGGCTATCTATGGTGAATACACTTCCCCAACCCCTGTGACTCCAAAACCAGACAGTCAATCCATAAACAGGCAGAGGCATGATAAGGCCTACTTTCTAAAACTGGATAAATCTCAATTTAAATGCCATCTTCACTAAAAGATGTGTTATTAAATTATTGAGTTAAGAAAGCCTAAACTTTTTTTATCTAGCTTGTCCCAATGGGAAGTTTTATTTGTAAGATGTGACAAAGTACCTCCCATTCTATCCCATGGAACAGATAGCCTCTCAATAGTGAAAAACTAAATTGGCAGTATTTTACCATCAGGATGTCACACACACCAGTACATGTCCTACCTTTCACATACACCGCACCCTGCCCAGGAGGGTACCTTAGTCCTACCATATGGGTGCCTTACATGTAAGAAAAAGGTAAGTTAGGTCCTGGCAAGTGGGTGCCCTTGCTACGGTCGGCATGGCAGTTTATAATTGCACACAGACACCGCAGTGGCAGGTCTGAGATATCTTTTCAGGGATACTCATGGGGGTGGGACAATCAGTGCTGCAGGCCCACTAGTAGCATTTGATTTACAGGCCCTGGCACACTCAGTGTACCTTACTAGGGACCTTAACAGTACATCAAATATACCAATCAGGGAGAACCACTTGTAATCACAATTTGCACAGGGAGCACTCGCACTTTGACACTGATCAGCACTGGCAAAGTGCCCAAAGTATCTAAGCCAGCAAAAATGAAATCCAGCACACCATCAGAAGTCAGGATACTCAGATACACACCATAAACTAACCTGTAGTCTCCCTTGGAAGCTTGGCACAGAGCATGCAGGCTTAACTTCAGAGACAATGAGTAAAGTATTTGTATAACACTGCAAATTGTAACACAGTGAGATCACCAGAAAAACTCCACACCATTTTAGAAGAATAGATTAGGATTTTATACATAAAACAAGAACTAAATGACAAAATCCATTAAGTTGAAGTCAAGAGATTAATTTTGAAGATTAAAAGTAAAAATAGTAATTAGAAGCAATAGGTGCCTATGGGGGATCATCTGGTTGCACTGGAGCAGGGCAGAGTTAAGAGTTCAGGCTGACCGCGATGGAGTGCAGGCTGGGGACAAGAGCCATGCAAGGCCCGCTGAACAAAAGTACCTTGTTCCTGGTCGCAACAGTGATATGCAAGGAGTAGCAGAACGATCCGTCAGTGTTGCTTCCACAGTCAAGGTAAGGGCATTCATGAGTACTAACTTTATGTCTACTCTCGGGGTAGATATCCACCCTGAGTGCGAACATAAATAAAGTACTCATAAATGCCCTTTATGAATTCTCAAAGTTGTAAACTTAGATGTTTGGTCTAAGTTTAAACCAAATGTCTAAGTTTATATTTGTGAATCGGACCCAAGGTGTTAAGTAGAGAGGGGTACTCTGGAATTATATGCAGTAGGGGCATAGGCAAGCAATCCATATTGGTTGGAGGAAGGTTAGGAGTCACCCCCACCCTTTGCTAGTGGCAGGCACAAATGTGGTACCCCTGGACGCCCTTTTCAGAACACTCCTGGACCTGTAGAAGAAAGAAGAAGGGCTGCAGCTGCTGGTAAGACCTATGAGGCAACCTGAAAGGCTGGACCTGCCTACACTTCTATCCAGGACAAAGACATTGACTCCAAGGCTCAGTTTGTTGACCTGCTGATCAGTTCCAACATGACCTGTCCAGGACCCTGCTGTAAGCTTCTGCTGGAGTAGATTTTGACCACTAAGTGTTGATCATGAGTTCCTGGGACCTTTGGCTATGTCAGTGTACTCCTCCTAACATCCTGAAAAACCTGGAACTTAGAACTTTTTGGCTCAAAAGCCATCCAGAGGACCAGAATAAGCCTGGTAAATCAGTCTTACGTGAGTGTGTTGTCACTGGGCCAAACATTAAGGTTGCTGCTGTTAATGCTTTTCTGTAGTAGCCAATCAATTTCTGTGAATTGTTGCAGAGAGGATATCCTTCTCATTGATCGATGCTCAGCTACAGCTTGCAGCTTTGCCGCACTGGAGGATTCTGAGCTCCAAAAAAGTGACTAAGTAAGGACATAGAAATTTGTACCAGGCAAAGGTGCCAAATGTATTCAGCCAGTGAGGGACCTACCTTGGGCATATATTTATAATGTATGTTTGCTTGGAGCTGTCCTCTGAAAAATCAACAACTTCACTGAAACCTCCACCAATGGCTATTCGGCCTAATGGAGCCCTTCCCAGCTAATGCCTTCTACGTTGTCATGTTAAAGAGGTTTACTTTAATTTCAGAAACTAAGTAAGAAGGTACACTTCTGACATTGGTTTCTTTATCCAACCCACTCTCCTTCGCAGTCAGCCTTAAATCGTGCATAGGTCTGACTCAATCACAACTAGATAACAGTGGCTTCTACGTAACACTTTTTGGTGCCATTTGTATTCACAACTTTTAAAATTCATATCTCTGGTTCCAATCTTTTGAGTTTTGCTGTGTTGTTGCCATTTTGTGATAAATTGGAATGAGATTTGTATTTAGCCATGTTTTCAACTTGTTAACATGCTTTACACAGCTTCTTACGTTGAGCATGTCTGGTCTGAGCCAAGCTACCAGGGTTTGAGCTCAGGTTTAAATTACTGAAACCTTTACTGGGCCTGATAATAATGGTGACCTTATTGCTTGAGATAATCTGCCATCCACCCCAACTAATAATCCTCTTTATATCACAATACCCACAAGAGATGCTCAAAAACTCTCAATACTGAAAGAAAACAGTCTATACAATATGCTTCAGGATTGACAAGCAGTTAGGAGAAAAATTAATCCCCAAAATGCACTTTCAATTCCTTCTCAATGTCCAGACCATGTGGTGGCTTTGTTTCCAACTTCAGTATTTACGTGATTACTTCAACGTTTGAACATTCTATACCCCCATCTAGTGCTAAATGATATCCTATACATGGCACAGTATTGCAATAAATACCTATTCCTATATTGAAATGCCTCAAGATTTCTGCCCACTGGATAATGAATATTATTCTTAATAATGGCTCTCCTGTGTTCAAGGAATTGTCAGTGGATTTTACTGCCAACATATCTTTTCCGACAGAGACAAGTAAAAATATAAATCATACAGTCAGTACAACACAAAAGGAAATGTTGTATGTTGCTGGACCCCCTATCTTTGGGGACTGCATATTATTTTACATATTTAGTGTTTTTACACGCATTACTTTTCCCACAGACATGAAACTCTGTAATACTAGAGAGAGAGATATCCTTTATTGTTCTTACATCAATGCTGACCAAGAGGTTTCTAATGGGACACTTTTCCTATATATAATTTTTGGTCAGTCACTGATACTGTTTCCCATCATATCATCACACTTCAAGATTCTCTAATTCTTTTGTTTTATGTTTGCTACTGTGAGAAATAATATTGAATGAAAGATGAATTAATGACAAGAGTAAATTAACCAATAGTATCATCAAAATACATCATCAAAATACACATGCTTTTAGGGGTTTCCTAAAATCCAGATGAGAGTGAATGGTTCTGAAATAGAGTGGGATGATGTTCAACAGTTGATGGTGTGAATATGAGGGAATGCCCTCCATTCCATGATCTCTGAAAACAAGGAATGACCAGAAGGAGATTGGAGTTAGAAAACAGTTTTCTTCCTAGAAATGGATGATAGAACATAGCATTCAAGCTCGTCACTTAGACATGATATTTTGTTGTCATAGTAGACCTTGTGAATAAGACAGAGTCCTTTAAGGAAGGCCCTCTGCCTGGCAGGGAGCCAATGAAGGTGAGATCTAACATTTAACACAATGTAACATATTTTGTGGTATGGAGATGTCTGAAACCACAATTCAGGGTTTTTGGAAGCCTGGCTGCCCTGTTGTCGGACAATCCTGGATATACGATGTTACAATATTCATTTAAGCATGTATACAGGCAGCGATTACTTGCAGGTGTAATTCAAATCAACAAATGGAAGAATCTTGCCATGATACAGACACTGCATTGGTCTTTGTTTTAAGTGAGCAGTCCTTATCAAGTGTAACTCCAAGTGATTTCATATTTTCTGGGATAGGCGTGGATCCAGCCACTAAAGACAGCCAGATACTGTTTTGACCACCTGGATGTATTATTGCCAAACAATAACATTTCCATGTTATTGTTAATAAATTTGAGAAATGTGTTAAACATTCAGGTTTGGAGGTAGAATTAGTGGCTATAAAGCAAAGCTGGAAAATGATTTGTGTGTCATCAGCATATGACACAGCTTAACAGCCTTAAGTTGTTATAGCTGAGATAGAAACTTCACTTGCAAGTTAAAAAACAGACAATTAAAAAGATCATTGAGGAGAACTGCATTTGACCATGGATGATGTGGACTTCTAGGGTAGTAAGACCACTACTTGTACCCATCCTCAAGAATGGATGTAAAGCATGTGAGAACTGCTAGATGATCCTCTGTATTGGATAGCTGCAGCACGAGAATCATATTGCTGACCGCTTTAAACAATGTAGAAAGGTTCAGAACGACTATGGCAAAAGAATCTTAATGGTACAAAAATTAATGCAAATTCATCTATTCTATGTTTGCTTAAAAATGCAACACTCATAGAAAGAGCAAAAAACGAAGAGAAATAAAAATATTTCTCTTTGTTGCGTCATTCCTACGCCTCCCCTGGCGACGAGCAGGATTGTGACACATTCCCAGGTTTACAACACGTTGTAAATTTAGGAATGTGTCAGGTTCCAAGGATGTTGCGTGGGAACACCCACAACACGAAGCTTGGAACGTCCTTTTTACGCAGAGTAATGCATGAAAGGGGCCAATATTTATAAGGCCATGAAAAGTCATGCAGGGTGGCTTTAAGTGCCTTGTAAATATAGGCAAGTACAGTGCACCACTGTTAAGTCTCAAAAAGTGATGCACCTGCAGCGCATTGAGCTTGTAAATGAGGCCTAAAAATGTGTACACTAGGACTGCTATGCCTGGCATCGGTAGGGAAAGATAGTGATGGTTACTCCACAATAAATCGACAGCTGGGCCATGAGGTCAGAGGCTTCCAGACAGAACTCACCTCAACTCTAAGTAGAGTAGATCAACCAGGAGTTTAGAGCAAAGAGAGCAGTGTCAATTTACGGCAGCGCTTTTACTCATCCCACTTTCAATGGCCACTAAGGGCCTGATTCACAAAGGTAAACCTACACCTTTTTCTAGTTTTACTGTTTCTCGGTATTGCCAAACTATAATCTAATAGTAACTTTATGACTGTGGGGGCAGAAAACTCCGCACATAAAAAGATAGGCCTTTTCTATCTTGGGGAGACTAGAGTAACTTATTGTCTTTTCTGGCACATGACGCATACAACTGTACTTGTAGTCCCCTGGATGTACTCTGGTACCCTTCTTGTACACTGGGACAAACTCCTCTTCAATTCCTGTTGCCGCTATTTAACTAGAAACTAATGAAGCCTGCTTTGTCCATTAGACATATAACACCCACTGGACTGAATATGATGAATAAAGATCCATTGGGTTTCTATTTGGTATGGGAATTTTCTAGTTTTTTTAAATTTCAGAACTTTTGTAACCTGAGCTGACGAGCCCAGAAGGACAGGGGTAAAGATTGAGACTACCAGGGTCAGTGGATAAAGCTGGGAGTATAGAATATGCTATTACGTAATTTGGTTTTCGCCCTCTGGATTAGCACCATATTACAAATGTTCAAAATGATCTATTCTCGACTAAATGGTACTTTTCTACTGCCATGTATCTGGCTATCTATCTAAACCGAATTCCAAGTAGCATATATTAACATGTTTTTATATGTTTGTTAAGGTTATTTGCATAATTTCTGCTCTTCTTTAATGTTATTTATTGGGTTAAAACAAAAATACTTTTGACGGAGTGCTGGACTACTGTAAAATGCATGTGTTACTTTTCTTTTTGTAGAAATAGAATGACAGATCATAAAAGTTTTGTTCCTTCAGGTCAGGCCAGTCATGCATTTAATGTTGGCAACGTTCCTAAATTCCTCTCACTTTTATTCACCTTGTACATTCAGCTCTCTCTGTAATAACATTATTGCCATTCGGGCAATGCTAATTCAGATTATGTTCTGTCGATTGTTTTAAATCAATGCCAGACAAAATGAGCGAAAGAAAGCAACTTTCGTAGTAAAATATTTATGAAATCTAAAACACTTGTCTAAATCTACAACTTGTACAAGTGTATGTAGCAAGTACTTCGAAGTCTGTTCTAGTTAAGACGTGGCTGTCTTTTGTAGGTAATGAAATGCTAGGTGCCTTTTTGACAAATCTCTCACTAACATATTTTTGACCCTAAAAGGTATCCAATCTAAGGTACCTCTGAAACGTTGTGCAGCTGATAATGAAGAGGAGTTGAAAGTGGAGCAGCATGTTGCATTATTAGTATTTATAGGTATGATATAGTATACTCTGATTAGCATATTCACAAGTAGTTATCGCTGCATGAGCAGCAGCTTTCTGTTGCTAATGTGGCGATAATTTTATCGCCCTATTACCAATCTGTCACCAACAGCCGTTAGCGACAGTTTTTAGGCAAAGATGTTTGTTGTAAAGATTGCTACTTCTGTTTGCGATAATTATATGAAGGAGAGAAATTCCCGTGCAAAAACAGTTGCAAACCCCTCTGCTCCATATTCTCGAGGGGGATCCTTGAAGTTCTGAAGACCCAAAAAAACTTTCTCTAACTGCAGTTAGAGCCAGTTACTTAAGACCAGAAAATAGCTGATCTTAAAAATGTGCTGGACAGCGCTGCAAGCCATGTTACAGCGCTGCCCTGTAACAATACTACAGTGCAGGAATGCGCACCATCAATAAGATAGTGCGCATTCCTGGGCCCCAGTCATGACAAATGTTGCAGCGCTGCAACAAGAAAACGTTGCAACACTTCTCACTTCCCCCTTCTTGTGACAGCATGGGTGTGCTGTATTCTCTGGACAGCGCTCCATGACGCAAGTAATGACAGAAACGTGAGGAATCCTGACGTATCTGTCTGCGCTAAAGTCACGCATTGCTGCAGTCATTTCACAACCATGATGCAACTCCATCAATGCATGGGACCAATCTATCCCTGTGGCACAGCGTCACCCTCAAACCTGCCATCAGGCAGGCGGAAGGTACTGACGCAGTACCGTTCATGAGGGGTGCCCGAATGTCGGCGCTGTTGGGGATTCATTGGTGAAGGTTGTGCGCTGCGGTGTCATTGTTTGGAAGCATTAGTGAAGTGTTGGTGCGGAGGGCGTTGACAAAACGTTCTTCAGTGGCCTTGATCCAGCTGCGAGGGGGTGCGATGATGGCGGTGGCGTCCGTTGGGCAAGGTGAAGACGTAATGTTGCCAATGATGGTCCGTCCAGGGAAGTCCGGTGGTGTGGCTGCAGTTGAAGTTCCTGCTGGCAGAGGTGACGTGCTCACCCATGAGTCCTGCTATGTGGCTTGTTGAGGTGACTTGCTGCTTGCCTCTGATGTAGGGGACCTTCCCCAGGAGGGGGTGGTGTTCTAGTTACTGGGGTTGTCTAGGTGGAACTTAAGTTCACTGAGTAGGATGTCATCGGTAGATGGGAGACACTGAGGTGCAATGAGGTCTACATTGGTATTGGAAAATGGGGGGCCATGGACCTGGGGTCCTGCCCATGAGGGTGCGGCAGAGGATGTACTTGGGCTTGGTCTGGATCTGGGAGTTGAAGTGGTCAATGCTCACACTTGGTTCATTAGAGTGCGTGGTCAATCAGAGTTTTCTTCTGTAGGGGATGGCAATGCCTCCTCCTTGACGGTCAGGGTGCTCCTTGCGGGTGATACTGCAGCCGTCAGTGATGGCAATGGCGATGTCCGGTCCAGGTGGAGGTTGGTCCTGGCAGGCGAGGTGGTGTCCTGGGTTGATGGCGAGGAGGGGCCTAGCGTCATAGCGGCGGAGTGTCCAAGATGAAGGCTCCTTGGTGCTGAGCGCGTTACAGGGGCAGACGGACGCAAACGACCATTACAATGTAGGCAGTACATCGTTAACAACGCTACTCGGACAACGCAGGTGCCTTTACATCGCATTTAATTAGAACACATTGTGAGGTCAGTAATGGGGTAATTAAATGTTTTTGGGGTAGGTATGGGTTTCGGATGTTTGATCAGGAAATTGGGGTGTGTTTTGGGGTAAAATATGAATATTGGGGTGTGTTTTGGAGTAAAATATGAATATTGGGGTGTATTTTGAGGTAAAATATGAAAATTGATTTTTATGTGTATTTTGGGGGCTCAAAAAGGAATTCCAGGGTTCACGGTTGGGTTTAGGGTGCAGAGGTAAGTTTTGCGTTGCACTCACTGAAGTGGGAATAGTGATATTTATGTTTCTGCTATGCAACACCTACTCTACTGTTGCAATGTGCCTCGTATTAGTATGCATTGAAATTGAAGGCGAAATTATGGCATGCGTCTCAACTACGTATGCGCCTTTGACAGACGAGTGGTACGCCCGCTGTGCATGGGCGCACAGCGGCCGCCATTGAGAAGTGCTGGGGGGGACTGTAAAGCTGTGAGGGCAGCTGGTGACTGGGAGGTTAGTCTGGGTGCAGGTTCTAAATGATTCAACCATTTTTTAACATGATCTGTTCGTGTTAGAACTGAAACGATCTGTTCTTGATGAGGCTGTCGGTGCTGCATGGCCATCAGTGACCTGGCCAGGGGTGCTTCCTTCCCCATCCATTGGTGGGCCTCATGGGTGGACGCACTGGTCAGCCCTCTGAGGTGGGCGAGGTTAGAGGCGCCCGCTTCCGGAGGCCTGCCAATCCAATGGCTATCTCTGGCTGGCGTAGGGCAAGAATAATGCACCCATCCTCTGCAGCTCCTGAAAGTCAGGTATGTGCACCAGCGTAGTGTACTATGTCGACGTCGGAAACTGAGGAATGGCACCTACTACCAGAGAATCCACCCTTGTTCCTTCCCCACACAGGAAGCGGCGCACAGCTTCTCCTCACCTTATCCAAAGGGATAAAAACAAAACAAACAATAAAAATAACCACCACACCAACTTCAGCCCTGGTGTGGTTTCTTTTTCCACCGTAAATTAGTGTAATGAACGAGCGGAGCTTCCTGGGGCATGTGTGTGACAAAGTTCACACGAGAATGCAATGCACCAAAGGTAGCCCCAAGGATGGCACGCAGGGCACCTCTCTTGTTTGCTTGTGTTTGTTTGGCACATGTGTGTATTTGCCTCTGTGACTGTATAAACTGCATGTGCGGGCTAGTGTTTGAGTGTGTGTTCCCACCTTCGGTATGCGCCTTATTCTGTGCTGGTGTGTGCACCTGTGCTCTTTGTGAGCCCTTGTGGTACGGTGCCGGCGCGCAAGCATGTAATGTGTGTATATGTCTCTATCTGGCCTGGATGTTAGAGGGATGGAATGACTGCACATGCCTGTGCACGAGTTTGTATGTACATGCTAATTTTCATATAATTAACTGTGTGTGTTTACCATGCTTCTGTCAATGTTAGGGTTTGCTTTGTAGTGTAGTTCCTATATTCCCAATAGGCTCTGCGCATTGGAATAACATAAACGATAGTTTAGACGTAGGACTGAAGTCGACTAGGCCTCTATTGAGTATGTTAGACTTAATTGTGAATGCCAGCTAGCTCAAAGGTCACTAGAAACTTTCTCGAATACACAAGAAGGGATTAGTTTCTGACAACCATATAACATGACAACTTTGTTCCCCAAGAATAAGGAATATGTCTCCAGAGTCGCGGAAACAATAGATGGCTATTTCACTCAGTTAATTGTGCATGCTTATTTTCACCAGAAGTGCAGAGAAATAGAGAGACAGGCTTTTTTAATAAAAAGGTTATTTATTGAGCAGTCTTCTTTCTCATGCAAGAGAAGTTAATTGCAACAATCAAAATACTTGCTATGAAGTAAAGTGCGTACTGTAAAAAGAATATTATGAAATAATACTGTAAAAGCATTTGTATGGTTTCTAAGGTATAAGATACTTAAAATAGATAAATACATACAATGATAAATAATGACTAAAAGTACTCAACTGGAGCATCGAAAATACGCCTACCCCGGTGTACCTAACCTAAGCCTAGTACAAGGGAAGAAGTAAGTGAGGTGTAGCTTGAGTTAAATAGTTTCTGCCAAGAATCTATCCAAGAATTTTCTAAGGGTCTAATCAGTTCCGTACCTTTGTCATAGAATGAAGGAGGTCTTGTATCTCTCTCTCAGGACTCGATCTCCCAGTAACCTGCAAGGGTAGCAGGGAAACACTGGAGCTGGATTTCTCTGCAGGAGAACGGACAGCGTCTCTCTCAGTCCGTCAACTGGAGGGTCGGCTTCCTTCAGCACTCACTACAGCAGGGAGTCGGGCAAGTAGTTAGTCTATCTGCTCCTAACCACTGTGTCTTTGCTAGGGCAGATGTGGGTATATTTATACCTGGAAGGTGCCGAGTTTGACGTAAGGGTGGACATAATAACGTCACTAAGAACTCGAAGTTCTTTATACGCTCCAGGAGTTCTGGGACAAATCAATACTGAAGCAGTGGCAAGTCCCGTACTGTTGAAGGCTGGTTGTCTTCAAGAACTCGTTGTACTTTAGGAGCTTAGTGGAAGAAGCCATGCCATATTTGGACTGCATTGGCTGTGTCTAAATATGGTTATGATTCTTATGCCTATATAAGGATATGATAAGTTATATCTATATAAGGGCATGACTCGGGAAAATTACACTAGAGCCCTAGATACGTTACAACAGCTTGTTCCTGTGCTCTGTATTATACGTGCTTATGTCTTCTATGATTGTGTGTGTGGTTGAGTTTAGGTGTGTGTATGGTATTGTACTTTGGTTTTCTGTCCGGTATGTGTGTGTTAGTGTGTGTTTATGTGTGGGTGTGCTCTTTTCCAGTGTGTGTGGTGTGTGTGTATGTGTGCCGCTGTCTTGTTTGTGTATGTGTTTTTGTGTGTGCTCTTGTCCTGCGCATGTGCGAGTAGGCATGCTTCTGTCTTGTATGAGTGCATGTGTGTGTGCGGTTATTGTCATGTGCTCCTGTGCTGCATGTGTGCATACAGGTGCATGTTGTGGATGTTTGTGTATGCTTGTATTGGTGTGGCCCACGCACACTAGAGGCAACAATGGGCATTCACACACCCATGCTAGGCACCGGTCACTGCAGTGTCCATCCCCCAACAAGCAACACAATTACATGCCAATCATGAATTATTGAACGCGCTTCACCTCTTCCAAAACACAAGGGTGTCCCTCCTTCAACCGGTGCAGGTCCCTAATTCCAAGCAGTGTTCCCTGGCATGCAAGGAGTTATCGCGCGTTAGTGGCACCTCTCTGCCGCTAATTGGCCTATCTCTAGGTATCGCCCACTAAGGCCGGATTTCCTATCGCCATCACGCTGATGTTAGAGGCGGTTTTCACCGCCGCTCCCTGATACTATCGCCATGTAGCGACGGCTTGTTAATACACCGCTAACATGGCTATACTTTTCAGGATTAGGCGGCGATAAAAAAACTGCTGCTAACTGGCGTTTGCGATAGGTATCGCTGGTCCTTGTGAATATGCCCTTGAGTGTTTCTAAAAATAGTAATTTGAAAATAGTTCATTGGTTTAAAAACCTGCAAAAGATATATGTGCCTAAGTGAATCAAATTGTGAAGAATTCTTATAAAATAATCAGTACAAATAAAGTACAGGTAATAAGAAAAGATACAATACTGATAAAAGCTGATGATAAAAGTCCAAGCACCTTACCTGACTTGCTACAGAATCAGTATTGTCGTTATTATGCACGTTTTGGAAAGTTTGATTCTGCATTAATGATGGAAGACATCATTGCACGTGCCATTTTCAAAACAGCACAATTTATGCAGAAATGAATATTTTATGTAGTTTACTCTCGTGGCACCACCAAAGCTAAAACAATTCTCAAAGATCAGACACCGCCGGGTCAAGGCTGTGGTAATACATGGACGATGTTAATCCAATACAAAGTTAAATCATAACAAGACCGAACGCTTCAGAAATTACTCAGAGGATCATATATATTTTTAAAATGCATCTGGTGAACCAATACCAAGACACTTTAGGTGAGGGATCTAATATCTTGAGAGAGGAGAAAACGTTTAAAAATGATGTCCTTGCCGTCACAGCCCAAAAAGAAGCGGCATTGCCGAAAAGTGAATCAGAAAATGGAACAGTATTATTTGCCCGGGAAAGGAAGGAAGCGCCTAACAGTGCAAGTTATGCGTTTTCGATCGTCTATCTCGTTCACCGTTGTGGTCTTTGAAAGTCAAATGGCTTCGCATTTGAGTCCACGCGCACGTTTGAAGGAATGTACGCCTTTATTTATTTTCCTTTTTTTGTGCACCTCAAGAGCAGCCATGCTGCCATTTTTATTACAAATTTCAGAGCACATCAGAGAGGTACTGATTCCCTGCATGTTAACGTAATCCTTTAAAGGTCACAGTCAAACCACTGTGAGCTTTTAAGATAAGGCACTAAGCGTGGGCACTTTCTTTTTCTACTTCATATGAGTTTGCTTATTTTAAAGAGGTTTTATTTGAAGTGTGCAAGCCTGCTGCCGACTTGTACCCAGCTCACCCTGGCTGACTCCCTAATCTATAATTGGTAGCAAATAGCCCATGTCAATTACAATTGCAAAAAAAACAGAGAATCTTGTGTGCTAATGCATTCATTTGCATATTTACTGTCGGTGCTTTCCTGTGTTTTTATTCCACATTCTCTCATTAGGTAGTCGCAGCCTAGCTTTTCGACTGATTTCTAAAACCCAGACAATCATATTTTGGGATGGCTCTATATGTCAGTGCCTTTATTCGTACTTGGATGCTCAAAACAAGGGGCCTCATTTATGAATAGTGACGCATTGCTGCGTGAAAACAGCGATGTGTCACTTTTCACTGCGCACTCCTTGCGCCACCAATGATGCGTCATATTTAATGTATGACGCATCATGTTGCAAGGACTTACAGATACGTCAGTATTTTTGACGTATCTGTAAGCGCAAAAGTGACGCATTGCTGGAGTGTGTCACAAAAGTGACGCAACTCCAGCAATGCGTCCTTTCACATGGGGAAAGCCCCATGTGAAAGGGCTTGCGTCAGTCTTACGCCTGCTGTGAGGCAGGCGCAAGATTTTGACGCAACAGCATCCTAAAAGTGACGCAGTGAAATCTCATAGATTTCACTGCGTCACTATTACGAGGCTTTTTGCGGGGGAACGCCCCCTCTGCATACATTATACCTGACGCAGGTATAATGTGGCGCAGGGGTTTAAAAAGTGACGCATCTACCTAGATGCGTCACTTTTTAAATATGGCGCAACAAGGCGCATATTTTACGCTGCTGGGGCCTCATTTATGAATAGTGACGCATTGCTGCGTGAAAACAGCGATGTGTCACTTTTCACTGCGCACTCCTTGCGACACCAATGATGCGTCATATTTAATGTATGACGCATCATGTTGCAAGGACTTACAGATTCGTCAGTATTTTTGACGTATCTGTAAGCGCAAAAGTGACGCATTGCTGGAGTGTGTCACAAAAGTGACGCAACTCCAGCAATGCGTCCTTTCACATGGGGAAAGCCCCATGTGAAAGGGCTTGCGTCAGCATTACGCCTGCTGTGAGGCAGGCGCAAGATTTTGACGCAACAGCATCCTAAAAGTGACGCAGTGAAATCTCATAGATTTCACTGCGTCACTATTACGAGGCTTTTTGCGGGGGAACGCCCCCTCTGCATACATTATACCTGACGCAGGTATAATGTGGCGCAGGGGTTTAAAAAGTGACGCATCTACCTAGATGCGTCACTTTTTAAATATGGCGCAACAAGGCGCATATTTTACGCTGCTGGTGCGTCACAAAAAGTGACGCACCGGCGGCGCAAAACTGACGCAAGGCCTCATAAATAAGGGCCCTGGTGCGTCACAAAAAGTGACGCACCGGCGGCGCAAAGCTGACGCAAGGCCTCATAAATAAGGGCCAAGGTGTCACAGCAGGCTGGCATTAGTCATGTATTTCTCACCCCACACTAAGGTAACATGGCGTTCGCTTCTGTTTACTGATCGCTAGAAAGTTGGTAGTCTATTTGTAATCCTGTGGGGGGACTTTGCATAAAATTGCCTCAGGAAGCCCACAGAGTCTTTAAAGCCCTTTGTTTCTCTCCTCCATCCTCTACTTCTCTTCAATGAGAGAAGGGAGTCAGCCATTTTGGATGTTTTCGCTTCGAGCTGCAGTAAAGTTCAGATGTTATATATCGGTCCATTACTTTGCATGGTCCATGCCTAAACAACCGGGAATTATGTGCAAGGTCTCCTTGCAGTTCTTCTCATCACTGTTATTAAGCGTGGCTGCAATAAAAAGGGAAACCTCATTAAAGGCTGTGAGGCTTTGAGCAGCAAATAAAAATGTTCAATTAGGGAGACCAGTGTATGCGCCGTGTTACTGCCATGAAAATTGGGAGTGAAGAAAAATGGAGCTGTTTAATGTCAGGCCCCTGTGTGAAAACAAGTTTTAGTCTTCATTTAGTGGTTTAATTCTGGGATTACCAAGATTTCCCTTGGTGCTCACATAACTTGTTTGTTTGGTTGTATGGCGCATTTTTCATCCCCACTTGGAAGAACTTTAAAACAATTACAGCTTCAAGGTATGTAGGCGAGACAGCATTTAGCTGCACGTTTTATCTTTGTCATATGAAAATGTTAAATCTACATATTGGTTTTTAACTAAGAATAACGTAAGGATACACCACAATTGTCTGTTCTACTTTGCATGCTTCCCGGTGCAATACATTCCTTTTCTCCGTTTCACCCAGGTCGTCTTCTGTTTCATTATAAAAAAATTATTCTTTATTTTCTGCTGTGAATAGACTTTACCAAACACTCATTGCACTTTCTGATTAATCAAAACTTGAAAATCGTTCAAAATGTTCAATTACTGCACGGATACTGCTTACTATAGACCCCAGAAGAAAACTTCCAAGCTATGGGGATCATGATTTTTTTTTCTTTTCGGAACAAACTCTAATTTTGAGAGTTTGTTTCTGGAAAACAAAAACTTTTAAAGGCTTGAGAGACTTCCATTAAAACTGACAGCAGCCATCCTTCAAATTTTTGGACACTGAAAGGAACCACCATGATGGTGATTCCTTTTAATGTACAGAGTTGTTCGCTGGACCGGCAGTCATCTCTAGATTTGGTGGATGGAGTCCATCAGGGTGGCATCAAACTATAAATAGATCCCTTAATTTTGACTTTAGTACACCCACAGTCAAATAAATGGATGGGTAAAATAGTGGATCAGTTTTTTGCATGAATTCGTTTGCATACATTCTCCCTAATTCCATTTGCACCCTGGAATTGGGTATTGCTGTAAAGTTTTGGATGGAAAGTTTTTTTCCGCACATTGAACCCTGTAGTCCTGACGTTATTCTATATGGGGCAGATGTATCAAGCCTTTTGTGACTCGCAAAGGCCGAAATTCGCAGAATTTCGGCCTTTGCGAATCGCAAACAGCATTTTTGCATGTTTTTGAATGTATGAAAAAATCGCAATTTAAGGAATCTCAAAAAATTGCGATTCCTTATTTTGCCATAGCAGTTAAGGAATCGCAATATTTGCGATTCCTTAAATGCTATGTATGTAGCAATTTCAATTTGCGAATTTTGGTTAAGAAATCGCAAATTACCACCAACTTGTTGTTGATGGTAATTTGCGAATTCTTTAAAAAAACGCACAATTTGTCATTTGTTAAGGTGGCATGTGACGCACACACATGCCCTTAGGGCATGTATGTGCGCCATATGCACACACATGTACATTTCAGGGGTGCAGCAGGGTGTCTTTGAGACACCCCTGCACCCTTGTAATAATTCTCAAATTGCGATTAGCAAATTGCGAATTCGCAATTTGAGAATTACTTTACAATCATACCTATAGGCCTCCTGGCCCATAGGAATGCATGGTAAAATATTCCTTATTTGCGAATTTGCAAAATGCGAATTTGCAAATATAGAATATTAAGGAATCGCTAAAAAATAGCGAATTTCTACATACATTCCATTTTGAGAATTCTAAATAGCGATTCGCAAAAAATCACTATTTAGGATTCGCAAAATGGAATCTTGATACATCTGCCCCTATGCCTTTTACCAGTGTTTAGTGATTCTATATATATATCAGACCATGTTGCGAAGGTAGCCCCCTCAGTCTGAATATTTCTTCCTTCCAGAGATTAGGTAAAAAAAAATTCTTTTCCCGCATTGATTAAAAAATTCAGTGCATCCTTTTTAGGTTTAGACCTTTACAAGTTCAAACTGTATGGAACAAGAAGTACCTCATGGGGTCTTCAAATACAATACCTTTCTTTGCCTTTCAATACCAAATGATGCAGGAGGTGAATAACTAAGCGTCAAATGTACAAATTACTGGTAGCAAAAAAATCCCTCCAATTTTCAGCCAGTATTTTAGTGGCTAGTTAATAATTTTATGAACCAACTTATCTACGGAAATGTCAGTTCGTACAATTCAGATGTAGACTGGGTCACATTCTGACCTACCTCACTAATGTTAATGGGGTTGTTTGTAAATTGTAATTCACTCCAATTTGTGACCATCACTGAGATGGTGATCAGCTAGGGTCAGCAGACAACCATGTCTGTGATAGACTTTAAATGAAGTGAACCTTTCTTTAAATGTAGCACATTATCATTGAAGAAAACATGGCTGGGCTTTTTAAAAAAAAGCGTTCTTCTTTTGAAAAGTGGAGTTGGCAATGGTTCACTGGCCTACTGCCTACGCCACAATAAACATTTTGTTCATGCTCAGAAAAGTGATTGGGTCCTTCTACTTCACTGCAAACACCTACTTCAAGTATCCAGATCTGCCATAACCTAGTTCACTAATCTGTACAGCCTCATGTTAATGGACTTATTTTAGATAGATATTTACTCAATTTAAGGGACAAGATTTGAAGTTACTATTCTAGCTTAGTTTTAACCGCCTATTTACACTATTTCTTTTTATTCCTGGTTGCGCATTACTTGAGTCCAAATTCCAACTGAAATGTCTTTAAGGAGATTTAAAGGCTGATTTAGAGTCTGTTTGACACATTGCTAGTGTGGTAGAGAAAATGTTCCTAATGTCTTTCAGGGTGTATACACTTCACAAAGTTTTATTGCCCAATTTAGTAGTTGTTTTTTCTCTTGGTGGTTCCCGTCTGCCTGGTGGGAGCTTACATAGGAGATAAACTCTTTGGTGGTCATTCTCTCACACCCATGCACACTAGCATGCCCCCATGATTCTACCACTCAACTTTTGACTGCACCTGTGACTCCTGCCAACTCTTCCTTGTGAGTTTACCCCATTCTCTCTGTTGTCCTTTTCACTTCAGTCAATTCTGATGCTGATCTCTTTGACTTCAACTGTGATTCCTTTCCTTTAACTAGCACCCCAACAACAATTTACCCCAAAGTCTGTGGAGCACTTCCACAAGCTGCTTTAAAAGTGTTCCTGACATGCTGCGTCTCTGGCACAGGACTTCACATCACAACCTCTGACATTGCAACCTCTTCGTCAACGGCATCCTTGACGATGATGCTAGTTTCCTCAATGCAAGCTGCGCAGTTTCTTCAGAACCAGCCGGTGCGCAACACATCCTTGATGCAGAACTTCACATTGCAAGCCTGCTCTTCGACAGACTTCTTTACATTAATGTAGGATCTCGCATCCTGGCCTCGCAGTCCCTCAGAACCATCTAGGACCTTTCATCTTCTAGACTTCGCAATGCATCCTCGAAGTGGGACTTCACAATGCTCCACTACCAGGATTTAAGGTACTCTTGTAAAGTGGGCCTAACTGGGTACTTGTAGCTGGCCTGCACTCCTTTGAGGTCAACATGAACTATTGGCTTTGTGCCACTCCGGCGAACCAGATATCCACAGTTGGTGCTTTGTAGGTTTTGGTGCCATATTCACTTAAATATTTAAAATTGTATATCTCCGGTTGCACTGATTGGAGTTTTCTTCTTTTGGCCTCAGATTATCTATTACATTTTACTCTAGTTTTCTAAAATGGATTTCTTGTGCAGTGTTTTCACGTTATTACTGTTTGAATGTTGCATAAAAACTTTACACATTTCCTATAAATTAATCCTGATTTCTTTTGTGCCAAGCTACCAGAGGGTTAAACACAGGTTAATTTGGGGCCTATTTGTGGCTTAAACCTGGCAAGGATTGTGGTGCTGTATCACAATAGTTCAACCCCCCTCCTTCAACCAGTGGCGTAATTTCTTACACTAATGCTGATATTTGCTGTGATAGACAAGCATGCATCATGTGTATGTGCCATGACTTAGGCCTGTTTCACAAATTGTGGTCTTGTTGGATCAGATATGGTGTCAAAAGCACTACCCTTATAGTGCTGAAAGGTTACTGCCTTCACAAGGAGTAAAGCAGTATGAGCGCAGTGGTGGCAGTATACCTTGTAGTGGCCAGTAGGAGTGAGCAGGTCCTCTTTAACATTTGCCACTGGAGTGAGGCCTATATGCTCACTAACTCAATGTACCACTGCATTGTGGTTAAAGCACACCTTGCCCTACATCAGGTTGAGAGAGTGGTGTAACTGTGCTGGGTCTATGTGTGCTTGGGAAGGTGGCAATACAAGTATAATGCAGTACTGCGCAGTGTTTGCATATTAAAATGCAAGTACTGGGTGTATGTTTGCCTGTGAAAGGTACAGTACATGAAGGAGGTAGTGCTGTGCATCGCATGCATGCTGAATGCATGACTGGATGGGTGTGTGTCAGTGAGTGGTACAATACATGATGGGTATAGGGCTGTGGAGTGCATTCATGTTGAAGCATGTACTGGATATATCTGTGTTTGTGAATAGTACAGTACATGAATGATACAGTGCTGGGCATGCATTTTAAATGCATGTGCTGGGTGTAAGTGTGCCTGTGTATGCTATAATACATGGCAAACATTGGGTTCTATTTTGTGAGACTCAGTCCTGCATGGTGAAACAAGGAGAGGAGGTAGAGAAATCCCTCTAATCAGATTTGCATATTGCTAGATTCTTGTAAAATGGGTGAGACACACTGGAGAGGAGAGAGCTTGGTTTCCCCCATACACTTCAAAGGGTGCTCTTTGAATCAGAGAAAAGACTCAATGAAGAGGCCTGGGCACATCTCACAAAGGAGGTAGGCTGAAAATGGAATCATGTATATTAGGGCTGAGATCCTGGGTTAGCCTTTTGATACACATATCACTACTGGTTACCTCCAGGTGTGAACCCTAGCCACTCCCAAGGCTTGTGTGTGGTATGGGGCTATCAAATCTGGAGTTATTCCTGCTGTGACAGATTTTTTCAAGAGGAAGGAAGGGCAGAGGAGCGGGCACATCAAAAGAAAGCAGACCCCCAACAAAACTTCAAAGACTCGGACTCTAAATCACATTTGGTGCCTGGAAATTAACTATAATGATGGGAGCTTGCAACCCCTGATGGGCTGTGGGAAGAGAGGAAGCTCTGCATGACTGCTGCCTGTGACCAGGACTGGAGGCCAAAGCCTGCTCATTCAAGGAACCAAAGACCATCTGCCCTGGAGCACCATTGCCTGTCTACTTGCCAAGAACACTGTGTCTTGATCGGGCAGGAGCCCATGCATAGACAGCAGGGGCTATCGTGAGATTGGAGTGCTGTGAGGGCCATAGCCCTTGTGTGGTAGTAAGTTGTGATCCTGTATCCCAGAAGGGGCAGCTGCCGAGGACCTCACTGTGCTAATCAAGCAAGAGCCATGTACAATGAGGATATGGTGACCCTGTATGTCAGAGGCCTTCGCCAGAACTGGGGCCAGCAAGATTTGTGACCTTGTTTGAAGTGAGGCTAGTGTGGTGACCCTTACATACCTGCACCAGGATAAGGATTCACAACAGGATCTTCACACCACCTTCACACCATGGGATAGACCAGGAATTTACAGTGCATGGAGGTACCACAAAGAACCTCAGGTCGCTGCAGTGTTGTGACTGCGTTTCTGGAACACTACAACTGCTTGATGCAGCCCACGTGGGCCACATGTAGCTAACTTACCTGATTCAACCGCTGGCATTCCAGGGCTTGTAAAAGTGTAATGCTAAGGAACACCTGTTGCTGCAATCCTGCATGTGTCAGTAAGACTGACTTTGGGCTAGTTGGCCTTAGGGTAACTTGCTTGCTATATTGTACTTTAGCGCAGGAACACTTTTGACTTTACCGTAGAGTTTAAGTGGGCTCATGAGACTCAGACTAATAGTGGGCTTACCCTGGATGTTGCCTAAAGTGAATGGGGAATAACCACATTATAGACAGTGAGGTGGAAGTGGGACACAGACAACTGCTTTGAAAAACTAGAGCTGTGACCTCAGGGAGTTTGTGCTGTTGTATATGTATGTCATATTTATCTTTGTGTTATGAGTGGTAAAAAAATGCTTTTCTTTTTTTCATAAAAGTGAGTATCTGACTGGACAATTGTTAATTGCTGTTGCTGTGTGTATTTTTGGTTGTGAGCCATGTTCAGTCTCTGTACTCACCTCTCCCTGAGGGAGCCCTGGACTGCCTGACCCACACTCATCCCGAAAGTCAACTGCTGGAAAGGTACATGGTCCAGTTTCACAGAATTCATACTAGATCTGGCTCCCTGAGATCAGAAGTAAAAGACCTCAATCCGCATGGCTGCACCCAGCAACTCTTTCTAGTCCCATGGCCCTCTGAAAAGGTGTCTGACAAATGTTCATCCCTGAGCTCACCATTAAAACAGCAGTAATTTGTCCTATTTCTCAATGGTTTATGACTTACTAGTGCAGAGTTATGTGTTTTCAGCTGAGGCCGATAATTAAAAAGTCACACTTGGTTAGACAACGCTATCGGCTGACAGAAGAGATTATCTCCCGAAAGGGCTGACAGCTGAGGGTGATACTTGATCACCCAACTCAGAACTGCAATGTTATGCAATGAACAGAAGGAGGAAGATATATAATTGGGAGATCACCATGAAAGAAGTGTGATTTTAGCAATCTCTGTTCGTTATCAGTTGGAGGTCAATATCATTTGTTATGAGAATAATTCTTCCAGTTATTACTTGCAAATGCTTAGTCATTCTACATACTGTTATGACCCTAGCGATTGGAAGGTAGCCAATAATTATCCTTTTTAAAACTGGCTCACTGGCAAGGCATTGTAGTGTTATGATCAATTCAACCAAAAATTATTTTCTTGCAGATTTACTAAGGTTTACATAAAACAATGAACTGCATGTACCCACCAATTCTATATGGATTATGCAGAGACTTATTGTAATTTCTCTCAGAGATTAGCCAATTTGGCCTATTCTCACAGAGAGACTATTATGGAGCACTTAGCATGCAAGGATTAGTCAATTCAATTGCATTCAAAAGAGCATTATTCGGTATGTACAACAATCATAAAAGCAAGAAAAAGCTTTAACCCCTTGCATGCTGATGACGGCCCCCATCCGTCATGCACTACGGCGCTCGTGTGCTGATGACGGCTGGGGGACTTCATAAACCCGCCGACTCGCGATTTTGAGGCACAGGCGCAGAATTGCGGCAGCATGCAAGGGATTAAAACAACACATATATAAAACATCCAATTCATAGAACAGTCCAATTAATTATCAAGTATAACATATTTCCAATGCACAATATTAATGATCAAATATGATGGATTTCCTAGCAGCAATTGTTTTTAGAATTAAGGAAACAACATAAAGGCAAATTCCAGGATCATCAGGAGTAACCAATAAGTTCATAGCAGCATGGGTTATTATCACATTGAATTTTAAAAAGAAGGTTTCAAATAAAAACTTCTTAAAAATGAATAAAACTTACAAAATAGCATAAGATGTGTAGTACTTTGTTTTGATAGCCCATCACAGGGGCATTGGGTAGAGGGACACTTTTTTATGGTAGGGAAGGCAACTAGGAGAAGTACTATCTAATCTCAAGCGGGTCAAAACAAAGCGGTGTGAGGTCCTAGTCACTACTGTCAAGTAATCTTGGAATCCTCATCTGACCTCAAACTGTTGATAAAATACAAGAGTGGGTTGTTTCCCTATCACTCTCCTGCGAGTCTCTATTTGGTGGGCTAAAAAGGTATCCTTAATCTCCTGTTTGGATATAGTTGTCACAGAGCCTGGGTCTCCCTGGTTCTGAAGATTAAATAAATACTAAACCAATCACGAATATATTTGAGCCAGTGGATACTGTAACTTTTATCCAGAAGTAAACAGTCTTTAATTATAGTTTGGGTAAATTTAGTCTCCTCTTCAGCCCAAATGGATCTCCATAGCAATAATGGCCGCAGAGCGATGTGATCCGATAGGTAATTAATACCTACTTTGTGGTGTATAATTTCGGTAGATGCTGATGGTGGTAGGCACAAAAGGCATTTTAAAAAGGAGTTTTCTTCGTACTGTAGTGTCTGATTATGATTTTAGCCCCAAACCCCTGTACCGAAAAGTGCTATGGCAACACATCTTGCCTTGTATATGTCTACCATAGCCTTAATACGGCGATTACCTATCTGGAATGCATATCTAAAAGTCCCATGGGCACTCTTGACCATCTTAGAGTGTACATTAGCAATTTCATTCATCCATTTCCAATTTCCTGAGTAAGTTACACCCAAGTAGCCAAATGTATTGACAATTCCACAGCGGAATTCTCTATATAAAAAGTTTTGCCTTTCTTGGTTTTCTGACCAAAGGCCATGACAAATTTTTGGTCTTGTTAATTAATAATTTCCTATTCTTAATAAAAAGGTTAAAATTATCCATTAATCGCTGTAAACCAACTGAGTTTCTGGGAAGCAGCACTGCATTGTCTGTGTAAAGTAAGAAGGGTACGGGGTTGCCAGCAATTTGTGGTGCTTCTGCCTGTATCGACCAAAGGGCTTTGTCAACTTCATTTATAAAAAGAGAAAAAAGTAACGGTGCCAAAACACAGCCCTGGTGGATACCCCTTTTAACCTTAAAGTGTGGTGTGCACTCACCCCGCAGTCCATATCACACCTTGCACGAAAGTTTCTCCAACAGCCTTGCAAAGAAGAAAATGATTTGTTTGGGGCACCTACATTGAGCAAGGTTGGCCACAAGATAGAGTGGTCAGCATAGTCAAACGCACTGCTACAATATAATTAATTTCAACATAAACCTAGGCACACATGAAGCTAATTATACAGTGTGTATGTGTTCACACAATCTTAATGAATTAGAAAGAATGGTCAATGTTCTTGTTGGTAGAGTGTTGCTTTGTCTTTTATTCAATTTTCATTGAGTCAAAACAGAAACCAGCCTCAGGGCTGGGAAGGATAAAAAGGATATGGAGGGTACATATTTTGTGGAAGGTATACATAAAAGGGTAGGAAACATGTTCAGTTTGTGGTGACATCACACTCTTATAGGTGGAAACATTAATCGCCTTGCAAATTGAAACAGATAAAAAAAAACAGAAATTGGTAATGCTAATCAGTGTAAATGTTTAATCTAACAGACCCTTCAAAGTGACTGGTTAAGTGCCTAAACATCTCAAATCTTTCAATTAAAATGAAAGACATGAAGGTCAAAATTAAGATTTGAAACCTGAGAAATACATGATATGAAGAAAAATGTCGTGGAAAAAGTGCAAGGGAGAAAATTGTATTCTACCTATATGGTGGAGAATGAGTCTTGGTAGTCTGCAAGTGTAAAAGAGAAAAAGGAGAGGACCATGAAGATAATAACTCAAGGTGACTTGCAAAAATATGCAATTGATGTAAAGTTAAAAACAAAAGGAGGAGGGGGGGACGTGAGCTTACCGCTCAGCCTGTGATAATTCCAACCCGGCTGGCCAAAAAGAAGTCCTGGAGTGGTGGACTGTGTCGTCAAAAACGCCTAGGAAGGAATGACAAATTGCGGGAAAAATTTCCTTCTCTGAAAGAGAAGGATAACAGAACAGTGCTGGTGTCAAGGAAATTAGATTTCCGAAACAGGATATTTATCGTAAAAACAAGTGTTTACCGCTCAGCCGGTGATAATTCCTACCGGCTGGCCAAAAAGAAGTCCTGGGTGGGTGGACTGTGTCGTCAAAAACACCTAAGTAGGAATGACAAATTGCAGTAAAAGTTACCCTCTCTGAAAGAAAAGGATAAAGTGCTGCTGTAAAATAAATTAGTTTGCCGAGATAAAAAAATCACCGTAATGACGATGATCCCAGCGTCGGGTCTGCCGTAAGAGTCTTCTGAGTAATAGTGCATACGTTTTCAAGAAGGAGATCTGAAACCAGATCTCATGTCAGTATCTCGAGATCAGAATATCATATAATTAGAAGTGAATGGATAAAAGGAGCCAGAAAACGTGAATTCAGGGCCAAATTCTTACCGTTAGCCAGTGTGCTCAGGCTCCTCATGGCAGTTCACTGTGTTTCGGATGGGGACACGTGAATACGAAACCGGAAGTGGTATTGAAGCTTCTGGCTGGGTAGAAAACACTAGAGTGATAACCCTACTGTGATAGGAGTGAAAACTTTATTGTTCAAAGTAATGAACAATAGTGGACAATACAACCAAGTGTCCAAAGGTCATATAACTGATTGAATTGTTCGAGTTGTAGATTTGGAAAAATAGGAGCCATTTGTGGGTGTAAAGAGATCCACAGGAGCACGATCATTATAATTGAGAATGTGAGTTTGTAAAGTCCTTCGAAAGTATCATGTTATGTGGGCAATTAAATGTTGCGTTTAGTGAAACGTAAAAGGGCGATAGGTAATGAACAAATGCTGCCCATATTGCAGTCAGGAATAAAAGTGTATGGTGTCTCAGAGTGTCAATTAGTATTCGGTTCCACATACCTGATTATAAACTGCAATTACAGAACTCCTTGTAATCGGCATTCGTGGTGCTTGTATCCCAGAATAGGGAATGTCAGGAGCACCACCTTTAGGTTTGGATAAAGCATCTGGACATTCTTACTGCTCATATTGTAATGTGATAAAGAACAAGAAAGATCGGTTTCTCTATAGGTGGATAGAATGTTAAGTAAACACAAGTGGAAAGTGAAAAGGAGACCAAATAATCGTCTTTATGGTTAACCTTCTTAATGCGTGTGCTACAGTGTGTGTTAATCAGGAGCAGCTCATCTGAGTTCTAAATATTCATATGATACATTAACTTGTAAATTCAATCAATATACAGATATAAGTAGTGACATGAATTGCAATGTAGATGTTAAAGGTGACATAGATAAAAACATTCATATCTGCATCCGACATGCCAGATGTGTAATATGCAACCTGTCGAAAACAGCACTATCGTGTGTGTAAATGCAATAGTGAGATTCAATCAAGCTATAACCCATGGTTGCAACAAATAGTTTAATTGTATTACTGTATTTTGTTCATGAGCTACAGACGCCACAAGCCACCTAGTGGTCATGAAGTATACATGTCATGTTTGACTTCCTGTATTTGAGGGGCATCTCATAGACATTTCATTGTTAGTCCTCTAGGAAATATTGCATTTCATGGTCACAATTTAGACCATGTTCCACTGTATGCAGGCGCATGATCCAAATGGCTTCTGTGCGTCTAAGTCTGAGCTTCCTGTAGCCATCTCATACACTTGGTTGCGTTACATCAATGTCAAAAAGGGAAACATGTTTTTGTACTCCTTGTGAAGGACACACCGCTGCATGTAGTGCTACTGCATACTTGGCATCTCATTGGTGGAGCGCTCAAACATGTTCGCTGATTCTATCTTTTAAGGGTCTTATAGTGCTTCCCACACAGATTTTCCCACACACACATTTGATGATATATACAACAAACCTAGCATTACAGTTAATGTTGTGCCTAATATCATATTTTTTTTTGTTTTGTCAAAGTTCGTGAAATTTGCAATAGCATGTTGGGACCATCTGCATACCCCACAACATCCACATTTGTAAAAGCCTATAGTGTGTTATCTGAGCCATGTTGAGTCGTTGGTGGTCCGTGGCACAGTGGGACTGAGTCTGTTTCTCAGTGTCTTAATCCTCCTGAACGTAATTTGAGGGTATCTAGTGATGTAGTCCTTAAGTGATTTGTCGGCTTCTAAAATCCCCCAGTGTTTGGTGAAGCTTCTACTGATAATGTGGTTCAAATCATTGAAATCAGTGATCAGCCTCACAGGTTGATGTTGTTGTTGTGTAGGAATATTAGTCAGTACTGTGTCTGATCTGTGTACATTCACCATCCTATTTTCCGCTTTTCTAAGGGTGTTAGATGTGTAGCCTCTCCTAATGGATTGGTGTTTCATGTCTGTGAAACAGTTCTGAAACTCTGTATCATCACTATAATTCCTTCGAGCCCTCAGAAATTGGGGTGGGAAATGGGGTGGGGTGTGTGCCGGATTGCATTGTGCGAGGTTTCCTTACGGAAAAGTTTATTGTACAGTTGGTCATCCTTGGTATAAAGTTCCACATCTAAGAATGTGATTTTGGATGTGCTGGAATCCATGGTAAACCTCATGTCAAGAGTGTTACTGTTCAAATGTGTGTAGAATTCATTCATCTTCTCTTGTGTGCCTGACCATAGCAAGAGACAGTCGTCTATGTAGCGAACCCAAAATATAATGGAGTCGATCCATGGAGCTCCTCTAGTACTCCAAATCGAATCTGCTTCCAGAGTGCCCATGAACAAATTTGCAAAGGACGGCAAAAATTTGGATCCCATGTCTACTCCCCTGATTTGTTTGTACCAATGTTTGTCAAACATGAAAAAAATATTGTTCAAGATGAATTCCATCATGGAAATTAGCATAT
The DNA here is from genome assembly GCF_964263255.1 of Lissotriton vulgaris. Lineage (NCBI taxonomy): Eukaryota > Metazoa > Chordata > Amphibia > Caudata > Salamandridae > Lissotriton > Lissotriton vulgaris. Next base: position 1,210,123,882 of record NC_141694.1, read on the forward strand.
TAGTGTGTTGCCATTGGGTGGCAGGTCTATTGTGGAGGAGGCGAGTCACCGCTCGTAGTCCCAAGTCCGGTTTGATTCTTTTATACAAGGATACTACATCTAAGGTGGCTAAAATGGTTCCAGATTATCATTGTAAATCTGACAGTATGCTAAGAATGTGTTTCGTATCTTGGAGGTACAATGGTAGATTTCGCACCATCGGTCCAAGAAAGAGCTCAATGTATTACGCTAACTTCTCAGTAGGGCCTCCCATCCCTGATTCAATGGGTCTACCAGAAAGGAAAGGAAGGTGCTTGTGTACCTTGGGAAGAGTGTTTAGCCAAGGGTATGTAGGTTTAAAGACCTTCAAATACAGAACACCCACTCTTCTTGGGGGCAACTCTACTGATACTTTTTACAAGCAGGTATTGGAAGACTTTGACACATATGACAGTAAAAGCACCAAAACATGATATAAACACAACAACAATCTTTCTAGAGGAGAGCGCCTAGCACTTAAAACACTGAGTACAGATCATGAAGTCCTAATCAGGGAAACAGACAAGGGGGCAATGTTCTGGTCATGAACCAAGAGGACTACAAACTTGAAATTCTGACCCAGCTAAATGACACGGCCTGCTATGAACCCCTCACATACAACCCAATAGGACCACTTACCATTAAGATCAACAAACAGATGGCAAACTGCCTGTATTTGAAGGTCGTTAAACCTACATACCCTTGGCTATACACTCAATCCAAGGTACACAAGCACCTTCCCTTCCCTCCTGGTAGACCCATTGTATCGGGTATGGCAGACCCTACTGAGAAGTTAGCGGAATACATTGATCTCTTTCTTGGACCTGTGGTGCGAAATCTACCATCGTACATCCAAAATATGAAACACATTCTTAGCATACGGTCAGATTTACAATGGTAATCTGGAACCATTCTATCCACCTTAGATGTATTATCCTTGTATACGAGTATCAAACCGGACTTGGAACTACGAGCAGTGACTCGCCTCCTCCACAATAGGCCCGCCACCCAATGGCAACACACTAATATGCTTGATTCCATGATGATCTTGAACAATAATTTTTTCATGTTCATAAAACATTGGTACAAATAAATCAGGTGAGTAGCCATGGGATCCAAATTTCCACCGTCCTTTGCAAATTTGTTCATGGGCACTCTGGAAGCAGATTGGATTTGGGGTACTAGGGCAGGTCCTTGGATCGACTCCATTATATTTTGCTATGGTCAGGCACACAAGAGAAGTTGAATGAATTCTACATGCATTTGAATAGTAACACTCTTGACATGAGGTTTACCATGGAATCCAGCACATCCAAAATCACATTCTTAGATGTGGAACTTTATACCAAGGATGCCCAACTGCACAGTAGACTTTTTGTAAGGAAACCTCATGCAATGCAATCCTGCACGCAAACAGTTCCCACCGCACACACCAAATTCAGGCTATACCTTACGAGGAATTTCTGAGAGCTAGGAGGAATTGCAGTTACATACATGAAACACCAATTCATCAGGAGAGGCTACACATCTAACACCATTGGAATAGCTGAGAATGAGATGGTGAATGTAGACAGATCAGACACATTACGGACTAATATCCCTACACGACCACAACACCAACCTGTGAGACTGATTTAAATGGTTTGAACCATATTATCAGGAGAGGCTTCACCAAACACTGTGGAATTTTACAAGTGGACAAATCCCTTAAGGACTACATCACTAGCTACCCTCATATTACATTCAGGAGGGGTAAGACACTTAGAAACAGACTCAGCCCCTCTGTGCCACGGACCACCAATGACTCAACATGGCTCAGACAACATTATAGGCTTCTACAAATGTGGATATTGTGGGGTATGCAGATGGGCCAAACGTGGTATTGTAAATTTCACGAACTTTGACAAAAAAGATATGATATTAGGCACAACATTAACTGTAATTCTAGGTTTGTTGTATATATCATCAATTGCATGTGTGGGAAACTCTATCTGGGAAGCACTATAAGACCCTTAAAAGATAGAATCACTTAACATGTTAGAGCGCTCAAAAACAAGATTCCAGGTATCCAGTAGCACTACATGCAGCATTGTGTCTCCCACAACGAGTACAAAAACTTGCTTCCTTTTTTGTCATTGATGTAACACAAACAAGTGTGCGAGGTGGCAACAGGGAGCTCAGACTTAGACGCACAGAAGCCATTTGGATCATGCACCTGAATAAAGTCGAACATTGTGTAAATTGTGACTAAAAAATGCAATGTTTCCTAGGAGACTCACAATGAATGTCTACGAGCTGCCCCTCAAATACAGGAAGTCGAACGTGACATGTGTACATCATGACCAGTAGGTGGCTTGTGGCGTCTGTAGCTCATAAAAAAAATACAGTAATACATTCAAAATGAGACTATTTGTTGCAAACATGGATTATAGCTTGATTGAATCTCACTATTGCATATACACACCAGATAGTGGTGTTTTCGACAGGTTGAACATTACACATCTGGCATGTTGGATGTAGATATCACAGTTTTTATCTATGTCAACTTTAACATCTGTACTACTTATATCTGTATATTGATTGAATTTACAAGTTAATGTATTATATGAATATTTAGAACTCAGATGTGCTGCTCCTGAATAACACACACTGTAGCACACGCATTAAGTAGGTTAAACATAAAGATGATTTTTTGGCCTCCTTTTCACTTTCCACTTGTGTTTACCTACCTTTCTATCAACCTATAGAGAAACCGCTCTTTCTTGTTCTTTATCACTGTACAATATGAGCAGTAAGAATGTCCAGAAGCTTTTTCCAAACTGAAAGGTGGTGCTCATGACATTCCCTAGTCTAGGATACAAGCACCACAAATGTTGATTACAATGAGTTTTGTAATTGCAATTTATAATCACGTATGTGGAACAGAATACTAATTGACACTCCGAGACACTAAGCATGGGCGGAAAATCTGTTTCGCTCGCGGATTTTGCGGATTTTCGGTAAATTCGCAATCCGCGAGATTCGCGAATCTCCCGCAAAATCCGCAAATCCGCGAGCAGCGGATTTTATGGCTTGCTCGCACTGTTCGCGTGAGTTCGCGGCTTCCCAGTACAACTTTGCGCCCCGCGAATAAGCGCTAAATTGCAGAAATACGATCTTAGCAAAACTGAAACTACTTACCAGGTTCAAAAGTTCAGGCTCATCATTAGTAGCCATTTCCTGTAGTGCTTCCTGAGGGGCCCCTCCAGAGTTCAGTTGCCTACTTGCAACTATTATGTGACCCTGCTCTGAACCTCAGAATAGTTACACATATGCCACAAAGGTCCTGAATTACAGCTAAGGGAGACAAGCAGGAGCCAGGCTGGAAGTTCAAATCCATTAATCAGCCCCTAATTCATTATTGTCAGTTGGGGCAGGGCAGGTGTTGTAACTAATTTTGCAACAATGAAAGCACTTAGCAAGTGCAAAAGATCACTAATCAGGAAGCACTAAGGAAGCAGGTGCCAGCTAAAAAAATATTCTGTGACACATTAATCAGCCCCAAATTAATTCAGGTCACTTGAGGCAGGGAAGGTGTGCTTTGCTTTGCCGAAAATAATGTACACTGGACAACCAGAGGGTGCGGTGATGAAACAGAGGGTGGCATGGGTGGGCCAGAGGGTGGCATGAGTAGTCAGAGAGTGGCAGTGGTGACAGAGAGTGGCAGTGATGAAGAAGAGTGTCCCAAACAGGCTGGACACGTAGAAACAACACGTTCGCAAAACTTGCGACCCGACAGGTAAGTTCGCGTTTGCGAAATTGTACAAAACCCTCGCGAACTGGCAGAAACCCGCGCGAACACACAAAAAACAAAAATCCGCAAATTCACGAGAATTCGCGGATTACGAGTTCGCAAATCCGCAAAATTCGCGAACGCGAGATTCGCAAAATTCGCCCATGCTTAAGAGACACCATACACTTTTATTCCTGACTGCAATATGGGCAGCACGTGTTTGATACCCATCGCCCTTTTGCATTTCACTAGACGCAACATTTTTTTAATTGCCCACATAACGTGACACTTTTGAGGACTTTACAACCTCGCTTTCTCAATCATAATTATCGCGCCCTTGTGGATCTCTTGCCACCCACCAAACTGCTCCTATTTTTCCAAATCTACAACTCGAACGACTCAATCAGTTATATAACCTTTGGACACTTGATTGTATTGTCCGCTATTGTTCATTACTTTGAACAATAACTTTTTCACTCCTATCACAGTCGGGTGATTGCTCTAGTGTTTTCTACCCGGCCGAAAGCTTAAATATCACTTCCGGTTTCATATTCACGTGTCCACACCCGCAACACAGTGTACTGCCTTGAGGAGCCCGAGCACACACGCTACCGGTAAGAATTTGGCCCTGAACTCATGTTTTCTTGCTCCTTTTATCCACTCACTTCTAATTATATGATATTCCGATCTCGAGATACTGACATGAGATCTGGTCTCAGATCTACTTCTTGAACACAAATGCAATATTACACAGAAGACTCTTACGGCAGACCCGACGCTGGGATCCCAGTCATTATGGTAAATTTTGTGTCTCGGCAAACTGATTTCTTTTACACCAGCACTTGTTCTAATATCCTTCTCTTTCAGAGAGGGTAATTGTTCCTGCAATTTGTCATTCCTACTTAGGTTTTTTTGACAACACAGTCCACCAACCCAGGACTTCTTTTTGGCCAGCCGGGTTGGAATTATCACCGACTGAGCGGTAATTGCTAGTTTTTACGATAAATGTCCTGTTTTGGCAATCTAATTTCCTTGACACCAGCACTGTTCTATTATCCTTCTCTTTCAGAGAAGGTAATTTTTCCCGCAATTTGTCATTCCTACTTAGGCGGGTTGGAATTATCACCGGCTGAGTGGTAAGCGCTCGTTTCCCTCCCCCCTTTTGTTTTGAACATTACATCAATTGCGTCTTTTCACAAGTCACCTTGAGGTACTATCTTCATGGTACTCCTCCTCTTGTCAGTCTTGGTTGCCATCAGGGGCATACCAACAACCTCTCAAAGAACCATAGAACAGCCCTCAAACAATTACAAGAATGTGACCAAATAATAATAAAGCCAGCAGATAAAGGTGGGGGAGTGGTGGTAATGAGCAGCAATGATTACGACAAGAGGATGAAATCCCTGTTGGACGTTGCAGAACACTACAAACCAGTCCCATGGAACTCAATAGACATCCTAAAAAGAGATGTGGCCAGGTTTTTAAATCAGGGAAGAGAGAATAACTTGATTAGTGAGGATGAGTATAAATTCATGTTTAATACCAACCCCATAATACCGGCAATATATGGTTTGCCAAAGATTCATAAAAATGTACTAGACCCACCAATGCGACCAATCGTTAGCAGCTTGGGTTCCATACTAGAACCCCTGAGCAAATACGCAGATTTCTTCCTGAGACCGATTGTGCAGACCCAGAAATCATATCTCAAAGACACTGCCCATACCATCAGTATATTCGAGGGACAGAGCGTCAACAAGGTGACCCAGTTGCTGGTCACCTTGGACATTGAAGCTTTGTACACAAATAGCCCTCAAGACGACACGATCGAGGTGATGGCTTCAATTTTAAATGAGGTAGACCTAAATGGGGGTCATAAAGACTTCATTCTGGGTTGCATAGAATTGGTATTAAAGAATAACATTTTCTTATATAAGGAGGAACTATTCAAACAGGTCAAGGGGACCAGCATGGGGGCCACATGTGCCCCCAGTCTGGCCTGTTTACATGTAGGGTACTTTGAACTCAAGCATATCTATAATGAGATGGCACCATACTTTGAAAATGTCTCTCACTGGTACCGTTACATTGACGATATCATCTTTGTCTGGAACGGTGCCAGTGAAGACCTATTAACTTTTCTAGAATGGCTGAACATGGGAGATGAGAATCTCAAATTCACAGTACAATATAGCAACACCAGTGTAGACTTCCTTGACATAAAAATAAGAGACTCTGATGGAAAGTTGGAAGTAGAATTATTCTCAAAACCAACCGACAAAAATACCCTATTACAGTACCAGAGTAATCATCCTCGCTCACAGAAGGATAATATTCCCTTCAGAGAATTTTTAAGGTTACGACGAAATTGTAGTAACCTAAACGATTTCTAGCACCATGCAGAAAGAATGGAGAAAAAGCTAAAGGAACGAGGTTATCCAAAAAAGCTGGTGAAACAATCATTAAAACGAGCAAGAATCTATGACAGAGACCACCTACTTAATATCAATAAAGAAAAAAAGAATACAGTCCAAGATAGAATAATATTTGTAAGCCAATTCTCAGGAGCAAGTAACCAAATAAAAAACATAGTAAATCGTAACTGGAAGATCTTGAACGATGGTCTAACAGTTCCGATACCGAAACCAATGTTTTCGTTCAGACGGAACCAAACCATTAAAAACGCCTTAGTACATACATATAAGAGAACAGAAAACAGCTTCCAGAGTACCCTTAACAATACCAAAGCGACAGGGAACTACAAGTGTGCTCAATTTGTCCAAATTGCATAGAGACTAAATCCCTGAACTTCAATGGAAAAAATCTATCCTCAAAAACACTTAACAACTGCAGGAGCAAGAGTGTTATTTATCTACTCATCTGCCCTTGCGGACTAGGGTATGTGGGAGAAACAGGAAGGGAGCTCAGGATTAGACTCTTAAAACACAGATCATCTATAAAAAACAAAAAAGAAAATGCACCCCTGACCGACCATTTTCTAAAGCATAACCATGGATATAACGACTTTTCATGGTATATTTTAGAGAAGGTAAGCATCAGCCGGAGAGGGGGTAACCTAGAAGCAGTGAGAAAAACTCGTGAACAATGGTTCATGTGTTACTTGAATACAGTGGGCACAGGCCTTAATAATAGAGAAGAATGGATGAGATTGATAGTCCAGAAATAAACTGTACATAAATAAACACATAAATAAATACCGAAATAACAACGCGCCAGAGCAAATAGTATCTTTATTTAGAGTAAAAAAAGAAAAAAGATCAATAAACCTAATTAAGCTAATGGCAAGGAATGTCAGACGATCGCTAATGATAATTCTAAACGGGCAATAATAAATAAGAAGTCGGAATTTAAAACCATATGTATAACGCATTTTGCGTACAAACAAGGTATAGAAAACGTTTCCGCCGGATAGGGCAACACGAAAGAGAGGCTTGGTATTCCTGGCCAATAGGGTACAAGGAAACTTTTCACTTCCGGAGTGAATAGAAAAATGGGAGAGGATTTCCGGGTAAGATCTAGATAGCGGGAGGTTTAATGTAAATCAGCTGAACTAATGCCACGTAAATCAATTAGCTAGGAGCTCCGACCGTATAAAAAACAAATGTGGCCGGACCACAGATAGCTACCGGCGAGGCATTTGGAGACCGCGGAAGGAAAAAACAGAGATTGCGGCAGGACCCAGTGCTAGCGTTTTTTAAGGTAATCAAGACCATTTCCCTAAATTTGAGAGATAGGCGCCGACAGTGAGCGGACTGTATAATGGGAGGGTAGATATAAATAAATAAATTCCCGTTTCTATTGTTAACCAGAAACGATTTTACCAGAGCGAGGGGCCCCAAGAGAAATTATATCGGCTGTACGGAAAGCTGGGAGTCCTCAACCCCCCACCGCTTTTTGTAAGTGACAACTTCTTCCGTATTTAATAGTTTCAATTTACCAAAAAAGGAGTTCCAGTTTTAAATAATATCCATTTATTCTGAATAGAACGACTCGAGCAGAGCAAGACTTTATAAAGAGGAACCACCTTAGCCGCAGGATTAATAAAAGAAGATCCAACCTACCCCTTCCATTAATGTAAGTAAAAAAGATGCTACACCCATTAGATGTAGGGACTGACGCACTAGACATTTTTTTAACTCAGATATTTAGAGTTTTTTCTTCTTTCGATTTCCAGTTCAGAAGAAACTAAATAGTACACAACAAAATTACCAGAGGAATATAAAACCGAGAGGATCCATCAGGGAAGTAATAACCAAAACCCCAAAAGGTATGTGTATGGGTTGAGAACTATCTGCCAGCACAATAGAAGCTATAACTAGATAGAACAAACCTGATATCACACTCTGTTTTCAGAATCAGAAAGGGAACATTATATCTCCCAGAGACATCAGGATATTAACTGAAGCCCGAACAGGAAAAAAAAGACCATCGTGTTTTTTAAAAATAATAAGGTAAAAACAGTGCAACATAATCAAGGTAGCCAAATCTAGTATAAAGAGATATAAGATCTTGACAAAGAAAGGAATCATAATAATAAAAAAAACCCTCTTTCCTTCATCCACAGCTCTGGGCTCAAAATAAAACATAACCAGAAGAAAATTAGGACAAACGGAAGAGATGAGTTAAAGATGATATAAGGTGAATAACATAACAATTGTTATAGACCGGCCCAAAAGGATGGGAACAATACAGTGGGTTACTAGAACACAACCTAGGAGAAACATAAAGAGCCCACATATAAGAAAAGAGAAATATATGAAAATGCTATAAGTAAACAACGTATTACAATGAATGATCACAATGGTTGTTTTTTTTCCTATGTTTCTAAAGTGCCAAGAAAATCTTTTGCTATGAGCTTACAAGTAGATATGTATGGAATTATCGATAGAATAGATACAACGCAAGGCAGCATTATTGATAATCGAATGTGATTATAGCCATATGACTGTATAAAATAGGCTTACTTTATCGCTAAAAATATACTTATCTAAAGTACATCTATTTACAGGTTTTCTTGAAAAACGGCAACCATCCAGTGCCTGATAACAGGAGAAGAGGCCTATCACTTTTGGTCTTGAAAAAGATGGTCAATTAAAAATAAACCATTGAAACGCGTCGACGCTGAATGCTCACACAATCAAGAGATTGAGCTTACTCCATAGATTACAAAATAATTATGTATCCTGGAGTGGTTTCTAAAAATCAGGTTCCCTGATGTGTATTTAAATGACAAAGAATACTGTCTGTTTTGCTCTCTCCTAACCCTTTCTCTTGATCCATCTTGCCTTCTTTCAATAATTTCCCTTTTTTTAATTAGGAAATCCTGTTTTATGAAAGGATTGATTTTAACTTGAAGTAATGATATTATAACTGTCTTTTGATGCATTTGATGATGTCTTGTTTTTAACTTTGTATACAAACAAAATAATTTTTTTTAAATAAAAAGATAACCGAAAGAAAAATGTTTGATGTGATAACATCTATTTCTTATATTTGGGCTACAAATGACGTATATGTATACATTTCATTACAAGACAGGAGGCTAACATTATGCATTAATCTTTTTAATGCAGCTCACAGCCGCTTACATCACAAAGGTTAAGAATAGAACTAAATGACATAACAGTGTCCATAAAAGGCGTGTGCCAAGATAAATCAGCCTCTTTTAAATGCGGCTCACAACAGATAAGTAACCTCTTACAATCCTTCTAACTTTATACCAGTTTGCCAACTATGACTGTACCTTTATTCTGACATGATGTTTAACTTTATTATTTAACCTTTTACTGTCATTACTAGCTGGTAAAAATGTCTATTTCCACGTTTTTTACCTACTTTCTTGTGTGACTTGCTCCCAACTTTCCCTCCGATCGCTGCCTCTCCCCACGATCTCCACCCTTCATCCCCTCGACTTCCAATCTATGGTTGTCGCGTGTTCTCCCAAATCCGTCTCTCCTGCGTTTTCCTGCGCTTTTCATGCGCTTTACTGCAAACCCCTCTCTCTCCTTCGCCACCCACAGCATTATTCTCTGCTTATTACCGACTCCTTAAGGCGCGAACAAACGCAAGCTTTGTCGCTATTTATCCATTTACCGCCGATGCACTCGCGCCCCTCAAACGCGTACAAACGCGATCTCTAAATCCTTCGCGACTCTGAGGAATGAACCCTAGCAACGGCGGCGCGACGCGCTACGTCTCCTAAGGGTCATTCCTCCGTCGCCATGCATCAGCTGCTCGAGCGCTTCGGTTATTTTACGGACTGCCCCACGATACAGCTGTTCCTTCACCGCAAGCCCTTACTTACATTTCTACGCGCCCATACTCTAATTAGAGCGCATCAGCTGCCTTCTAAGGCTTAAAATCCCTATCTCTTAATCGGCATTTACTGGCTCATTTTACTGGCTCATAAAAAAAAAAAAAAAAAAAACATTCTGGTAAGGGGACCCAGAAGGTCAAGAAGGTAGTCTTGACATGTTTTAAGTGCTCTTTCTAGACCTTTTCTTGGGTCCTTGCCTAGTTTGAATAGGAACTTGATTAAGTCGGGGTCTAGATTGGGAGTCTGGCAGACTTTCCCTTCAATGAATGGACGGGGGCACTCGGATCTCATGGTGTTGCGAGATTCTCTTTGAAGAGAGTTCCTCAGCCATTTAGTGACGAATTTGGCTACGTGGTCATGGGGGTACCACCTTTTGCTGTTGGGGTGGGAGATGTTTTCTGGGGAGAACATTTCGGTACCGAGAGGATCAAAGATCGCGTCCTTTGACGAGGGGGAGGAGTTCGCCTCAGAGGGAGGGTTAAAATCCCATTCATCGGTATTTTGTTTGTCAAGGTCTAGGACGAATTCGTCCTCAGGATCCAGGAAGAATTCGTCTTCCTCTGAACTAGAGTTGGCGCTTGTTAAGTTCATGCCGCTATGGGCAACATTACCTTTTGGGGCGCTTAGGCCTCCCATGCTTTTTGAGGTGCTTGGACCTCCCATGCCTTTTGAGGTGCTTGGACCTCCCATGCCTTTTGAGGTGCTTGGACCTCCCATCTCAGATGAGGTAGCGCGACCTCCATCAGTATTCATACAGTGTTTAATTTTTTTGGTAGATTTGGAGTGATCAGCTTCCGGGTCTGAAGTGTCATCATCAGGTAGAAGGGACCTTTTATTGGACATAAGTTCACGGAATGTATTTAACATACAGGTCCTCATCTCCTTTTGGAGGAAGGATTTGAAATTATCGGAGTTATGGTTGGGGGAGCTTGCCATGGCGTCATCTGATTCTAGATCGGACATGACAGGTAAGTAGGATTACAGGGTTTGGAATTAGCTCCCTTAATATTTCCTTTTTTTTATGTTTATATCAGGGGCAGGAAGCTTAAGCTAAATTAAATAGATATATTGTTTTTTTTTTTTTTTTTATGAGCCAGTAAAATGAGCCAGTAAATGCCGATTAAGAGATAGGGATTTTAAGCCTTAGAAGGCAGCTGATGCGCTCTAATTAGAGTATGGGCGCGTAGAAATGTAAGTAAGGGCTTGCGGTGAAGGAACAGCTGTATCGTGGGGCAGTCGGTAAAATAACCGAAGCGCTCGAGCAGCTGATGCATGGCGACGGAGGAATGACCCTTAGGAGGCGTAGCGCGTCGCGCCGCCGTTGCTAGGGTTCATTCCTCAGAGTCGCGAAGGATTTAGAGATCGCGTTTGTACGCGTTTGAGGGGCGCGAGTGCATCGGCGGTAAATGGATAAATAGCGACAAAGCTTGCGTTTGTTCGCGCCTTAAGGAGTCGGTAATAAGCAGAGAATAATGCTATGGGTGGCGAAGGAGAGAGAGGGGTTTGCAGTAAAGCGCATGAAAAGCGCAGGAAAACGCAGGAGAGACGGATTTGGGAGAACACGCGACAACCATAGATTGGAAGTCGAGGGGATGAAGGGTGGAGATCGTGGGGAGAGGCAGCGATCGGAGGGAAAGTGGGGAGCAAGTCACACAAGAAAGTAGGTAAAAAACGTGGAAATAGACATTTTTACCAGCTAGTAATGACAGTAAAAGGTTAAATAATAAAGTTAAACATCATGTCAGAATAAAGGTACAGTCATAGTTGGCAAACTGGTATAAAGTTAGAAGGATTGTAAGAGGTTACTTATCTGTTGTGAGCCGCATTTAAAAGAGGCTGATTTATCTTGGCACACGCCTTTTATGGACACTGTTATGTCATTTAGTTCTATTCTTAACCTTTGTGATGTAAGCGGCTGTGAGCTGCATTAAAAAGATTAATGCATAATGTTAGCCTCCGTGTCTTTAATGAAATCCAGATTCTCTGGTCATGTAAATAGGAGAATCGCAATTCTAGGATATCTATAGATTCTCCAAGGGATCTTCTTTTTGTCTACTAGTTACTAGTACCCCAATCCCTTGGTTGCAAGGGGTCTCTCCCATATTTTTACACCTCCCCCTCTTTCTCCTTTCTTTTTTACACGTGCAGACTACCAAGACTCTTTCTCCACCATACAGGTAGAATACAATGTTCTCCTTCGTGCATTTTCCACCACATTTTTCTTTATATCATGAATTTTTCAGGTTTCAAATCTTAGGGCCCGATTAGGATGGCGGACTGACCAGCGTCCGTCCGCCATCCCCGAGGTGGAGGGACCGTCCGCAGGGGCTGCGGCGTTCCCTCTCTCGGAATTAGGATGTGACCGCCACCCTGGCGGTCACATCCCCTATATTTAACATTGCGGCGGATGCTGCTTCAAGCAGCACCCGCTGCAAGGTTAAATGTACATGTTTTCCTTTGCATGCACAAAGCGGCAGGCACCGCCTGGTGCCTGCCGCTTCGTGCATGCAAAGGCAGGGGGGTACCATAGGCACCCCCCCATGTGCACCCCCCACCCCCCAACACCCCTGGGGGCCCGCAACGGGTCCCCATACTCAAACTCCACATGCTTTTCTATGGCGGAAAACCCGCCGGGGAAAAGCAGGTCTCCGCCGGCATCTAATATGGCTGGCGGTGTCTGATAGACAAAAAGCGGCGGATGGAAAAACGACCCCCCAGCCATCCTAACCTGTGTCCGCAGCGGTGAATCCGCATCCTCCGGGCCGGCGGTGGCTTCCGCCGGCCCGGAGGTTGCGGATTCAGCGCAATCATAATCGGGCCCTTAATTTGTACCTTCATGTCCCCCATTTTAATTGAAAGATTTGATACGTTTAGGCTCTTAATTAGTCATTTGAAGGGTCTGTTAGAATAAACATTTACATTTACACTGATTAGCGTTACCAATATCTGTTTTTTTATCTGTCACAATTTGCAAGGTGATTAGTGTTTCCACCTATAAGAGTGTGATGTCACCACAAACTAAACATGTTTGCTACCCTTTTATGTATACCTTCCACAAAATACGTATCATCCATATACTTTTTATCCTTCCTAGCCCTGAGGAAGCAGTGGAATTAATTTTCACATGCGCCGAAACACGTGTTGGCTGGTTTCTGTTTTGTCTCAATGAAAATTGAATAAAAGACAAAGCAACACTCTACCAAAAAGGACATGGACCATTATTTCTAATTCATTAAGATTGTGTGAACACATACACACTGTATAATTACCTTCGTGTGTGCCTAGGTTTATGTTGAAATTCGTAACTGTGTGGGATTTTCCTACACTGAATTGAGGGGTTATAGAGATTATCCCCAGACTGGCTATAATTAATATTGTTTGTGATTTGGCAGTGGTACCTTGGCCTTGGCCATCTAGACTATCACATTTTGGGTCTTTATGGGTCGATATAAGACCTATCTTTCCTTTAGGGTTATCCGCCACTGTTTGTCTCTCCTTGCAACCTCTCTTCCTCTTCGGGAATGCCGAACTATCAGATGTGTGAAGGGGGGGGGGGGGGGGGAAAGTTGAATGAGCATGTCGTGTTCAGATTCTAATGCATTATCATGGTGCCTAGGTGTTCAGTGGGGCACAGTGGGGGCTACTTCTACAGATTGAGCAGGCTCTCCCTGTAGGATTCTACTACTGTTACCTATCTGTTCCCCTACCATTGTGCCAGGGCCCAGGGATATGCAGCATTCTGTCCTATCAATTTCATCAGTGATTGCACTGACTGCTCGCACTAAAAAATGAGTCGATTGTAGTGCATGGGTTATTGGTTATGGCTTTTTGGATCTTGCCCTTGGTCATGGTGGCTTCCCAGGCATTATTCATGTATAGAATATAAACTAGTATAATCTATAAAACAATACACACTAAGTTTCAATATACAGTGCCTAGTGCGAAAGTACAAGGTGCAAGGGTCAAAGTGCTAAGTGCTAGGATGTTATAGTCAATACAGTACACAATACAATCTGCAAATGCAAAGGAGCAAAAAGAACTATGATTAAAGTGCATGGTGCAAGGATTAGTCATCCACTTCATCAATTAGCAAACAGAAGGAATGATGCTGTCTTAACAGACCATTATCCCCTGAAGTCAATGGGAGCATTTTCTTCACAAAATGTCTTAATAAATAGTCCTCCACCTATGCCTAAGAAGAAGAGGAGAATTAAGCGCAACTGATGACAGCCTGTTAATGTAAGCACAGCACAGTCCACACAGTACAAGATCACATAGGCAGTTTGTCAGCAATACAAAAAAACATTTGGTGCTACTTGTGAGAAGTTGGCCTGGTATATGATGCTCACTAGTTCTAGTGATCACCTTGTACCATGCCAAGCAAACCTTATAGACCAGTTATCCTAGTGGTAACGTGGACAAAACAGTCTTAGGCTAAACTCTGAAAGGCATGTGAAGCCAGCTGTATTACCATACACAATCCCCTTGAATACCAGATTAAAGGACACCACACAGATATATATTGAAAATATATATATATATTTATTAACTACAAATATCCCCTGAACTCTTTATGAGCACAGAAGCACAAGCGTTAAACAAAACACAGTTTAAAATACACAAAAGTTGCACAATATGGATGAGCCCTAGGGACCACCTAAACCATATACTAAGAAAGTGGTATAAGAGATACCAATCGAAAAGGAAATAGGCTAGGGCCTTGGGAATCGCTGGAGCTGATCGGGACTAGCAGTGACTAAGTCGGGAAAGGCCCGCGGGACTCGGGTGCAGTGTTTAAAGTGCACGCACTCACCAATGCTAAGTCTATGGTGCGTAAAAGTTGCAAAGTTAGTTATTTAGGAACCTTCCGAATGACCTAGAAAGCTGAAACTTAAGACACAGACACTAGAGATGTGTACCAGTGTGAGAACACCGGCGTTGCTGAGTTACCTCACCTACAGGACGCGGGTGCATAGGGTCGAAGTAGTGTCGGGTTTCGTCACGCTGGTCGATGGTGCTTGGAGCTGAAGATGCTGCAGGCGGCTCGATGTGAAGAGTTCCGGTGGATCCAAGGGAGGATCTGAAGTTGTGAAGACCTGAAAGCAGAGGGGACAATGTTCAAAGTCACTAGCCAGTGACTACCATGGAACCAGATTGGAACCAGGCGATGTCGGGTGCAAACAGGCAATGAGGTGTAGCTTCTCTCTGCAGCCACGTGGACAAGAAGAGGTCGAGGATGTCCAGGAGTCAATCACAAGCTGTCCCAAGCAAGCTTCTCGCTGTTGGCGGGGTCGGCAACTTGATTGGAGCAAACAGGCCTTGGCTAATGCAAGCCACGCAGGAATCAAAAAAGGCTTATCACTCGGACCAGCAAGGTCAGAGCGGGTGCTCCCTTTTACACGAGTGAGGGCAAGTCTAGAGCAACCAGACCTGCAGTGTACTTTGTAGGTTTTATTGCCAAGATGGCCGCTGACCACGTGGCAAATGGCCGGGATGGCGCGTCAAGTGGCACAATGCAAAAGGGCCCCACGCAGATCGTGGAGATGCTGGGGGGCTGATCTTCGGTGCAAGGACTGCTCGGTGGTGGGACTTCTCAGTCCCCAAATCACAATGTCGAGAATGCCTCAGATGCTGCGCAGTCAGCTTCTCGGGGGACTTTCAAGAGGTCCGGTCCCACGTCTCTCGGTGCCTCCACGGGTCCCTTCTTTGCAGGGACTGTGGATCGGGCTGTGAAAAGTCTGGAAGTCTGGGTCTTGTCAGGCTCTGGGCTCCGGCTCCGGCGGGAGGCGGCAGAAAAGCAGACATCGAGTTGCTGGATGGTGCCTGTGTTCACAGGGTGGCCACTCCTAGGCCACAAGGGAGATGCTCTTCAGTCTTCTGTGCAGCAGAATGTCGAAGTCCAGTTGTCTTCTTAGTTTCAAGTTGATTCAGGATGATCTGAGGTGCTATGGCACTGCTCCCACTCTTATTCCCAATCTGAGGGGTGGATCACCTGCTAGGTTCCTCCTCTGGGTGGGACCAGGAAGGGGGGCGGTTACACCCCCTTTCCTTTGTCCAGCTCCTCGCCAGGCCTGGGTCTGGAAAGTCCCAGGACCGGTTTGGACTGGCTTATGCACGGGGACACCTTGTGTGCCCCGGGCATGTCTCAATCTATTCAGCCCTGTCCTACCTAATACACAAAATCCTGTCTGGGGTGGTGCTCGCACCTCCCAAGGCAGGAAACCCTTTGTCCGAGCCTCCTCGCGCTGGAAGAACTCCCAGCAGCAGGAGGTCAGACTTGTGTCTGTGGTGGCAGCGTCCATTTTGTGATGCTGAGGCTCTGGTTAACTTTAACCGGGGTTAAGGCTACGAACATGTCGTGTCCCTCTAGAAGGGTGGAATGCTATCCCCGTCGACAAAACTGTCGAGGGGATAGTATTCCAAATCGTATGACACCTTACTCGACATGTTTTGATAAAGCCAAACCAAAGTTAGCATATAACCGCGAGGATTTTAATGCACTTAAGAGTATATGGTATGGCAATATCCCGGAACAGCTAAGGGAGTGGTTCCCGAAAGCTGCAGACAGGCTCAGCTCATGCTAGAGCACCATCTTACGTATTTCCAAGCACTCTGCCTCCAGGATTGATGAGGCCTTCCATAGGAGTGGCTGATAGGAACATATGTGTCCAGTTAAGTTTAGATATAGGGATACCATATCTAAGTAAGAGGTGATTACACCAACTTTCCCCAGCTGAGTGATCAGCCAGTTGTGTCAAATATGGAGGCCAGGCCAGGGGTGGCACAATACATGCTGCAGCCCCTGATAGGCCTTGGAAACACCTATGCCCTGGGTACCTAGGGTACACTGTTACAGCGGCCAATAAGGTGAACCAGTTCCAATTCGTAATGCACCTAGAGTGCATTGGCAGTAATTTAGAGAGAGAACAGCAGGCTGTGGGTCTGATTAGCAGGCCCACAGCCACATTAAGTCATAAACCAGTGAAGCAAAAAGCAAAAATTTGGGGTGACCATAGGATAGCAGACCCTACTCTCCTACATAACCCCCCCCCCCCCCAAACGCAGGGACATTAGACTAACCTTGACCAGTTGTGTCTTCATGTTCTAAGTGGAAGTACCTGGAGAGACCATCTGCGTTGCCATGGTCAGTCCCTGGGCGGTGCTCCACTGTAAAGTCCATCCCCTGTAGGGAAATGGACCACCTGAGTAGTTTGGGGTTTGGACCCTTCATCTGATTAAGCCACAAGAGGGGCTTATGGTCGGTCTGAATCTTGAAGTGAGTGCCAAACAAGTATGGTCTCAACTTCTTCAGGGCCCACACCACAGCAAAGGCCTCCCTCTCAATGGCTGACCAACGTTTTTCTCTGGGGCTCAGCTAAGCATGGGCGGAAAATCCGTTTCGCTCGCGGATTTTGTGGATTTTCGGTAAATTCGCAATCCGCGAGATCCGCGAATCTCCCGCAAAATCCGCAAATCCGCGAGCAGCGGATTTTATGGCTTGCTCGCACTGTTCGCGTGAGTTCGCGGCTTGCCAGTACAACTTCGCACCCCGCGAGTAAGTGCTAAATTGCAGAAATACGATCTTAGCAAAACTGAAACTACTTACCAGGTTCAAAAGTTCAGGCTCATCATTAGTAGCCATTTCCTGTAGTGCTTCCTGAGGGGCCCCTTCAGAGTTCAGTTGCCAGTTGCAACTATTATGTGACCCTGCTCTGAACCTCAGAATAGTTACACATATGCCACAAAGGTCCTGAATTACAGCTAAGGGAGACAAGCAGGAGCCAGGCTGGAAGTTAAAATCCATTAATCAGCCCCTAATTCATTATTGTCAGTTGGGGCAGGGCAGGTGTTGTAACTAATTTTGCAACAATGAAAGCACTTAGCAAGTGCAAAAGATCACTAATCAGGAAGCACTAAGGAAGCAGGTGCCAGCTAAAAAAATATTCTGTGACACATTAATCAGCCCCAAATTAATTCAGGTCACTTGAGGCAGGGAAGGTGTGCTTTGCTTTGCTGAAAATAATGTACACTGGACAACCAGAGGGTGTGGTGATGAAACAGAGGGTGGCATGGGTGGGCCAGAGGGTGGCATGAGTAGTCAGAGAGTGGCAGTGGTGACAAAGAGTGGCAGTGATGAAGAAGAGTGTCCCAAACAGGCTGGACACGTAGAAACAACAAGTTCGCAAAACTTGCGACCCGACAGGTAAGTTCGCAAATTGCGAAATTGTAAAAACCCTCGCAAACTGGCAGAAACACGCTCGAACACAAAAAAAAAAACGCAAATTTGCGGGAATTCGCGGATTTTGCGGATTGCGAGTTCGCAAATCCGCAAAATTCGCGAACGCGAGATTCGCAAAATTCGCCCATGCTTAGGCTCAGCCTTCTGCTAATGAAAGCAATGGGCTGGTCTTGACCATCTACATTGAGCTGTGAAAGCACTGCTCCCACTCCCAACTCAGAAGAATCTGTTTGTACAATGAACTCTCTTGAGTAGTCAGGACTCTTCAGGATAGGTGCAGAGCACATGGCCTTCTTCAGGTCATCAAATGCCTTTTGACAGTTTACTGTCCACTGAACCTTTTTGGGCATCTTCTTGGATGTCAGATCATTAAGAGGAGTCACAATAGACCCATAGTTCTTAACAAACTTCCTGTAGTACCCAGTCAGGCCCAAGAAAGCTCTGACCTGAGCCTGGGTAGTTGGAGGGGACCAGTCCTTGATGGTCTGGATCTTACTCTCCAGTGGTTGAACTTGGCCTCTACCTACAAGGTGGCCCAGGTATACATTTACTACAACAAAAGGTATCCAGGAGTCACAACCATGTTTTTATACTTTAGACTGACCACCATACGACCTACAAATTAGATTGTGAGTTAAATACTATTCGTATGTAAATACCATTCAACTACTCATACATTTAGCATGCAACCAGGGTAGGAATTTTTCCCATCAATTGCCGTTCTGTACCACCACTATCACAACATTTGGGTCCTCCTTACCCAGGAGTTAGTACGAAGATAGTCACACTATTTGAAAAGTGAAGACTGTGTGAGTGAGGAGACTGATGTTATTCGTTTCGCTAGGTGGTGTCAGTATGGTGTTGGTGTGATATTAACAACTGAAAGAAAGCAGTGCATGTGAAAAAGGGGGTGTGGTGAGTAAAATTAGGTGGAACTGAGTAGAATAAATGTTTTATTGTTTTCTCTCAGACCCCTAAGTTTAAAAACAAGTGAACAGTAGATTTAACATAATATCTACTAGCAAGTGGTCGACATGTTTCTGCATATAAACGGAAAATATCCTATGCATTCTTCAGGACCTCGATGTTGCTACTGCTTGCATGACTTAGTGATAAAGAAAATAAAAAGGGAAAAATATCACCTGATTGTCAGGTGTTGATTCTCCACCACAATCTAAAACAGTCATATGGATGAGGAAAGAGAAAAGAGAAAAACAAGCATATTTGTCAAAGAATGCACTCCTTAGTAGCGATATTCTTGTGGTCATGTATATACAATTTGATTGACATGATATCACTCACCCAGTGTTTGTGGGGCTGGCGCCTCACCTCACCTGGCTGCAGCTCAGGTAAATAAGGAGCACCGCTCTGTTTAGCAAAATACAATCATAGAAACACTCAACCAATTCAAAAAACAAGGCAAGAAATGTTACGTTATGTCTTAACTCTTACATTTAAAAATACATATGTGGATAAATAAACTTATCCCGAATCTTTACTGATGGAGCAAATGGGAGGCTCGTGCATACAATGTTAGGTCTTGGTTCTGTTATACCTTAACTCGAGCAAATTACTATGTAGAAATGAATTAATGTGTAAAAATAGGTTTATATTTTACACAAAAACCCGTTACAAGTCTTCGGATTCAAAACATGTATCGTCCCTGCCACGGACAAAAAATGACACGGTAACTTTGGTATGGGCGTTTTCAAGTAAACCGCCCGGGCGTTTAATGTTAGGAAGCCGCGGGATCGTATTCTGTTTAACGTGGCACTTTTGTTGAGGTGGCCGGCACTGCTGCCAAAGAGAGAACCTCTCACACGCTTACCTCTCCGTCGGTGTCTCCCAACGTTCCTCTGGGCTATTCTGGGGAGGCACCGAACGAAAGAAAAGGCGGGTATTTCAACAGCGAACAACATACAAGTGTGATGGGTTCTGGGAATGGTAGTTTCCATTTGTCGAATTAGCGGAAAAAAAAGTCGAACACTTTAATTTTTACCCCTTTAGATGTTATTGTCAGCGTATTTATAGTGTATGACAAAGGGACCTCTTTTTTATAATTAAAGCAAAGCAAACAACTCATATAGATATCAGTGTCTTTTTTGCAATGTGCGTATCATAGGTAGTCAAACGGTGTAGACATCAAGGAATGTGTGTCTTGAATGGTACAAAGATATCGATTTGCAGAAATATCTTGTTTACACCCACTCATTTAAGGAAATGCTCCCAGATAGTATCAGAACCTATTATAGTGACATCCAAGGTATGGGTTCATTAAGACCCTCTTTGTCACTGTTCAACTTGTAGACCCACTTCTGTTCAATTTTAAACAGAAATTTGCCTATATCTGGACAGTGGTCTGGTATATTAGGTTGTTCCAGTATGGTCCATGTGAAATCATTGGGGCCATGACCCTTTTCCAAAAAGTGAGCTGTTAGGCGTATCGCCTGTTTGCGGCATCGGACAGTGCTTTTGTGTTCACCAATTCTAATTTTCGTTTTTCGAGTCGTCATGCCAACATATCTTTTAGGGCATGGACAGGTGATCATGTAGATGGTATTTTCACTATTACAATTGGTGAATTTGCGCTGTTGCCATGGGCGCATAGTAAGCATGGGCGGAAAATCCGTTTCGCTCGCGGATTTTGCGGATTTTCGGGAAATTCGCAATCCGCGAGATTCGCGAATCTCCCGCAAAATCCGCAAATCCGCGAGCAGCGGATTTTGCTCGCACTGCTCGCACTGTTCGCGTGAGTTCGCGGCTTCCCAGTACAACTTCGCGCCCCGCGAATAAGTGCTAAATTGCAGAAATACGATCTTAGCAAAACTGAAACTACTTACCAGGTTCAAAAGTTCAGGCTCATCATTAGTAGCCATTTCCTGTAGTGCTTCCTGAGGGGCCCCTCCAGAGTTCAGTTGCCAGTTGCAACTATTATGTGACCCTGCTCTGAACCTCAGAATAGTTACACATATGCCACAAAGGTCCTGAATTACAGCTAAGGGAGACAAGCAGGAGCCAGGCTGGAAGTTAAAATCCATTAATCAGCCCCTAATTCATTATTGTCAGTTGGGGCAGGGCAGGTGTTGTAACTAATTTTGCAACAATGAAAGCACTTAGCAAGTGCAAAAGATCACTAATCAGGGTGCACTAAGGAAGCAGGTGCCAGCTAAAAAAATATTCTGTGACACATTAATCAGCCCCAAATTAATTCAGGTCACTTGAGGCAGGGAAGGTGTGCTTTGCTTTGCCGAAAATAATGTACACTGGACAACCAGAGGGTGTGGTGATGAAACAGAGGGTGGCATGGGTGGGCCAGAGGGTGGCATGAGTAGTCAGAGAGTGGCAGTGGTGACAGAGAGTGGCAGTGATGAAGAAGAGTGTCCCAAACAGGCTGGACACGTAGAAACAACAAGTTCGCAAAACTTGCGACCCGACAGGTAAGTTCGCAAATTGCGAAATTGTAAAAACCCTCGCGAACTGGCAGAAACACGGGCGAACACAAAAAAAAGAAAATCCGCAAATTCGCGGGAATTCGCGGATTTTGCGGATTGCGAGTTCGCAAATCCACAAAATTCGCGAACGCGAGATTCGCAAAATTCGCCCATGCTTAGCGCATAGTTCCTATGTCTACGGTAGTTGACTTTGTTGTTTGGGGACATGCCGAACATTTTCTGCAAGGATGATGTCCTTGTACGGGCGGTAAATCCCACAGGGTGCCAACTTGTCTGGGTAATTTGCTTTTCGGTCTAGTATGAACCAATTGATCTTTTATGTTGGGTCCTCTCTTAAAGGCAAAGAGGGGAGGAGGTAAAGTGTCTCCACTTGTATTCAAAATAGACCAGTGTTTAGTTATAGTTTTGCGAACCTGGTTAGATTTTGTGTGAAAGGTATTCACAAATGTCATCCTTTTGGTTTTTTCTTTTGGGGTGGCAATGTCCAAAAGGGCGTCCCTGTTGTTATTTGACGCCCTTTTCTTAGATTGGCGAATAATCTTAGTGGGGTAATTCTTTTCACGCATATGTTCAGATAGTGTCTCTGAGTGTTTTTCTAAGGCTTCTTCTGTAGAACAATTCCTCTTAAGCCTGAGAAATTGCCCAAAGGGCAAATTCTCCCTGAGAGCTCTGGGATGACAACTCTCAAAGTTGAGGAGCGCGTTCCGTGCCATCGGCTTCCTGTATAGCTCTGTTGTTAGTCCATCATTTGTTGCCGATATCAGAAGGTCCAAGAAGTGCAGTTCCTTTTTGCTGAATTCCACTGTGAACTTCAGGAATTCATTACAATTGTTTAACCAGTTGTGAAATTCCAGTAGGCTGGCCTCAGAGCCTCTCCACACGACAAAGATGTCATCTATGTACCGCTTCCAAACAAGAAGCGTACATAGTAGGGGTTGTCCTGATTCAGTACCTTTGTCTGTTCCAGCACATGGACGTATAGATTCGCTAGACTGGGCGCGAAAACACTGCCCATACTAGTTCCAGAGATCTGGAGATAGGTGGTGTCTTCAAATTTAAAATAGTTTTCTTTCACAGCCAGCTCAGCTAGGTCCATGATGAAGGCAGCTGGGGTTATAGATTGAAGATCCCTCTCTTGTAGTATGTTACCCACAACTTCCAGGGTCTCTGTCTGGGGGATTGATGTATATAAAGATTCTAAATTAAATTAGACGAGTAGATCCGTAGAGGTGTCAAAGTCTATGCTGGGCAGTAGTCGTAGCATATCTTTCGTATCTTTAAGATACGTTGGCATCTCTTTAACTATAGGGTTCAGAAAATAATCCACAAATGTGGATAATGGCTCCAAAACTGACCCTATGCCGGAGATGATTGGTCTCCCTGGAGGCGGTCTCTGTGGTTTATGTACCTTTGGCAGGCAGTAGAAGTAAGGGACCGATGGATGAGAGGTACATAATTATTGGCCCTCTTGAGGGGTAATCCACCCTTCTGACGTTGCCTCTTACACTAGTTGACTGATCTTGGTCTTCAATCTTTCTGTGGGGTCATCTTTTAAAGGTAAGTATGACTTCCGATCTTGTAGCTGCCTTAGACATTCCTGTCTATAGGTCTCTGTGACTAGGATGACAATTGCACCGCCTTTGTCTGCAGGCTTTATTGTGATGGCTTCATTAGTTGTTAAAGCCTGCCGAGCTGATCTTTCTTTGTTGGGTAGATTGACAAAGGATCTGGATTTCTTAGTATTGAAAAGTAGGTTGATGTCTGCCTCCACCGCCTCTTCAAAAGTTTGGGCTCGTTTGGGTAATCCAATGGTCGTTGGATTAAAGGTCGATGGTCTTTTCAAACCAGTATTGACGACCAGTTCTGTATTCTCTTCAGGGTTCTGTTTGGCAAAGAAATAATGAAGTCTGACCTTCCTGAAGAGTTTGGATAATTCCACTTGTGTATTGAATTGATCACCTTCATGTGTTGTTACAAAACCTAGTCCACGGTTGAGAAGGTTTTCTTCTTCATTGGACAAGGAATGGGAGCTCAAATTTATCACGAGACTGGTTGATTGATTGTTCCGCTCGTTCCCGCTCCGTCCTGTGGAATCTTTTTGCCACTCCTCAGGTCCATTGTTGGTTGTTGTACTGGCGTTGTCCATCGGACTTGGGATCCTTGTCCCTGTCTTCTCCTTCCTCTGTTGGTCCTTCGGCCAAACCCTAAAAAAGACTGCGGTCCTTGTGCTTGTTGCATTTGGTGAGGGAAGAAAGGTGGGCCCATTTGGGGAAAGTTTGGGCCATACATCCACGGACCTGGTTGCCAAAAAGGTTGGAACTGGTTTTGACCGAAGTTGTTAAAATTGCCTCTTCATCCTCTGCTATTGCCACGTCCCTTAAAGGGGTGTCCATTGCCACGTTGGGATGTTTCAGAATCACTTGAGTTGTCATCAGAGCTTGAGGTGGCATAGCTAGAACCTCCTCGACGTCCACTCTGGTAAAATGATGGGGCTACATAAGAATCACTATTGTATGGATCGACTTTTTCACTAGAAAATTTGGCTAAATCTTTCTTAAATTTCTCCAATTTTGTGAAAAGAATAGATTCCTTGAATTCAGTGTTTTTCTTATTGCAGTCATCTTGTCCAGATTTGAAGGCTGGTGTTTTTAAGGTGGTTTTTATTTTCCCTTCAAGTAGTTGTATCTCAACTAGGATTTTATCAGCTACATGTTTGGCCGTTTTTATGATAAGGACAAGCCAGTCCCTGGTGCACCGCCAGGCAATCAATGACCAATCCTTCAGAAATTCTTTGTCATCCAAGAAAAGTCTTGGTGCATTGGTCACGATTAGTCCTGACGGTGCACAGTTACCGTGCAGATATTGTGCCATTGTTATACCGTGTACTGTGGTTCTTGAATGGGATTTCTTCAAAATCAAGATCTTATTCCAACCCTCATCAGTAGTACTTACTGCAAGGGGGACACTATCCAATAAACTGGGATTCTCATCTAGAATGTTCTGAATCTCTGCTTCTTCAAAAGCTAGTCCACAGTTTGAAGCCATTATAAATGTTTGTCTTAGCCACAGATACTTGCTGAGAAATAAAGGAAATGGAATGTTCTACAGCTGAGTGAAAGTCAAAACAGAGCTATAGAACAGACAAAAGAAATTGTATGTCCGTTATTTTTAGAGAAGACCCACAGCCGAGGCTGTACTCAATCACAAAACACACACTATTTAAATGAGGGTCTAAGGGCTAGTTTTATGACTCTGAACTGGACACATGCCCCCAACATAAGACTTACTACAACAAAAGGTATCCAGGAGTCACAACCATGTTTTTATACTTTAGACTGACCACCATACGACCTACAAATTAGATTGTGAGTTAAATACTATTCGTATGTAAATACCATTCAACTACTCATACATTTACCATGCAACCAAGGTAGGAATTTTTCCCATCAGTTGCCGTTCTGTACCACCACTATCACATCATTTGGGTCCTCCTTACCCAGGAGTTAGTACGAAGATAGTCACACTATTTGAAAAGTGAAGACTGTGTGAGTGAGGAGACTGATGTTATTCGTTTCGCTAGGTGGTGTCAGTATGGTGTTGGTGTGATATTAACAACTGAAAGAAAGCAGTGCATGTGAAAAAGGGGGTGTGGTGAGTAAAATTAGGTGGAACTGAGTAGAATAAATGTTTTATTGTTTTCTCTCAGACCCCTAAGTTTAAAAACAAGTGAACAGTAGATTTAACATAATATCTACTAGCAAGTGGTCGACATGTTTCTGCATATAAACGGAAAATATCCTATGCATTCTTCAGGACCTCGATGTTGCTACTGCTTGCATGACTTAGTGATAAAGAAAATAAAAAGGGAAAAATATCACCTGATTGTCAGGTGTTGATTCTCCACCACAATCTAAAACAGTCATATGGATGAGGAAAGAGAAAAGAGAAAAACAAGCATATTTGTCAAAGAATGCACTCCTTAGTAGCGATATTCTTGTGGTCATGTATATACAATTTGATTGACATGATATCACTCACCCAGTGTTTGTGGGGCTGGCGCCTCACCTCACCTGGCTGCAGCTCAGGTAAATAAGGAGCACCGCTCTGTTTAGCAAAATACAATCATAGAAACACTCAACCAATTCAAAAAACAAGGCAAGAAATGTTACGTTATGTCTTAACTCTTACATTTAAAAATACATATGTGGATAAATAAACTTATCCCGAATCTTTACTGATGGAGCAAATGGGAGGCTCGTGCATACAATGTTAGGTCTTGGTTCTGTTATACCTTAACTCGAGCAAATTACTATGTAGAAATGAATTAATGTGTAAAAATAGGTTTATATTTTACACAAAAACCCGTTACAAGTCTTCGGATTCAAAACATGTATCGTCCCTGCCACGGACAAAAAATGACACGGTAACTTTGGTATGGGCGTTTTCAAGTAAACCGCCCGGGCGTTTAATGTTAGGAAGCCGCGGGATCGTATTCTGTTTAACGTGGCACTTTTGTTGAGGTGGCCGGCACTGCTGCCAAAGAGAGAACCTCTCACACGCTTACCTCTCCGTCGGTGTCTCCCAACGTTCCTCTGGGCTATTCTGGGGAGGCACCGAACGAAAGAAAAGGCGGGTATTTCAACAGCGAACGACATACAAGTGTGATGGGTTCTGGGAATGGTAGTTTCCATTTGTCGAATTAGTGAAAAAAAACCTTACTCTGCCCTATCTGGCACTTTGTTGCCTTGATAGTGAGGCCTGCCATTTGCAGAGCCTCAAGCACTTCCTTCTGGTGGACCAGGTGATCCTCTCAGGTGGAGCTGAAGACAGCAATATCATCCAGATAAGCTGCGCAAAAGTCATCCAACCAAGTAAGGACTCGAATCACCAACCTTTGAAAGGTGGCAGGTGCATTTTTCAAACCAAAGGGCATTACCACAAATTGATAATGCCCACCTGGGGTAGAAAATGCAGTTTTGGCTTTAGACTCCTCAGCTAACCTGATTTGCCAGTAGCCAGCTGTCAAGTCAAATGTGCTCAAATATTTGGCAGAAGTCAACTTGTCAACGAGCTCATCTGCCCTTGGAATAGGGTGTGCATCTGTCCTGGTGACAGCATTGAGTCCTCTGTAATCCACACAGAACCTCATCTCTCTCTTGCCATCTTTGGTGTGAGGTTTGGGGACCAGAACCACTGGGCTTGCCCAGGGGCTCTCTGAAGGCTCAATGACACCTAATTCCAGCATCTTTTGCACCTCAGTCTTTATACAGTCCCTGACGTGGTCAGGTTGCCTGTAAATCATGCTTTTTCAGGAAGACTGTCACCAGTGTCCACCATATGGGTACACCAGTTAGTCTGACTGGGTGTCAAGGAGAACATATGTCTGTATGACTGCAAAACTTGTCTACAGTCATGTTGCTGATGTTCAGTGAGGCTGCCATCTAAGGCCACACCATCAACTGAGCCATCCTCAGGGTTCTGAGTGAGCAGGTCTGGGAGAGGGTCACTCTCTTCCTCCTGTCCATCATCTGTAGCCATGAGCAAGCCCATGTCTTCCCTGTTAACATATGCCTTCAGTCTGTTGACATGGAGCACCCTGTGGGGGCTCCTGGGAGTTCCTAGGTCCACCAAGTAGGTAACCTCTCCCTTCTTCTCAAGAATTGTATGGGGTCCAGACCACTTGTCTTGGAGTACTGCTGGGGTCACTGGCTCCAACACCCATACCTTCTGTCCTGGCTGATACTCAATCAAGACAGCCTTTTGGTCATGCCAAACTTTTTGTAATTCTTGGCTAGCCTCAAGGTTTTTGGATGCATTTTCCATATTCTCAGCCACCCTGGAGCGGAGACCAAGTACATAGTCCACTATGTTTTGTTTAGGCTTTTTGAGAGGTAACTCCCATCCTTCCCTTACCAGACATAGGGGTCCTCTTACAGGGTGCCCAAACAACAATTCAAAGGGGCTGAAGCCAACCCCCTTTTGAGGGACCTCTCTGTAAGCAAACAAAAGGCAGGGTAGAAGGATGTCCCATCTCCGCCTGAGCTTTTCAGCTAATCATTTGATCATACCCTTTAGGGTCTTGTTAAACCTTTCAACACGCCCATTACACTGTGGATGATAAGGAGTGGTGAATTTGTAGTTGACACCACATTCCTTCCACATAGCTGTCAAGTATCCTGACATGAAGTTGGCACCTCTATCAGATACTACCTCCTTAGGAAACCCCACTCTGGAAAAAACTCCAAGTAAGGCCCTGGCCACAACAGGAGCTGTTGTGGTCCTAAGTGGAATTGCCTCTGGGTACCTGGTGGCATGGTCCACCACCACCAGTATGAATCTGTGCCCAGATGCTGTAGGGGGATCCATTGGACCTACAATATCAATCCCCACTCTTTCAAAGGGTACCCCCACCACAGGTAGTGGTATCAGGGGGGACTTTGTTGTGCCACCTGCTTTACCACTGGCTTGGCAGGTTACACAGGAGCGACAAAACTCCTTGGTGTCTTCAGACATGTGAGGCCAGTGAAAGTGAGGGACAAGCCTGTCCCAAGTCTTATTCTGGCCTAGGTGTCCTGCTAAAGGAATATCATGGGCCAAGGTGAGAAGGAAACCCCTAAATTGCAGAGGTATAACCAACCTCCTGGTTGTACCAGGCTTGGGGTCTCTAGCCTCTGTATAAAGGAGTCCATCATCCCAATATACTTTATGGGCACCTTGTGCATTCCCAGCAGCCTCTGCAGCAGCCTGCTGTCTGAGGGGTTCAAGAGAAGGACAGGTTAACTGAGCCTGCCCCAAGTCTGCCCTAGAAGGTCCCCCTGTCCCCAGAAACTCAACCTGATCAGGTTCAAGTTCTTCAGAGACAGTTCCTTCAGGGGTCTCAAGACCAGCTTCCTGTGAAGGCTGTTTCCGGATCCAAGACCTGAGGTTCAGAGAGGCACTTTTTGGCCTGTGACCTGGTCACAGCAAGGACATGTGATGATATCCCTAACATCTCTGCATGAGTCCTGTACTCAACTTCTGACCACAGAGAGCTCTCCAGGTCATTGCCCAACAAACATTCAACTGGGAGATCAGCACTAACCGCAACTCTTTTTAGGCCAGTTAACCATTCCCCAGGAAAAGTTAACAATTGCCACACTATGGGTAGTGGTGACATTGCTGGCATTGGTCACCAGGTAATTATGACCTGGCATGCATTGTCCAGGGTCCACAAAGTTAGGTGTCACCATAGTGACACTGGCACATGTGTCCCTGTATGCTTGAGCCACTTTGTCATTAATCAAAGGCGTCTGTCTGTATTTGCCCAGATTACTGGGGCTGATGTTGGGGGTCAAATCTATGTCCCCCTCACAAACCAGAACAGCCTGTGTAAGGGTTCTGACTATGTCAGAATCTCCTTCAGTTCCCAAGGTGATACCCACTACCCCCTTGGTTTGAGGACCAACACTGCCAGCTGTACTAGTGGGTGCAGGTGCCTTAGGGGCTGCAGTGTTGGGGGCTCCACCCTTTTTACACTCACTTGTCCAGTGAGAGGTGTTTTTACAAGTACTACACCAGGGTTTTCTTTGACCTTCTTTCTTCTTCTTCTTCTTGGAAGTTTGGGACCCACCCTCTGTATTAGTTTGGGGCCCTGTTGAAGACTTTTGGTCTTTAGCTTTCTGCTCCCCACCCTTTTGGTCTGTTTTCTTCTGGTCACCACCCTGGTTCAGGTTCTTTTGCTTAACTCTGGTTCTAACCCATTTATCTGCCCTCTTTCCCAATTCTTGGGGAGAGGTCAAATCTGAGTCAACCAAATGTTGATGCAACTGCTGGTTCTGACAATTATTTAAAATGTGGTCTCTCATTAGCAAATTGTACAATCCTTCATAGTCTGTAACCTTGCTTCACAGCAACCATCCCTCCAGAGCCTTAGTGGCACACTCAACAAATTCAGACCAGTCCTGAGTCTGTGTCTTCTGGGTGTCTCTGAACATTAACCTGTACTGTTCAGTGGTTAAGCCTAACCCATCAATCAGAGCACTCTTCAGGACCAGGTAGTTTCTAGAATCCCCATCACTAAGTGTGAGGAGTCTGTCTCGGCCTCTACCTTCAAAGGAGAGCCACAAGATTGCTGCCCACTGCTCCTGAGGGATCTGCTGTACCTTGCAGGCTTTCTCAAGTGCAGTCATCCATTTGTGGATATCATCCCCAGCTTTGTAGTGGGGGCACAATCTTACTCAGGTTTCTGTTATCAAAAGACCTGTCTTTATCCTTGGGGATAATGCTGCCACCAGTGGGTTCTATTACCCCACTCTATCTAGGCTGTCTTGCTCTAGCAAGTTTCTCTTGGGCCAGGGCAACTTCTAATTCTTGTCTCTGGATACTAAGCTCAGCCTCTCTCACTTTGGCCTCATGTTCCCTTCTCTGAGGGCTAGTCATCTCCCTTCTGGAGTGACCATGAGAACCTCTAGAAGCCTGGGAGGTATTGGAGTCACCTGAGTGATTCCTCCTCCTCCTACGCTCCTGGTTAAGTCCACCTGGGTGCCTGGGCAAGGTCATCCTTGCTTCAGTCCCAAATACATTAAAGTTAGCCTGGTTAAGCCTGCTGACTAACACCTGACTATTTCTGCCATCATCAGAATCTCTGTTCCCCCCTTCTGTCTCCTCTTCTTCTTCCTCCTCCTCATCTACCTGAGGAGCTCCAGTGACTTGGTCACCCTCATCTACCTGGACTATGGGGACAGGGGCATCAGTATTGTCATCTTCAGAAGGAGAGCCTCCATCAGCATTCCCTATGGGGTCTGCTTTAGAGGTCTTTAGAGTCTCAGACTGGTCTAAGATCTCTCTAAGGTGGTCTGTAGTAGGGGATGGCCCTGTCTTCAGACCTCTTAAGGCACAAAGCTGCCTTAGTTCCTTAAAGGAAAAGATAGCAAATCTGGATGGTGCCTTTGGAGGGTCACTCTCAACAGAGACATTCCCAGTGGAACCCTCTGCTCCAGACATTGCTCTAGTGTGGGTGGATATGTTGCAATCTACCTACACTGGTGTTTACCTACTAAACCTATCTAGTAGTTGTAGTCAGGGTGTGCTACTCCCTATCCTCTACAACAACTAAGTTCAGTAGAACTTAAGTATACTAGTCTTGTTTTATATGTACCTAGCAGGTACCTGTATGATCTTTCAAATGATAATCTCAAAGATTGTAATGGTAAAACAACAGCAAGCTCAGATCCCAATCCGCTGCTCACCAATGTGAGAAGTTGGCCTGGTATATGATGCTCACTAGTTCTAGTGATCACCTTGTACCATGCCAAGCAACCCTTATGATGATTGGTTGTAAGTCAACCTTATAGACCAGTTATCCTAGTGGTAATGTGGACAAAGCAGTTTTAGGCTAAACTCTGAAAGGCATGTGAAGCCAGCTGTATTACCATACACAATCCCCTTGAATACCAGATGAAAGGACACCACACAGATATATATTGATAATATATATATATTTATTAACTACAAATATCCCCTGAACTCTTTATGAGCACAGAAGCACAAGCGTTAAACAAAACACAGTTTAAAATACACAAAAGTTGCACAATATGGATGAGCCCTAGGGGCCACCTAAACCATATACTAAGAAAGTGGTATAAGAGATACCAATCAAAAAGGAAACAGGCCTAGGGCCTTGGGAATCACTGGAGCTGATCGGGACTAGCAGTGACTAAGTCGGGAAAGGCCCGCGGGACTCGGGTGCAGTGTTTAAAGTGCACGCACTCACCAATGCTCAGTCTACGGTGCGTAAAAGTTGCAAAGTTAGTTATTTAGGAACCTTCCGAGTGACCTAGAAAGCTGAAACTTAAGATACAGACACTAGAGGTGTGTACCAGTGTGGGAACACCGGTGTTGCTGAGTTACCTCACCCACAGGACGCGGGTGCATAGGGTCGAAGTAGTGTCAGGTTTCGTCACGTTGGTCGATGGTGCTTGGAGCTGAAGATGCTGCAGGCGGCTCGATGTGAAGAGTTCCGGTGGATCCAAGGGTGGATCTGAAGTTGTGAAGACCTGAAAGCAGAGGGGACAATGTTCAAAGTCACTAGCCAGTGACTACCCTGGAACCAGATTGGAACCAGGCGATGTTGGGTGCAAACAGGCGATGAGGTGTAGCTTCTCTCTGCAGCCACGTGGACACGAAGAGGTCAAGGACGTCCAGCAGTCAATCACGAGCTGTTCCACGCAGGCTTCTCGCTGTTGGCGGTGTCGGCAACTTCATTGGAGCAAACATGCCTTGGCTAATGCAAGCCACGCACGAATAAAAAAAGGCTTATCACTCGGACCAGCAAGGTCAGAGGGGGTGCTTCCTTTTACAGGAGTGAGGGCAAGTTTGGAGCAACCAGACCCACAGTGTAGTTTGTAGGTTTCTTTGCCAAGATGGCCGCTGACCACGTGGCAAGTGGCCGGGATGGCGCGTCGAGTGGCACAATGCAAAAGGGCCCCACGCAGATCGTGGAGATGCTGGGGGGCTGATCTTCAGTGCAAGGGCTTCTCGTGGTCGGGCTTCTCAGTCCACAAAGCACCACTTCGAGGATGCCTCAGATGCTGCGCAGTCAGCTTCTCGGGGGTCTTTCAAGAGGTCTGGTCCCACATCTGTCGGTTCCTCCATGGGTCCCTTCTTTGCAGGGACTGTGGATCGGGCTGTGCGAAGTCTGGGAGTCTGGGTCTTGTCAGGCTCTGGGCTCGGGCTCTGGTGGGAGGCGGCGGCAAAACAGACGTCGAGTTGCTGGATGGTGCCTGTGTTCAGAGGGTGGCCACTCCTAGGCCACAAGGGAGATGCTCTTCAGTCTTCTGTGCAGCAGAATGTCGAAGTCCAGTTGTCTTCTTAGTTTCAAGTTGATTCAGGATGATCTGAGGTGCTATGGCACTGCTCCCACTCTTATTCCCAATCTGAGTGGTGGATCACCTGCCAGGTCCCTCCTCTGGGTGGGACCAGGAAGGGGGGCGGTTACACCCCTTTTCCTTTGTCCAGCTCCTCGCCAGGCCTGGGTCTGAAAAGTCCCAGGACCGGTTTGGACTGGCTTATGCACGGGGACACCTTGTGTGCCCCGGGCATGTCTCAATCTATTCAGCCCTGTCCTACCTAATACACAAAATCCTGTCTTCGGTGGTACTCGCACCTCCCAAGGCAGGAAACCCTTTGTCCAAGCCTCCCTCGCTGGAAGGACTCCCAGCAGCAGGAGGTCAGACTTGTGTCTGCGGTGGCAGCGTCCATTTTGTGATGCTGAGGCTCTGGTTAACTTTAACCGGGGTTAAAGCTACGCACATGTGGTGTCCTTCTAGAAGGGTGGAATGCTATCTCCGTCGACAGAACTGTCGAGGGGATAGTATTCCAAATCGTATGACACCTTACTCGACATGTTTTGATAAAGCCAAACCAAAGTTAGCATATAACCACGAGGATTATAATGCACTTAAGAGTATATGGTATGGCAATATCCCGGAACAGCTAAGGGAGTGGTTCCCGACAGCTGCAGACAGGCTCAGCTCATGCTAGAGCACCATCTCACGTATTTCCAAGCCCTCTGCCTCCAGGATTGATGAGGCCTTCCATAGGAGTGGCTGATAGGAACATATGTGTCCAGTTAAGGTTAGATATAGGGATACTATATCTAAGTAAGAGGTGATTACACCAACTTACCCCAGCTGAGTGATCAGCCAGTTGTGTCAAATATGGAGGCCAGGCCAGGGGTGGCACAATACATGCTGCAGCCCCTGATAGGCCTTGGAAACACCTATGCCCTGGGTACCTAGGGTACACTGTTACAGCGGCCAATAAGGTGAACCAGTTCCAATTCATAATGCACCTAGAGTGCATTGGCAGTAATTTAGAGAGAGAACAGCAGGCTGTGGGTCTGATTAGCAGGCCCACAGCCACATTAAGTCATAAACCAGTGAAGCAAAAAGCAAAAATTTGGGGTGACCATAGGATAGCAGACCCTACTCTCCTGCACTACTTGTCAAATAGATCTCACTTTCAGTGAACAATGGAAATTGGTGATAAACATGAATCCAAGAAATTTAAGAGACGAAAATAATACCATGTTTATTACCGTATACTTTGGAGTTGGCAAGGGGGTGTAATTGTCTCCATAGTACATGTTCCAGTGTCATGCACATGGACATCACATGATGGAAATATGAGAATTACTTCTGTGCGGAGTACTCCTTCACACGTTTTATCAATTGCACTGCTCTAATTAGAGGTGGTAATAATTTATTTATTGGTTATTAAAAACCTTTACAATTTACTTTTAAAAAAGAAAAACAGTAAGTAGCAGCATGATTCATCATTAAAGATCGAAAAGGCGTATCCAAAAACATTCATGCACTATATAGAAATAGTTACTCTTAGACCTTTCCATGTATCAACTAAAATTAACACTAAAACAAGCTACATGGAAGCTAAGTTATGAAAGGGACCGCAATTTGATCATACAAAAGAAAGGGGCAACACAGGCTGTTATTTCTTGTCTATCCAGACAAGTACAACCTTACGTGACCTGGAACATACCTCACGGTTTACGCCGCTTTTGGCTGCTTCTTAGGCAGGATCTGCTTCCCCTGAATAAGATGTTGGCCAAATGGCATGGCTTATCCAATGTATGTAATTTCTGCAATCTCTCAGTTCAAGACTATATACACGTCCTGTTGGTCTTTCCAGCATTAATGGCTTTCCGTCGCCTCTGGATAAAACCAGTATGCATTCAGTTTAGTATTCTATCTGCAAAATCCCTGATAGATGCCATCTTTAGTCCTCCTAATGGAATCTTTTGTAACAGAATTTTTAACTTTTTTAAATGCTTCTTAGATTTGTATTAGACGATTGGTATGTAATCTTTATCTATTCGTATTGTGCATTTTTCTTGTTCACATATGGTTTCATTTTATTATTCCTTGCTTGTTACTGTATAATATGTGGATCTCTACGGAGTTCCAAACCATATTTAAATAAAATTGAAATAGAAATAGTTACTGCAGTAATCAATAATTATTGTCAGTTTCCATGAATTGGAAAAGGCTTTTTATCCATTCTTTGTAGAGACAACTTTCCTAGGAATTTACTGATACTGTCACTTAAAGTGTCTAAAAGGAGAGTTAAAAAAAGGGGGTAAGAATCATGGAGACTAGAAAAAGTCAACATTGTGTCTCTGTTAGGGGACAACCAGGCAATATTTTGGTTGGGTGAAAAAAACAGCAGCTGAAATGTTATACTGGTGAGTATGCAAACGTTCAATTGGTTTAAAAACAGCAGCAGTAAAATGGTGCTGATGGATTTTGTACTCCTACGTCTATCTTCTCAATGCGGATTACAGTGGATAAGTGATGTTCACTGGGAGATGGGACTTTAGGAGTCTTTTGATCATGGTGATAGGGATTGCTGGTCACTTGATGCAAGAATATTCCCTCTGTCCCCTGGGATGCCCTGTTGCTGGGGCAGCAATGTGATCTACAAATCCCCCTAACATAACATAACATAAACGTACAAAGCGACACAACAACTGTACGTCGCCACCTCAAAGGCATGTCTTCACTGCTTGTCTGCAGGTTCTTATCCCCCTGCTTAAGAAAATGGGCTTCAGCAGCCATGCCATTCAGCTTGAAGTGCTCTACAGATGGACAGTACTCTCAGTACTGCACTCTCATCAGCCTCCCTGCATAAGCTGCATGTGGTTTGAGCCGGAGATCGTTTCCAGGGGGGAAGATGCAACAGGGATGGTAAAATGCCCATTCTATATTTTTCTTTCTTCCTCCTGCTGAATCTTGTGCCTAGATAAGATTGCTGAGTGAACTTAATGTAGCTGTGCACAAGGAACCATCCATGAGTCCTTTCTGTGAGTGCCTCCTTATCTTCTGCTAGTGATAGTCTTTTCACAGACTTGTTTACTAGTTGTTTGAATCCTTGATTCGTCACTGAGGCCACCCAGAGTTCGTCAAGGCCCAAACGATCGATATGATGATAACAAGTACCTCATAGCTGGAGAGTCCTTCTTTAAGTGAATTTCTTTCCAAAGATGGGAGTTCAGTGTTCCTCCTTCAGCTTTTTTAATCTTGTACCATCACTTGACATATGCTCCTTTGCGGGCGATTTCTTGGTTCTGCAGGTCGAATTCCAGCCTTATTTGAGCTGACAGGGCATATTGGATAAATTCATCCTGGCTGCTCTTGAGACGGTTCTGTCTAAAATGGCTGTGTCACATCCCCTCAGGCACTCGCTCCCATAAGTTATAGCTGGAATGAGCTTTGCTTAGCAGACTTGTAAAAGTGGGATAAGGCTTGGGCCGGCAGTTTTGTGTTTAATAGCTTTCAAAGCTGCCTCAATTGCATTGCCTCTACTATTAATAGTTTATTTTTGTTTAATAAATGTTCCTTAGTTGCCTATTATCACTCCCAAGTACTTGTATTCTTCAACTAACTTCTATTGTTGTATCGACCAATTGCCAGCGATGATTGGAAGATGTCTTTTTTGGGTATAATTGCATTACTTTCATTTTATCACAGTTGATGGTTAGACCTTTGTTTGCTAAACATCTACTGGTTGTATCCAGTAAGTGTTGAAGACCAATGGGAGATCGACTAATTAGTATAAGGTCATCTGCATACAGCAAGTTGGAAAGAGGGAGCCCCCCCATCCTTGGCGCATGTGAATTACAAGTGTTCAGTTCTGTCGATAGATCAGCATAAACAAGTTGAAGAGCATCAGAGTCAGCACACACCCCTGTTTCAGCCCCATGGTTGTTGTAATTTTTCTGGACAGGAAGTTTCCTTCATCTAGCTTTACTTGGACCCACGTCTTGGTGTGTAGAAGTTTTAACTGAAGTAAAAGGACAGATGGTATATTCTTTTCCTCAAGTGTATGCCAGAGTTTGTTCCTGTCAATTTTATTAAAGGCTGATGAATAGTCGATTAAACAAAAGAAGAGAGGGTATTTTGCTAATTTGGCTCCGTCAGCTAATAGGGACAGGGCAAGTATGTTCATTGTTGTTCCCATGCCTTTGCAAAAACCTATTTGATTGATGGGGATAATTGATTTTTCTTTTGCCCAAGCAGTGAGGCTCTCCAGAAGGAGGCCAGCATAATATTTGGCCTCAATGACGATTAAATAGCCTGTAGCTATTTGCTATGTTCTGTCCCCTTTCTTATATATTGGGGATATAATGGACGTTCTCCAGGAGTCTGGGATGTTGTCTCCTCCTGAGATGTGTACAAACAGTGGTGGTAGTGCAGGGGCCCAGTACTCTGGATAGCATCAGTGGGATCCCGTCAAGGCCCGGTGCACCTTCCAGCTTGCCTTTGGTTGTCTTGTCCTTAATCTAAAGAGTAGTAAATGAAAGATGATCATTTGTTACTGCTGGGGCAGATAGATCTAGAAGGGTTGCCTAAGGGATGTTGCAGAAGCTCTGCATCAGTGGTGGAATAAAAATGAAGCAGTAGATGTGAGGTTTAAGCTTCCTCTGTGAGGTGTTGGTTTACTCTTTGTACGTTTGTGTTGTTTAGACTATTTATTGTTCGCCAAAATCTTGCGCTATTTTTTGACTTGGAATCTTGCAGTATGTTAGTCCACAGAATTTCATCTGATTCCCTTTTCACCAAACAAATTCCTTTTTTATCTTTTCTGATTTGAATTGCATTAGCTCGTTATGAACAATAGGATCGTGTCCTAAGGGTTAAAGTCTGTGTAGTGTTTTATTTATGGCTTTCTTGAATTTTCAAAGGTTGAGACTTTTGGCAATAGAAAAGGGGTTCTCTTGGTGGTCTGATGGACCATTGGACCTTAAATCTGAACAAGCGCTTGTTGTGCTCATCTCCTACTGTTTTGATGAATAATTCCCAGCGTATTATCACATCTTCCGATTTTCCCATAGCAACTTTGCTGAAGACAGCAGTTCTTCTGGATAGTGGTTTTACATTTAATCCTCTTAAAATTGTCTGAGTGAACACACTCTGGATCCTTCACAGGCTGCTTTAGTACTAGTCTTGATATTCTTATGGATTTTTCCTGTGGCAGGTGGTCAATTTGATCCTGTGACCCTACCTGGAAGCTTGTAATCTTCCTGAACCGTGGTAAAGTTACGAAGGTGTAATTCATAAGCGTACTTGCGGTTGAACTGTGAAAAGTTGCCGGGGGGGCTGATCTCCTGGGAAGCGCCCATTTAGTGCCACAAAGCTTAGATGTTCCATATCCTTTAAAAAGTTCCTAGAAAGTGCTGATTGTTGTTTTTTATTACTCTGCTCCTGTCACGGAATGTCCCAGGCTGTATGTTGATGCTCCAGGAGCTCATCCCTCTTCTGTGGCACAAGTAGGAGCATATTGAAGTCACATGTCAACAGTAAGTTGGAATTAATTAGAGGTGGAACTAGCAAAAATACCACAGGCAAAAAGTTGTTGCTCAGAGAATTTTCAGTGTGATTATTACAGTTTCAGTAGGGTTATTGGTCACTTGCAGAATTTCACTCTTTGCATTATCAAAAACGTTTAGTTGGTGGTAGAGCGGAATGAATCACCAGGACAAAAGTGAAAGAAAAATGCAATATTGATGCCACTGTTTCCTACAATATTTGCAAATCAGGGTTCCACCAGTCAAAAATTGTAACTTACACTGAGACATTTTGCACGAGTTTGCACTACATCTTAAAAATTATTATAAGAGCTTCTATTTTGCATTAGGTACATTGTGCATAAATGACTAATTATTGCATAGGGCAGTTTTCTTGCACCCTAAGTAAGCAAAGGTTCTTTCAAAGTGAGCCTTAAATCTGTAATTACAGTAGTAACAAGTATTGGCAAAGACAATGGGCCTAATTACAATATCCGTCTGACTTACGTCTTTCCCTACACCTTTGTGGAAAGGAACTGCCCGATCTTAGTTTGGTGGTTCTGGCCGCAGGATTATAATACGACTGCCCATAGGGCAGCCGCAAGCATCCATTTGTCAATGGAAGCTTTTGCAGTGGGCGGAAGAGGCCCACAGCACAAGCTTCCATTGACAAATGGATGTTTGTAAACATCCCTGTAGGGACGTTTAAGGAAGCCCCCCATAGGTGACCCCCAGGTCCCATAGCAGAGGGCCAGGGAAAAAGAGGCCCTGCTAGGGGTCCCAAAATACACTTTCCAACAGCCTTGTCATGTCGGAAAGGCCAACATGAAATGGCTGTTGTTAAGGACCATCATAATATCGAGAGCGGTGCCAAGGCAGGCTCCACTATTATTAGGGGATTATATTTGCTTCCGAAGCTACGATGGGTTCCTTGAGCCCATTGGAAGTGCGCCGCAATCCCCTGCAGGTTTCATTCTGACCGCTGTCTTCCTTATATGGGGGTCAATATGAAACCTATGATTTCGAGCAAAAGCCTCCGACTGCTGGTCGAAGGCTTTACGCCTGACCTAGTAGTGAGGCTCCATGTGTTTACCATAAAAAGTTAATGCACTGGCTTTGTGAATATTTGTTTACCTTGTTATAAGTTAATGCCAAATTGGCTGCATATTTGAAGCCATTCCAGGAGGGTCAGTGATACATACATATGCATCCTCATGATGCATGCTTATGCGTGCAATGTGTCCCCTTGGCAGCTATTTTGGCAGTTTTAATTTAATGTTCCAACATTCTGACAGTCATTTTTTAAAGGTACATTAAAAGGTAATAAGAATTTTATTGGAGTGCTATCATTGTTACAGAAACCACACACCAAGTATATGGATTGGATTCAAAAGGCCTTGACCATGGCCGAATCTGTATTTACCCACAACAACAACAAAAAAAATGTCATTGACAATGATATTTTCATGGGGTACGCGCTTTAAAATATTTATGTTTAGCAAGAGAGTGTTTGAGGATATATATTAATGTTTTCAAACCATTAGATATGTTTTCTGTTGTTGCAACTGCCCAATTTGTTTTTATAGTTTGGAACATCTTGAATGCTCGTTTTTGTTGCTGTAATCTGGAAATGTTAGCACCTAAGGTATTATTCTGAAAATAATCTACTTTTTCAAATTGCTTTTTTCACGTGGCTACTTTTT
This sequence comes from Lissotriton vulgaris, assembly GCF_964263255.1. Classification (NCBI taxonomy): domain Eukaryota; kingdom Metazoa; phylum Chordata; class Amphibia; order Caudata; family Salamandridae; genus Lissotriton; species Lissotriton vulgaris. Next base: position 1,210,163,745 of record NC_141694.1, read on the forward strand.
AAAACATATTTACATGTCTTTTTGATTCTGTAAAAGTTTTCTTCATGTTATACAAGGTGTTACAACGTAAAACCTGATCATTTTTAACACAACATAAAACTGATTCTGACAGTAAAACTCTAATGTGCATTTTGGACAAGTTAGAAGAACAACATTGAAACTGAGAATAGTTAGTAAGTACCAGCACTGTAACAGTATGCTTGGATTTGTACAAAGGGAATAATCCAGATGCAAGTTTGACATGATTATTAATTGATTGCTATATTATTTTAAGAAAGTTGTTATGAAACATTATTGATAAAAAAGCTTTCTATGATGCAAAATAACACAAATTATTAATATGAAGCAGCATATCAACAAAATGCTAACAAATGAGTCTTACATACAATTGTGCAAATATTAATGATAAAACGTAGCATCTATTGCCTACATCATTAGATGCTTAGATTTGGTAAAACAATTTTATTATAATAATTGTTAAGAATAGTTTGCACGTATGTACTTTTAAAATTGGAGTAGTAGGCCATAATTACAATTGAACATTTTTGTGCAATAATCACTGACAAATGTTACAATTAATTTCATATATGATGTGTTTGATTTATTTCCTTATGCTTGAACTTAATTATGAGTTTAATTTACTCAATAAGAAATGCTAACTGTGAAATACATTAAATCACTTATTTCCTTAGGCTCCAATATTTCATAGCCTAGTGTAATGGACTTTTGTTACTTTTCCACAAACATTGCTTCATCTGTTCTGTTTACGCAACATTCTTTAATCAATAGACCCCAATAGACACTTTTTCTAGTACTTCATTGTGAGTAAATTGATTGGACCTTGACCCTTCGACTAAATACGAAGTAAATAGGCTATTTGTCAACTAAATTGTAAGCACAGAATGGACAGTTGTTTCTCATGAGTAACATGAGAAAATATTGTGGTGCTTCAATTTTATATCTGGTGAGTGGAAGAATGATCACATGACAGCCAAGCAATTGTATTATGACACATGATGTCACAAATGGACTTTTTCTAGTATAAAAAGGGACTTTTATAGAAGGAGGGACCCCCCTTCTCTTCCATTAACTCCAGTCTGCCTTCCGGACTATATTTACATGCCCCTTGCCTTTTTCCCTTTGCTCATGAATTTGCCTTCTGGACAATTTGGAGTTGTCTGGTGAGAGACCAGACCTGAACTTTCTTGACTATTGCTCAATTCCCCTTGCCCATGGACTTTTCCTGAAGTGGACTTTAACTTGATCTCTTTGCCCCTGCTAAGAGAACTGTTTTGAATCGTCCTCCTGCCTTGGCTGGTGGTAGGAATTCCTAACTTTAATAACCCTCTGTAGGGATTGCTTTATTCATCAATAGATTAACTTTGGCTAAATGTGTAGTTTTATATGTTTTACTGTAAGACTCATGACTGAACTGCTTAAAATGTTACTTGTATGCAATGATTTTGGATATTTAATACAAAAACCAAATTATCTAAATGTTTCTATATTTTGTCTTAATGTTCTTTCTACTGAATCTATGCTTAATTATCTGATTTCTAATGCATGACAGAGAGAGTCATAGTCTGAGAGTAGTGTACTTTAATTTGATCACTAATTTGTGAGGTGGCTACTAATTATTGGTCCTCATTGGGTGGGCAACAGTTCAACACCCAGATTTATCACTACAACAAAGCAAGGTCTATTGGATGACCAGTGCCTTTATGGGTGAAGTATGGAATCTGGGTGAAGTAACTAATTTGTAAAGTCATTGTTGGGCCTAGAACTGAGAAAAAATCTTACACTGCATCAAAACTTCATAGCAGAGTAGTGGTTTTGTTCAGTGATATGAAGAATTTAGGGTGCCCAAAATAGATTTCCCCAGTCCAGCCAAAAAGCCCATAAATGTATGGTTCAGCAGAAGGATTGATGGAGTACTAACAACATTAAGATGACTTGTAGCAGCAAAGGAGTGTGAGTAGTAATAGGGATGCACATTGTGAATACTTTAGCTTAGATTGTGGTGTTTTAAAATGGCTGTGTGATGTTGTGCAAAGTTGAAAAAGTTGTGCACCACATCCTTTAATGCAAAGAAGTTGAAGTTGTTACCGGGTCAATTTGTCACCTAAGAAGCCGAGATAGAGATATACACACCTACATGGTGGTCTCAATGTAGAATACCCTGAATAAGTTGTCTGCTGTATTGTGGTGTTTGTCTTTCAACATCATTGATAACATCTTATGGATATGGACTTTATTGTGTGTTAGTTATAAGAGGTTGGTATAGTTGATCTCATGTGCACAGGGAATAACTGCATCAATTACAGTGAGACTATGCTGGTTGAGCTCTCATTTGAAGGGAATGGTAAAGACAGGTATAGAAATATTAATAATTTGTATTACCTTTTTATCCTTTATTAGAGAAGACAGATTTAATTGTTGAAACTGCTTGCATATTGTGTTATGTCTTTGCTTAGAAAACGCGCCAAACAAAATTGTAAAGGAGGGTGAGCTGCTGAAAAGAGTGAGATTGACATAACAGTGTGTTGCGCTGTGATTGGTCAGTTGGTATAAAGCCATGCTGAGATTGGTTGGCTACTTAATGAAAAGTCAGCTGTTATTGGTTGTGATTTCCAAACTAAAGAACTGTTGGAGAATTTCATTTTCTGGGTTTTACGGAAAACATTTGTGAAAAACAAAATTGAATAAAATGAACATTTTCAAAGCTTTATGAAAATTAATACAAGGAGATGTGTCCTTACCTGTTAGAGTAGGACAAGACATACCACCTGAGAGTATGCAAGGATACATTGTATTGATGGATAAAGGATTAAGCCCATGTATGCTTTATCTGTTCCCATTACTATTGGTCTTGTTCTACCTCTTTTTAAACCTGGATCACAGGTAAATACTCCCATATTCTGACAACATCTGCTAGGGTAATACACATGGTAATTCACTAGAGTTGACAGCAAGATCTTTGCTTCAGATGCCTTTGGTTCTGACTCAAAGTAATACTACATGTACTAAGAGTACAGGTTCCATTTTAAATAAGACACAATTCTAGTCAAAGTCTTGAAATTGTTAGAGTCCCAGTAAAGGGAAGAACATTAGATGTGGTCAAGCTAAATGTAGAGTTAGAAGAAATGATTTTGAGAACTCTTAGTCCATCTCATTTAGAAACCTACCAAGAGGAGGCACTACTGTTTCTCTGATGAGCTGGACAGATATACTAGAGGCTAGTTGCATTGGCTCAGAAATATGAAATTGATGTTCAGAGATCAAAGCTTTTACAAATGACATACAGATTAGATCTTAGCTACAGCGATTTTGAAAGCATGAGGCCAGCTGGAATGAAATTATAGATTTAGGAACTAATGACACTGATCAAAAAATGGAGTGGAAGAGAGAAATGGGAAGGTATATGGTCGAAAAAGAAGGAAACAAAGAAAGTTAGAATGCAGATACGTCCAGTTGTAATTGAAGAAGGAGATGGAGAAATACAGATGCTTCCTATGAGGAAAGTACCTGGTTGAGGGTATGTACATGTGCCGTGGACGAGGTCTGATATTTTGTCATTCACAAAAGAATTTACGAAATAGAGAAAAAATCCAGTGGAATGGTAGAGACAGATTGAAAGATTTCAAAAGTTTTATGGATTGATTTGAATACCTTGTTGATATTGCTCTTTGAGGTATATGGATTCAGTGTAAAATATCTGTGGTTTGGCCTGATGCAGAACTAGATAGAGATCCCAAAACAGGCTCACCTTTTCCAGTGGTGTTAAAGAAATACCAACAGGTAATAAATAACCTGAAAACCAAGACAGCTCCTAGAGAGATTGATTGGTTAAAGATTGGCAGGACCACCCAAGAACTTAAAGAATCAGTTCATACATATTATAAGAGATTGATACAGGTTTTCAGACAGTACAGTGGAATGGAAAGTGTGGCAGAGAAAGATATGGAACTTGTGGTTAGTGACACCTAGGGTAGGTGCCAACTCTCTGAGCACAACCTCAGTGAAACAAACAAGTTTCTTTAACAAGTGTTCCAAATATCGCAAAAATTTAAACCAAATTTGTTTTCATGTTCCTCATGTTTAATTCACATGAATCTCTCATCAAAATCCAGGAAGTTCCATTTCATTTGTCAATCCAAATTCATTGTGTACATAATGACATCATATCCCAATGCATTTCGGACACATGGTCCTTCGTCAGGGGAATCCTAAAAAATAATAATGATACAATCTAAGTATGATCCACCGAGTAAAAAATTAAATGTACAAATGCATAATTATGATCATGAATGTGTCTGGTGAATGATAGAGGATAGTGAGCATATCGTGAAAAGGAAAGCACCCGAGAACGTGCTCGCCCCAAGATCACCGATCGTGAAGAAAATGAAAAACAAACCCAAACTAAAGTAAATGCTGATAACTGAGCAAAGCCAGATAAGCCAAGTGTCACCGGAGAAAGGAAATTAGATGAATAATCACCGTGAACAAGAAAAACAAAGTAGGTGACATTTAAAGACAAAACCGCGAGTTCAGAACCAAGTTTAAACGCGTTGCGTGGTGTGTCAACACTTACGGAGAGAATGAAGCAAGATCACGCGTCCTGCTGATGCGCCCTTCGCCATAGCATGTGAACCAGGCGTTCCATATATGCGGAAGTGAGTTAAATGATGCAGTGTGTATGAAAAGAGGACTACAGGTTTGGTAGCCATGTTGATTTCCACACCTTCTCTGTCAGGGGGTGATATCTTTGAAGCACACCACAACCAGCTCACCTTAATCTCACCGAGGAGTGCGTGATCCACACCCCAATATCATTTAGAGAAAGATATGGGACATTTTGTTTACAGATTCCTGAATAGTTTGAAACCCGAGATTTCTTTTATGATTCATCTGCATTTTATCTGTTGGCAAAATAGACCGCTTGATAAGATTTTGCGTTATGCCGAATATTGTAGAGACAAGATTGTAGTGAAATACAATAAGTGGAAAGAAAAACTAATGAATGCACAAATAAAAGCTGTGCAGAAAGGTCAAAGTCAGTCAGCTTTTGAAAAAACATGGTTTTGGTACAGGAATGATTTATTCAAGTTCCAATTATGCAAAGAGTTATTGGTTTTCAACTGCAGAATTGTCTGTCACAGGGTGCAGGTTGTGGTGTTCCAGTAGACTCTAGAATGGGTGTTAAAGTGTCAGCTTTGAAGAAAGCAAATCCACGTCACGTATGCGGAAAATTTGGACATTGGAATCACAAGTTTTGGTTTAATGTGAGAAATGCTGTAAATCACATATAGAATGGAGAATATACTCAGTGTTAGGGAAATAATTTAGTCCAGACTCAACAAACAGAAATACAGAGAGTTCAAAATCCTAATATCCCCCTATCAATGCAGGTACCACAGGCTCTGATGCCTTAACAGAATGTTCATGTAAAAAGGTACAATATGAATCATAGTCAGCAGACAAACAGAATCACTTTCCCAAATAACATTTTATAGCAACATTATTTGATTCAGACAGATTACTTTGATTAGAAGCTGTCAGCCTGACCGTGCCTGAGGAATGGAAGGACTGCATGCTTGGCACAACCTTAGAGGTAGACCAGAGCAGCCCCTTGGAGGATGGAGAGGTAAATGGGAGTTATATCTAATTTCTTGTTGACACTGGTGCTACCCGCTCTACTGTAAGAACAGCAGAGGTACATAACCTACCCCTCTTGGAGAAAGTATCCAAGTTGTAGGAGGTTCAAATAAAAAGTTGTTCGCCCCATTTCCTGAAGCAGTTCTGGTTAAAATAGGGTCCTTTTAGGATCAAAATTGATTTGTGGTGTGTGATTCAAGTCCTGTGAATCTATTTGAAGTGACTCATTGTGAAAGCTTAATTGTTCTATCTATTGGACTCCAGAAGGTAATTAATTTCTTACTAATGTTCAGGATCTTGTTATTAAACTAGCCCGACAGGTATTTGATAGTGGAATTTACCCTCTCTAGATGAGAGACGACTTGCCTTTTGAATTGAAAGACACTGTGTCACCTAAAGTCTGGGACTTTACTGGTTAAGGTATTGGACGAATCAAAAATGTTAAACTGTAATGTAGTTCCTATATTCCAAATAGGCTCTGCGCATTGGAATAACATATACTATAGTTGAGACATAGGACTGAGGTTGACTAGGTCTCTATCGTATATATTAAACTTAATTATGAGTGCCAGCTAGCTCAGAGGTCACTAGAAACATTCTCGAATAAACAAGAAGGGATTCGTTTCTGACAACCTCATAAACATGACAACTTTGTTTCCCCAGGATAAGAAGCGCATCTCTAGAGTCGTGGAAACAATAGATAGCTATTTTACTCAGTCAATCGTGCATGCTTCATTTCACCAGAGGTGCTGAGAAAATAGAGAGACGGGCGTTTTCAATAAAAAGTATTTATGAACAGTCTTCTTTCTCAAGCATAAGAGATGTACTGCTACAATCGTAATACTGGTTATAAAGTACAAAGTATATAATACAAAAAGTATTATAAAGTAGTACTGTAAAAGCATGATATGGTTTCTAAGCTATAAAGTGCCTTAAAACATATAAAATATGTACAGTAAGAAGCCAATGACTAAAAGTACTCAACTGGTGCTTCTAAAATACGCCTAACCCGGTGTACCTTACCTAAGTCTAGTACGAGGGAAGAAGTAAGTGAGGATTAGCTTAAGTTTAGTATTTTTCTGCCAAGAATCTATTCCAAGAACTCTCTAAGGGTCTAATCAACTCCGTACCTTGCTTTTAGAATGAAGGAGGTCTTGTATCTCTCTCTCAGGACTCGATTTCCTAGCAACCCGCAAGGGTAGCCTGGAAACACTGGAGCTGGATTTCTCGCCAGGAGAAAGGACAGTGCCTCTCAGTGCGTCAGCTGGAGGGTCGGCTTCCTTCGGCACTTGCTGCTGCAGGGCGTCGGGAAAGTAGTTAGTTGATCTGCTCCAAACCACTGTGTGTTTGTCTGGGCAAATGTAGGCCTATTTATACTTTGAAGGTGCAGAGTTTGACGTATGATTGGACTTAACAACGTCACTCAAAGACCCAGTTCCGTGAAAACTCCATGATTTCCTAGATAAATTAGTATTCAGGCGAGGGGAAGTGCCTAGCTGCTGAAGGCAGGTTTTTCTAAGAAATCGTTGTTGATTCTCAGAACTTAGTGGAAGTAGCCATGCCGTATTTGGGCTGCATAGGCTCAGTCTAAATATGGTAATGATTTCTATGCCTATATAAGGATCGGGTAATTTATACCTATATAAGGGCATGAATCGGGAAAATTACACTAGGGTCCTAGATTCATTTTCAACACCCACTCCACGATATTAAGTTCAATAAATTGAAGTATAAACTGAACATATCCAAGGTATGTGTTTACAATCCCACGCCAAAATACATTAAATGCACTTGAAATGGTTGTACACGAAAAATTTGAGCATTTCTACTGTACGCATTTACGGAAAATGATGTCATTCTAAGCATAAAGTATCATATGTGAAATGCAAACTGAATGAACCATGTAGTTTACATTTATGAAAATGGCTCTTAAATACAGAAAAAAGGTCGAGACCAGTTCATAATATAACATAGCATGTCAATATTTAATAGTATTGAGGACAAGGCCAAATATTTCCTCTAGGAAGTGTTCAAAAATAATTTCTTTTCCTCTAAGAATAGTTCTACTTTAAGCAGATTAGTCTGTGCCAAAAGTTCAATGTTTTGGAGAGAAAAAATTCAATTGGTTGAGAAAAATAGAGTTGCAAAATGAGAAGTCTTTGTTTTGAAAAAGTGAAGACCGAATTTCAGAGTTCAGGGAACACCGTGTGCTTGAATCAAAAGTAATTCTCGGTGTCAGGAGAAAACATCAGATCGTCTAGGCTGGCAAAGAAATAGTCTACCATAGTAGGTGAAAGTGGAACTACTTCATCAAGTATATTAAATGTGCATAGATGAGAAGCATCGCCGTCAGCGCCAGGTGCCGCGTTAGCAATGTCCATATCAGATGGTACCTGTGTGCCTGTTGATCCTTGTATCTCACCCTCAGTTAGTCTTACTGGTGAGACCTCAATGAATGCCGTCATCAAGATTGGTAGACGTTGGGGACAACACAATGCATGAGATGTTACCTGACCTAGCAAGGCGTCAACATCCAATGGCAGGACTGATGGAAGTGTAAGACAAATGTCCAAAACGCATTCCTCTCCACAAAGCAGGCATCGTAGAACAGGTAAGATGCAATCTTGCCAGATTGGTCTGAACGAAAGAAACCAAGTTGTGTTCAGATCTCTTAAACGAGCCAAGCCAAGAATCTGTGTAATTCTCTCACGATACCTCATGGCAAGGAGGCATTGTTCCATGGTATTCTGGGTATCGCTGGTGACCGGACTTGCCATATCGGAGCAGAAGGAATAAAAATAGAATTCCTGCTACGAGTCCCAAAATGAGAGGCAGACCGCCGAACACAGAGTGCACGAAATTTGGAAAAATGCCGAGGACTGCTTCAAATGGTGTTAAAAGTCCCAAAAAAATCGTCTTAAATACATGTGCGATGCCACTGTTATCTCACATGTTTAAGATTTGACGTAACATTTCTGGGAAATGTACTGGGCAGTTTGTTGATAAAAATGCATGTATCCCTGCAGAAGTCCTTGCAACTTGCAGATCATATGTTTCTTTAGACAAGGTCAGTGGCACAGTTTTTTCCAAATGAATGACTTTCATTCTGCTTAAAGTATCAATTCATATAGAAGAGATATTCAGTGAAGGCCATAATGCTGTCCCACTGTCTGTCTTGCTCTTTGGATACAATACTTGCATACAACAAGTGACCCTGGATGACACACTAACGAGATAAAGTTTTCCTGGCAATATGCCACAACAGCTGTGGTCATTGAGCATAACGTAGCTGCCATTGATTAGCTGCCTGAATATTGGTTCTATCACTGTGGAGGGTGTACCGTGCAGGTGGCAAGAGAGGTTATTTGCAGAACCTTCGCAGGCTCAATGTAACTTAATACCTTGGCACAAAAGTGTACCACTTAGTGAGTTCTTACAAATTTTACCACTAAGGAATACCTCCTTTTCCTTATCCTAACATTTGTGTGCGTAAGGTAAAGTCCAGGTCGACTTAATGTATTCTTTACCCAACCTTTCATACAGGCCCGCTGGTATGTGCTGTAGACAATACTGAAATTGGAAAATCGTCACTGGTATCGTAATGGTGCCATGTATTATCCATTCAATGACAGGCTTCTCAGAAACTGTCAATGGTAATCTTTCCAGTTTTTCAATGCTCAGCACCTTATAGTCTCGCGCCTCTTTGTGCCAAAGAGATTTGTTTATCTGTGAGGTTAACCCCTTCAGTGCTGATGACGAGCCCAGGCTCGTAATGCAGCACGGTGCTCGTGTGCTCATGACGAGCCTGGGCTCGTCATGAGCCGTGGAACGCTCACACGCAGGGCTAATTCCCCCGCTGTGCTGAGCATTCCATTGCGTGGGCGGGTTCATGACGAGCCCAAGCTCGTCATGAGCACACGAGCACCGTGCTGCATGACAAGCCTGGGCTTGTCATCAGCACAGCGGCGCCATGCGCGGCCCCCCTCCCCCCTGCACCGCGGGGGAATTAGCCCTGCGGCGAAGGGGTTAAATACAGCAAACAATGGCGTTGTGTTGATTAGACGCCATGGCACATAGCCTGAATGAAGATTTTGTAACGTCCAGGCTAACTGCATTATAGAACGTAATTGAGACTGGCCATGCTGTAACATTAGCAAGTCCTACACTAATATGTCAATTGCAGATAATACAATGTTGTCCAAAGAATATATTCTGGAGGACAGTGTCGTTAACCCATTGTCCACTACAGAGAGAGTTTTCTCCGAATTAATACAATCAATTTCTCGTATTCTTTCTGCAGTTTCCATTTACGTTATTTTCCAAGCTTCGTTGTACGCAGCGTATATACCAGCGTATATGAATGTTTTTGACGTGGTTTGCGAGGCCCCATTAAGAAATCTCGCAAATAATTGCCTTCTTTAAGTAAAGATAAGTGTTGTTTGATTTCTGGAAGTGTGGGTGTCTGTAGCCACTCCAGGCATAGTTTTCCTACACTATATGTTGTTACTATCCCTGAATGTTGTCTCTGGGAATATCTTTGATCTGGCCTGTTCATTTTGAAGCCCTGTGTTTTGTTCAGGAATCTATCATGACAGTTATTAGTGTCTGTGGGCCAGATTAACCATTGTTTTCCAATCAGGATTAGTTCTGTTGTGTTTTAAAATATATGGTACGTCTACCTCCTTTTCTGTAGGATCATTACTCTCAGATGTGGATTTAGGTATAGATGGTTCATTGAAATATTTTATCTTAGCCAGGCCACGACAAGAAGTCTGTTGAACAGTGTCATTCAAAAACATTATTTGTTCTGGTATAATGCAGGCTCTGAACAGGGCTTCTAAACCTTGCACCTGCCAATCTTTCGTGCCCCAGTCAGTTTTTGTCACAATGTTGTCTTTTCAAAAGTCAAAACCTAAAGTAGACAGCTGAGCATTAAAGTTTGCAGAATACATTTGTTTAGTATTGGTCAACATCATTTTCATTCCTGTCTTATTCACATTTTTTTTAAATAAAACGTTTCTGGATTTGTCACATTAAACCCTGAGAAGTACGAAAACTTTTCATAAAATGTTTTTGAGCTGCCCTTTGGTGACGTTGGACAATGTTCCCATTGATTATAAGTAAAAGCATTCCTAGGGCTTGCAGATTTATGCAAATAATGGTGACCATAGTGATTAAAACAATACATTTGTTCATAATCTAATGAACCTTCTAAGTAATCATGTTCTGTAAATTTTGCAGACATTTCTAAATCTGACATCATATTATTAATAGTCTCAAAGTCCCAATCATCAGAAAATGTGCTGGTTGATACAAAGTCACTCAAAGAAACCTTGAACTGGTGTGGAATCTTCAGCAGCTCCACCGGGCCATAGATATCATCAGTTCTGTCGCATGCTATACCACCAGGTATAGGAACGGATGTGATGTTCACTGATGACAGGTCTCTTTTTTCACGATGTGATGATTTGTGAGGTTTCAGGACCAAGTAGATTATCTGACTTGCTGTGTCCATTGTACTGTATTTTCCATCTATCATTTTTCCCAAGCTTAAAACCAGAATGAGCCAGAGCAGGAAGAAAAGTACACCTAACACAATCCAAAATTCAATCCATGGTGAAACCAGATATGTTTTTTCATGTTTATGAAAGAGTTCTGTTATTTTTTCTTTGAAAGTTTTATTTGCTGGCGTTTCTTCAGGTTCACTGGGATCCTCAGAAAATGTATCAAAGTTGATAAAATAGCCAGAGGCAGTTCTGTCTTTGGAGTTGCTTCTTCCTTTGTCATATTGGTTTAGTCAGAGGCTGCATCATTGTAGAAAGGTGTTTCTTGACGAACTGTTATTTGGGTCTCAAGAGGCACGAGTTCCATGGCTTTGTTACATAGTCTTTCTTTTCTTACTGAAGGTTTATCAAAGGTGATACGTCTTTCAGTTACAACCTCTTGGATAGTAGCAAGATTTGGTCTTCTGCTACATCTTGGGAGTTCACTGGACCTACTACTTATTATTGGCCACATGTTGTGGTTAGAGCAGGTCGATAGACACAAATCTGTTCTCCCTTTTACCAGCAAGGGGCTATAGTACTACTGATCTTGTTCCTTGGATTGCCAAAACAGGTACTGCTTTTCTGTAAGAAGGCCCAAATTCCTTCTTTACCGTGATCTTTTCCCTGACTAGATCCCAAATCTTTGGAATCCAGACAGGTCGTGCTGGTACAGGTGGTTTTTCTTCAGTGGTTGTTGGCTTCTGTATCGTGTTACTCAGACTTCTTCTTGTTTCATTTAAGTCCTGTAAAACAGGCAAATGATCTTTGACATCAAAGGGTTTTTGTTCTACCACTGAAGTTTGACAATCGATGCCTTCGATTATCATTCTAGTACTAAACAGTAATTCATATGGAGTGATTCCACCCAGAGAATTTCTTAGCAGATTGTTAAGACTACGTTGGAAACTTATTAGATGTTTGACCTACCCATCACCCGAACCTAATACCTTAGCTGTTATGGATTGCTTTATGTCACTTTTTTTACTGTCCACTACCGCATTACCCTCAGGATGGAAGGGACTAGAATACCGCAATGCAACACCCAAGCTAGCCATGGCCTCTTTGTAAGCTCGAGAGCTAAACGCAGGACCCTGGTCAGAATATAGCTTGCCGATTGTGTATGTGCCGATAAAGTCTCGCAAATCCTTTATAACAGTTCTGGCGTCAGTCGAGCGCTGGGGACACATCCAAATAAATCTTGTCCTAGTAGTTATGGGACCACTTCTGTCCATGGTGACGTCTGGGTATAGATAGTCTAATGCTGTCTAGCAATGGTATCTGAACTGGGCTGGCATCACTATAGTCAGGTATCTGGTGGTCCTCAAAGCTGTGATATCTTTAACAGGTATCACAGTTTATTCCAAATTCGTAAACTTGGGCACTCATTCCTGGCCACCAGTACATCTCTTCTAATTCTATTAGGGATTTCAAGATCCCTTGTGTCAGACCCTCTCCCATATGTGCTTATGATCCAAGTAAGCTCTCTGCTTCCTGTTTGGAATTTCTCTATCCCCTACTCCAGGGATTCGAGCAAAAGGAACAGAGTTTGCATCAATTATGAATGTATACGTGAGTGGATAGTTTAGAGGTAATGCTGCATGATTGCCTTCCATTGAGGCTTTTACTGCTAGTAACGTTTCACCGTCTATTATTTTTTTTGAGCGAGCGATTGTAGCTACAAAAAACCGTTTGCACAGCTGCCTTCGCGGCTTCATCAGCCAATGAATTCCCTGCAACGTGAACGCCATCCCGCTGATGACTGTGAATCACATGAGTCTTTTGTAGTTCTTTCTGTAAAAGAACTATTTGTTCCCAAAGCGTTTTATGCTTAATTGTGCCACCTTTTGCGTCTTTGAAACCGTTTTGAACCCAGTTCTGCAGATACTTATTGTAAGATTGTACGCAGTAATATGAATCGCACACTGTTAGTGTGGGGAATTCGCGATCAGTATTTTCAAGTGCCATCTTGAAAGCCTTTAGTTCAGCTCGCTGAGCTGTACAGTCTCCGAGTGATTGAGTTTTAGTGACCATAGGTCTAAATTTGCCTTCCGGCCAGTACCCTTTGACAATCGCGCACGCAGCACTATAGGCTTGTTTACCCCCAATTGAGGGCTGTGCTGATCCGTCTGTATAAATTGTACATCCGTATTGTTCTGGAGACAGAATATCGGTCGGCAGAGGATATTCGTGTTCAAAATGTAAAAATTCTTGTGTCTTCAAATAGGGGTCAAAGACGTATTCAACGTATGTTGCAGCAAGAGAGTTAACCCATTGTATCCATCTGGGATGTAAAGCTTTTGCATTTGGAATGCTCGCTTTTGTCACTGCCTCTAAGGCAGGTACAGGTGTAACGATCATTATCCGTTTTCCCTGTGCGAGAGCTCTCTCTTTTGCTACTGCAATTTGAACCATTGTCAGAATTTTTTCTGTAGGATGAATTTTATTTCAGCTTGTGTGTACAACTGTGATTTGTATGCTATTGGTACCTTTTCACCTTCATTAAAGGTTAGGTATGTGAATCCGCATCTCCCTGGGATGATTTGGATCACAAGGTTGCGCACATTGTCGTGTGCTTCTAACAGTGTTTTTGCTAACATGTCTGTTTGTACTGAACACAACATTTTTGTATGGTTTTGAGTCCAATTAGTTGGTTTTAAATCAGGTTTTATTAATTCGTAGAGAGGTTTAACCCTTTCTGCATAATTCAGAACATAAGTTCTTCCAAAATTCAGAAAACCTAGATTTGACTGTAAGTTTTTCAGCGTCTTTGGAAGTTGGAGCAGCGCGCATTTCTCTATAAAGTTAGCTGCCAGGCTTTTGCCTTCACTTGATAACTCATAGCCTAGAAATACGACATTGAGGTGGGCAATTCATGATTTCTTAAAATTTAATTTATACCCTTCAATCAATCAATCAATCAATCAATCAAAGCATTTATATAGCGCACTACTCACCCGGAGGGTCTCCAGGCGCTTGGGTGGTCCTTTACTGCTCGAATAGCCAGGTCTTGAGTTGCTTCCTGAAGGAGAGGTGGTCTTGGGTCAGTAGGAGGTGGATGGGGAGGGAGTTCCACGTCTTGGCAGCCAGGTAGGAGAAGGATCTTCCTTCTGTTGTGGCTCTTCGGATGCGAGGAACGGCGGCGAGTGCGTGGGTGTTCAATCGGAGTTGGCGGTGGGAGTGTAGAAGGTCAGGCGGTCCTTGAGGTAACTGGGGCCTTGGTTGTGGAGAGCTTTGTGTGCGTGGGTGAGGAGTTGGAACGGGATTCTCTTGCTGACGGTGAGGTAATATGAATTTTATGGTCAGTTGTGTCCCCTATCGTAGACCCCACCGGCTCCATGTAGGTGCTTTAAGTACATGTATGTTCCCTCCACTTCCAGCTATGAAGACGCAAATACATTTGCGTCCAACGTTAACATGTCCTCTTTCAGATCCACCATGAATGGGTCAGATATTCCGTTCCTAAGTGTACCTTGCCAACGTCTTTATATGGTGCACTTTCATGTTTTCTAGCTCTGGCGAGTTAGGCCCTGATTTCTGCCATCGAGCCTCTTTCTGCCTTCTGTCTCTGAAAGCCGCAGTCTGCTGCTTCCTGACCCTTGACTTACTCCCTGCGTGGCGAGCGGTGCCTGGCTCGGCCTGCCTTGCCTGCCAAAGACTGTATTCAACCTTCAAGTTATCTGCTCCGCTCCTCGAAAATACATTCCTGTCTAGTAGTTTACGAAAACATCCTTCCCAGCTGCAGAGCAAAGGGCCCGGCCTCACTGTCTCTATGCAAGTAATTCATAGCTTCCGTTACCATGGTAGGCCCATGGCCCCTCACATCTCATGTAGACACGTAGTCGCATATGCACGCACTAGCAGTCAGTATAGAATAGCCTCTGCCCGAGAGACCTTTCCTTCTAGATAATACAGTTCCTCAAACACAAGATATTAGATATGATTTGGGATTAGGTTGTTCTGACACCCCAGACTTCTGTCTCCTCATGTAGGGCTAAATGTCAAGTCCCCTTCACCCTCCAGTTCCACGTCAATCACACGTCATGCTGCTGCACGCGCATCTCTGCCACATATTTCTGCTGACACTGCAGGATTCTCTTATGGATCCACCCACTTGTGATACGTTTCATGTGACGTTGTCTAGCACACACCTCCGTGTACGCCTTCATGCACGCCTTCTGTTACGTACATATGTCCTTATCTCGTTTCTCTCAGCTGTTACGCCTCCTGCATATGTCTTTACTGTAATGCATTGACTATATATATGATAACCTGTCAATAAAGTATTGTCTATCCCTTCCTGAACCTTCGTGGTGATGGAACCCGATTGCCTGGTTCGAACCAATTCCTTTTTAAGGAATAAAACCCCTTTTAAAACCTCAAATACCACGGATTCTGTCTCTTATTTTTGACTGAGTTATTCTTATTGAACTTTACCGCATAAAGTAAGTATAGGTAATTTAAATTTACCACAACGGGGAGCCAGTGCAGGTCTCTCAGGTGTCCGGAGGTGTGGCTGTGTCGGGGGATGTCCCTGATGAGTCGTGCTGAGGTGTTTTGAATGCGCTGGAGTCTTTTCTGGAGTTTGGCTGTGGTCCCGGCGTAAAGGTTCTTCCCGTAGTCCAGTTGGCTGCTGACGAGGGCCTGGGTGACCGTCTTCCTGCTTTCGGTGGGGATCCACCGGAAGATTTTCCGGAGCATGCGTAAGATGTTGAAGCATGACGAGGAGACGGCGTTGACTTGTCTGGTCATCGAGAGGGAGGAGTCCAGGATGAAGCCCAGGTTTTGTGCGTGATCCTTTGGTTTGGGTGCGCTGCCAAGGGCAGGGGGCCACCAGGAGTCGTCCCAGGCGGAGGGTGATGATCCCAGGATGAGGACATCCGTCTTATCTGAGTTCAGTTTCAGGCGGCTGTTCGTGATCCACTCGTCTACGTCTTTCATTCCTTCATGTAGGTTGGTTCTGGCGGTGTTGGGGTTATTGGTGAGGGAGAGGATCAGCTGGGTGTCGTCGGCGTAGGAGATGATGTTGAGGTTGTGTTGGCATGCGATGGCCGCGAGGGGGCTCATGTAGATGTTGAACAGCGTGGGGCTGAGTGAAGATCCTTGTGGTACGCCGCAGTTGACTTCGGTGGCCTCTGATCTGAACAGGGGGAGGCGGACTCTCTAGGTTCTTCCGGCGAGGAAGGAGATGATCCACTCTAGTGCCTTCTCCTGGATTCCGATGTTGTGCAGGCGCTGAACTAGGGTGCGGTGGCAGACCGTGTCAAACGCCGCGGAGAGGTCCAAGAGGATGAGGGCCGCCGTTTCCCCGTTGTCGAGCAGGGCTCGGATGTCGCCGGTGGCTGCGATGAGGGCGGTCTCGGTGCTGTGGTTGGCCCGGAAGCTGGGCTGCGAGTGGTCGAGGGATCCATTCGTCTCGAGGAAGGCGGCCAGCTGTCTGTTGACTGTCTTCTCGATGACTTTGGCATGGAAGGGAAGGTGCGAGATGGGGCGGTAGTTCTTGAGGTCGGTGGGGTCCGCTGATGGTTTCTTCAGTAGGGTGCTGAGTTCGGCGTGCTTCCAACTCTCTGGGAAGGTGGCGGTGTTGAAGGAAGCATTGATGATGTCCCGGAGATGGGGTGCGATGATGGAGTCGGCCTTGTTGAAGACGTGGTGAGGGCAGGGGTCGGTTGGTGATCCGGAGTAGATGGAGTTCATCGTGCGGATGATGTCTTCCGTGTTGACCGGTGTCCAGGCACGGAGGGTGGTGGTGGGGGGTGTTGGTGCGTTCGTGGGGTGCGTCGGCTGTGTGCTGAAACTGTTGTGTATGTCTATGATCTTGCTGTGGAAGAATGAGGCGAACAAGTTGCAGAGTTCTTGCGATGGGGTCATGTCGTTGTTTCCGGTGCTAGGGTTCAAGAGCTCTTTGACGATGTTGAAGAGTTCTTTGCTGTTGTGGGCGTTGTTTTCTAGTCATTCCTTGAATGCGGTTTTCTTGGTGGTGTAGATCAGTTGGTGGTGTTTTCGAGTGGGGAGCTTGAGGGTGGTCATGTTGTCTGGTGTCGGATCTCTGCACCAGGCTTTCTTGAGGGGTCGGAAGTTCCTCTTAGAGCTCTTGAGTTCGTCGGTGAACCAGGATGCTTTCTTGTTGCCGGGTCTGACGGGGGGGTCTTCAGTGGTGCGAGGTCGTCTGCGCAGTTGCTGATCCACCTTGTGAGGTTGCTGGCAGCTTGGTTGGGGTTTGCTGAGCTGGCGGGAGGGTACTGGCTCAGGGATGTGGCGAGCTGGTCGGCTGTGATCTTGTTCCAGCTTCTGCGGGGGACCTGTTGCGGTTGGTGGTGGAGCGTGGTCCTTCTGAAGCTGAAGTGGACGCAGCTGTGGTCTGTTCAGTGGAGTCCGGTGGCCCTTCAGATGCAAACCCAAGTATTATGGAGTTCACTCTTTTCAAGTGCACGTCCACATCATCGTCTGTAAGATAGATGTCATCGACATAAGATAATGCCTCATCATCATACATTTGTAGTAACTCTGTTACCCTGGCTGAAAATAACCCTGAACTATTCTTGAATCCCTGGGGGATACAGCAAAATTGTCGCTGTGTCCCCATTATTGAGAAAGCGGTCATATACCTGCTTTCAGGTGCAATGTTTTGACAGAAAAACCCATTCGAAATATCTAATGTGGTTTTATATTTTTTCCGCACAATGTTATTCATCAATGCGGCACTGTGTGCATTTTGTACTGCAAATATTTTGCAACAGGAGTTTAAATGTCTGTAATCCAATACTTGACGATATGAATTGTCTGGTTTGGAGACAGGAAACAAAGGATTGTTCATTGACGAGGTGCATGTTTCAATCACCCCTTGGTATTCAAGTTGATTTAAAATCTCCCTGACTTGTTGTTTAGCTTCTTGCTTAACTGGATACTGCCTATGTGCAGTTGGTTGATTTTCTAACTGGATTTTATAGTGAGGAGAGTCCTCATCCCATCCTACATGATTTTTTTATAATGCTGGAGCCTGAGCTATGGCCCATTTTCTGGCATATGTGTATTTTTTATGAATTGGTATGTGATTTGATAAGGCTGGCATAATTATCTCTTTGCCATGTGGGCACTCCCTGACAAAATCAGGTGGCCAGTCTTGTTCAGCTAGAAGAATGTCATAGCCCTTAGAGAGCTTCTCCCAAAAGTGTGCTCTTATTTTTCTAGTTATGTCCCCCTACATCCGGAGTGTTACTTCATATAACTTGTGAGGTACACTAACCCTGGTGTCAGCAGTTTCAACTTGAATGGATTCATTCAAGTCCACTGTCTCCAGATGATCCTTCAAGATCTTGCGAACTATGGTGACTTCTGCTGCGCTGTCTAGCATTGTCTGGGCCCACTCCCTGTTCTTGAGTTGTGTCCTCAGGATCCTCGGCATGTCTGATTTTTATGCTTGCTACCTTCTTTTTGGTGAATTGAGTTTTCTTATTTTTTGGAACGTGCTGTTCTTCTTTGGACTTCAGGCATTCCTCTTTTTGTTCTGATTGTCCTAGCCTCTCGGATTTCTGCGAGGAAGTATGAAAGGTACGAGAGGAATGTGTATCAGTATCTTGATATCTATCAGGTTTTCTTAAAGTATCCCTATTTCTAAGGTGATACCTTTTCTCAGAGGGCTCCCGTTGGGGCATACTACCTCCCCGTTGGGGAGATCTTCCTCTGGATTGAGAACGTTTCTCTTTAGGAAGTGTCTGTTTAGTATTTTCCCACTTCTTTTTAGGAGTAGTGAGATTATTTTTAATAAACACCTTTTCAGGATTTTCTGGTAATTCGGGTTTTACTGGTTTCCCACCCAAACTATCTCTTCCTAGTTCTTCATAAGATTTTTCAATACTTCTAGCAAGCTCAAATGGTTGGTCTGTTATATCTATTTCTTTTAATTTTTGGCGGATTACCACGGATGCTGATTCACCTCTAATGTTAGTTAGTAATATAGCTGAGACCTGTTTGAAATCGTTCAGTAATTTCATACCCATATTTAAGGCCGGTTTTGGACCGGATTCATTCTGAATCTGTCTTAGAACATCTGGTATTACCGCCATGGACGGTGCAACATGTGTTTTAGTGTAGATTGAAGCAAATACTGTACCCCAAGTGTCACAGTCCTCCACATGTGGTGTTATCCCTATTGGTAAACAGATTGTCAGAATTCTGTGTTTCTCATGAGGTGTACTATCAGGGAATACTGCCTCTATTTGAGTAATTTTCTGATCTAACCAGAACGGAATTTGTTCCCTTTTTGCGGGCAATTTACCAATGACTGATTGTATTGTCTGTGGTGTGATTTTATTTGCATTCCCCTGGTGAAGGGTGTGCTGTGGAATCCTTACAGCTGGTTGGACTGTTAAAGTCCGCATGGCATATTGAACCAATTGTCTGTGTATTTTAATTAATTGCTTCAGCTGAGCTAACAGTTCTCTACTGTCATATTGTCTATGTAAGGATGTGGTGTATAGCTGGCTAGTACCGGCCATGTAGCTCCTGGTCTACCTAGTGGACCGAGCCCGGTAATGTGATTTTTGATGTTGTAGGATGCCTTTAAACCAGAGCTGATGCTCTTGGTAAGTTAATGGAATTTCAACGTCCTCAAAAGGAACGTATTCCGCTGGAGGTTCCTCTACTTTGTAGTAGTTAAACTTGTGTGTTGTTGGATTTGCTGTAGGAAAAAGAACCCATGAGTAGAATACCTCTGTCTGCAGATATTCATGCGCCTCTATAACACAGATTACTTTACCACCCCTTGATGATACTCCATTCTCTATAAGTTTTATAGTTATGGTTTTTCTTACATTTACCGGGATGAGTATAGCATCCGCGTCATTTTGTTGGAGACTTGTGTCATCTAAGACTGCTTGAGCTGCTACTCTAGCTCTCTCCCTTTCTTCGTCACTCTCCAACAGTTTGTCGACTGGAAGTTTTTGCAAGCAAAGTTTCAAGGAAACAAAGATTAGGTGCACAATATTTTGGAACACTGTATCCTTCAATGTTGAACAAACCAAAAACTAATACATAGGATTTTCGTCCTACTTACTTTTGGCAGATATTAACCTTTTACCCACTCTAGACGTCTGTTGGAGTATTTTACGGGAAAAAGGGGTCTGTGTGAAAAGCACGACTGAGTTACTCTAGTATCTTGCGTTAAATTATCGCCTTACCATTCGTTGGGTGCCATGTAGTGTAGTTCCTATATTCCCAAAAGGCTCTGCGCATTGGAATAACATATACTATAGTTTAGACGTAGGACTGAGGTCGACTAGGTCTCTATCTTATATATTAAACTTAATTGTGAGTGCCAGCTAGCTCAGAGGTAACTAGAAACTTTCTCGAATAAACAAGAAGGGATTAGTTTCTGAAAACTGCATAAACATGACAACTTTGTTTCCCCAGGATAAGAAACGTATCTCTAGAGTCGCGGAAACAATAGATAGCTATTTTACTCAGTCAATCGTGCATGCTTCGTTTCACCAGAGGTGCTGAGAAAATAGAGAGACGGGGGGTTTCAAAAAAAAGTATTTCTTGAACAGTCTTCTTTCTCAAGCATAAGAAATGTACTGCTACAATCGTAATACTGGTTATAAAGTACAAAGTATATAATACGAAAAGTATTATAAAGTAGTACTCTAAAAGCATGATATGGTTTCTAAGCCATAAAGTGCCTTAAACCATATAAAATACATACAGTAATAAACCAATGACTAAAAGTACTCAACTGGTGCTTCTTAAATACGCCTACCCCGGTGTACCTAACCTATGTCTAGTACGAGCAAAGAAGTAAGTGAGGAGTAGCTTAAGTTTAGTATTTTTCTGCCAAGAATCTATTCCAAGAATTCTCTAAGGGTCTAATCAGCTCCGTACCTAGGTTTTAGAATGAAGGAGGCCTTGTATCTCTCTCTCAGGACTCGATTTCCCAGCAACCCGCAAGGGTAGCCTGGAAACACTGGAGCTGGATTTCCCGCCAGGTGAAAGGACAGCGTCTCTCAGTGCGTCAGCTGGAGGGTCGTCTTCCTTCGGCATTTGCTGCTGCAGGGCGTCGGGCAAGTAGTTAGTCGATCTGCTCCAAACCACTGTTTGTTTGCCTGGGCAAATGTAGGCATATTTATACTTTGAAGGTGCCGAGTTTGACGTATGATTGGACTTAATAACGTCACTCAAAGACCCAGTTCCGTGAAAACTCCATGATTTCCTAGATAAATTAAGCCGTAAGGGGACAATCCTCTGATGATGACCTCAGTCTTGTCCAAGTCCAGCCTCAGGTGGCGACTGATGTTCATCTATTCATCAACGGACCACATACCTTCTTGAAGCTTGGATCTGGGAGTGGCTGGGTCTTTGCTGAGCAGCTGAGTGTCAATGGCATAGGACGTGATGATGAGGTCGTGTGCGCATGTGATGGTGGAGAGGGGGTCATGGAGACATTGAAGATCATCACGCTGAGAGATGAGCCCTGGGGCATGGGCCGGATGACCCCAGTGTACCACGTGCCGAAGGGGGAGCCGGACTCCCTGGGCCTTGCTGGTGAGGTACTTGGCAATTTAATCCTGGGCCCTCCTCTGGATCCCAGTGTTGGAGATGTGTGATTTGACAGTGTGGTAGCACATGGTGTAGAATGCCGTTGAGAGGTCGAGGGGGTGAGGGTGGTGGTCTGACCATTGTTGAGCAGGGTCCAAGATGTCGTTGGGGCTGGCAATGAGGCCAGTTGCAGTGGTCTGATTACTGTGGAAGATGGACATGGGCGGGTTGCCTGGAGGTGTTTGCTTGGAGGGAGTTGGTCAGTTGCTCGTTGACTGTCTTCGAGATGACATTTGCCGGGTAGGGAAGCAGGGTGATGTTCCAGGAGAACCTGGGGTATTGCTGTCCATTGTTTAAGAAGGGCCTGGGTCTCTGGATGACTCCAGCTACCATGGAATGTGGCGTACTCAAAGGAGACATTCATGACGTGCCGGAGGTGGGCTTCAAGGATGGGGTATGCTGTGATTGAGATGTTGTGTGGGAAGGGTCCTGATGGAGAACCGGAGTGGATGGTGTACATTAGCCGGGTGGTGTCTTTGCTGCTGAGGGGAGTCCAGGACCTGAGGGGGTATGTCCAGTGGATAATAGTGCTGTCTGCCTCTGAATGGTGAGTCTGTCATGTATGCCCACTACCTTGCAGTGGTAGAATTTTGCAAGGGATTCCCCTGGCCTTGCAAGGGTGGCATGTCTTTTGGATGGAGAGCTGGGTTTAGATAGTTCACTCACAATGCTGATAAGCTCCTTGATGTTTTGTTTGTTGGTGCCTATGCCCTACCTGAAGGATGTCCTCTTGTCTGTGCTGATGATATGGTGATGTGTGTGTGTGGCGGGTTTCAGGGCTGAGAGGTAACTGATGGGAGTCCTCTGCACCCACCCCTCATATGTCTGGCCTCTGCTGGGAGTCCTCTGCACCCACCCCTCATATGTCTGGGCACTGCTGGGAGTCATATCCACCCACCCCTCATATGTCTGGCCTCTGCTGGGAGTCATATCCACCCACCCCTCTTATGTCTTGCCTCTGCTGGGAGTCCTCTGTACCCACCACCATACTGTTGGCCTCTGCTGGGAGTCATATCTACCCACCCCCATACTGTTGGCCACATGAGGTTGATGGCGTGTGTGTGCCTCGTATCACTATTGTGATGGTGCCATACACGAGCGTGTGAAACGCACCTTACCCCAACATTCATGGCGTGTGCATGCGCCTCGTATTTCTATTGCAATGGTGCTATACGCGAGTGTGTAAGACACATCATACAAGTACACTTCCGTTGTTGCGGAACATTGTTCTTACCGTATGCGCCGTCGTCGGTGTCTGTGCACCGGGTGGTAGGCGTACAGGACTGGGATTACATGGACGATGGGCTTTATGGCGTTTATGTCGTGTACGGTGGATACGGTTCCGGTTGGACTCTGCTTTTACGGACGTTTTGAGCTCCCGTAGAAAAAGGGTCATACGGAGTGTCGCAGAGACGAATCGTACTTGCTGGGCCGGAAACTGCTGCTTGTTTACGTACGGACGTCGCGTGATACGTATTCCGGATACAATTCGCACATATTTTGTTGTCGTATGGTGTTTAGTATGGTGCGTACGGAGATCTGCTTTGGATACAAATCGTACTTCATCTTACGTACGAGAACATTTACTGGTACGATTTGTACGGGAAACATGCTTCGTGCGGCTATTTGTAAGGGATTTTACCAAATCGGAATCGGCCCCATAATGTTATAGTTCTCGCAACACAACGTAATATACAATTACATCACATATTCCATTTGCCAATTTTTGCTGTCTTCAGATTGTATTGAATTTCACGATAAACAGTGATTTCAATGTTAATCATCAAATGACACTGGGGCAAAAAAAAAATACCATCAACCAGATTGTTAAAAAAAACATACTTCTCTTCAAAATGTCTCCAACCAACGCAACTTGGTATTTACATTTTCACAAATAAACAACCTTTGTAACATAGTATATAATACAAAGATCAAATATATCACCACCTTCTTTCAAACACAATATGAAAGAACATAATTAATAATTGAAACCGTTATTACGAACATCTTCCCTATTGGCTGAATGATGTTTCTGAAAACATTTCAATGACGATATACAACGTACACTTCTAAAATCATATTCACATGTTTACAATAGGGTGAATGATGTTTCAAAAATTATTTGTAGTGGAAATATCCAAAATATATTCAGTAATTCATGTTTATACCTTCTTAGATTTTTTGGCATCAAAAATATTAAGTATGAATTTGGTAATTCATTAGGGAACCAAAATGTATACTCTAAAAGTGCATCATTACATAGTGTCCACCCTTTATTGCATTTTAAATAGACAGTATAGTGTCCAGATGTTGAAGTATGTCCATAGTGGAAAACAATAGCCATTGTTTTAAAAGTTCTTCCTGAAATTGACACATGACCTGCTATAATATTTTTTATTTTGGTTTCCAATTTTGTTCCATCAGCTCTACAACATTGCAGTATTAAAATAATATATTGTCCACATCTTTCTATAAATAATGTTGATAACATTTCCGATTTGCACTGAGTACATTCCATATGTTGATTAGCTGATTTTACTAGTTCGTTTAAAGGCACTGTTTTCAAATCTGGCATTGTCAAATATATGAATTGTTCACTGTCTATTTTAGTGGTTGATGAAAATGAACAGCTGTCACATCTATAAACCCATCTGTAACATAGTCCAAATAGATTTACAATTTGTATACCTTCATCTTCTAATACTGCAAGCATAAACATAAGAAATTCCTGAACATCTTGCTGTACATTCTGTGTCAATTGTGAAGAACCAGAACAAATATCCAAAAGATTCCGCACATCAGAAGCAGTATGGATTTTCGTTTTATCATTGTTCAACTTCTCAAAAATATAATGTAACAAAGAACAACATCTTTTTTTTCGATTTTCAATAATTGCATGCTGTAGATTTTCTAAAAAAAAGACAACGTTCACAATTACATTAGCATAGCAATTGATACCTGAACTATTTTCTAACTGATATCCTACAATATTAGCAACCGTATCACATTCTATTTTCTTTCCAGGCTCATCATTCTTTTTAATTCTTTTTTATTTTGCAACCTCAGTATAATCTTTATCATATTTTCGTTTTGGACATATTAAACGTGTTTCATAAATAGTATACTCACCTAAGTTAGGAGCTTAGAATCTTCTTAACCTATTGTACTCTTTTACACAATTTACATCTGCACTAACCTTTTGCTAATCAAAATCATTTAAATACAACCCGGATAAAGTTATTACTCGAGACAATGCAACATACGCCATACCCTCTTTAAACACAGAATATCCAATATTTACCAAAGGATTGTCTACACTTAAACCTTGAGATTTATGAATAGTCACTGCATATGCTAAACAAACAGGAAACTATTTTCTACGAACATACAAATCTTTTACAAGCAAGAAACGAACACAACAGCGTTCAATTTGTTTCACCTCTTCAATCGGATCAAGTTTAATCTTCAAAAATGTAATCTCATATCTATTTGCATAACTAAGAAAGTCAACAACTTTCCCCATTGCTCCATTTACTAACCCTTTTTCAACATTTAAATTACGCTGTAATATTACCCTGCAGATTACAGAGACATACAAGGTCTTTTCCAAACCACCAGTCCTAGATATTGATTTTTCCAAAGAGTCTAATTTTAACTGCAATTTCTCTGACAAAAGAATAGTTACTCCTTTGTGTTCTATTTTATCAATAGCTAATATTTTTATTACCAGTTCATTCTCTTTTTTCAACAGTTCTTCATTGAATGTAGAGCATTCTTCAGTGTTGGCATAAGGCAAAGTAAAGATTCCTTTGCTGCAATTCTTCGGTAGATTGTTTCAGCCGCAATATTTTCAGTTGGAAACAAGTTTTTTAGTAGCCGACTTTCTAAAGTATTTTTTCCATCCTTTGTTAAGACACCAATTCTAATATTTTGAAGCATATTTCCATAATCTTCATCATTTGCTTGTCGTATGTTCTTGATAAGTTCCTTATATTCAAAATATCTCCAAATATTCACATTTCCAAATCTTCCCAAAGATTTTTTAGTGTCTTCATGAAGAAGAGTTTTAAAAATCGGTGGGCCTTTTACAGGTGTGAGTTGTACTAAATCACCAAATACAATTACATATTTCCCTCCAAATAAAACATCGTAATTTGTTTTTAAAATCTGCTGCATCCTTAAATGTACAAACGCAAGCATTAAGTTTGAGACCATGCTTACTTCATCAATTACCAGAAGTTTCATTTGCTTTAGTACTCTTGAAACTTGGAAACAAGCTTCTCCAGATAGCTTGTGGTATTTCAATTTATTTTCATGTTCTACTGGTAACATAAGTAGACGATGTAATGTAACCCCTTTAATGTTGTGTGCTGCTAACCCAGTTGGAGCAGTTACAACACAAGACAAATGTGAATCTGTTGTTTTCTATAGATAACTTGACAAACATTTAATCAAGAAACGTTTCCCCATTCCAGCTTGTCCACTGATGTACATAAGAATAGGTCTAAATGATGCACAT
Source organism: Lissotriton vulgaris (assembly GCF_964263255.1). NCBI lineage: Eukaryota > Metazoa > Chordata > Amphibia > Caudata > Salamandridae > Lissotriton > Lissotriton vulgaris. Next base: position 1,210,190,055 of record NC_141694.1, read on the forward strand.
TGGCAATAATTATTTTCAAGCAGTAATCCATGTTGTATCTGTTGTGTAACTTGGTCATATATTTCTTTCTGTTCACTATTCAGACATTGCTCTAAATTTTCCAAATCAATATTGTCCTGTTGTGCTTGCTAGATCACCATTTCCACTTCACTCATTGCTATCGCCACTTCATTTTTAAGTATTGCTTATCCTCTTGGATCATGACTTTTTGGAGCAGAACTCTGACTATCTTGAGAACTATCTCTAGCTATTTCAGCTGCAATAGTTCTTTCTTGATTAATCTCTTTGTTCAACATTCATAGATAATTTGGAGAAATTGTACATTCAATGCTATCTTTACATGCATTGAAAGAATCCTCATAGGAGTCAAAATGTCTAAATAATTCCATTTCAGTCCGCTAAGGTTTAAAGAGTTGGAGAAAAGCTACATAAAAAAACTCTCTTTTATCTGGAGTATCACAACTTAGTTTCCAGTGATTATCAGATTTCCTTTGTCTTGCTTTACCAAACATCCTTCACATCCAATGACAGCGTATTTTCCTTCATTTATATTTTCTGTGACATTTTTATTAAAACTATAAAGTTGCAGTATTTTATATAAACAAATGTTTTCCAGGAATGGACTTCTATTTGGATAGTACATATCCAACATATTTGTTTTCAGAATATCTGTATTTTCAGTTCATTCAGTGCCAAGTATTCAATTTCTTGTACAGATTTCAAAACTCGATTTAGTTTTGCAGCTTGACCTAGACTTAATCAGATGATCCCTCTTGACTTTGAATATAAACTTGCAGATATCAATCGATCCGAACATTCGTACGATCCAATTTCTCGATGTGAAAGCATCTTCAAGCTAAAGCTGTACAATTTTTTGCTAAGTGTCTTCTCCTCCCAAATTTCCTCCCACATTTCTTTCAATTCTGTCTTCTCAGACTTGGTAATATATGATGTGACATAGTGTAGTGTAGTTCCTATATTCCCAATAGGCTCTGCAAATTAGAATAATATACACTATAGATTTTACATAGGAATGATGTTGGTATGTCTCTATCTAGTATACTAAACCTAATTGTGTGTGTGCCAGCTAACTCAGAGGTCACTAGAACCTTTCTCAAATAAATAAGAAGGGATTAGTCTCTTACAACCGCATAAAGATGACAACTTTGTTTCCCCTAAAACTGAAACAATATCTTCAGAGTCATGGAGACAATAGATAATTATTTCACTCAGTCAATCCTGCATGCTTTTTTTCTACAGAGTTGCATAGAAATAGAGAGACAGGCATTTCAATAAAAGGGGTTTATTGAACAGGCTTATTTCTCATGCAAGAGATATGAACTGCTATAATCGTTAGACAGAATGCGAAGTATAATGCGTACAGAGCAAACAGTAATATAAAATAATACTGCAATAGCATTGTCTGTTGCTATGACATATATAAAAATACATACATAAATAACACACGCTAAAATACTCAACTGGTGCTTCTAAAATACGCCTACCCCAATGTACCTAGCCTAGGTCTAGTACCAGGGAAGAAGTAGGTTTAGTTTTTCCAAGAATTGCCAAAGGTTTCTCTAGGTTCTAATCAGCTCCATACCTTTAGAATGAGAGCGGTTGGTATCTTTTTCACAGGACTCGATTTCCCAACACCCCGCAAGGGGAGTCAGAAACACAGGTGCTGGATTCTCGGCAGGAGGATGACAGCTTCTGGTCAATGCATCAGCTGGAGAGTTGGCTTCATCAGCACTTGCTGTAGCGAGCTGCGTCGTGCAAATAGGTAGTCGAACTGCACCGAACCACAACGTGCTTTGCTATAGCAAGTGAAGGTATATTTATACCTTGAAGGTGTTTTAGGAATGCCAGTATTGATGTAAAATTCGGGCATATGAACGTCATGAATGAACTCCTAAGGAATAGATGTTCATGCATAATGATGAGTTTCTTGGAGAAATCGATATCCAGGCTAGGGGAAGTCCCTTCAGCTTAAGAGTCTGGTTTTCCAAGAAATCATTGTGACGTAGATTATCGGATAGAAGTAGCCATGCCTGTGTTTGGGTAGCATGCTATGCCTAAATAAGGACTGGTTTTCTATGCCTATATAAGGGCAATGTGAATTGTACTCATATAAGGGCATGAATCTGGAAATTCATTCAGAATCTAAATCAACATACAACACCCAATCCACTTTCTTATGTACGACGTTACTAAATTCTAAACATGTTTAAACATATCTACACATGAAGTGGAAAATCCATCCAAAATACATAAAAAATGAATTAGAACCGGTTGTACACATAAAAGATGCATAGGTGATGTACGCATTAAAGAAATGTTTCATTCTAAGCATATATTTACATTTGAATGCTAACAGAATGAATAATGAAAATATACATTTATGAAATGGCTCGTAAATACAGAAGAAAAAAAGGCAGAAACCCTTTCTTGTCACATTACATAAATCTGTTTGTATGTGGACAAGGTCAAATATTGTCTCTGGAAGTATTCAAATAATTCTTGTTCTCTATGAATAGTTCTACTTTAGGCAGATTACTTGTACCAAAGAATGAAAAATACAAATTTGGAGAATAAAAATGTATTCATAGGAAAAAGTTCTTTGTTTTCAAAAAAAAAAAAAATTCAAAGTCTCTCAGAACACTGTGTGCCAAATACAAAAGTCAGTGTTAGCGCTTGGAGAAAACATGAAATCTTCTATGTCTGTAGAAAAAATCGTCTATCATTGTAGGTGATAGTTGGATTACCTTGTTTAGAAGATTAACCGGACATAGATGTGAAGCATCGCTTTCAGCATTGGTCGCATTAGCAATGTTTGATTAAGATTTTACCTGCGCGCCTGAAGTTTCCTCTCGTTCCTCAGCATTTTGCGTCTGTGAGATCTCAATGAGTGCCGTCATCAGAATTGGTAGCGGCTGGGTACAACACTGCGCATGGGCCGTTACCGGGTCCAGCAAAGTATCAACATCAGTTGAAATGACTGATGGGAGTGTAGACAGATGTCTAGCATGCATTCTTCTCCGCATAGCAGGCACGGTAGAACAGATAAGATACAATCTTGCCAAATTGGTCTGACTGACAGAAACATGTGGTATTTAATTCTCGTAGATGAGTTAATCCTAAAATTTAGACGATGCGCTCACAACACTTGATCTCCAATAGAGCTCACTGTATGGTACTTAGAGTGGTGCTGGTGATTTGGCTTGCCATATCGTTGCAGTAGGAGAAAAAATAGTATCCCTGCAATGAGTCCCAAAAGGAGGGGCAGTCCGCCAAACACAGAGTGCACGAAGTTTGGAAAAATTCCTAGGACTGCTTGAAAAGGTGCTAACAGTCCGTATAATACGGTCTGAAATACACTTACAATACCGCTCGTATCAGACATGTTTGAGATACGACTTAACATTTCTGAGAAATGTATAGGGCAGTTTGTAGTTAAAGGGGCATGTATCTCGGCAAAAGTCCTTGCGACTTGCAGATCATAGATCTCTTTGGCCGAGGTCAGTTTTTTGCAAAAGAATGGCTTTCATTCTGCTTAGAGTCTCAATTCGTATAGAAAAGATGTTCAGTGAAGGCCAAAGGGCCGACTCCCTGACTAATTTGGTTTTTGGAAACAATACTTGCATACAGCAAGTGACACCGGATGACACAGTGACTTAGATATGATATTCCTGGCAACATGCCACAACAGCTGTGATCGTTGAACATGATGTAACTTCCATTTGAAAGTTGTCCAAAAATTGGATCAATCACTGCAGCTGGTGAACCTTGCAGGTGACAGGATAAGTTGTTTGAGGAACCTTTGCAGGCCCCATGTAAGTTTATACCCTGACAAATGAAAGAGCCGCTTAGTGCGTTTTCACAGTTTGAACCGCTAAGAAACACTTCACGTCCCCCACTCCAACATCTGTGTGTGTATGGTAATTCCAAGGATGTCCTGATGTATTCTTTACCCAACCTTTCATATGTGACTGCTGGTATGTGTTTTAGGCAACACTGAAAATGGAAAATTATAGCAGGCAGAGTGATTGTTCCATGTTTAATAAAATTTAGTAGCTGGTTTCTCTGCTACCGTAAATGGCGATCTTTCCAGTTTTTCAGTGCTCAGCACCGTGTAGTCTGCTCCCCTTTGTGCTAATTTGACCTGTTTATAGGTGAGAATGATTTCTGAAAACAGTGATGTGGTATTGATTAAACGCCAAGGCACATAGCCTGAATGAAGGTTTTGTAACGTCCAGCCTATTAGCATGATAAAACGTAATTGCGATTGACCATGTTGCAACATGACCAATATGAAGTTTATGGCAGAAGACACTATGCTATCCAATGAATATATCCTGGACAACAGAGTCGTTAACCCATTGTCAACCACAGAGAGAGTTTTCTCTAAATGAATACGATCAATTTCTTGCATTTCTTGCAGACTTTTTACTGTTTTAACTGGAGTAGGAGGGGAGCCAAACTCCGGAGGCCAGAACTGCGGGCCCCAGTAGGTGTGACTGAGTCCAGGAAGGAGGAGCTCGGTTTTACCGGGGTTCAGCTTCAATTGGTTCTGGTTCATCCAGAGTTGGATGTGGATCATGGCTCCGTGGAAAGTTTTAATGACATGGGGAGAATTGAGAGAGAAGATGATTTGTAGGTCGTCGGCGTGATTATAAGTGATAATGTCCCATTTCAGGAGGGACTGGATCAGTGGCCGAAGATATAGATTAAATAAGAGCGGGGAAAGGGAGGAGCCCTGGGGGACTCCGCAGGACGTGGGAGTTTTTTGGCAGTGTAAGGGCCCAGGCGGACCGCCTGTGTTCTTCCCGTAAGGAAGGATTTGACCCACTCAAGAGCAACGCCCTGGATGCCTGCCTGCTCAACACGGTGGAGAAGGATGTTATGATTCACCGTGTCGAACGCGGCCGACAAATCCAGTAGGACGAGGGCTTGGGGGATCCCCGCGTCCGCGTTGCTCCTGAGTGTGTCAAGGACTGCCAGGATGACGGCCTCTGTGGAGTGGGCGGGTCTGAAACCGGCCTGATTCGGCTCTAGATAGCAGGAGGATTCTATCAAATTTGACAGGCACCGGGTGACATGGGCCTCCATAAGCTTGGAAAAGTACGGGAGGAGGGAAATGGGGCGATAATTCGATGGCTCCGCAATGTCAGCGCTGTTTTTTTTTAGAAGGGGTACTAGGATGGCTTCCTTAAAAGAGATAGGACAGAGGCCGCTGCTGAGAGATCTGTTAAGTAGGTGTAGGATGCAATCTGGCAAGTTAAGACATATGCTCCGCAGGACAGACAGTGGACAGCAGTCGTTCGGGGAGCCAGATTTCACGCGGATGGCTCGGCCCGCTAGGGAGGTGGGATCTAGAGCAGGAAAGGTGGTAAAAGTCGAGGAGTTGATAGAGGAGTTATCCGGTAGGGGTGACTGGGGAAGAGGAGGGATGGATTTTTTTATTTTTGTGATCTTTTCTAGAAAGAAGGAGTTCAGGGTGTCACAGGCCCCCTGGGTGGGGGTCTGGGCTGGGAGGGTTATATCATCTGTAGTTAGCTCGTTCAAGACTCTGAACACCTCCTTGAATTTGTCGGCTGCTGAAGAGATCCTGTTGGAGAAATGTTCCATTTTGGCTGAGCGGATGGCTGCTTTAAAGTCTTTGCGTGCGGCCAGGTAGGACTGTCTGGCGGAGTCAGAGTAGTCATGTCTCCAGGTACGTTCTAGCTGGCGTGTTTTTAGTTTCTGAGCTTTGAGGTCGTCAGAGAACCACCTATGGTAGTTCCGGTGCCTGGTACTGGGGAATTTGACTAGGGGGGCAAACAAATCACTGGCTGACTCTAGCCAGGATCCGATGTCTTGTTGTAATCCATCGATGTCGTTGGAGTCGTGAATGTCTGGACAGGAGTCGGCCAGGGCGGTGAGGAAACCCTGGGAGTCGTATGTGCTCCGTTTCCAAGAGAGGCCACCGGCCATCAGGGGGGCAGGAATCTGACCGGCAACTGTGATGGTGGTGTCCACCAGGTGGTGGTCTGACCAGACACAAGGAAGTATGTCTGGTGGGGACAGAGCCAGGTTGCAGGTCCAGATCTGGTCCAGAATATGTCCCTTAATGTGAGTGGGTTGAGAGATATGTTGAGTGAGATTCAGATTTTTTAGAGTCTCAAAGAACTCGGTGGCATGGGGGCCGGCGTTAATGTATTCGAACCAATAGTTTAGGTCGCCGAAGGGAGTGCAGCGTTAAAAGGGTGGACCGTTGTTCACTCATGATGGTGGGAAAGGATGGCATAGAATGTGGAGGCCGGTATAAGAGGAGGAAAGTGAGGGGGCTGGTGTCAGTTTGCACGCTAATGAGTAAGTTCTCCACCTGAGGAAGGGGAAGGGAGTAAGAGGAGATAGACTTCAGGCGTTTGGATATGATGGCTGCTACCCCACCCCCAGGCCGGTCGCCGGGGCGGTCGGCGTGGAGAATATAATAATCAGGGGGGAGGGCAGCCAGGATATCCGGGAGGGATTCTGATGTAAGCCACGTTTCCGTGAGCAGAAGCATGTCAGGATTAAAATTGGATAACAAGATGAAAATGTCCTCAGAGTGTTTCACTAGCGAGCAAGTATTCAGATATGATACCCTGATGGACGTGGTGTTCCTAGTCAACATAGCTGGAGGTAGGCGTCCGCAAGGATGGAGTTGGTCGGGGCGCATAAGGCCAACAGAGGAAATGCCATGCAGAGCCGTAGGAGATGGTGTGGTGGCAGTATTCTGTAGAGCTCTGAGTGAATGAGGCGAGTACCTGATAGGATGGTCAGCGTGGAGTGCCCTAAGGCCCGTCCTGGCGTGGACGGGCGCAGACGGGCTTGCCTTAGGCGAGCCTTTGGCGCGCAAACAGCGCTCCCGCTGCGCTCGTCCGCTGCGCTTCCGGTAGAAGCACATGTTTTATGCTGGAGTGAGGGGGGAAGGAGGGGCGTGGCCTAAAAAAGATGGCGTGGCCTCCCTTGTGGCCGGTAATGGCGTCAGGGGGAGTGTTGTGGGAGGCTGCGTGTCAGCGCTGAGGTCCGCTGTGCGTGCCTGTCCCAAGTCGAGCGAGTGCTCTAAGGATTCTCTCACTAGCTGGTGAGTTTTGTTTCTTTCTTAAAAACACAAGTTATTAGTGACAATTCAAGTTTTAAAAAGTAAGTGCGCGAAATACAACTCCTGGCTTCCGCCTCAGGAGAAAAGTCTATCTGGCGAGTCGCTTGTAATCAGCGAATTTATACTCGGTGGCGGCAGGGGGGTGTGTGGCCTAAAAAGGGGGCGTGGCCTCCCTCGTGGCCAGTAATGGCGTCAGGGGGAGTGCTGTGGGAGGCTGCGCGTCAGCGCTAAGATCTGCTGTGCGTGCCTGTCCCAAGTCGAGCGAGTGCTCTAAGGATGCTCTCACTAGCTGGTGAGTTTTGTTTCTTTTTTAAAAACACAAGTTATTAGTGACAATTCAAGTTTTAAAAAGTAAGTGCGCGAAATACAACTCCCGGCTTCCGCCTCAGGAGAAAAGTCTATCTTGACAGTTGTTTGTATCTGTGGGCCAGATCAACCATTTATTCCAATCTGGATCTGTTCTGTTGTGATGCAAAATAATAGTAAGTATGTCGACCTCCCCTCTGAAGTGTTATTACTATCAGGTGTAGGTGTAGGTATGGACTGATTGTTCATGTCTTTGATCTTGGCTGACCCAAGGCAAGTTGTCTGTTGGACAGTGTTATTCAAAAACATCATTTGTTCAGGGATGATGCAGGCTCTAAATAAATCTTCAACACTCTGTACCTTCCAATCTTTTGTCCCCCAGACAGATTGTGTCTCAATGTTGTCTTTCCAAAAGTCGAAACCTAGCTTAGACAGTTGGGCATAAAATGATGCAGAATAAATCTGTTTTGTATTGATCAACATATTTTTCATTCCTGTTTTGTTTATATTCTTAAAGTAAAAAGATTCAGCATTTGATACATTGAACCCTGAAAAGTATGGATATTTCATTTTTTTTGTAAAAAAAATGTTATTGGTCAGTTTGAAAATACAGAAAGAAAACAAACTAACCAGTAATTTGATCCAGGCAAACATTTCAGAATGTAATTACATATTGTTATTAACATTAAGGGACCTAAAGCGTTGACAAGAGCAATACATTGGGGATTTTTTTTTAGATAAATTAACGGGGAGAGTGTAAAGAAAAACCCAAGTAATATGAGCACCATAAGCAATTAATTATTCATCCAAAGCCTAAAGGGTCCCCATATTTTCAAGCCCCTTTCTCGCCTCCTCTTTTACCCCCTCTTAAGAACACTGCTGATTCCAGGTTATGTAGGGCTAGGATCCTTGCTTTCCAATTCACAAAAGTGGGAGGGACCGGGTTGATCCATTCCGAAGTTATACACAAACGAATTAACGACATTGAGATACACAGAAACGCTGACTCATAGGATGATCTAACCAGACACACGTCAGATTCGCACCCCGTTATTACCAATTCGGAAGAAAGTACCACCGGAATCTTAAGAGAACTATTGATAAATAATTGAATATCTTGAAAAATAAGTCTCATTTAACACGGGAGAAAAACATGTGTACATCATTAGCTGCCATAAGACCACATCTTGGACACCCATGAACACCACTACCTCCCCATTTTTATATTTTGGCGGGAGTAAAATACAATTCAAATAAAGCCATATAGCTTTGAGAGCGTAAGCTCCCTGAGATTAACACAGAGTTGGAAAGTTCTAATGTCTGACTAATATCTGTACCAACCTTACCTAGCTTGGCTTCTAATTTTGCATTCTGTATAGCAAGGTCATCAGGAAGGGCCAATATTAAATTTCGATAAAGAGCAACAATGCGAGTCCTCCTTAGTGCAGCATCTTTCTGCACTAGAGAGACTAGAATGAGCAAATTCCAGAGGTATGGTCCTAAAGATATATAAAAATTTTGGCAAGATCAGCATCTTTTTTTTTTTTTTTTTTTGGTAGACCTTTATTGCACATTATGAATAAACACAGCGGAGTGCCTACAACCCACTGGCAGGGCCGGCCGCAATCAGTGCACCATACAGTCACAGTGGATCTCAGTAACACACATCTTTGTTACAATTGCAGTCCCAGACTGAGCTCCTGTAGGCACCATATATGTTCCAATTGCATTGGTCAGAGCACACGATGACGGCGGCCGTATAGCCCTCATGTGATCTCGGTCTCATTTTCTGATTTTGTAGAACAAAGTCAACCGACTAACAATCTCAACTCCCCCCCACCCCTCCCACTCCTGGTCTTAGTGAGCCTTACTATTTGGACATACACAACGCTCAAGTTTTAGCTGTTGCAGGAAACGGCACAGTGTGCGTGGCCATCGTAGGTAACGTATCGCAATTCTTACATCGTATACTCGGATCACAGCTGTGTAGCAGAAGGCAGTCTGGTCTGGTCAATCTCTCATAGCAAATGTCCAGGACACATGAAGCACAACAGCACGAGCACATTTCACAACGCAGCCATCTCCACCGCTTTCGAACAACATTCAATCCGTTACATGATCATGTTCCGGTAAGTCAGCAGTCGTATTCCTTTCGCTATCTGAATCCTCTAGAGACAAGACATACAGCGTAAATGGAGCCCATATGTCTCGCGGGCGAGACCTCTCCGGCAGACCCTCATAATAACAGTGCAGTTGGTCTCTGCAGTAAGCCATATCCTTCAGCCATAGTTGCACGTCTGGTGCCCTCCTTCCCCCCCATCCCATAGCGACTCTCCTCTTGGCTAATTGGAGCCCCAGTACCACTAGTCGTCGTGAGTGTGCTGCCACCCCAGAGGCTATACCCAACAGGCAGAGACGCACATCAAGTTTAACCTCAACTGAAGTCATAACCGTCAGACACTCAGTTACCGCCCTCCAAAAGGCATACACTCGCGGGCACCCCCAGGCCAGATGTATAAAGTCAGCATCATCCTCACTGCATCTCACGCACCGTGCAGCAGTACGAAGCCCATACCTCACTAGTTGAATCGGTGTGTAGTACCACTGATGCAGAAATTTATAATGTAAGAGACGGAAGTTTCCATTTATCACATATCCTCCCGTCATGTTGCAACACTCATGCCATTCGTCATCACTAAGAGGGTCAGGAAGACTTCTATCCCACCGTGCTCTTGCCAGGTCCGCCCCCCCTCCCTCATCCTCCTGCGCAGCCTTGTACAGTTTAGAGACCAATTTAGCCCTGTCTTTAGCTGTGTAGAGTAACTGCAATGCCCCGAGTGTCGGTGGCTCCTCTGGGTATGTTGGATACAAATCCTTTATCGCAGCCCGCAGTCGGGCATAAATAAAAGTAGGCATGCACGTGTTAGTCGATCCAGCCGTCATGGCCTGCAAGGAGAGAAACGACGCCCCGGGAAAAAGGTCCCCCATGGATTGCAATCCGGCTTCCCTCAAGACTTGTAACCCTCCAATCTCACCAGATACTGAAATATCAGAGTGGTAGAGTAACGGCATAGCCGGTGCATATAACGGCAGGCGGGCCGCCCGTCGACCAAGGTGTTCCCAAGCTGTCGCCGTAATCCGCACTGTGTCTATCTCTCCCTTCTCAAAAACCGAGTGTTCGTTAACTACCATGGCCCTCAGCGGATACGGCAGAACCGCACTCGCCTCAAGTGCCACATGCGGGGTGTATGGCGGAGCATTCAACCAATAACTCGCAAAATGCGCCTGTGCGCAGAGATAATACAGCCTCATGTCCGGCAGGGCGAACCCTCCCAGTGCATACGGTTTGGTCAGCACCTCCCAAGTCACTCTTGGTTTCTTGCCAGCCCATGTGAGAGTTATCAGGAGCGATCTGATCCTTGCAAAGAAATGCGACTTCAACAGAATAGGAATATTAATGAAAAGGTAGAGAAATTTTGGTAACACCACCATTTTAATTAAGGATATTCGGTCCGCTAGAGTCAACGGGAGACGAGTCCAGCGCGCTACTTGATCTTCTAGTTTAGATACGGCAACACCATAGTTGGCCCGGATAACCTCCTGGCAGTCCCTGTGCACCCAGACCCCCAGATACCGAACTGACTCTGTTGCCCATTCCAGGGGGAATTCCAGCTGGGTCTGGCAGGTTGCCTCTGTGAGCGGCACGATCACAGATTTGTCCCAATTTATAGTGAGACCGGAGTGTCGACCAAACTTAATGAATTCGCGTAAGATGTTCTCCAGGTGGAGAGCCGGTTCCCTAACATACAGGACCATGTCATCCGCGTACATTGACACCGCCAGAGATCTAAGCGGGAATTTCAATGCAGCTTCAGCATACCGTTGCCGCAAAATACAGGCCAGGGGTTCCATCATGATGGCAAACAGTAACGGAGACAGAGGGCATCCCTGTCTCGTTCCCCTCTGTATCGGGAACGAGGAAGATACGTGGCCGTTGACCCTGACTCTTGCCGTGGGTGCAGTATATAAGAGGGCGATGAGTGACGTGAAGAAGAACGGCACCCCCATCCGGTGCAGGACAGCCATCATGTACTTCCATGCCACCGAATCGAAGGCCTTAGCCGCGTCCAGCATGACCGCGGCTGCAGGCAGTTCTGGTTTAAGCAGGTGCAGTACGGCAAAGAGTGTCCTTAAATTATGTGTAGTGGATCTGAGTGGTATGAAACCCGATTGGTCCGGTAAGACCATGACAGGCAGCAGTAACCGTAACCGTGTGGCCAGGACTTTTGCAATTATCTTTACATCAGTGTTCATAAGTGAAAGGGGGCGATACGAGTCACACACATTCAGGCGGTTTTCCCGGTTTAGGTAGTGCCACCAGCAGCGCCTCCCTCATGGTTGCCGGCAATTGTCCGCAGTCAAACGCTTCCTCCAACACCTGTGCCAGCTGCGGGATCAGTAAATCTGCATATGTTTTATAGAATTCGGAGGGCAAGCCATCCGTACCAGCCGCCTTACCACTAGGGAGGGCTGCTATTGCATCCCTGAATTCGGCCTCAGTGACGTGATGCATAAGGAATTCCTGCTGCCCCCTAGATAGCCACACCAAGGCTACATCTTCCAAATATTGATTCACTTCTTCCTCATCAGCTGTGTCCCTATGTGCATAGAGTTGCTCATAATGTTTGGAGAAGCAGGCCAGTATACCCTCTGTGCTAGTAACCACGTTCCCCTGATCCTCAATTTCCTGCACTGTGCAGTGTCGTGCCCATGGCTCCCTGATCCGATCCGCCAGGCCCTTTCCTGGTCTACCCCCTTCGCCGTAATACCTAGCTGTGGCTTTTTTGGAGAGGAATTTTACCTCCTGCTCTGCCAGATCGATATATTCGTCCACCTTCGTTCGAATGTCAGCAAGGACCGTGCCATCCACCCCCTCCTCTAGTTGCCGCTCCAGAATCAGTAACTCTCTTTCTAACCTGGTCATGGAGCCCCTAATGGACGTGAGCACCCCTGACCTCAGCTCAATGCACGCACCCCTCACCGTCACCTTGAAGGCCTCCCAGACCGTACCCATTTTGTCTACAGATCCCACGTTGTTCACAAAAAACTCCTCAATTATCTGCCTCAGTCTCTCAGACAACACCTGATCCGTCAGCACCCCAGAGGAAAGCCGCCAGGTGAAAGGAGTGGGGACATGAGATGGGAGCTGCAGCACCAGTGTGACGGGCGCATGATCAGAGATAGTACGAGGTAGATGGTCAGCACTCACCACCCAACCACTGATATCTCGTGTCGTTAGCCAGTAGTCCAATCGCGACCATGTATCATGTGCTGAGGTGTAGCAGGTGCCCTCTCGCTTAGTCGGGTTACGTAGTCTCCATACATCCAGCAGTCGCAACCCATCCATACCCTCGCACACCGCATCCACTGCCTTCTTACGCACAGGAGGTCTGTCTTGTTTCCTATCTAGGTCCGAATCCAGAGTGACGTTCCAATCCCCCCCACAAATGATAGCCGAAGGTGCAAGTAAATAGAGCTTGTTCCAGAGAGTTACATAAAAATCAGGGTCATCCACATTCGGCCCATAAACATTGAGCAGAGTTATCAGTGTGCCGCATAATTTACCCTGTACTATGATGTATCTACCATTTAGGTCAATGTCTTCATGCATAATCTCAAATGGAACATTTCTCTTTATCAGGATCATCACCCCTCTTGCATAGGAAGAGTATGTCGTAGCCAGTCTCACCCCCACCCATTGTTTGCCCACCTTTTCGGCCGCCTTACCCTGAAGGTGCGTTTCCTGAAGGAATGCCACCTGTACGCCATGTCTAGTCAGAAAGGCAAGCATTTGTCTAGTCTTTTGCGGCCTATTGAGTCCCCGCACATTCCAAGTAATGCATTTAATCTTACCCCCCCTCTCCATAACACCAATCCCGCAATCCACCCTCAATGCAATAGGCTTTCCCCGGCTTCCATCTCAGAAGCCCATCCACAGCCACCATCAGCACATAAAGGACATAAGACCCTCCACTACGGAGACCGAGCCAGTACCAGAAATTCCAAGCACAGTCTAATAGCAACACAGATCTCACTTCCCTGACCAGGAAAAATAACAGTCCCCCAACATCCCCCAGAAACCCAACCCCCATCCCTCCACCCACTTCAGCGTGCCCAATGTGCCAAAGCAATCCCATTGACCCCCCTACCCCAAACCCCAACAATACCAACAACTGCGTGTGGGGATCTCCCGTCCTGGGGGGCGTAGTGGCACTCCACTCACGCCAGGTACTGACGAGAGCGTAGACCTAACATTTAGAACTACATCCCCATACCTGCAACCCTATTCCGTGAATAAAACAGTAACAGTAAACTCCAGCACATTGTTAGATTTGCTCCAGCCCGGGTCCACAGCAAATAGATCCGAACTCATAGGCAAAGGGGCACCGCATGCGCACCGCAGCACGTGTACACAGCGCACAACCCCAGCGGTCCTCAGCCCGGCCTAGCATTGCTCACACAGGTGAAATGACGTATAAAGGGTCAGTGCCGCACTGTCCACAGAGTCCCCATCAGTTAGCATGCCCCTCCATCCACAATGTACATAGTCGCTGAACAGGGCAAAGCAGACCCCAGTGGATCCCGAGTCCTAGAAGCTATAACAGCCCGAGCAACAGTGGAGGTGGCATATCGCAGTGACTCGCAGCAATTCCCCCTCCACAGTCAACTGCACATTTTCAGATCAGGCGGCCTCTTCCTGCCCGCCATCGTCGTCGTCCCGACGGTCCCTCGGCCCTTTAGCTCTTCTTTTCAGTTTTTTGGCGTAGTCCATGGCCGCCTTTGGGGAGGAAAATATCTTATTGTCCGCAGGGGGTCCGATCCGCAGGTGTGCCGGGTAAAGCATGGCATATGCTACGTCCTCAGTTCGCAGCATCTGCTTCACCGCAGCAAATTCTTTACGAGCCGTCTGCACCGCCATGGTGAAGTCAGGATAGAACTCGAGTTTGTTGCCCTGGTATTCGATAGCCCCCTTTTCCCTCGCAAGCCGAAGAATGGTATCTCGGTCCCTATAGTTTAGTATCCTGGCTACTATCGGCCGCGGTCGTGCTCCAGGCGGAGGCCGTTTGGCTAGAGAGCGATGGGCCCGCTCCACTATAAAGACTCTGGACAGTTGATCAGCCCCGAATATATCAATAATCATGCGTTCCATGAAGTCTTCCATACGACCCACATTTGTGGATTCCGGCAGGCCCGTGACCCTTGCATTGTTCCTTCTGGACCTCCCTTCCAACTCCTCGTTTTTGGCCTGTATGACCGCCAACACCCTCTCCATACTGAACACTTTAGAAGAGACTGTGGCCAGCCCATCTTCCGTGGCAGAAACTCTCTGTTCTACCTCCCCCATGCGTTCGTTTTGGCGGTCGAATTGTGTCACCATTTGATCGAGGCGGTGGTTGACAGATTCCATGGTGCCTTCAATTGATTGTAAGGTCTTTTGCATGGCCACCAGGGTGGATTCTAAGTTTGGGGCGCCCCCCACAGCCCCCCCCTGATCAGGGTCAGCAGGCGCCTGGGAAGATGTGTGCGCAGTCTTTTTATTTGCTTCAAATGTTATTTTTGGCTGAGTCCTGTCTGGCCTGGCCATGGTGGCGGTTAGTTCAGCCCAAGAAGAGATGCCAATCAGTTATGCAGCTATTTCAGGCTATGCTCTCAGGTCGGGTCCAGAACACTGCCCAGTGCTATTTCCAGCCTCTCTCCGTGCACTTCAGTATAGCGCTGGCAAGCCAACCGCCCTTCGCTTAAGAAAGCAGAAGCGCACCTCGTCGCAAGTTCAGGCTCTCCACAGCTTTATGTGCCACAACCAGCACGATTTCCGATGGATTCGAGCATAACCCCACTATCGCGGGTACAATCTGTGGCTACGTTGTATGAAGCTCCCATCTAAGGCCAAGGTCTTCCGATCTGGGTGTTGCCCCTTGAAATGGCGGACGTGCTTCAGGTTGCCAGTCCTTCAGTGCAGCTCAGGGCCCCAGCGGTTCCGCTGTACTCGGGACGCTTTACCGCCTCAGCCCAGGGCGATTAGAACACTCCTCAGGGTCGCAGCTCTGCCATCTCTGCGCACCGTAGCCCCTCCGCCCTGCCCCCGCCAGCCCTAGCTCGCGCGGCGCGGCCCAACCATGCCCGGTGCCACCTCCACAGCCCCGGGCTTGCGTAGTGCCCCGCCCCACTCACCAACGCCGGCAGGCCGGGTCCAGGCCGCTCGCCGCTCCGCTGCTACTCCGGTGTCTCTCCGCTGTCGTGCACCGCCTCCGTCGCCCCTCCGCAGTCCGCCGACTCCACGCCTCCGGGACAGCTCACGCTGGAGGCAGCGGAGTCCTCAGGTCGGGCGGCAGCGGGTCGTCTCCTCCACGAGGTCACCAGACCGCACTAGCGTGATCGCGGTCCAGAGCGTCCCGGTCCCCAGGGGCTCACCGAGTCACCGCAGGCGCCAGAAAAAAGCGTCGCATCCGACCCCCGATGACAGTGGGGTTCTCTCGGCGTCTTTGCAGGGTGCAGGCATGAGATTTGTAAGGATAAATGGGCAAATATTACTAGGTCTCGACAGAGCCTCACGCAAGTGCGGCCATCTTGTCCGGCGCCCTCTAGCGCCCCCCCAAGATCAGCATCTTTAATACATTCCTCCTACCAAATAGAGAAAGATGTAGATTATCCAATCTACGCAGAGTAGAGTTCACAGTATCTATAATAGGTAAGATATTCATTTCCGGTAATTGCTCAACTGCAGCGGTCATTTTAATCCCCAAGTACAAAGCACTTTGCACGATTGGGGCTTCAGACGGACCCATGGCCGATGATTGAATAACCTGGGTTTTCTGAATGTTAAGGTTGTACCCTGAGAGTTGGCCAAAGGCTACCGCCAAGGTCTTAATTGCCGAAAAAGAGAGTGACACATTGCTGGTTAGGACAATGATATCATCGGCATATGCTAAAGCTTTAAAATCAAACGCATTGATCTTAACCGGTAGAATATTAGGCGAGAGCTCTATTCTATTTATGAAAGGGTCAATATAGAGGGCAAATAACAGGGGCAAGCAGGAACAGCCCTGCCTTGCGCCCTAGATAATATCAAAAGGCTTAGAGATCACTCCTGAGATTGACAAGGTTGCTTGGGGGTTATGTACAGTGATTGTAGGGCATGAATAAAATTTGGGGAAAACCCCTTCCAATACAGATCCTTCCACAAGAAACCCCAAGCAACCCTGTCAAACGCCTTTTCGGCGTCTAACAGGATTTCTCCAAGCGGGGATCGTGTGACTTGGGCCCAGTCGAAGAGAGCTATAACACGGCGTACATGAACCGCCGTGTCCCTTCCAGGAATAAATCCATGTTGGCAGATGAAAACTAATGGAGATATCACCGATGCTAATCTAACTGCCAGAATTTTTTACAAGATTTTGCTGTCCGTATTAATTAGTGAAATCGGACAGAATGAGGCAGGATCTGGCTCAGGTTTATCTTTTTTTTTAACAGGATGATCATTGTAGACCGCCAAGAATCTGGAATCCTACCAAGCTGACCTTCCCTAAGAGTCTTTAAAAGGTCCTCCTTGATCTCAGACCGGAATGTACTATAAAATTCCAAAGGGATGGAATCAGGACCAGCTGCCTTACCGCTTGCCAATGAATTTAAGGCTAGCTCCACTTAATCCCACAAATTCCCATACTGAAAAGTATGAGAATTTCATAGCAAATGTTTTTGAGCTACCCTTTGGTGGCGTAGGACAATGTTCCCATTGGTTGTACATTAATACATTTCTAGGATTTGCAGATTTGTGCAAGAAATTATGACCATAATGATTATAACAATACATTTGTTCATAGTCTCATGAACCTTCTAAATATTCATGATTTGTAAATACGGCAGACATTTCTAAGTCTAACATCATATTATTAACAGTCTCAAAGTCCCAATCATCAGAAAAGGGACAAGATGAAACAAAGTCACTTAATGAAATCTTGAATACGTGTGGAATCTTCAACATCTCCGACGGGCCAACAATGTCATATTCTGTTCTGTCCCAAGCTATACCACCTGGTATAGGAACGGCTGTGATTTTCACTAATGACAAGTCTCTTTGTTCAGCATGGGATGATTTGTGTGGCTTAAGGAGTAAATTGATGTTCTTACTTGCTGTGTCCATTTTGACAAATCTTCCATTTATCAGCATACCCAGAGTTATTACCAGAGGTAACCAAAGTAAAAGAAAAAAGGTTCCCAACACAATCCAAAGTTCAATCCATGGTAAAACTAGATAAGTCTTTTCCAGGTCATGGAAAAGGTCTGTAGTTTGTTCTTTGAAAGTTCTTTTTGCTGCCGTTGTTTCAGGTTTGCTGGGATCCTCGGAAAACGTATCAAAGTTAATGAAATAGCCAGAGGCAGTTCTGTCAATTGTTGGGATTGCATCAGGATTCTTTGAAATCGCTGGAACCACTTGATCACTTGTTACTTCATTGTAGACAGGTGTTTCTTGACAAACTGTTATTTGGGTTTCAAGAGGTACAAGTTCCATAGCTTTGTTGCATAGTCCTTCTTTTCGTACTGCAGATTCCTCAAAGGTGATAAGTCTCTCAGTTTGTACCTCTTGGATTGTA
This sequence comes from Lissotriton vulgaris, assembly GCF_964263255.1. Taxonomy (NCBI): domain Eukaryota; kingdom Metazoa; phylum Chordata; class Amphibia; order Caudata; family Salamandridae; genus Lissotriton; species Lissotriton vulgaris. The sequence continues at coordinate 1,210,208,139 of NC_141694.1, forward strand.
GCAAGATTAGTGTGTCTGCTACTTGGTTGGAGTCAACTTGGCCTACTGTTTAGTATCTGCCACATAGTGTGATTTTATCAGGTCGATGGACACAAACCTGTTCTCCTTTTTACCAGCAAGGGGCGGCAGTAATATCCGTGGATTGCTAGGACAGGTACTGGTTGTCTGTAAGACGGCCCAAATTCCTTCTTGTCCACTGTCTTTTCTCTGACTAGATCCTCAAGCTTCGGGATCCAGACAGGCCTTGCTGGGACAGTTGGTTTTTCCTCAGTGGTGGTTGGCTTCAGTTACACGTTGCTTTGTTTCGTTCTTAGTTCATTTAAGTCCTGTAAAACAGTCTAACAATCTTTGATATCAAATGTTTTTTGTTCCACCACTGATGTCTGACAATCAAGGTCCGCGACCAACATTCTTGTCCCAAAAAGGACATCATATGGAGTGATACCCCCTAGAGAACTTCTTGGCAAGTTGTAAGGACTACGTTGGACACTTATTAGATGTTTGACCCACCCGTCATCCGAACCTAATAACCTAGCTGTTATAGATTGCTTTATGCCCTCGGTTTTTTCTCTCGCCAACCAAATTTCCCTCAGAATAGGAAGGACTAGAATATCGCAATGTAACGCCCAAATTTGCCTTGGCCTTCCTGTAAGCTCCAGAGCTAAACTCAGGACCCTGATCAGAATGTAGTGTGCCGATTGCGTATGTGCCGATAAAGACTTGCAAATCTTGTATAACAGTTCGAGGACATGATCTTGTTTCCGGTGGTTTTCTCTTTGGTTGGGCAAAAACAACGAAAGAGAAAAACACCGGAAACAAGATCATGGAAACAACCATGACAAAGAACTCCCAGATAAAAAAAGAAATAGCATCTTGGTATTGGGCTCTTATTGCAGCAGGGGAAGAGAACTTCCTAATTCCAGAAGTGACCTGGGGGAAAGAAATGCCGTCGCTGGATCTCCAAAATCTGTGGCAAGTATCTATGGGCAAATGTTGGGCCATTGCGAAATCCGCTGCTCTAAGGAGAAATCAGCCCTTTACTATTCAAAGAGCCTATTGGACGCCGAAGCGACTATCCAAATTCAGTGGACCAAATGCGAAAGTGTGTCCCAAATGTGGATTAGCAGGTGCGGATGATGTGCACATGTTCTGGCAGTGCCCCCAGACCGATAGCTTCTGGAAGGAAGTGAGTAAAATTATAGAAGCAGTACTGAGAAGACCAATAATTGTAAGTATCGATCTCGTTATTTTTGGGCAACAGGCAGTTGGGGGTAAACCCCTTAACATCTAAAGAACAGAATCTCTTGTTCATGCTGATTTTATTAGCTCGTAGGGAACTTTGTATCAAATGGATAAAACCAGTTGCCTCCACATACTTGGAATGGGTGGCCTCTATAAATAAAATAAATAAAAGGGATAGAAAAGGGAAACCCAGTAAGAAGTATAACTATTGGGAACTTTGGGAAGGATCCCAGTATGTAAATGAATAGGTTAATTAGACCATTCCACGCCAAGCCCGTACATTTCCAATGATTATGCAATGGCAATAAAAACACAAACAGTATGTTTGTGTTAGTGGCCAGGGTAGCCATCTCCCCCAGTTCGATTTTGAAAGTGTTAAGGACACAAGGGGACTCCACTCTGAAACCACAAAGCGTGAATACCTCATAAATCCAGGGGGCCATGACGGAACAGAAATCAGAGAAGCGGGTCCCTGATAACTCTGAATACACTCTATTGCAGAATGAGGAAAACAAAAAAACAGTTCGAGGACAGCCGAGCACTGAGGCCACATCCTAATGAACCTTGTCTTAACATTTGTGGGACCACATCTGTCCACTGGGACGTGTGCGTGTAGAAAGTCTAATGCTCTCTAGCAATGGTGTCTGTACTGCGCTGGCTATACTATAGTCAGGAATCTGGCTGTGTTTTGTGCTGCGATCTCTATTGCAGTTTTTACAGTTAATCACAAATGTGTGAATATGTGCATTCATACCTGGCCACCAGTACATCTATTTTAATTCTAATATCGTTTTTGAGATCCCCTGATGTATCACACCCTCTCCCAGATGTGCTCTGTAAATCAAAGCTACCCTACGCTTCGTGTTTGGAATTACTCTATCCCCACTCCAGGGATTCGAGCAAAAGGAAAGCTGTTTGCATCAATTATATATGAGTATTTGAGTGGAAAGTTTTGAGGTAACGCTGCACCGCTGTCTTTGCATGTTGCATTGACAGCTAGTATTATTTCACTGTCTATTTTCATTTTTGAACGAGTGATTGCAGCTACGGAAGCCGTTTGCACAGCTGCCTTTGCGGCTTTATCAGCCAATGAATTCCCTTCAACGTGAACGCCATCAATTTGATGACGCAGCGTATGTATCAAATGAGTGTTTTGTAGTCATTCTCGTAGCTGAACTACTTGCTCCCAAAGCGTTTTGTGCTGAATTGTGCCACTTTTGCATCTTTGAAACCGTTTTGAAGCCAATTTTGCAAGTATTCATTGTAAGATTTTTGTAGTGAAGGCAACATTTCTGTGTGTGTTTGTGTCCAATTCACTTTTTTTAAAATCAGGTTTGATTAATTTGTAGAGAGGTTTAACCCTTTCTGCGTAGTTTAGAATGTAAGTTCTTCCGCAATTCAGGAAACCTAGAATCAACTGTAAGTTTTCAGCGTTTTTGGTGGTTGGAGCAGTGCACACTTTCTAGAAAGTTTGCTGCCAGGCTTTTGCCTTCACTTGAAAGTTCATATCCTAGAAAAAGGACACTGAGATGGGCAATTCTTGATTTTTTTAAATTGAATTTATAACCCTCAGAGGCTAACCCAAGTATAATAGTATTCACCTGATTCAAGTGCCTATCCAAGTCATCGTCTGTCGATAGATGTCATCAACATATGATAATGCTTCATCATCATAAATTTGGGTGAAACTGTTACCCTTGCTGAGAATAACCCAGGACTATTCATGAATCCCTGAGGGAGACGACAGAAGTGACGCTGTGTCCCCATAATTGAGGAAGAATTCAAATACCTACTTTCTGGTGCAATGTTTTGACAAAAGACACCGTTAGGAATATCTAATGTAATTTTATATTTTTTACGAACAATGTTATTCATTAATGCTGTACTGTGTGCATTTTGCACTGCAAATGTTTTGCAACAAGAGTTTAGATGTCTGTAATCCAATACTAGACGATATGTATTGTTTGGTTTGGATACAGGGAAACAAAGGATTGTTCATTGACGAGGTGCATGTTTCAATCACCCCCTGGTATTCAAGTGATCTAAGATCTCCCTACCCTTTTTTTTTAGCTTCGTGTTTAACTGGGTACTGCCTTTGCACAGTTGGTTGATTTTGTATTTGGATTTTATAGTGAGGAGAATCCCCATCCCATCCTACATGATTTTTGTAAAATGCTGGAGCTTGGGCTACTGCCCATTTCCTGGCATAAGTATACTTTAAATGTATTGAAATATGGTTAGAGAAAGCCGGCATAATGATGTCTTTGCCATGTGGGTACTCCCTGACAAATTGTGGTGACCAGTGTTTTTCAGCTAGAAGTATGTCATAACCCTTAGATAGCCAGAAGCCGGTCCTTGGATGCTTGATTCCGGTCTGGGAAAGACATGGCTTGGTTGTTCGGACTGGACTGTTCCCATGGGGCACAGGGTCAGAGCTGATTTGCATATAGCCAGTGTCTAACCCAGGGTGGTGTGGAGTGCAAAAAAACGATGGATTTAGGCCCAGATCCTTTAACTGGGGTGAATGTATGACATTGTTCTACATTCTGTCCATCAACTGTGTTTTTTGCAATTTTCACCCCGAGTGTGCTGGGTGTACTCAGACGTGAGTCCCAGGCTCTCCACACCACTGGAGTCAAGCTATTCAGGCTGAATGAAGGCTGATAGCCAGAAACCGGTCCTTGGATGCTTGATTCCGGTCTGGGAAAGACATGGCTTGGTTGTTCGGACTGGACTGTTCCCATGGGGCACAGGGTCAGAGCTGAGTTGCATATAGCCAGTGTCTAACCCAGGGTGGTGTGGAGTGCAAAAAAACGATGGATTTAGGTCCAGATCCTTGTACTGGGGTGAATGTATGACATTGTTCTACATTCTGTCCATCAACTGTGTTTTTTGCAATTTTCACCCCGAGTGTGCTGGGTGTACTCAGACGTGAGTCCCAGGCTCTCCACACCACTGGAGTCAAGCTATTCAGGCTGAATGAAGGCTGATAGCCAGAAACCGGTCCTTGGATGCTTGATTCCGGTCTGGGAAAGAAATGGCTTGGTTGTTCAGACTGGACTGTTCCCATGGGGCACAGGGTCAGAGCTGATTTGCATATAGCCAGTGTCTAACCCAGGGTGGTGTGGAGTGCAAAAAAACGATGGATTTAGGCCCAGATCCTTGTACTGGGGTGAATGTATGACATTGTTCTACATTCTGTCCATCAACTGTGTTCTTTGCAATTTTCACCTCGAGTGTGTTGGGTGTACTCAGACGTGACTCCCAGGCTCTCCACACCACTGGAGTCAAGCTATTCAGGCTGAATGAAGGCTGATAGCCAGAAACCGGTCCTTGGATGCTTGATTCCGGTCTGGGAAAGACATGGCTTGGTTGTTCGGACTGGACTGTTCCCATGGGGCACAGGGTCAGAGCTGATTTGCATATAGCCAGTGTCTAACCCAGGGTGGTGTGGAGTGCAAAAAAACGATGGATTTAGGCCCAGATCCTTTTACTGGGGTGAATGTATGACATTGCTCTACATTCTGTCCATCAACTGTGTTTTTTGCAATTTTCACCCGAGTGTGCTGGGTGTACTCAGACGTGAGTCCCAGGCTCTCCACACCACTGGGGTCAAGCTATTCAGGCTGAATGAAGGCTGATTGGCAGAAACCGGTCCTTGGATGCTTGATTCCGGTCTGGGAAAGACATGGCTTGGTTGTTCAGACTGGACTGTTCCCATGGGGCACAGGGTCAGAGCTGATTTGCATATAGCCAGTGTCTAACCCAGGGTGGTGTGGAGTGCAAAAAAACGATGGATTTAGGCCCAGATCCTTGTACTGGGGTGAATGTATGACATTGTTCTACATTCTGTCCATCAACTGTGTTTTTTGCAATTTTCACCCCGAGTGTGCTGGGTGTACTCAGACGTGAGTCCCAGGCTCTCCACACCACTGGAGTCAAGCTATTCAGGCTGAATGAAGGCTGATAGCCAGAAACCGGTCCTTGGATGCTTGATTCCGGTCTGGGAAAGACATGGCTTGGTTTTTCGGACTGGACTGTTCCCATGGGGCACAGGGTCAGAGCTGATTTGCATATAGCCAGTGTCTAACCCAGGTTGGTGTGGAGTGCAAAATAACGCTGGATTTCGGCCCAGATCCTTGTACTGGGGTGAATGTATGACATTGTTCTACATTCTGTCCATCAACTGTGTTTTTTGCAATTTTCACCCCGAGTGCGCTGGGTGTACTCAGACGTGAGTCCCAGGCTCTCCACACCACTGGAGTCAAGCTATTCAGGTTGAATGAAGGCTGATAGCCAGAAACCGGTCCTTGGATGCTTGATTCCGGTCTGGGAAAGACATGGCTTGGTTGTTCGGACTGGACTGTTCCCATGGGGAACAGGGTCAGAGCTGATTTGCATATAGCCAGTGTCTAACCCAGGGTGGTGTGGAGTGCAAATAAACGATGGATTTAGGCCTAGATCATTGTACTGGGGTGAATGTATGACATTGTACTACATTCTGTCCATCAACTGTGTTTTTTGCAATTTTCACCCCGAGTGTGCTGGGTGTACTCAGAGGTGAGTCCCAGGCTCTCCACACCACTGAAGTCAAGGTATTCAGGCTGAATGAAGGCTGATAGCCAGAAACCGGTCCTTGGATGCTTGATTCCGGTCTGGGAAAGACATGGCTTGGTTGTTCAGATTGGACTGTTCCCATGGGGCACAGGGTCAGAGCTGATTTGCATATAGCCAGTGTCTAACCCAGGGTGGTGTGGAGTGCAAAAAAACAATGGATTTAGACCCAGATCCTTGTATTGGGGTGAATGTATGACATTGTTCTACATTCTGTCCATCAACTGTGTTTTTTGCAATTTTCACCCCGAGTGTGCTGGGTGTACTCAGAGGTGAGTCCCAGGCTCTCCACACCACTGAAGTCAAGGTATTCAGGCTGAATGAAGGCTGATAGCCAGAAACCGGTCCTTGGATGCTTGATTCCGGTCTGGGAAAGACATGGCTTGGTTGTTCGGACTGGACTGTTCCCATGGGGCACAGGGTCAGAGCTGATTTGCATATAGCCAGTGTCTAACCCAGGGTGGTGTGGAGTGCAAAAAAACAATGGATTTAGACCCAGATCCTTGTATTGCGGTGAATGTATGACATTGTTCTACATTCTGTCCATCAACTGTGTTTTTTGCAATTTTCACCCCGAGTGTGCTGGGTGTACTCAGAGGTGAGTCCCAGGCTCTCCACACCACTGAAGTCAAGGTATTCAGGCTGAATGAAGGCTGATAGCCAGAAACCGGTCCTTGGATGCTTGATTCTGGTCTATTGTGACTTCTATTGTACTGTCCAACATTGTTTGAGCCCATACTCCTTTCTTGAGTTGTGTCCTCAACAACCTAGGCATGTCTTGTTTTTAGACCTGCTACCTTCTTTTCAGTGAATTGAGGTTTCTTGTGTTTTCTGAACGTGTTGATCGTCTTTGGACTTCAAGCGTTCTTCTTTGTCTTCTGACCGACCTCTTCTTTTGAATTTCTGTGACAAAGGCTGAAAGGTACAAGAGGAACGTGTATCAGTGTCTTGATATATATATCAGGTTTTCTCAAATTATCTCTATTCCTGAGGCATACCTCCTTTCAGAGGGCTCCTTTTGCTGAGACCTACCTCTGGATTGGAAACGCTTCTCTTTAGAAGTTTGTTTGCTATTTTCCCACTTCTTTTTAGAAGAGGTAGGAATGTTTTTAGTAAAGACCTTTTCAGGACTTTCAGACAGTTGTGGTTTAACTGGTTTCCCACCCAAACTGTCTCTGCCTAATTCTTCAAAGGATTTTTCAATTATTCTGGCTTGTTCTTGTGGTTGTTCTGTTACATCAAGTTCACTCAACTTCTGGCCGATCGCCACTGATGCTGCTCCTCCTTTATTATGAGCTAATATTATTACAGAGAGCTGTTTGAAATCTTTCAGTAGTTTCATACCTAAATTTAAAGCAGGCTCTGCCCCGTATTCATTTTGAATCTGTTTCAGGACGTCTGGTATTACAGCCCTAGAAGTGGTGCAGACCTCCAGATGTGGTGTGATCCCCACTGGTAAACAGATTGTTAAAATTCTGTGTTTCTCATTAAGGCTAGAATTAGGAAATATTGCTTCTATTTGAGTCATTTTTTGAGCTACCCAGAATGGAATTTGTTCACGTTTTGTGGGTAATTTACCTATGACTGGGTGTAAAGTCTGTGGTGTAATTTTTAGTGTATTCCCCTGGTGAGAGGTATGTTGTGGAATAACTACTGGTGGTTGGACTGTAAAAGTCCGCGTGACATATTGAACCAATTGTCTGAAAATGTAGATTAACTCTTTTAGTTGAGTTAGTAACTCTTCATCTGACTTTTCTTCAATGTCAGGATGTGGTGTATAGCCGGCTAAAATCTGCCATGTTGCTCCTGGTCTACCTAGTGGACCAAGCCTGGTAATGTGATTTAAATGTTTTAGGGCGCCTTTAAACCAGAGCTCATGCTCCTGGTATGTGAGTGGAAATTCAATATCCTCAAAAGGAATATATTCCTCTGGTGGTTCATCTTCTTTGTAGAAGTGAAACATATGTGTTACTGGATTTGCTTCTGGGAAGACTATCCATGAATAGAATACCTCTGTCTGGTGATATTCATGTGCCTCCATAACAAAAACTGCCCTGCCACCTCTTGATGTTAGGCCATGTTTTATAAGTTTTATAGTGATGGCTTTCCTTATATTAGGAGGAATGATTATAGCATTCTCATAGGTTTCTTGGAAACCTGTTAGGTTGAAAGCTGGTACGGCGTTTTCACGTTTTAGTGGAGAAGTGTGGCTCACTGGTTAGAAGTGGCAGACCCTGAAGGAGAGATCAGGCCTGGGACCCGTATTTATTTATTTATTTATTTATTATTTATTTATTTAGTAGTTTGTAGAGTGCACAGCTACCTCCGACGGAGGTGTCCCGGCGCTGAAGACAATATCTCTGAAGGTTAAGGGGATCGGTGGGGTGCAGAGGGAGTGGGTAGATTAAACAAGGGTGAAGAGCCAGGTTTTAGTTTTTTCCAAAACAGGGGTTCAGAGGTCAAGAATCTTAGTTCCACAGTTTGGATGTGGCCACTGCGAAGGCCCTTCCTCCCGTTCGTGCAAGACGAAAATGGGGGCAAATCATAAGATGGAGATGGTTTGATCTAAGATTACGGGGTGCTAGTGAGAATTTTATTCTGCGTTGCAGATATGTAGGCCCTCGATCATTGAGAGCTCTAAAAGCCAGGGTTAAGGCTTTGAATTGGATGCGTAATCTCACTGGGAGCCAGTGTAGTTTAATCAGATGGGGTGAGATGGAGTGACGGTAGGGGATATTGCAAATCAGCCTGGCAGCCGCGTTTTGAACTGTTTGCAGTTGATTTATAAGATACGCTGGGGCTCCGACATATAGACTATTTGCGTAGTCCAGATGCGCGGTGATGAGGGAGTAGACTACTGTCTTGCGTGAGTCTAGTGGCAGATAAGGTATGATTTTTTTAATCATACGGAGTTTTCCGAAGCAGGATGAGGTGACTTTGTTAATTTGAGTCTTGCAGGAGAGGGCAGTGTCAAATTGAAAGCCTAGGTTCCTGGCAGCTTGGACTGGTACCGGGGGTGGATTTAGTTCAGTCGGCCACCAGAGAATGGGAGGAGTCGGAGATTTCTGATTAAAAAAGAGGACCTCCATCTTGTCTGTATTAAGTTTTAAGTTATTAGAGGACATCCAGGTGGCAATGTCCATCATGCAGTGGCGGAAGTTATGAAATGAGTGTTCGGAGTGGTCCTTAAAAGAGAACACAAGCTGGGTGTCGTCAGCGTAAAAAATTACTCTGACGCCCCAGGATTCTACCACTTTAGCCAGTGGTTTTAAATATACATTAAATAGAAGTGGGCTGAGAGCCGAGCCCTGTGGAACTCCCCAAATCAGAGGTTTCTTAGTGGATAGGAAGGAGCCCAGCATCACCTGTTGAAGTCTGTCCGTAAGGAAAGATTTGATCCAGGCGAGGGGAATTCCACTGACTCCTACCTCTTGCAGACGAGTAAGCAGTGTGTCTTGGGAGATAGTGTCAAATGCTGCGGATAGGTCGAGGAGGACCAACATGGCCTCCTCTCCCCTATCCGTACACTCCCGAATTGACTCAGCTACCTCAAGTAGCGCTGACTCGGTACCGAAGTCCGGTCTGAATCCTGATTGGGAATCATGGAACAGTGAATTGGACTCCAGGTAGTTAGACAGTTGCTCCTTCACCACTTTCTCAAGCACTTTGGCAGGTTTAGGCAGGAGCGAGATTGGACAGTAATTGCTTAGGCAGGTTGAGTTGACGCCTGCTTTTTTTAAAATTGGGATTAGCATTGCATGTTTCCAGGCAATAGGCACAACTCCTGAGTGTAAGGAGGAATTCCAGATTTCAAGTAGGGGATCAATAACTAAAGGGGCAATTTTCGTTCAAGATTAAGGCCGGGGCTGGGTCCAGTGGAGAGGCTGATTTACATTTCAAGCATAGATTCAGGGCGTGCTCCTTGGTAAGTGGGGCAAAAGGCGTGAATGCATTCGTGGAGATGGTAGTAGACACTTCCGTAGTCACGGTACCATTCTGAAGAATGTTTGCCGCAATGTTTGCAATTTTGTTGGCAAAAAAGTCTGATAGGTCTTCACTCAGTGCTTGGGAAGGGATGACTGGGGCAGACAAAGCAGGGGGATTAGTGAAATCTTTAACAATTTTAAAGAGGGCTTTGGTAGAGTTTTTTTGGGGTTCAATTCCCGACGCGGCAGGGTCATGAGCTTAATGTCCGCGGACTCGATAATTCTCTCGCCTCGGCGCCTACTCTAATCATGGGTCCCACGCTGCAACTCTGGGCAATAGCTTGCTTAATCTCCACAATGGCGCCTACAACGCTGGGATGCCTGGCTTCACCTTGGGGGTGCCCAGGAAGGGCATCTCACAAGGAGAGCCAGGAAGGGTTCCACAGCGTTATACAGCGCCGGGACGCCCTGTTGCTGGGGCAGCTGTAGTATACTTTACAAGTATACTACATTTACATTTACATTTACCTGTAACTCCACTGGCCTTGCGATTATCTTCGTCTGTAATTTTGTTGACTGAAAGTTTGCAGAATAAGCTTCAAGGAAACAAAGATAATGTGCACACTATTTTGGAACACTGTATCCTTCAACGTTAAACAAATCAAAAAGCTAATGCATAGGATTTTTTGTCCTACTCAGCTATGGCAAATATTATCCCTTTTACCCACTCCAGACGTCTATTGGAGTATTACGTGAAAAGGGGTCTCTGGGAAAAGCACGACTCAGTTACTTTACTAGCTAGCATTAAATTAGTGCCTTACCAAACCGTTGGTCATCATGTAGTGTAGTTCCTATATTCCCAATAGGCTCTGCACATTGGAATAATATACTCTATAGATCTGACATAGGACAGAGGTCAATATGTCTCTATTGAGTATACTAAACTTAATTGTGTGTGGGCCAGCTAACTCAGAGGTCACTAGAAACTTTCTCGAATAAACAAGAAGGGATTAGACTCCGACAACTGCATAAACATGGCAACTTTGTTTCCCTTAAAACCAAAACAATATCTTCAGAGTCATGGAAACAATAGATAACTAGTTCACTTAGTCAATCGTGCATGCTTCCTTTCTACAGAGTTGCATAGAAATGGGGAGACAGGCGTTTCAATAAAAGGGGTTTATTGAACAGTCTTATTTCGCATGCAAAAGATAGGAACTGCAACAATCATTAGACAGAATGTGAAGTATATTGCGTACAGCACAAACAGTAATATAAAATAATACTGTAATAGCATTGTCTGTTGCTATGACATATATAAAAATACATACATAAATAACACAGGCTAAAATAATCAACTGGTATTTCTAAAACACGCCTACCCCAATGTACCTAACCTAGGTCTAGTACCAGGGAAGAAGTTGGTATTGTCTTTAGCGTAGGTTTAGTTTTGCCAAGAATTGCCAAAAATGTCTCTAGGTTCTAATCAGCTCCATACCTTTAGAATGAGAGAGGTTGGTATCTCTTTCACGGGACTCGATTTCCCAACACCCCGCAAGGGGAGTCAGATACACTGGAGCTGGATTCTCTGCAGGAGGATGACAGCTTCTGGTCAGTGTGTCAGCTGGAGAGTTGGCTTCCTTCAGTACTTGCTGTAGCGAGCTGCTTCATGCGAGTAGGTAGTCGAACTGCACCGAATCACACCGTGCATTGCTATAGCAAGTGAAGGTATATATATACCTTGAAGGTGTTTTTGGAATGCCAGTATTGACGTAAAAGTCGGGCATATGAACATCATGAATGAACCCCTAAGGAATAGATGTTCATTCATAATGATGAGTTTCTTGGAGAAATCAATATCCTGGCTAGTGTAAGTCCCTTCAGCTTAAGAGTCTGGTTTTCACTGTTCACTCTTCCTTTGGAAATTACTTGATGTGGGTAGCCAAATAGACATTTTGTGTAAAATTTATCCTTTGGCTTATATTTCCGTCAGCAATACTTTCCACATCGATGACTTTAAAACCTTAAACCTTGCTGTCTTAGGATATTTTCTCCTCCTGTTTTTGGAATCACACAGGTAACATAGTCTTCAATAAAAGACAAAACAGTCTCATCTGAATCAGTTCCAAATGTAGGTGCATCATTGATCCATAAAAGCATATGAATATGAGGAGCATCTCTAGCTTTGTAGTCTTTTCTCCCATAAAAATCAATAACTTCGCCAATAGGTGGATTGTTTTTATTACAGATAAAGGACATCATAGCTTCAAACCTATGATTAAAATATCTGCATACATTTAGAGGATGCAGGGAACACAGTTCTACAGCTGTCTTCAATTCAATATTTTCTATATTTGAATTTGCTTCTTGTAGAAATTCCAGTAAATCATCCCATGTGTACTCAGCACAGCTAAGTGTAACAAACCACGTAGCGGTTCCTAAGTTTCCTAACATACATTTTAATTCTTCATGACGATATCAATATTCACTAGTGCCAGGTTGACATGTCATCAAATTAATTAACTCTGATTCTAAATGTTCGTCTCTTCCTTCAACTTTCTCCATAAGTTCCTTTGCAGAAACATGTAAGAGATGTGTTTCCGTTTTCAATATGTAGTTGACTGCATTTGAAAGTGCGGACATATCACTCTCAAATAAAAGATGAAACAAATATGGAATACACTGATGAAATCTTGGATCTTTTGAGTACAGTCGTAAACTACAAATATTCTGCTGCTTGAATATGAACTGGTCGTTCATCATAACGTCCACCTTTTCCCGTATGGAACAGCTGTGGAAAACAACGAGCTTCCAAACTTTTTTTCCCACACACTCATGGGAGTTCCTTTTGCTTTTTTCATCTGGAAAAATTCAATAGTATCTCAATCAATCAATCAATCAATCAAGGCATTTGTAGAGCACACTACTCACCCATGAGGGTCTCAAGGTACTAAATGGTGGGGGCAGCTATTGGTCGAACAGCCAGGTCTTGAGACATCTTCTGGAGGTCAGCAGGTCCTGGGTCTGCCGCAGATGGGCGGGGAGGGTGTTCCATGTCTTTGCAGCTAGGTGGGAGAAGGATCTGCCGCCGGTGGTCGTTCCGCGAAAGTGTGGGATGGTGGTAAGGGTGAGGTCAGCGGAGCAGAACTGCTGGTTAGGGGTATAGAAGGACAGTTGTTCGTTGAGGTATGCTGGTCCGGTGTTGTGGAGTGCTTCGGGAGCGTGGATTGAGGAGTGTGAAGGTGATCCTCTTGTCGATCAGGAGTCAATGCAGATCTCTTAGGTGGGGTGGTGATGTGGCTGTGGCGGGGAGTCCAAGGATGAGGTGTACGGAGGCATTCTGTATGCATTGGAGTCTATTCTTTAGTGCGGTCATGGTTCCTGCGTAGAGGGCGTTAGCGTAGTCCAGCCAGCTGCTGACGAGTGCTTGGGTGACCGTTCTCCTAGTTTATGTGGGGATCCATCTGTAGACTTTGCGGAGCATTCAGAGGGTGTTGAAGCAGGAGGACGAGACTGCGTTGATTTGCTGGGTCATAGAGAGCGTTGAGTCTAGAATGAACCCCAGATTGCGTGTTTGGTTAGTGGGTGTCGGGGCAGCTCCCAGATAGGTAAGCCACCAGGAGTTGTCTCATGTGGAGGGGTGGATCTGAGGATGAGGACCTCCATCTTGTCTGAGTTCAGTTTTAGTCGACTGGTCTTCATCTAGTCTGCGACGGCCTTCATTCCCTCATTGAGGTTGGATTTGGCGACGGCCGGGTCTTTGGTGAGGGAGAGGATCAGCTGCGTGTCGTCGGCGTATGAGACGATGTTGAGGTGGTGCGCGCTGACGATGTTTGCGAGCGATGCCATGTAGATGTTGAAAAGGGCCGAGCTGAGGGATGTACCTTGGGGTACGCCGCAGGTGATTGTGGTGGATTCGGATCAGAACAGGGGAGGTGGACTTTCTGGGTTCTGCATGTGAGGGAGGAGGTGATCGAGTCCAAGGTTATTCCACGGATCCCAGCGTCATGGAGGCGTGTGCGTAGGGTATGGTGGCAGATGGTATCGAAGGCAGCCAAGAGGTCCAGAAGGATGAGTGCCACGGTTTTGCCCTTGTCCAGTATGGCCCTGATGTCGTCACTGGCAGCTATAATGGCAGTCTCAGTGCTGTGGTTGATTTGGTAGCCGGATTTGGAGGAGTCCAGGATGTTGTTCTCCTCCAGGAAGAGGGTCAGTTGTCTGTTGGCGGTCTCCTCAATGACTTTGGCCGGGAACGGGAGCAGTGAGATGGGTCAGAAGTTCTTGAGGTCCTTTAGGTACACCTTGGCTTTCTTAGGTTTAAAGCATTTTTATTAAGACAAAAGAAACATGGGGTAGGGGAGTAGGAGGTTAAGGTTACATACAGTACAGCGAGAAGAAGTGTGTCTCAGGAGCGTTGGTCAAAAGTAGTTCGGTGGTCCAGAAGGAAAATACAACAAATGTAAGGCAATTAGGCAGTTTGTGTAACCCTCTCGTGTACCCCAACACCCCACCCAAAGCCGAGCGCGAGTAACCATCATCCATCCATCAAGGCACAACCCAGTCCCTCCGAGCCCCCCACCCCCAATAAAGGAAAAATAAAGGAAACAACACCCTAACTCCCCCGTCCAATGGCCCCGCAATAGGATAACCCGCCCCAAACAGCCCACACCCCATCCTCTAAGATCGTATCCCCTGTGCATTCTAATCCACCGGGGCCGCCGGTGGCGTCAGCCTAAGAAGTGGAAGGTACCTCGGGCAAGTGAGTTCCCGGAATTCCGTGGACAGTAGTGCTAGGAAGGGTTGCCATAGCTCCTCAAATTGATCTACATCCCCAGCCACTGTAAGCGACATCTTCTCCATACCCAACACCTGCCAGAGTCTATGCAACCAACCAGTAATAGAGGGGACAGTGGCGGTAGGCCAGTGGACGAGAATATTCTGGACCGCTGAGCCTAGCGCAATAGCAATCTGTCTACCCCTGCGGGACTTCAACGGGTACATTAGATCATTGGGAAGGCCTAACAAAACATACGCTGGGAAGCGCGGCAGCTCAATCTCAAAGTGCTTATCTACCTCATCCAAGACCTCCTTCCAGTAAGCAGTCAGCACCGGGCAAGCCCAAAGAATGTGTGAGAGGGTACCCTCTTGTCCGCAACCCCGCCAGCACCCCTTGTCAGTGTGTTTATGCATTTCATATAGCCTCTCTGGGGTGTAATACCAATAAGTAGACACCTTAGTGAAGGTCTCCGTAAGCCCAGTGTGGTAAGCAGAGTGCCTCGCCCGATATGCAATTTTGTCCCACTCCCTATGGCTAAGTGTCCTACCCAATTCTCTGTGCCAGCGCTCCCTCCCGGGGTTATGATAGTGGAACGTCGGGGGTTGAAGGAATTTATACAAATCGGTAATTAGCTTGGCGTCCGAGGTCCGGGTCACCAACCACCGCTCATATGGTGTGATTTGGCGAGCTGCGGTGTCGCGTACCAGGGGTTGGAGAGCCCAGTGTCGGACCTGCATATAGCGCAGTCTGTCCATCTCCGTCAGGCCAAACTCCTGTCGAAGTTGTTGGAAAGGAATCACGCCTTCCGGCCCGTAGATCTGGAAAAGCGCCCTACAGCCCGCGCTCACCCAATGGGAAAAGGCTCCCGGCTCCAGGCCTGGGGCAAAGTCCGGGTTACCCACTATGGGCGTGAACGGCGAGGGGAAGGTGGTCAGTTCACGAGTCTCGCAAACCGCATCCCACACCCGCAGGGGGACCCGCGTAACAAAGGAGGCGTAGAGATTAGCAGGGCGATGCGCGCGGCGCAAGAACGGAACCTCCTGGAGGGTGCGGCCCGCCACTGCCTGGTCTTGAAAAAGCCAGTGTTTATTGGATTTCCACCTGCTCCACTCCACCAAGTATCGCAATTGCGCCGCCTGAAAGTATTTCCGGAGGTCCGGGATACCAAGACCCCCCGCCTCCGGAGCAAGCGTGGAGAGGACCCTCTTCATCCGCGTCTTGCGGCCTTGCCAAACGAAGCGGGAGATGTCAGCTTGCGTTTGCTGTATCCAACCCACAGGGGGTTGAAGAGGTAGAGCGCGGAAGAGGTACAGAATCTGGGGCAGCACCGTCATCTTAACCGCCGCGATACGACCCAGCCACGACAGCAGGCCCTTGCTCCACCGGCCAAGTTCCTCCTTGATCTTCCTGCTGAGGGAAGTGTAATTGGCTGTCACCATCTCAGGCAGTGTGGGCGCCAGCAGGATCCCCAGGTATGGCACCGTAGACGAGGACCACTGCATGGGAAAAAGACGCTGAAGGTCCCTCCTGGTGTCCGCGGCCAGTGACACGTCCAACGCCACGACTTGCTCATATTCATTTTAAAGCCGGCCACACGCGCAAAGGCGTCCAATTCCTGGACGCAAGCAGGGAGTGACCTCTTGGGGTCGTCTAGGGTCAGCAGGACATCGTCCGCATAAAGGCTGACTGTGTGGACATATTGGCCCATCTTAACCCCAATGGCGTCTGGGTTATTGCGAATCCTCTGAGCAAACGGCTCCATGTAGAGGGCGAACAAAAGCGGCGAGAGGGGACAACATTGTCTCGTACCGCGTTCAATGGCAAAACTACCGGAGCTACACCCATTGACCCGCACCGACGCTGATGGACTTTTATAACAGTTGAAGACCATGGTGCGGAACTTCTCGCCGATACCCAGTTTCCCGAGAACCAGTTCGAGGTACGGCCAATGAACTCTATCAAAGGCCTTCTCCGCATCAACTGATAGCAACATCCGCTCCCCCGGGATACGCGAGGCCTTTTCTAGTACATGCGTTACTCTCTTGGTGTTGTCCACCGTCTGCCTACCGGGTACAAAGCCAGCCTGGTCCGCCTCCACCAGTCCCGGTAGGTGTAGACCAAGCCTGGATGCTAGAATCCCTGTATATAGCTTGAGGTCAACGTTTAAGAGTGAGATGGGCCTGTACGAACCACACAAGGTCCGGTCCTTCCCGGGTTTCGGGATGACTGACACCGTGGCGTTAAGGAGGTCCGGTGGGATAGCGCCAGGCTCGGAGAAGGAGTTAAACAATCGAGTCAGGATTGGGGCCACAGCGGTGCAGAAGGTCTTATAAAACAAGGCTGTGTAGCCATCCGGGCCCGGGGCCTTACCGTGCTTCAGTCGCGCTATAGCGGAGATGACTTCCTCAACATGGATGTCCCTCTCTAGATGGTCCGCTTGGGCGGGATCCAGCACCGGGAGGGCCACTGACTCCAAATGGTCCACGGCTTCTCGCGGCGAGGAGGGCTCCCCAGCATACAGTGCTTCGTAGAAGCTGCGAAAGGATTCCGCCACTTCCGCGTCACCGGAAACAATGACCCCGTCCGTGCCTACCAGTTCCTTCACGACATTACGCTGCTGTGCAACCCGGAGCCGATGGGCCAGGAGCTTACCACACTTGTCCCCCCCTGAGTAAAAGGCGTGCTTCAGGCGCAAAGTGGCATACTCCGCCCTATCAAGATCCAGTGCTGATAGGAGCTTCCTCGCCGCTTTCAATTGCCTCCAAACTCTCGGGGCCCCTGTGCGACGGTGAACCTGCTCAAGCTCCCTGACCTGCGCAGTCAGTTCGTCCCTCTTACGCTGCCGTTCCTTATTTTCGGCTCAGGAGATGGAAATAAATTCCCCTCGGAGGACTGCTTTCAAAGCTGCCCACTGCGTTGCTTGAGAGGTGTCGGAGTTGCCGTTGTGAATCAAATAATCCTGAATGACCTCCCCCATACGTTTCACAACAGACTTCTTATGTAAAAGAGTATCGCGAAGATGCCACGTCCATCGAGAGGGAGAGGCCCCCGGCCACTTGAAAACGCCGGAAACTGGCGCGTGGTCGGATAGGGACAGGACCCCGATGTCCGCTGCCGTGGCGGCAGTGCGCAGCGGTCCACTCACCAGGAGGTAATCCAACCGCGAGTAAGTGCGATGCGCATGGGAGAAGTAGGAGTAGTCCCTATCAGTGGGGTGCATAGAGCGCCAGAGGTCGTGCAAATCCATCTCCACAATCCGATCCTTCACCGCGCGGGAAAGTTCCCCCGTCTGTGGGGAGCGTTGCGCCGACCTGTCCATAGCGGAGTCGAAAACGATGTTAAGGTCTCCCCCCAGGATAACATGGCGATCGGGCGAAGCAGTGACGTCCACCAACACTGAATCTAAGAAACGATCCTGGTGATCATTCGGGCTATAAACGGAGCCAACCGTAAAAGCTATTCCCCCTAGTCGCATGCGGTATGCAAGGAGCCTCCCTTTTTGTTCGGCATATTTATACAGAACCTCGCCTCTAAAGGAGCTAGCTAAAAGAATGGCTACACCCGCAGTCTTGGTCGCTGCTGAAGAGATGAACTGAGTGGGGAATTTGGCAGAGCGCAGCCTATGGCAATCCCTGGGCAACAAATGGGTCTCCTGCAGGAGGCATATATCCGCTTGCGTCCCCTCCAGCAATGATAGGATCGCCCTACGCTTCACAGGGTTATTCAGACCCTTAACATTAAGGGTCACTACATTCAAGGACGGCATTCCTCCCGGGGAAAAGAAGCGCTATGCAGCAGGCAAGGGAACAGCGGGCGGGGCGCATGGGGCAGGCGCGCGGAAAAGGCCTGAACAGGCCAAGCGTAGGCATGGACAACATCGGACGGGACCCCCTCAACAACAAAACAACCCTCACACCCTCCCAAAACACACTCAAGGCAACTAGCCAAAAACAAAATCGAATGTAAACACCCCATTGTCTCAGTCAAGCCCAAAAACGGGCAAGTCCGTAGAAAACAGCAAAGTGGACGTTCAGCCACTCACCTCCAACCACCCCTCCCCGACCCCCGGCCCCAAACCCAGCATCGTAGAGGCTAAGAATCTCTCCCCCCGGAGTGAATTTAGGCCGTCATGGCCACGCCATTGGAGTCGGCCAAATCCCTGGCCGCCGCCCTCAAAGCATCTGCCATGTCCGCCCTGATAGTAGGGGAATCAGGGCGACTTGCAGTTGCCGGCGACTGTCTCCTCGTCGACCTCCGTCGGCTCCGTCTCTCTGGGCGCCTCCACGACGGTGTAGCTCCGTCCTCCTCCGTGGCCGTGAGTCCCAGTACTCCACAGATGTCTTGTAGGGAGCGCAGTTGGTGTAGCACCCCGTTCCACCTAAAGATCAGACGGAAAGGGTGTCCCCAGGAGTAGGGCATCTCGTGTTCGCGCAGAAAGTCAGTGGCAATCCTGAAGGACCTGCGCTTCTGCAGCGTGATGGCGGACAGGTCTTGGTAGAGCGCTACAGGGCGCTCACTGAAAGTTAAAGGCTGCTTCTTTCGGGCCTCCGCCATGATGCGTTCTTTCAGCGGAAAGTCGGGCAAGAATGCCAAAATGTCCGGAGGGGGCGCCGATGACTGGCGCTGTCGACCCACTCT
This sequence comes from Lissotriton vulgaris, assembly GCF_964263255.1. Classification (NCBI taxonomy): domain Eukaryota; kingdom Metazoa; phylum Chordata; class Amphibia; order Caudata; family Salamandridae; genus Lissotriton; species Lissotriton vulgaris. Next base: position 1,210,227,336 of record NC_141694.1, read on the forward strand.
ATGCGCTCTGTCAATGCGGTCAGGGAAGTCTGCTTCTTCCCCCAAGATCTCACGAAACAGGTCCTGTAGATAAGCCACCAAATCGGCCCCCTCGTCCACGGATGGGACACCCCGCACCCGCATGTTGTTCCGCCTGGACCTGTTCTCAAGGTCTTCAGAGTGGGCCTGGAGTTCGACACATTGCTCCCGGAGGCGGAGAACGTCCTGTTGAAGATGGACTATCTCTTCGTCTCGGCATTGGTCCGCCGTCTCTACTGTTTCAACTCGCTCGCCAAGGCCCTCCACCTCCCTGCGTACTTCACGGACTTCACTGGCCACCTCTCTCTTTAACGTTTGAAAGTCGTCCTTAAGTGAACTAAATAATTCCTCCATAAAGGACCTCGTGACCGGTGGCTCGCCCCCAGCCGCATCCGCCGAGGCCCGTGAGGATCCCGGCGACGGCTGTGTTCTGTTCCGCAGCTGCTGGGCCCTGCCAAGCATATCCGGCAGGGTGCGGTCCCCCTTCCTCGAGCCGCCTCTCCCAGTCATCGTGGTCACTGCAGTGGACGAGGCCCAAGTCCGGCCGCTTCAGAGTCGCCCAGTTGCCCGCGGGCGCCAGACATGGAGACCTCTCTGCAAGCCAGGGTGCTGCGTCACAAGCGACAAAATGGCGGTCCGGCCCGGGCACTACCAGTCGCGGCGCCCGGCCAGGGCGGCAACCGGGAGCCAAGCAAGGGTCTCTCGTCAGCACGGCCCCCGGGAAGTTAGTCCAGTAGCGGAGGCGGCAGCAAGCGCCCGCCAGCCGAAGGCACAGACGGAGGCCACCAACACCAGCTCTTCAGGGACAAGATGGCGGCAGGGCAGGGCCAGGCAGATCGGCCCGGGCTGGCAACACCGCTGGCGACCCACGGGATTCAGCGATCAAAGAAAGTCCGCAGCCAATGCCACACAGTTCCACCGAAGGGCCCATATGGGGTGATCCCTGTGTTGAGGCCTCCGGTCGTCGTTCACGGGGCCGGGACCCGCTCAGCGCAGTGTGTCGCCGTCGCTAGTCGGAGGGCCAAGGCGCAAACTCAAATCCAAAGTCCCCCGTGTCACCAAGACACCGTCCGTAGGGCTCCGTTATCCTCCGGTGCGCGGCGGGTCCGATCCCCTCCGGATCGTCAGCTTTCAGCACCAGGCCCAGCCGAGGCACCTGGACAGCACTGCAGTTTGCTCCGCCTCCCAGGCTCTCCTCCGTGCGTCGATCTTTGACCAAACTTTCGAAGTGCTTCCTACGAGGCGATGAGAGCCAAAGTGGTATCAATGTGCGCGCCAGGCACTCCGGCACACTCCTCTCGCTCGCTGAGCAGCAGCGGGGGGAGAGAAGCGTAGAAAAAGGGGCTCGAGCTGAGCTGGGCCGGAGGAGCTACGGGAAGAAGCGTCCGCTCACCACGCCATCTTGGCCACGCCCCCCGCCTTGGCTTTCTTGAGGAAGTTGTTGATCTCAGCGTGTTTCCAGCTCTCTGGGAAGGTGGCGGTCTAGCCGGAGCCGTTGAGGATCTTTCTGGGTTGGGGTGCGATGATGGAGCTTGCCTTGTTGAAGATGTGGAGGGGACAGGGGTTGGAAGGTGAGCTAGAGTGGATGGTGTTCATGATTTTGATGGTGTCTTTGTTGTTAACGTTGTTCCAGGAGAGCAGAAGATTGGGGAGTTTCGAGGGAGTAGAGTCGGGGTGTATTTGTTGTCTGTCGTCAGCTCCTGGGTGTAGAAGCTATTGTGGATGTCTGCGACCTTGCGGTGGAAGAAGGTAGCCAGAGAGTCGCCGAGTTCTTGCGACGATGGGACGTCATTAGAGCTGCAGCTGCGGATGGTGAGTTCTTTCATGATGTTGAAGAACTCTTTGCTGTTGTGTGCGTTGTTGTCGATATTTTCCTTGAAGGAGTTTCGTTTGGCGGATCGAATGAGTTGGTGGCGTTTGCGTCTGGTGTTCATAAGGACTGCGTGGTTGTCCGGTGATTGGTCCTTACGCCATTGCTTCACAAGTGTTCTGCAGGTGTTGTTCTTGGAGTTCATTGTTGAACCAGGTGGCTCTCAAGTCGGTGCGCCTGTTGGAGGGTTTCTTGATCGGGGCGAGGGTGTGGGCGCAGTCGTTGATCCATTGTCTGAAGTTGTGGGCTGCTGCGTCTTTCTAGGTGGGTTTGGGCGGACAGGCTTGGGCAAAAGTGGCGATGAGATGGTCTTCTGTGACTTTCTTCCAGTTGCAGTATGAGATGCATTGTAGTTGGTTGTGTGCGATGGGTGTCTCGAAGGTGAAGTGGATAAAATGGTGGTCGGTCCAGTGGAGTTCAGTGGTGTGGCTGAAGGTGACGTGGTTGCTAGCAGAGAAGGTCTAACGTGTGTCCACCGGAGTGGGTGGGTGTCAAGACAAATTATTTGAGTCTGAGGTTGGCGAGGTTGTCAATCAGTATTGTGGAGTTGTTGCCATTCTCGTTCTCAAGGTGGAAGTTCAGGTCTCCGAGGAGGATGTAGTCTGTGGAGGCGATGGCATGCATGCTGATGAGGTCGGTGATGGATTCGCTGAACTGTGATCTCCTATCAGTTCTTTTGAGTGTAGAGGGTGTATAGTATAATGTTCATAAATTTCTTCTTCTTTTGAGTTCTCCACTTTTTCTATTTGTCCACTTGAAATGGCTGTTTCATCTTCTAAAGTCATTTCTTCTTCTTCCACATTTACATTTTTATAGTAAAATTTTTTTTACACCAGAGACAATTCAGCCTTTTGTACTTTCATCATATCTACTAACTCTTGCCATATTTTCTGACTCTTCGTAGGTACACCATTAACAAGAATAACTACAGGCCCAGTATCCTCTCTTTCTACACGAACAGTTTCAACATTTATCTTAAAATCTAAAGGTAAATACACAACTCTTCCTTTTAAACCTCTTTCAAGATCTTTTGGAGGCAGCTTACCTGTTTTAGGCTCCATAAGAATTATAGCCTGAAAAGGGTACACAGATTGTATAAAGATAGCCTAATTTGTATTTAAATCTTTAAGTTCTGGAGGTATAGGTACTAAATCTAAGTCATTATGGACTGCTCTAGCTGGCATTTTGTTTTCTTCTAATTTATTATAACAGTATTTACAAATGCATTGTACAGTACCTAATTCAAAACGACCTTCCACAAACAGATAACCAACAAATTCTCTCCATTTATCATTGTTTTCGATTTCAATTTTTAAAAACATATCTACATTCCTAGGTTTAATTTTATAATGAGTACGTTGGTAAAAAATACAAACATAGTTGGAATTTTCACCAGAAACTACTTTAAATGTTGTTATTACTTTTTCAAACTTGACATCAGTAGTATCTTCCTCGTCTTCTTCAACTCCTACACTTATCAAAGTCTCACTTTCTCTACACTCCTCTTGAGAAGCAAAATAACGTAACTCTATATCATCACATTCTTTTTTTACATCAAAAACAGAACCATGCAAAAGAGCTGTATTAATTTCATTGAGACATAATGCTGGACTTTTCATGTAGTAAAATCTTCTAATTAATTTCCGAATGTCTGAATGATGTACGGCTAACATTCTCATTCTCAAATGATGAAAACGACTTTGACACGCTTTCCTAGAAAGACAAGCCAGAGAATGACCTTGCAAGCCTGTATTTTTTCTCACTTTGCCAGGATCTGGTGCTTGTAATATCTTAATCTTCTGTTTCACAGTTTTTCTTCCATATTCTCTTAAGAAATTTAGTAAAATATCAATAGATTGTTGACATATACTACAAATACTACTACAATCCCATGTAAACACTGGAGCCAGGGTAAGTCTTCCTTGCACTTCCTCAGCTATTAATTCTTCAACATTTCCAGGAACTAGCTTTTCTTTCTGAATTGAAAAACCACCTCGCACCTCATAAGAACGACCACAGGTATCAACTGCATGCACTTAACTATTTTGTTGAAAATAACTTTCTTCATTAAAAAAAGGTTCCGTATTAGAATTATTTTTCCATTCCCCAGAAAATATTTTACAAAAATGTGTTCTATTAACAATTCTTTTTCTCTTACATTCGTCCTTCATACGCTGCAATATTGTATTTAAAGTCTTCAATCTTTTTAAAATTAAGATATACAATCTTTTTTTAATTCAAAAGCTTCTTCAATAACACTTAGAATCTCCTTTTTTTGTCTGTAAAATGCTGATCTCCTTTTATATTTTTTAAATGTTTTAGTAAATTCTGCAGTACTCTACTTTTATATATTCTTTTTCGAATTTCTAAAAATTGTTTGAACGTATTCCAACATTATTCTTTTTAGGATAATCCAATTTTTCACTTTTTTCAACACTTTTCTTTTGTTGTTGTTTCACTGTTTTTGTTCTGTCTGTCTCTTCTCTATTTTTAATATTAATAACCGTTTTTGCAAGTTTTTAAAAAAAATTTAACTTTTCTTAGCAGAACACTTTTTCTTTGAACATCCATGTTGTACTGGATCTAATATCTCTTTTCCTTTTTTTCAAATAAACCTCCTTTCTTTCTTTTCTTTTTCTCAACGGGTTGCAGGGCAAGAGCAGAGAGCGACTGGTCATTCGCAGAGGGAGAGCTGCGGCCCTGCAGGCTCACTCGTAGAGCAAGACCTCCGAGCCGATTGACTGGCTCCTACAGGGAGAGTTACGACCTGTCAGCTCAAAAAAGGAGAGCTGCAGGCTCACTAGTTGACTGACAACTGATGCCCGTCCACTTCTAAAGCAATAGCTGCTGTATGGTGATGTGGGGACAGTGAACATGAAGTGGTTATCTCACAGAGAGAGAGAGAGCTGTGGTATACTTCTAGTGTTCACTTGCAAAGATACAACAGCGACCTTGCTTGCAGACAAACAACTACGAACAAACCTATAATTTGCAGAGGGACAGCTGCGAGCCAGTGGACTGGCTCATAGACTAAGACCTGCGGGCGGACTGACTTGTTTGTAGACAAACAGCTGTGGTCTGTCTCCTCAAACAGAGACAGCTGCGGGCCGGCTCACACAGGAACACCTGCGGGCCGGCTCGCACAGGAACACCTGTGAGCCGACTAGCTCGCTCATACAGAGAGAGCTGAGGGCTGGCTCACAGACGAACAATCCTGAGATTGATCAGCTGGCTCATAGAGGAAGACCTGCAAGCCAACTGCCTGGCTTGTTGAGGGAGAGCTGCGGACCAGGTCACAGACGAATAGTAGTGGGCCGGCGAGCTGGCACGTAGAGAAACACCTGAGAATGGACTGTCTAGCTTGTAGAGTGAGTCCCGAGGACCAGCTCACAGAGGAACAGTTGTGGGCCGGATTACACAGCAACAGCTATGGGCCCATTAGTTTAGGGACAGTTGCAGACCGTCCACTTATAAAAGGATAGGTGTGGGACGGTGATGTTGGGAGAGGGAACGAGAAGTGGGTATCTCTTACAGAGACAGGTCCGATATATTTCTAGTGTTCCCTTGCAGAGATACAACACTGACTTGGCTCACAGACCAACAACTGCGAGCCGACCAGTAGTTTGCAGAGGCACAACTGGAAGCCGGCGGGCTAGCTCGTACAAGAAGACCTGTGAGCCAACTGGCTCCCTCGTAGACAAACAGCTGCGGGCCGGCTCGCACAGGAACAGCCGGGGGCCAACTAATATAGGGAGAGGTGCGGGACGGTGATGTGGGGAGAGGGAACGTGAAGGAGCTATCTTGTAGAGAGAGAGCTGTGGTATATTTCCAGTATTGGCTTCAAGAGGTACAAATGCGGGCCCAAGGACTCACAGAGAGACAGGTTAATCAAAAAACCATATAATATTTAAACATATGCCACGTCCTTTTTGTACCATTCAAACTCATTACAACCTTCTCTGTACACTACAGATCCCACCAACACCCCAATAAAAATATAAGTGCTACTTTTATACTGGATAAAGCTCTATTATTTAATTTCGATACTTTTTATAAACACAACTCTTGGGTACACAAAATGGAGAATGTGAGATGACGAGAGTAAACAGAAGTGTAATTCCTAAACTATTATTCTACTATTTATTTAATATACGTATATTCAGACCTTTGAGTGGGATAAAAAAATTGCAGATATCTGAAAGGCGCACCAGTGTACAGCACAGCTAAGACCCAGCCTAACTTAAAAGCCTGCGTATATTAACACAGAAACACAACCTAACCAATTTCATCACTTATAATCACAGTTACTTTACTAATGTGAAAAAAACGTTCAGAAAATGTATGAAATTTTTTTTTTCTTTTTTATCTCACACATTTATTAAATATCTCTTCTAAAGAAACGCGCCTTTCCACCTTTATTTTGTAACAACAAGCAAAAAAGAATCCCCTTAGCAGCATCTAGTAAATACTAACACGGTGCAGTATACCTAAGTGTAAAGCACAAACACTAGTTAGATTATATCTTAAAGCATCAGCAAATTATTCTAACCATACATACATACAGAAAGCAACATGTATGTTTACTTTCTCCATTTATTCTCCATTTAATCTATGCACATTATGAACAGGTTCGAAGTATAACACCTGTCTTAACTTATATACAAATACACCTCACAGTGTAAAATATAACATTACAATCTATGTATATGTAATATTTCCAACATAATACAGTACAGTTTTATACCATTGAAACTATGTGCCACATTCCCTATATACTACAAACCCTACCAATATGGCAATAAACTTAGAAATCCTATTATATAGTACAAACAGCTATATTAGATTATTTTTATAAACAGTACCGCTGGGGGCACAAAATAGTAGTGGGAGCTAGACAGAGTAAATAAAGGTGTAATTCCCAAACTTTTTATGTATCATCCCTTTACTGTACCTATATTAACAGCTTTAACTGGGATTATAAATTTGGCAACTGTCTCAAACGGGTGACAGAGCTCAGTACCGACAAGACCCACACCACTTAAAAGCCAACGTATATTCAGCAGACAAACCCACCCTGACAATTACCTTCACTAATAATCACATTTACTTTACCACTGTCAACAAAATCATACATAAAATATACATCAAACATTTTCATTTATTTCTTATCTCTCACATACACACCAGTCATAACTTATATTGAAATCTACCTCTTTATGTAAAAAACGAGACCCCAAATTGTCCACATAACATTTCTGGTTTTTGTACCATCTATGTTAAGTTAATAACACATACATTTTCTAGTATAAGTCCTTCACCACTATTTCCAGACTAAGAATAATTTTGAAACGTGTGACATTCTGTTTATCTCATCGCAATACATATACAAATCCAAATAAATGCTACATATAATTTTCAAACCCATACAGTCTTTTACACATGACAAGTTTTATTTTTTTATTTGAAAAACTACTAAACATATATAAAGTAATTCTTTAACAATTAGTCACACATTCTACTTGTTTTAGAACGAACTTGAAACACCACACAGTATGCAGATTCCAAATGTCACAAACGTATACAATTCTTACTTTGTCACACAGTACATATAATGCACCACTCTTGTCAAGAATGGAACCAGTAATGGCACAAATCAGAATAGTTCCTTGATTTTTTCAAATTGCAAAACTTCTCTCTATTGGTTATTTTTGAACTTCCCCTATAAGAATTTTTTTTTTATCTAACAACACATACAGGTGAGAAGTTCAACGTTTTCTAGAACATTCTACGGCACCTGCAGGTTAAAAGTTCATCATTGCTTTGAGTTCAAACATTGCTTTCCATATACAAGTAGCAGGTGTGCTTGAACTGAGAATATGTCCTATCATATGAACTCCATGTTCAAACTGCTTTTTTATTAACCAATGACAAAGATGCTTTTCCACAAACTAATATGCACCCTACTTTTTAGAAAACAATGCTTTGCATCTAACAATCAGATGTTGTTTTGTATGAGAAAAGAAAGTCGTTCCCCATCTTTAAACATATCTCTTATTCTACAAACGAACTGCATGAGCTACAGACATCTATCCATACCTCCAAGCCATGCCTTATAATTGCTAGTGTGGATCATAGGTCATAGCTTTGTTTTCTGGTGCAAGAGGTATGCAGAAGAGAGACGTATTGACGTAGACCTAGGTTTACAAAATGTGGACATTAAATGGTTTGCACAGAGAGAATTGAACTGACACCAATTGTTGCCTTTGGTTGAAACCTGTTTGCATCCTCAACACCCTGACCTCATGATTGTGCACTATGATGGAAATGACCTAGGCAGATTGACAGGGTGGGTTTAGAAATGCTAATGAAGGATACCTTTCGACAATTGATCTTGCTTTTGCCTCAAACTGCCTTTGTATGTTCTAATATATGCCAAAGACAGAAGTGAAAATGGTCAAACAAAATTTTGTCCTCAAATTGAAAAATCTAAGAAGAATGTCAACAAAGCTGTGTCTGCACACCTCAGAGACCATAGAATGGGGTCGATCTACAACAACAACATACGTTTTGATATGGCTGATATCTACAGAATTAATGGAGTACACATCACAGATTCAGGAAATCAATTCATGCAGTGACTACTCTTTTAGGATTTATAGTAGTGCAATGGTATTTGTGTACTGTTTGGGGGTTCTGGGGGTGTTTTAGTGTTTATGATACCTCAGTGGTGTTTGTTTACTGTAGTGGGTCATGGTATGGTAGTCTTTTAGGGTTTAGGGTAGAACAGTGGTCTTTAGGTAGTGTAGGGGGTCATGCTGGGGGTAGTATTTTGGGGTTTAGGGTAGTGCAGTGGTGTTTTAGTAGGAGAAGGGGTCATGCTGGGGGTAGTGTTTTACGGTATAGGGTAGTGCAGTGCTGTTTTGTTAGTGTAGGGGTTCATGCTGGGGGTAGTGTTTTGGATTTAGGGTAGTGCAGTGGTGTTTGGGTAGCTTAGGAGATCATGCTGAGGGTAGTGTTTTAGGGTTTAAGGTAGTGCAGTGATGTTTGGGTAGTGTAGGGGGCTGTGCTCGGTGTAGATTTAGGGTTTAGCGTAGTGCAGTGGTGTTTGTGTGGTGTAGGGGGTCGAGCTGGGGGTAGTGTTTTAGGGTTTAGGGTAGAAAAAGGTGGTGTTTGGGTACTGTAGGGGGTCATACTGGGGGTTGTGTTTTAGAGTTTAGGGCAGTGCAGTGGTGCTTGTATAGTGTAGGGGTTCGTGCTCGGGGTAGTGTTTCAGGGTGTGCAGTACTGCAGTGGTGTTTCTGTAGTGTAGGGGGTCATGTTGGGAGTAGTGTTGGTGTTTGTGTACTGCTGTAGGTGTTCATGCTGGGGTAGTGTTTCAGGGTTTAGAATAGTGCAGTGGTATTTCTGTAGTGTAGGGGTCATGTTGGGGGTAGTGTTTTAGGGTATAGGGTAGAACAGTGGTGTCTGGGTAGTGTATGAGGTTGTGCTAGGGCTAGTGTTTCAGGGTTTAGAGTAGTGCAGTGGTGTTTCTTTAGTGTAGTGGGTCATGTTGGGGGTAGTGTTGATGTTTGTGTAGTGTAAGGGTTCATGCTGGGGTAGTGTGTCAGGGTTGGGGGTAGATTTAGGGTTTAGGGTAGTGCAGTGGTGCTTGGGTAAGGCCTTGCTGTTATGTTTTAAAAAAGACCCCCACACCATAGCCCACCCAAGGGCCTCATTAAAATAAAATATGAGAACCCGCGCCCCCAGCGCAAATTTTTGTCGATTTTTTTAAAAATATTTTATGGGCCCTGGGGTCCTTCTGGGACCCCCTGAACAGACCTAGGGGGTCAGGGCTTTTCTACCATGCCCCCTTCTCTTGTTTTATAACTTTGCTTCTCCGTTTTCAGGTGACTCACTTCCACCGAGCCACAAGATGGCTGCCAACACTTCCTGGTTTGGAGTGCTAGCAGCCAATCACAGTGAAGCTCACGCACGCATCTTAGGCTCCGCCCAGATGTTGAAACTTTTACTTTTCTAATTTCTCTGCAACTACTGAATGGATTTAAACCATTTTTAAAAAGGCCACTTTCTGAACCAAGCACTACCTTTCTGCCGACTTTGGAGTAATTCAGTTCAGTAGTTTCGGCTGTAGCCTTGCACAAAGTTTCCTATGGGAAAATGATTTTTCTCTCTTATTTTTTGAATTTCTCAAAAACTACTGCACGGATTTACACCATTTAAAAAAAAAGTCTCTTTCTGAAATAAGCTCGAGCTTTCTGCCAAATTTAGGGTAATTCCGTTCAGCAGTTCGAGCTGTAACTCATTGCAAAATTTCCTATGGAAATCAACATAGAGAAAATGACGTTTGGGACCTCCCTTTTTTCTCAGACACCGCTGGACGAATCACCGCCAAACTTTCAGGATACAAGCTGACCCGGATACACTTTTTTGGGAGAATTTCAGGAAGATTCGTCAAACGACGCCAAAATTATTAGCAAATCAAAAAATGCTTTTCCAATGGAAACTAGGTTCTAACTATAACTAGGTAATATATATTTATACATATATGTCGCCAATCTTGCAGTTAAAAGCACTCTCAGGGAAGATCTTCTCGGTAGATGAATTTTAATTCTAGTTACGCATTTCGACTGCGAACAGTTGTAATCACGTTTGATTGTGATCTTCCCTGAGTGTACATTTTACTTCAAGATTGGCTACGTGTCCTAACCAATCCGGTGTGCTTTGCCAGCATAGCGCACCACCTGTCAATGGGCCCCAGAGATGGGAAAAAGCTCCTTTTCAGAAGTGTATATATATATATATATATATATATATATATATATATATATATATATATATATATATATATATATATATATATATATATATATGCCAACACACAATCCAACAAATCATCGTCAGATAAGAACGGCCAGCACTCCGGTGTAAAGATGTTTACAGTTTATTTAGTCTCCCAAAAAAAAAAATATATATATATATATATATATATATATATATATATTCCTGCACGTTTCTGTTTCCCAGTATCGGTTTTCAGAAAAAATATTGGCTGGCACACTGGTATCCGTTTCATAAATTTAATGACACCAAACCCCCCTCACCCCTTACAGACGCGTTTCGCCTTTGCAGGCTTCGTCAGTGTAAGAAAAAAAAAAAAAAATATATATATATATATATATATATATATATATATATATATATATCTATGCACAAAAACAAGAGTTGTCCCTCGATGTAATGGCACTCACAGGTTGGTAACACACTCTTGAAAGAAAGCTCTGCCACAAACATATTATCTCAATGCTTTCCGCTTGTCCGACGCGTTTCGGGCTACGCCGTTCATCATGAACAGCTGTGGTGCAACACAGCAAAAAAAGCCATACTGCCAGTATATCTCCTCTTTTATTTCAACCAACAAGCTCATGCGAGCACTCATGATGCATTGTGGGACTGGAAGTACACAAAGTATTCCCCAATTGGGTAGCATGCCGTGAGACCATTTCTCCAGGGAATCAGCAATGTCTTGTTTGGTTGCTATGTGTATATATATATATATATATATATATGTATATTTTACAACATATTTTTTAATTAAATAGTTATATTATCTATGCACCATACAACATCAGCTTTTCTTTCTCTCAACTACTGCGTCCACTTTAGCAGGGCGCCTTGACGATTCCCTGGTTATTTAAAAACCCTCCTCTGGACCAGTATTGCACCGTAGCCAAGACCTTCCTAAATTTAACAGGTTGCCTGCTAATCAAATCTCACCCAGCGTGATTTGGCTACCTGAAAATAGAGTACAGCCTTCCCAACTAGACACACTCACCAAGCACACTCTTTTAGGCTTTAAACAATAAAGGACATCTTCCTAAACAGCCCAACATGCATTAAACCTCTTCCTGACCAACTCCAGCCCTTAAGCGGGTCTGGGTCTACATGTGGAGCAAGCAAGCACCATCCGTCCAGTGAGAATGTAAAATACAGATTATTTAAATTAAAAATGGGAAAAATCAATGCATAGATTTTACCAGAATATGGCATAGCTGCCAAGGTTTCAGATTGCTGTGTGTGACATTTTCATAATTTTAATGTACTTATGAGTGACATTGTAACGACTATGAGTGACATTTTCTCGCGAGCAAAATCAAGCAACGAGGACGAGGGGAACATATAAATATCAGAAATGAAACCCATATGAGCAACAAGTAACTCTGAGAAGATCCTAAAACTGCTGCTAAGCACCTGAAATTTAAGGGCAATGACCTAGTGCTCTTGTAATATGATCGTACTGTTAGTCTGAGCAGGGCGGCGCAGTAATGGAGAGATTGTTGTTTTGTCTTGCGTGCAGCACCAACCGTGGCACTGTAACCAGGCAAATTGCAAGCAGCACTAGTTGACTCGCATCAAACACCCTACCCCGACTCAGTTACACTACTCTAAAGTGCGCTAGCGCGTCACTGCTCAACTGAGCAGGGACAGACTGCGTTGACTGCACAGTTCTCAGACTACAGCTGATAAAAAACAACATTTTATAGCACCCATTACAAGTAACAAGTGCAACTAGATACTGGGCTCTGAGGGGACGCTTCCTTCCTTTTGAGGCAGAAGGCTAACGAGTGAGCCCTCGCCAAGGCAATAGGTAGGCCCCGTGGTGGTGCATTGAGTCACAGTGGGGTTAATTCTGGCTCAGCCCTGAGCTCTCAAATGCATAGCACACTACACACACTGTTTCAGCCAGTTCCTTTAGTGGCAGGATACCGGCCACAGCAGGGGACAAGTCCAAAAAAATGAAGTGGGGGGACACTGTCACGGGAAGTGACGTCGCAACAGGAAGCGACGTCACGAAAGGTGGCTTGTACCATCGGGCTCATTGCCTCCCCTCGCTTACCCCTTAGATGCGATTGAACATCTTTTTTTAATGAAAGTGTTATATTATGGATATGTATATATAAACATGGACAAACATTTTTATCTGTGCATCTTTATATAAGTTTATATTTACACAATATTAAAATATTTACGATTTACTTTTAGACCATATATATATATATATAAGAAAAACAATATGTTTGCATGTTTTCTAACAATATTAGTATGAAACAATATGGGGGGGTGCGGCCTTACCCTGAAGGACTGAGATGTAATCCTCTGAGCTGGGCTCTGCCAAACTCCATCGAGAATTATCCTGATGGGAGTTCCCCCCCCCCGGACCTCCTGGACCCTCTACCATTGCTCCTCCCACAGCGCACAGAGTGAGGCCAAACAGCCTGACGTTGCTAATTTCCCTCCCACGTGAAGCTGTAAAGCAAGGCCGCTATCCAAGAATGTGATGGCAGGCGAGTGACAATGCCTGCTGCTGAGGGTTGGTGCTCGATGCTATACGAGCAGTGGTACACCCGATGAGCAGTCAGTAGAGCCCCGAGCCGCATCGCAGCTGCTTGAATCCAGCCCTCGAGTGGCCGTGACTGGAGATGGGCGGCCTGCCTGGGCTGATTTGGGGCTGACTGATGACCTCTGTGATGAAGAGAGTGCTACTTAGCAGGTGGGGCGCTGAGCAAGAACAGTGCAGCATCGGGCTCAGCCAGCGGTGCCCTTCCTGTGTGGTGTGTCCCACATGAAATGGTTCTGCCTGCTGTGTCCGGAGCTCACATCCCGGGACTCCTGGGACCACTGCTTTTTTGACTGGTTTGGCTGCTGAGAGAAGCATCTTGCCCGCCTAGACTGGCGATGGGAGCAAGGGCTGGATGGGGAGTGGAAGGGCAGCTGCTGCGACCATCTCGGTGGCGCACCAGCGAGAGCACTGATCTAAGAATTCTGGACTTGCGTGCCAGCAGCTCTCCCCTGTAGTCTGTATGCACAATAACGCTGTTATTGAAATGGGGCCTAAGGCATGGAGGAGAGCTTACTAATACCAGCAGGTGAGGCCCTACTGACATTTGCATTGATCTCATTTCCGAAATATGCACACCTTGGACTCTGTTGCTGATCCACTGACCTTTTACTTGGACTCCTGGCAGATTTGTTCCTGAGCTGGGAGGCGCTAACTGTTGTCCTGGGACATGCTATGATTGGGCCCATTGTAATTCCCTGTTGAACTGAGGAGCAGTCTGCCTCTCTTCCATGCCACCGAATTGCTATTATCAATTTGCAGCCACCCTACTGTGTGGCACTAATGGGTGCACTTGGGACCTAGAAGCTAACCAGGGAGTTCTATGCACCTATGAGAGCAACTCACGGCACATCCCCTGTTGGGGATCCGCTTGACCAGTTCCATTGAGACTGCTTCTCGTGCCCTCAAGAAGACCTACCTGCACTAGAAATAATTTGGATTATATAGCAGCTGTGGGGCCTAGAAACGGAATATCACAAGCTGACTTTCTCTGAGGGCCGATTATCGTCACTTGCACCCTGTCAGTCAAGACTTCCAGAAAGCACGACCTGGGCACTGGTGATCAGGCTGAAACTGCAGTGATGGCCAATGTGGCAGTAGCTATGAGGCTGCGGCTGCCAATGGGTCTACAAGGTGAACTCACACTGCTGAATATTGTTTAGGGAGGCACTGTAGTCAAAGATTGACGGGATGAGATCAGAATTCGGCTCACTAAATGATGTTCACAACTGATTGACTGACAGGGTCACAACAATGGAGAAGGACATGGTTAGTTCCCTAAAGTCATTTGACACAATTAATGAGTTGCCGGACTCCAGTTGACTATTGTGAGATGTTTACAGAGGTCCCTAATGCACCTTGATGGAGGAATGAGGGATGTTTGGATGTGTGGTGGAATTTCGTTCTTTTCCTTTACTATTTGATACTAGCTGGATGGGGGGCAGTTGGGTCGAGCGCTCCTTTCTGGCCTTACCTCCGATTTTCCTTACAGTTCTGTTGATTCACCCACTAATGAGTATGAGTTGGTTGCTTGTTTGGATGGGGGTACTTACCTGCGTGTCCTGGGGTGTGGGAGTTGGGGTTTTTCTTGTTTGATTGCTGAGGCAGAGACCATGCTGTATGCCCTGTTCAGACATCTCCCATTTGGCTGCTGGGAGGAGTGGTTCTGTGCTTGGACATTTGGGGGCATAGGGTGCCCCTTCATTTTACTCTTACACTTACCATGGCTGCTCCCATAACTTATAGTATATAATCTTGGATCCCCTTTCAATGCACTGGGCAGGTGTTAGGTCCTGCTGGCCTTAATGTTGTTGGTTACGGGTCATCTAAATGTGCGGAATGTTGCTATAGGTAGTATATATGGCCTCAATGTGGACCAATCAGTATTCCTTGATGATCTTTATCGAGTTTTGGACCCTCACCTGATGGGCTCATTCGTTTTGGGAGCAGACTATAACTGAGTGGTGGATCCAGTACTAGATCAATCCCACTCGCCGATGCAAGAGTCTGGGATCCACCAAGTGGCTTGCACGTTCATCGTTTGGAAGAGAGAATGGGGATGGTGAACTCCTGGTGGTTACAACGTATGGGAGAACAGGACTATTCTTTTTTTATCTAGCATGCACGACTGACATATGCATCTAGATGCACTTATATGCTTGACGGGCGTGCACAAGATGGGTCGCACTACAGAATGCCCATCCCAAACTATCTCTGATCATAATCCTCTCCTATTGGGACTGCTTCATTCGTGACCTCCCTTTCCAGCATGAAGGTTGAAACTGGAGTCCTTAGAGGACCGGGTATTCCATGATATGGTTAGGTCAGCCAGGTATTTTGAAGAAAATGAAGGTTCTGGGTCGCCTCCTTTGGTAGAGTGCGATGCGTTTAATGTGGTTATATGTGGCACTTGTATTTCTGAGTTTGTGGGCATCTGACAGACTCTCTTGTCGGAGGTCTCATCCTCTGAAGAAGGTATGAGAACCCTTGAGCAGGGTTACCCGTTGCACCCTGACTTACAACCCAACATCCTCAACGATGGAGAAAAAGGTGTGGAACAATTTTAGTGATTAAGATGCTTGATTATAATCAGAATATGATATGAGCGCATACTGAGAGAGAACGCACAGGATCACTGCTAGCCTTGCTGGCGAGCTCGTCTAAATGGGCTTGGACATTGTCGAGCTTACTGTGGCTGATGGCTCTTAACTATGGAGACAAGATGCTATTAACCAAGAGTTTTATGACTACTACTCTGCTCTGTATTGTAGTATGGCTAGTGGCACAATAGCAGCTGTTACGACCTTCCTGACACCCTTACAATTTCCTACAGTGTCCCCCGAAGAGACTGAAGCCTTGGGAGGAGACATCCCTCTCCCAGAGGTTGGAGCTACTATAAAAAAGGTGGCTTGGAATAAAACACTGGACACAGATGGATTACCAGTTGAGTTTTATTCTACATATATAGATATTTCCCCTAGATTGATAGGCCTTTACAAACCCACCAAGAATGTAGAATTGCTCCTTTATTCTACTCAGGAAGCTCTGATCGTGCCACTATTGAAGCCCAGGAAACCGCTGTGTTACAGGAAGGCTTATAGACCATTATCTATGCTAAACTTAGGATTATAAGATACTGAGTTGGATCATGGCTATCCACCTGCTTCCCCACAGGTCAACTTTGATACATGCCAATCAAGTGGGATTTATTCCGAGCCAGGACACGGCACTCAGTGTCTGCAGAATCCTTGCCCTACTTGAGGCAGACTCCTACGACAAAACCCAAGTGATGATCTTCATGAAGGACATCGAAAAAGCTTTTGTTAGTCTGGAATGGCACTACCTCTTCGAGGTGATGACTCGTTTAGGTCTGGGGCAAGGCTTTGTGAATCAGACTAGATTGCTGTATTCAGATCCCTCAGCTACAGTGAAGACGGGTTGAATTATATCAGATAGCTGTGCAGCGGGGCGAGGCACTAGGCAGGGTTGTCCCCTGTCGCTGCTGCTTTTCGCCCTGGCTATGGAGTCGTTAGCTTGCCATGCTAGGGCAGGACCTGCTTATAGAGGCATCAAGATCGGTAGCCAGGTGCATTATATTGCTTTAAAAGCAGATGCTCTCCTGCTTTTCCTCCAAGATGCGAAGAATGCCCTACAGGGCGCTCAGGTATTGCTCGAGTGCATTGGCTCTCTCTCCAGACTACCTGTTAGTTGGCAGAAATCTTACATCTCGCCAACAGCCACACTTAGAGATCCACCTGCAGACATAGATGCACTTCAGTGGAAACCCAGATGCTGGTCCTATCTTGGAGTACAGATTTATCACGACCCAGTGGATCTAGTGGATGGTAATGTGGGGCGGGTTGTCCGGGCGCCCCGATCCAGTATTGATTTCTAGAAAATGCTTCCCCTGTCAGTGGCAGCTTCACCTATCCAATTGAGGGACTGGTAGGATTTTATTACTTACCTTATCTGCATGGTTAAATTCTATACCTTAGCCAGTAAGTCCTTTACCCTATTGGAAACCTGAGACCTTGATAAGCTGATATAGCAGTCGAAACATATTGGCAACTGTAGGAATAATTCTGGTTAGGTGATTCATTGAATTTTACCTTATGACAAACTATTAATGTTTTTTAATCATAACAGAGGTACTTGCCAATGAAGCAAATCCTTGAGCATAACTCTAGGTATATGTTATATTCTTCTTGACAAAAAACAGGATCCAACTGTCCTGAAAACAGATTTATAAGAACTCCCAAGGTAAAAAAATGTTTTCTTGCAGTTGAGATCACTGGGGTGGCATCGCTCCTACCCAAGTTTGAGGGGTCATCAAATGATGAAGCATGCCTTGATACTTTAAGGGTGAGATGACCTCTCAAAAATCTTTTGATGACCTTTTCCTCTAAAAAGGTCTGAATTGAAATAAAACAGTTGTGACTTCAATAACTCCAATTAGCTGTTTGTGCTTATCTTTATATGGGAGGATATACTTGAGTATTGCTCTCCATTATTCTCCTACAGGGACAGTCTGGAGTAATAAGACTTTGTTCAGTTTCAGGAAAACTTGACCAGTTCAAGTGTACAAGAATGCTCCAATAAAAAGTCTCTTCTGAGCCGAGAATTGTTTAAATTCAACAAGAGATCCAGCAGCTACAGAAATCAGTTGCGAACTTCAGTTAGCCTTGCGTCTTTGAAGAGCAGCAAGTACATATAAACTAATAATCAAGAAAAGGGAATATGGAAATATGACAAATCCTCCCAATTATAGAACGCATCCACTGGTGCAATTACCTTTATAATTGTTCTCGTAGATATTACCTGGCCAAGAGACAGAGCTCGGAGCTGATAGTGCATGTATTTCACTGAAACGTCAGGAATGGCTGACTTTCTGGAGGTAACCAGCACATAAAAATGTGTGCCATACAAATCCAGAGTTGACAGGAAATTATCTACGTGGATAAAGGGCTCGATCATTTGAAGAACTACCAATGTGGATGGCTTTATCATGATGAACGTTTTCAAAGTGTTCAAATCAAACACTAGTACCATCTATCTTCGGTACCAGAAATAGGATCAAGTATAAACCTTTTTCCTTCTGGTGATCTAGAACCAGCGCTATTGCCTTTTTGTGTAGCAATGTTTTCACTCCCCAGTCTTATTGCTTGCATCTTTACCTTAGAAATAGACCTGAAGAAGTGCCTTTGAATAGATTCCTTGAAGGCTATCAAATAACCCTGTTTTATAACTGTGAGAAGGCACTCATCTATCACATGGTGACTCCACTGAGGAAAGAAACATTGTAATTTTGCTCCAACTTCCATATAGTCATTTCTGACTCTGATGTTGGTTGTGAGCAGTTTGTGGCCGAGGCTTGTTTGCTGCCACACATACCCCAACCACGAGTCCAGCCACAAAAAAGACACTTGCTATCCTGATTAATCTGTGATTCTTGATTTTATTTTTATTTTTTTAAATGTCTTTATTCAAATTTCCCCCCCCCCTTTTTCCTGTTACAACCAGTAAATTTTTATTGTTACAAAAAGTTTTTAAACCAGGTACAGATTTGTGTTTTTAGAAAGTTATATAAATGCAAATTCTCAAAGTAAAGATAAATAGAGTGCATCATACATCATATATTACAATCTTATAGTCCGTGCATATTTCACAAATGATACCAAAAGAAGCAGAAAGAGCATACTTTTAACTCTTTCCACTCTTCCATTGATCAATGGGGAACCATATCCTGCCCCCAGAGCTTTCGCCTTTCTGCCTTTTCTATCATATATAGCCTTCTCTAAATTATATGTAGATAGTAATCTTGCCATCCAGATCTGAAACGACGGTGCTGATATCTCTTTCCAAGCTTTTGCAACAACTATCCTGTATACTGCTGTAACCATGAATAGAAATTCTGGGTAGATGATATTTTCTTCTAAACTTATGCCCAATATTATCAATTCGGCAGTTAGTTTAGTTTTTATTCCCAGCGACTTTTCCAAAAACTCCTCTATTGCCAATTTTAAGGTATATAATTGCGGACATTGTGCGAACATGTGTGTGATATTAGCATCTGTTGAATTGCATCGTGGGCATGTTATTCCGGTGGAACCCCCCCATTGGGCAATTCTAGCAGGTGTGTGATATAGTGAATATACTGTTTTATAATGTTGGGTTTGAAGTGTGGCTGAGCACAAAATAGTTCGACCAAGGTCTAAGGAGTTTTGTAGATCTTCCGGGCGGGCTCTTACTTGTTCGCTCCATTTGTTACTATATTTCTCTCTGTCATCTGTTTTGTAGACCTGTAGCTCTGCATACAACTGCCTAATTGAACACAGAAGGCTGCTTCCCAGATAGTCCATTATCCTACAACTTGTCATCCCCCCTGCTCCCCCTACTTTTGTGTAAAAGTAGCTCCTCACTTGTAAATATTTAAAAAAACTATTCCCAGCTATTTTATACCTATACTGTATGTCTTGGAACGTTAAGAACCCTCCTCCTGAATCCATTAAATCCCCCAATTTCTTGATCCTTTTTCATCCCACTCTTTCATAGCTGTGTCCCTAAAAATTTCTAGTGGAAGATCGTTATTCATATAAAGCCTTAGATATCTGTTATACCTTCCCAAACCCAATTTTTTCTTAATTGCCCTCCAAACTTTATATATCGCGCTCAGAGTCTTAAATCTTGTGTGTTTGAAGTATGCATAGTCCGCAGTTGTAACTAAGGCGTTTTCTGACGCCTTTCCCAGAAGTGCCTCATATACATTCGCTGGACATTTTCTCTCCTCCTGCTGAGCACTTCCACCTAATAGCCCTTTAGAATATTGTAGAGCTGTTGCCCAATAGTAGAATCTAAAATCAGGTGCTCCCCAGCCTCCCCTCTCTCGTGGTAATGTCAAAAAATTGTATGCTCTACGTGTCTTCCCCTGTGCCCAGATTAATTTATTTACTGTTGATTCTATTCTGTTGAACCATATACCTTCAATAAATAGTGGAATTGCCCTGAACAGATATAGAAATTTCGGAAAAGTAACCATTTTAATAAAATTAATTAGGCCCATAAGAGTCAGGTGTAGGTTATTAACCCTCTCCATGTTACTTTTAACCTTTCCTATCAATGGTTCCAAATTTATCCCCACTAATTTTTCTAAATCTGCAGTCACCCTAACCCCCAAATACTTTGTGTCTGAAACTACTCTTGCATCTGCAAATATAGTGTGTCTGTTCTGTACTACTTGCGTTTTTCCCCTGTTTATTAGATATCCGGACACCTCCCCGAATTTCTTTGCCTCCTGTTCTATTTCAATCAATGATTCCTCTGGTGTCGGCGTTATAACAGCCACATCATCTGCATAGGCAAATAATTTATACTCTTTCTCATGCAGTATGACTGGAGTAATCCCCCTATTTTGTGTAAGCCTTCTTAAGTAGGGGTCTAAATATATCGCAAATAGTAAAGGTGAAGCTGGGCATCCCTGCCTAGTCCCCCGTCTAATCTGTACTGCATTGGAATAGGATCTATTAATACGTATCCTAGCACTAGGGTGTTTGTAAAGTGCCTGGATTGCAGTTATATATCCTCGACCTATACCAGCCCACTCCATAGCCTTCCATAAGTACGCCCAAGAGACCCTGTCAAAAGCCTTCTCGGCATCCAAAAAGTTCGCCGTGACAGGGTCTCCTGAGGCCTCTGCTGCATCCAGGATAGTGATCAACTGTCTAGTGTGTTCAGTAGTTCCTTTGCCAGGTATGAAGCCATGTTGTGTAGGGGAGACCACTCTTTCTATTACCTTACTCAACCTGTTAGCCAGTGCTTTGGAGAATATTTTTGCAACAGCGTTAAGCAATGTAATCGGCCTATAAGAGCCTGGTTCGGTGGGGGGTTTATCTTTTTTCAGGATCACTATTATATCCGCACCCGCCCAAGATTGAGGGACTATTCTGCCCCCCTGTGCCAAACAACAAATTGTCCATATATCTTTAGCTAGCACATCCCAAAAGGTTTTATAGAATTCTACCGGGATCTGATCTTGTCCAGTTGCTTTACCAGATGGTAAGCTAAATATCGCATCTCTTATCTCCTGGACCGTTAGTTGTGTGTCTAACTTATCCCTTTCTTCAGTACTCAGCCCCTCCTGTAGACCTTGCATGAGGTATTCCAAACTTTCTGCCTCTATCTTTTCGTTGTTTTTATCTTGTTCATATAGCACCTCATAGAACCTTCTGAATACCTCCTGTATCTCCTCCACTTTATTGACAATTGCCCCAGTACAATCCTTAATTTCTTTTATCTCGCCCACTGCTAGCGTTTGCCTGGTTCTAACTGCGAGCAAGTGTCCCACCCTCTCATTAAATTCATAGCATTTCTCTTTATTTGCTAGGTATTTCCTTGCTGTTTTCTGTGCCAGATTAATCCCCGTTTCTGACTTCTGCACTTCCATAGTCACTAGGATCTGTTCAATGGGGTCTTGCCTGTCTATTGCATCTACTAGCATTTTTTCCAAGCCCATCAGGGTTCTGATCTCCTCTTCCACCTTCTCCTTTTCCTTTTTACTTCTTACCAGGGTGTAGCTTAGTGTCTCCCCCCTTACTCCTGCTTTAAAACTGTCCCACACCATGTCTGCTGAAGCTGAATACCTATTTATATCCCAATATTGGGTTATCCATTCTTGCATCCTTATAATGTACTCCTCCTCCTTCAGCAGTCCTCTCTCAAACGTCCATGTCGGGCGGCATGATTGCCGTGTTTAGCAAGGTTGCCGTGGTAGCTCCTGATGCTCCTGATTCCTCTAATTGAGCTTTAGCGCTGAAGACCTCTGACACCGATGGCTGCCGATAAACGGTATAATTCTTCCTTTTTTCCACTATGTCCCGCGCCGCTGGAGTGATATTGGCGCCTCGCGTGTCTTTGCTTTGGCTGAGCCCCTTCTCCTTCTCGCTGGCTTTCTCCAGCTTGCGCATTTGTGTTTTAGTTAACGTGGAGACTGTGGGGGTTGTTTTTTTACTAGAGGATGGTGCTTTTGTTTTCGGGATAGTACCCGTTCTTCCCGCTTCTTTCTGTAGTGTCTCTTTGTTTGCTCCGCCGGGTATGGGTAGTTGTTGCTGCAGTTTTTCTTTGCCGCGAGTCCCCATCTCTGCCATCAATACTTTAAGGAGCTTAATATACAATGACTTCGCCTTCCCGAGAATGCGTGTAAGGCCATCAATTCCTCCGTGGAGATTTCCTGCTTGCTGAATCCAAGATGCGGGTTGCATACTGCTCTCATTTCTCCATTAGAGCCTGAGTTTATGCGTCGGTTGGAGAGGGGTCTGAGTGCGACTTACTCCCACAGCGCTTCAGCGGCCATCTTGCCCGTGATTCTTGATGTTAGAGAAAATATTTCTTCCCTGTAAAGAGATTAAAGGGTATTAGTATTTTTTTCATCTGCTAACTTGGTGAACAATTTCATTTAATTCTTTACAAAAGAGTTTAGAGCCTGTAAATGCCAGCTTCTCCACCAAAAAACTCTGATTAGAGTCCAATTTCCATGGATTTATTCACAGAATAGGTTGGCCTGCCACTGTAGCGGCCACAGAGGAGATAACTGCCCAAAGATCATCAAAGGCTACATCAGAAATAAACTGCAAAAACAACTCAATCTGGGCCAATGCTAGAGTGGGAGCCCATTCTCCATTCTCTTGTAGTTAGTCATATAGCTTGTGGAAATTCTTTAGAAGAACCTGAGTGGTGGAGTGACTTGTGGAGAAGTGTGGCTCAGGGGTTAGAGGCGGCATACCCGGAAGCTGAGATCGGCCCTGGACCAGGGTTCAATTCCCCGCCTCGGCGGGTCTTGGGCTCAAAAATTCTACGGACTCGATAATTCTCGCTCCGGTGCCTTCTTGACTCACAGATTCACACTCTGCGACTCTGGGCAATAGCTTGCTTAATCTCCACAACGGACCCTCGCGGCGGGATGCCTGGCTTTCACCTTGTGGATACCCTGCCGGGGTTATCTCACAGGGGAATACCAGGACGGGTTCCCTAAGCAAGCGCCGGGAAACCCTTTGTGGGTAGCTGTGCGCTATATAAGCTCAAATACATACACAAATACATGGTGTATGCTACTTACTCCAATACAGAAGTTTGACACCGCAAAGGATCTTTTTAGAACTGTTTCCACCTCCCTGTCTACCGCATAAGGTAACAATTTGTCATCAAACTTTTCGATGAGATACTTTTTATTCAGGAATCATGGAATAATTACTTTAGTCACATCCTTCCGCTCTTTATACATTATATCTCCTATTACATTATGAATTTGTAAATCAACTGTCAACCACTATACAGTGTGTTAAACCCCTCTTTCTCCTGAGGTTTTTGTTCGGGGAAATGCATAAGTGAATATATTAGGTTATTACCTTGGACATATTTTCCTTTTCTGTCACTAACCTGTTCAGGTAAATCTCGGTCTCCTGGCCTGGGGTTCATTAATAGCAGCATTCATTGATTGGTTTGTCATCTGCTGAAGGTCAGACCTGAAAATCTGGAGGACTTCCTCCTCTCCCTTTCATTGTAGACAGTTAGAGACTCACCGTAGCCAAGTCTTCAAACACAAGACTAGGCACACATTTGGATGGATATAATGTCCTGTTATTCAACAAGAAATCATTTCCATATTTGTTGGCTTGCATAAATGTATCTTACATGTTTCCAATAACAGGACATTATATCCATTTAAATGTGTGCCTAGGCTTGTGTTTGAAGTTTATGTTCTGAGGGAATTTTATCCGCACTTAACTGAGGGGTTATAGGGCTTATCCCCTCGCCTGTGTGCACCATACAACAACAACTTTTCTTTCTCTCAACTACTGGCTCCACTTTAGCAGAGCGCCTTGACAATCCCTGGTTATTTAAAAACCCTCCTCTGGACCAGTATTGCACCGTAGCCAAGACCTTCCTGAATGTAACTGGTTGCCTGCTAATCAAATCTCACCCAAGGAGATTTGGCTACCTGAAAATAGAGTACAGCCTTCCCAACTGGACACACTCGCCAAGCACACTCTTTTGGGCTTTGAACAATAAAGGACATCTTCTAAGCAGCCCAACATGCAATAAACCTCTTCCCAACCAACTCCAGCACTTAAGCGGGTCTGGGTCTACGTGTGGAGCAAGCAAGCACCATCCATCCAGTAAGACTGTAAAATACAGATTATTTAAATTAAAAATGGGAAAAATCAATGCATAGATTTTACCAGAATATGGCATAGCTGCCAAGGTTTCAGATTGCTATGTGGGACATTTTCATAATTTCAGTGTATTTATGAGTGACATTGTAACCACTATGAGTGACATTTTCTCGTGAGCAAAATCAAGCAACGATGACGAGGGGAACATATAAATATCAGAAATTAAACCCATATGAGCAACAAGATGCTCTGAGAAGATCCTAAAACTGCTGCTAAGCGCCTGAAATTTAAGGGCACTGACCTGGTGCTCTTGTATTATGATCGTACTGTTAATCTGGGCAGGGTGGCCCAGTAATGGAGAGATTGTTGTTTTGTCTTGCGTGCGGCACCAACCGTGGCATTGTAACCAGGCAAATTGCAAGCAGCACTAGTTGACTCGCATCAGACACCCTACCCCCGACTCAGTTACACTACTCTAAAGTGCGCTAGCACGTCACTGCTCAACTGAGCAGGGACAGACTGCGTTGACTGCACAGTTCTAAGACTACAGCTCATAAAAAACAACATTTTATAGCACCCATTAACAAGTGCAACTAGATACTGGGCTCTGAGGGGACGCTTCCTTCCTTTGGAGGCAGAAGGCCAATGAGTGATCCCTCGCCAAGGCAATAGGTGGTCCCCGTGGTGGCTGCATTGAGTTACAGTGGGGTTAATTCTGGCTCAGCCCTGAGCTATCATATGCATAGCACACTACACACACTGTTTCAGCCAGTTCCTTTAGTGGCAGGATACCGGCCGCAGCAGGGCACAAGTCCTAAAAAAAGAAGTGGGGGGACACTGTCACCGGAAGTGATGACACAACAGGAAGCGACGTCACGAAAGGTGGCTTGCACAAGCGGACTCATTGCCTCCCCTCGCTCACCCCTTAAATGCGATTGCATCTGAGAAGCCAGCGCATGAGCAGCGTGCTGTGAGCTCCGATCTCGTCCCAGAGAGGCCAAAGAGTGAGGTCCAGTTGTTTGGCAGGGGGGACGGTGTCCACCCAGTAAAATAGTGGGGGGACGCCGTCCACCCGCGTGTTACCCCAACTCGAGCCCTGGGCCACAGGCTTGTGGTGCTACCAATGCCATATTCATTGCCAGGCAGCAGGCCAGTGTGTGCTGCCAGCAGCATTAAGACAGGTGGTCTGTGGCGGGTATGGTCTGTGGCAGGTATGGTCCGTCGCTGGAATCGCCAGGATTGGCTCCTGATACTGTGGAGGGGGGAGCTGCATTGCATTGCTCACTCTTTTGGCTTCACAGGTCAGTCCCTGCGCACTATCTGTCCTGAGGCCAGGCAATGTATGGTTGTCATTATTATGCACGCTGCCGCGGGGCCCAGTTGCTTTGCCCTGAGCCCCCTTACAGAGTCGGGGCAGCAGCACGGGCCACAGTCCAGGCGTCCCAAGGCAGGGGTCAATGAGCGGCTCAGACAGTCGCAACAAGCAGTGCAATATATTGGGTGCAATATATTGGGCCAGAGACCATAGTCACCACTGCCTGGGCCTTCTCCCATCTCACTGTCTATACAGCGCAGGGGCTATCACCAGGGGCTGCAGCTGTATCATCAGGCCTCCGGCGGGTCTCAGTTCTGGGGCAGGACATCCGCAACCAGGAGCCTCTAATGTCTCACTGCCTTGCTGCTGATGGTAGTGTGGGACAGGCTCCAGCAAGCCCTTCCCGATAGCGGGGCCTCAGGTCCGCCCCTGAGCTGCACTGTGCAGCAGCAGCCCAAAACTTCAGAAGAACTGCTGCAGAGGTGCACCCGTTTACGAAGCACGAGCAGACGGTCCTGCCTATTGTCTCAGAAATAACTCTGTATTGCCATTGGGCAATGACACTCTGACCGTGACACCTGAGGTAAGTGATTGGCATTGCTAATGGTGAATGCGGCGCCGGTGTCGGGTACTTCCTGTTACATTGTATCACTGTGCAGGTTGAGGTCTAGCAGCTGAGCCAGAGCCCCCACGTCTTTCGGGAGCACTGCGCTGCCACAACAGCTTTAACTGGTGTTTTATAGCAGTCCCTGGTGTTAGGCAGCTGAACTGCTATAAAGCATGACATTGCAATCCAGAGTGGTGATGTGGACCACCACTCTGAAATGAGTAAGTCTAATGCCTGATGCGTGGTACCTGAAAGGGCGGATCTGGTAAGACAGAACACAAAAGGAGGCTTGCAGGAGTGAAGGATCCTTGTGTGTAGACGAAGGGCATAAGCATAAACAAAAGACTAATGGACTTGCGCAGAGTAAGTAGTTTTCTGGGTAATGTGATTTTTGAAAATTGTGCTCACTCTAAAAGCCTGCTTCACAATGTATATTAAATTGGCAATCTTATGCTGCAGGTAATTGTTTCTTGTGCTAACAAATTCACAAACTTTAATTCTTGCGACAAATTTTGACTATAAATGAAATTGCAACATAACATAATATACTTTAAAAGTTGTTGAATCAAGGATAACGTTTGCTATTGACATTACAGAAAGGAAAGGCTTTGCATCTTTGTCAAATCACAAGGGGATTACACCAAGAACTTTGCTGGGTTAAAAAGGAGGTTGCACATTTTTTTGTGTGCTATGTTTGATCAAACATAAGAAATAATAAAAAAAGAAAATAGGATCAGTGATATTGCTTGAGTTAGTAGCTGTATCTTTAGTTTTCTTTTTCAACTACAGACCAGGCACAAAGCCAAAATGTGTAATGAAAGTTCAGGTTGCTTGGTGTTTACAAGACTGCTTTTTAACCAGCCTTTGAAGGGCATTTCAACCCACATCACAAGATGGATTGACTCGCTTTACAGCCAGCATCAAATCTGGCGGATGAGATGCCAACAATTTTTGATGAGAATGCTTCACATTTGATGAAAGACACTGCTAAAATGTTCAACTTCTTTTCTTCCCATTTCCAGTAAAGCTGAAAGCTGTCAAGTCATTCATTTTATTTCCTGAAAGTCAGCATTTATCAAATGTTCTCACTAACTACCTCATCCACCCATGCTCTTCTGATGTCAGGTAAATGGTATATGTGTTTTCAAATGCAGTGTTGCAGATGCATTTGTTAATATCCGTGAATACGATGTCATTGCACACAATGATATATGCAGGCCCGACCACGGCAATACCAATAAATGCAATGTAGAAGCACGCCATAAAATGTGCTCGAATGAGAATGTCGATACCAGTAGAAAGAATGTCAATGTATGCCATAATCTATGCATGCATAACAATGTTGACACCAGTAGAAATTTCAGTGTATGCCAAATTCTATGCATGCATAACAATGCCAATATCAGTAGAGACAATATTGATGTATGCTATGACAACTGTATGCACAATACTGAGGTTGTTGGTAAAAGCGATATCAATACCACCATGTTAAATGTACACATTTTACCAAACTCATATCATTACTGTCAGATTCACCTATGGTGACCTCCCCATCAACCCTGAGTCAGAGAAAAGTGGTCCAAACCCAAACCCAAACCTACCGATTGACAGGTCACAGGTGGGGTTACAAAGACAAACGTACACCCAGGGAAAACCCTGATCAATTCCACAGATAGGTAGTTACACCACAAACAGGTCAGAGGAAATGGGACCAAGAAAGCACATTTGGACAAAGGTGTGTGTTCCCAAAATACCACAAAGATAGATGCATCTTAAAGTTAGGACCACTCAGCCAATCAGGACACAGCACACACCCACACCGGACATCTGGACACATACACACTGGCCCACAATAGCTCTCCCGGAGATCGAGAGACACCAGGGTCCCCCTTATAGGCTAAGAATAACAGATTGTTTTTTGTACCTTACGAACGGTATAAATGGTAGGCCAAAGTTCTGTACAATGAGAACCTTTCTTCTGACGCTACTCTGTTAATACTTTCCCAGCTGCTTCGTTTAACTACACCGACTTGTTCCTGTTTTGTTGAATGCCTCTTGTCTTTTCATTTTTTTTTACTACAAAAGAAAGGAGCAATGAACTTGGTGTACTTTATTCAACTTGTAAAGGATCTCCAAGGGCTTGAGAGAAGAACTTGCATCCTGCTGAAGTCTCAGGGACAACAGACTTCAACGACCAGCTCCCCAAGAGTTCTTTGGAAGTGCCTCCTGCTGTTTTGGACCTTCTCAGGGACTGCGTGTCACAAGGAGCTGGAAGTATCTTGCATCGAAGAAAAAGCGTGCCTCCATCGCAGCCTCTGCCGTTGCATCGTGGATGTCGACGCTGTAGCTGTCGCATTGCACCGCATCAAGAGAGGCGTCTCGCAACGAAGAAGAAGCATGTCGCCGTTGCAGCCACTGCCGTCACATCGTGGATATCGCCACTATAGCTGACACATTGCACCGCATCAAGAGAAGTGCCTCGCATCCACGGAGAAGCTTGCCGCCATCGGAGCCACTGTCGTCGCATCACGGAACAAAGGTGTCGCTGCTGCAGCTGTCACATCGAGTAGAAGCTTCTCGCATCGTTGGAGATGAGTGTCGCCGCCAAAGCCACTGTCGTCGCATCACGGAGCAAGGGTGTCACCGCTGCAGCAGGCGCATTGAGTCGAGACTTCTCGCAACATCGGTGAAGCGTGCTGCATCAAGAAGAATACAACGTCTTTATTTCTTTGTACCAAAATTTCATTGCATCGCAGCGTTGCTCGCCACATTGCCCCATAAACACAGTATGGAATCAACGCATCACCATCCTTGCAACACTTTCGTTGCCCTGCGTGTCTCATCTTAAGGTGCATTGACTCAAAGTGTTGCATTTTAAGAACTAAAGAGAACTAAGCTAATTCTACCATTTTAAGTACAGTATTGTGGATTTTTGTCATTAGTGGTCTTGTGGTAAATCTATATAAAGAATACTTATTTTTAATATACAACTTGTGTGGTGTCCATCTGTAGTGTTGACACCTGAATACTGTATGCGTTCACAAATGCTTTATGCACTGCCTCTGAGATAAGCCTGTCTGCTTGTGCAAAGCTACCAAGGGGGTGAGCAGAGGTTATTTTAGCAGTGTACCCTCTTACCCTGAGTAGAGGCAAGGACCCCAATCTGTCATAAATACCTACCTGTGCCAACTAGAGACCCCCAAATCTAACAATGTTAAATATTAATCCCATTCGAGTAAGTGTTATGTTTATGAAATAATTACATTTTTTTCCGCAAATAGGAATTACATTTTTTATTGCTAAAAATCAACTTGTATTGTTCTGCACTAACCATTACAGTTTATTGCAGGTTGTTATTATTTCTTTTCACCTGTCTATGTTGATTGCAAAGGATTTTTTTATGATGCATTGAATTTTGTAAAGCTCATTACCATTAAATTGTTTCTGATTCAACCCTATGCGCAAAGAATCCCCACAATCAGCTGAAAATTTGTAAATATTTAAAAAACTTTAAAAAGCCAAAAGCTCGGAAACTTCCTAACAATGTTCCTAAATACCATGGAGACTCTGCTAGACCACATACAAGCTAGGTTCCCCACACAGGCTCAGACATTAGAGATACACTGCCCTGAGTGGCATGCCATACCAAAGCACATGCAGTCCCCTGGTCCGAGGGGGGAATATTTGATATAAACACCATAGAACACTCAACAACCTACCTCCAGACCAGACATGTTAATTTAAGAGAGGACTAGAGGAATGACTTTGTTAGAACTATGGGCCAGGGGCGGGTTGACTCCCAGCTCTCAAGCCACATAGCCACAGAGGTAGCAACAACGAGGAAATATACTCTATCTCCTCGAGGTCTAATAGCGAGGGAGAGAGCGTGAGGTGGGGCCCACTAACCCAGGTGGAAAACAAGGAGCACACGCCAGAGACCACAAGGTCCTAAATAGCGTGCTCACCCTACTGCCAGACATCTTCTGATCTGGGAAAGGCCCTATGGTCACAATGTTGATCGTTGAGACACCACACTCTTTTCTGGTGGATACAGGGGCATCAAGGTCATTCTTGAAGGAAGGAAAAGCATGCATATCAAAGAAAACTGACAAAATACAGGGACTCTCTGGTTCTGTGGCCGAGGTCCCCCTCACAGAACCCCTTTAGTTGGAAATAGGGGGGAAAAGAAAAAGGGAATAATTGCTGTATTACCCTCCCTCCCTGATCGATATACTAGGATCGATACTATGGTCCTAGTTAAAAATGTCCATCCATTTCACTGAGAATGTAACTATAGCCTGCTCCTCCCCTGGTAACTTCCCCCTGCAGACAAGCCAGCAAACCACTCCCAAACCACCTGGACACCAGCCAGGGTGATACCGGTCTGCCAAGCCCCCTTATACAGAAAACCCCTTAGAGCTATACTGGTTAGCTTGGCAATAGGCAGGGCGCGCACACCACCTCTTGGTGGGAGCAGCCAAAAGCTAGCATATAAGGTGCACAAGGAGTGGGAGACTCAGGACCATGAGACACACATGCCCACTGAAATGCCTGAGGTTAGGGGGAGAGATGGCCCAAGGTGCATAGGGCCATTGGTAGCAGCTACCATTCCATGCGCAGTTCCAGGGCTACTTGGTTCAGCCTCTGTAACCACCCACCACTTCCCCGAGTGAGGAAGTAGCACAGACAAGGTAGCCCCATACTGAGTGATGCCTTTCCCACACCGGAGACACCATACCTGCTAGATAATACAGCACCCAGGCGAATGACCCCTACAGGAAATTTGGTATTCCTGACTAGCAGAGCGACACCCCGGGGAGGTATTCCCACCTGCCACATAGTAAAAGTCCTTTGGACTAAAATGGGCAGACTGCAGTCCACATACCCCACCTAGTGGTCCCCTTGGAGTGACCATGGAACAGGCGAGATCACCCTCAATAGGATCACAGCACTAGCAAGTGTGCAAATGGTTCCCAGCTGGAAGAGGACTCAGCCACAGACCCCAAAAGGGAACCAACAGAGTGCCTGATCCAGAGGGCTACAAGGCCTGCAGCCCCCAATTCCCAAAGAATGTCACAATTGTTACTGAAAAAAAACACAGAACCGACTCTTGTCACCTAAGAGCATACCACAAGCAGAAAGTAATAGTCCCAGCACAGCCTCCACAAAATACCCATCCAAAAAATCAAGCCTAGAGCATCATCATTGCATCATACAATCAGCCCCAGGGAAATCAGGAAACCAGTGCCCCATCTCAGCAGGGTTTGGATGGTTGGCCAGGCACATATCCATAGCCACAGCTCACAGGGAACCCAGTCCAGCAAGGACTGGGGCCACAGTTGCAGCAGGGAGGGATAACTAATTGGGGAGGCAACACGTTTGCACATTCACAGAATACGAACATGCAGCAGTACAAGACCGCCCAGCTCAAAGTACCCCCTTCATACCTATGTTGCATTTCCTTACCTACATCAGCTGCAACTTTGTAGGCCACCAAATACTAGGCCAATCAGGAGGTCACGCCAGAATTCGCCACCCAGGTGGCCGCAGGGGCCTAGGCCTCCCCCTGCTGTTGATCCCCTGGGGCAGGCCTGTCTCACCAAGCCCTTGTGGGGAGGACTGTCTGATGAGGGGGCAGGGTGGCCCTCTGACTGGGGCATAAAAACTGGCACCCATGCCTAGCAGCCCAAACCCAGCTTTGGACGATCTATGTATGTCTCACCAACTTCAGAATTTCCACCAAATGCAGGCCCTCCTACAGTTCCGAAACAAGGCAAATCCTCTGGTGTCGTGAACCAGGTTTCTCACACTCTTAGGGCAAGAATGTCCTCAAAACAATGAGGAAAGCAATCACACGACCCCAGTCTCTAGGGAAAATCTATCGTGCCTATTTAACGCTATCCCTGTTGGGCCGGGCTTGACGAATCGCACTAACCTACAACCCACAGCTCTTATCCAACAGTTTGGTGATTGAACCACATGTGCACCATCATTACATCGGCCATCATCCCTTCAGCTGAAGCTTCCAACAGAAACTTTGACAAGAACAATCACTTGACGGGACCAATCGTAAGAGCACAGACCACAAGCTGCTTCAAAGATACTTTTTGTTCTTAATAATAGATTTTTTTTGCACTTCATCAAACCAAGACACCTATGGCCGGCAGACGTCTACTGTGGGGACCATTTCACTGCCTACAAATGTTTTTTTAGTTATGTATTTATTTATTGAGTATACAATCTGTTTAGCTTTGGTGTTGTCACACCCCTCCAGTGCCAGAAATGGGCCTACTCTCATGAAATCTACTTCGTCATTCTTGCAACTCAAGCACAAGGATCTCTCTCACCTCACTTATATCTATGCTGAACCATACACTAGCACTCCTCACCCATTACACAGCTCACTCCTACACATCACCTGGTATCAGCATATGATTACCGTATGCACTCAAACCACGAACAGGCCATCTTACATATGTTCAATGATACCCCACGCCATGGGCGCAGAGAGGCCTTGCTTATCCCAAGAGATAGCCCCCAAAAAAGCAAATTGCTTCATCCACCTTACCTATGGATGACAGGGCCAAGATTTAGCCTAATATAGTAGAATCCTGTAGCGGAATAGTAAACATCATCCAGTATGAGACCAACCCCACGCACTGTACCTTTTTACTGAACCTAGTGACATTAAAACTGAGGTAGAAGGGGCACTACAGGAGAAGTTACTGTCTGGCCCTGGGGCTTCATAGAAAAGAGGTTCTTGGAGGTAGCAAGACCACTGCGCCAGTGCGCAAATATGTCCACTAATGCCTCCTCCTATGGTTACAGGGTGGCCCTTAAAATGTTTTGGGGCCACCTTTTTTAAGGAAACGTTGACTCCGGTCATGGAATTCCAGTGCTGGGATGCTCCCCTTGATCATACTAGGGGAAATGAGTATCATGGTAGGCAGTTAAACTCCAGTAGAGACGCCCATGCCAGGAAATCTGGGTGGCCCTTAAAATGTTTTGGGGCCACCTTTTTTAAGGAAACGTTGACTCCGGTCATGGAATTCTAGTGCTGGGATGCTCCCCTTGATCATACTAGGGGAAATGAGTATCATGGTAGGCAGTTAAACTCCAGTAGAGACGCCCATGCCAGGAAATCTGGGATACTGATGTTAATAGGTAAACAATGTAGGAAGGGAAGGAGCAACCCCAAATTATACAGAAACTTAAACTGTATTCTGTGTGTTTCAGACACAAAGGAACCATACCGCTTGGTTATAATGAGAACTTTTAAGTAGCACTGCATATACAGGACCTGCAAAGGCACACCTCCAAGTTAATGGATTTCTATTTGCAGCAGTGGCGTAGCTAGTCACTTTGCCACCTGCTGCAAATACATGAAATAGTGGGGGGAGACAACCGCCCTGAAAAGTTGTGCCGCTTGAGTCTTACCACACCCCTCTTGCCCCTCCTTGCTACACCACTGATTGGCTGTGTTGTGAGCTTACTAACACCTAGCTCATCCCCGGATGGTGGGGCCCCTGCACCCTTGTGACCATACTCTCTCCAAAACTGTTTATCACTGGTGATCATCTGTATGAGCTCCTTTACAAAAGAAAGCATCTCGGTAGCATAAAGCTCAAAGAAGAACTGCTGATTATTTTGGATGGACTCAATGCAAGGACATTCCAGTAGAATTTAGACTTTTTTCGAAGACTCAAGTAACTGCAGGAGGGTCCATACCCTTCTTCACCATGCAAATGAAGGCAAACGCCCACTGGTTACAAATAACCAGGTGGAAGGTTTTAAAAATAATTAATGACACTGAGCTCCGCCTAAATGCTAACATGGAAGAACTGAGAGCCATTCAGCCTATGGTGATGCAACATCGGTCTGTGTTGGACTTGATGAGCGCGATGGAGGGTGGAGTGATTGCCCACATTGGTGCTTCCTGTTGTACTTTTATTCCTGGAAATGATCTTGAGAAAGGAACTCTCGCTCTTGTCATCCAAGCACTACATCATCTACAAGCTGACATGAAGAGGAAAGCGGGAGATACCTCTGAGCAGCATTAGTTTCATAGTATTTTTTCTTGGGTGTATAAACTAGTCACTTCACTAATTCCAGTTTTGTTGGTGTACTACTGTTGAATGGTTTCCTAAAAATGGGGGGTTCCTACTGTAAAAACATAGTCCTCAAATTTGGTAGTATGCAATAGCTAGGAAAAGGATAACAGACACTACAGCAACACACAGTCTTGAATAATGGAACTGACATGACATATGATGGGGATGAAGTAGTTTAAAATTCAACTAGAGGGAAGAAGTTAATGTCCGTGAATGCGGTGTCATTGCACACAATGATATGCAAGCCCGAACAGAGCAATACCAATAAATGCAATGTCGATGCACGCCATAAAATTTTATCGCATAACAATGTTGATACCAGTATAAACAATCTCAATGTATGCCATAATCTATGTAAGCATAACAATGTTGACACCAGTAGACACAATGTCAATATATGTCATATTCTGTGCATGTAGAACAATGGCAATATCAGTAGAGACAATATCATTGTACGCTATGACAACTGTATGCACAATGTTGAGGATATTGGTGAAAATTATATCAATGATTGCCATGTTAATTGTACACATTTTAACAAACTCATATCAAGTCAAATCAAGCTATATTCGGTTAAAAAAGTACAACCATAAAAGCATCTTAAAAATAATAATGAATATCTTCACAATTCATCGTAGTATGTTCATTAAAACACATTATTAATCAATATGCATCCTATCTTCTTCATAAACGAGGGCCTCGAGATGTGAGTTATATATTTTCTTCTTTTAATTGCCATTTGAATGTAAACTTCCACCATTTGCAAATAAAATCAAAAGCTGTTTTATAGGTGAACAATCTTGCCTTTAAAAATAATGGACGTAAAGTGTTCCTCCTAATATCTCCATAAAAATCACAAAATAAGATATAGTATAAAGTTGTCTGATCAGATTTTCCATCGTAGGGGCACTTTGGGAGATTTTTTTTCCATTCGCCCATGGTTGATAAGGCTATTAAAAAAGGACGATCCCCATTCTTAACCTAGTAAGATAAAATCTATGTATTATATCCGAGACCAGGAATAAATAATGTTGTGTGCCTGGTCTAATGGGCCTATCACAGTATGCCCTGGTCAGCTACTTCGAGTTTGCCTCAACTTCCCTTAGATGTTCCCTTGATTCTATGAATCTGGTTTTTAGTTCCTTTTTACTATTGTTAAGTATTTGTGAAGGGTTGTTAGGGTTGTTAAAAGAAATGCTCTCAGCACATTCTTTTAAAAGATTACTAATATACATCAACCAGGGAATTTTTTTACAATGCTCGAGGGTGAGGTAATCCTTAATGATTTCCTAGGTAAATTTGTTTCCCTCTTTACTCCATATCTCATACCAAACAGTGAGACCTGCTACACTGACAAAATCATTAATATAAGAGGCAGCAAGCTCTTTTTGCATGCTATATATAGGGGTAGTGTTGGGGATGGCTAACAATCTTCTTACAAATATGTTTTCATGAGTCTGGAGGGTAGCATGTTTAGCCGTTCCCCAGAGCCCAGCAACCTAGCAAGTTCCAGTGAGGCACTTACTCTAATATAGGGTCAACATTTCCCCAAGTGGTTTATTCCCCCTTTTTTTTGAGAAACTAAAAATTGCCTCTGTAATCCATGTAAATTTTAATTTACAATAATCAATATGGGGTCTCCAATGGTCGTTTGCTGTGAATAGCAGTCCTAAATATGAAAATGAATGTGTTTCTGAGATAGAGACCCTATTTACTAGGTGGGCCCTAATCTTTGGTTTCCCTTTTCCACGCGTAAATATTTTTTCCAAATTAGATACTAAATCCTTTTCTTGCATATATTCTGAAAATTTCTCCATTAGGCACTGAAGCCCATTAGCAGTTATGGATAAAATCACTGCCTCGTCCGCTTAAAGCAAGGTGGGGACGGCATGGTTATCAACTCTAGGGACATCAGCATTTAGCTTTTGCAAACCTTTGTCTACTCCATTTATGTATAGAGAAACAGGAGTGGTGCAACAACGCATCCCTGCCTTATTCCTCGTGTTAAAAACTTGTCTAAAATTCTTTATCCATTCCAAGGGCTGGACCAAGCTCTCAATTTTTACTGTGGAACAGTCTTTAAAATTAGGGTTGTTTATTGTTTTCCTGAACAGAGGGGCATCCTTTGTACTAGCAATTTGAGTTAATTTGTACCATGCCTGATCTTGTATCTCCCTTTTCCTTCTATTGAGAGTCTTTTTATATATCCTCCTCTGTGTTTTTACAAGTTCACTCTCTCTAGGCCTAACATTTAGGGCATTTTTAAAGCTTGGTTGGCCATAGTGCATTGGCAATCAAACCAACAACAATATCTTATTATTCTATTTTAAGCCCCCAGAGATTGCAGGGGTAATATTACAGAAAGCTCCAATTAAGTGACAGTCAGAAGAATCCTCCTTGTTACAGATCTCAATATCATGTTGGCAATCTGTCATTAATATATCTAAAAATTCAATTGGATTACCACCAGACCATTTGATAGTGATGCCATTATCTCCTTGAGATGATATGGTAGGGGCTAAATGAAGCCCCTCCTGGGGAGTCTCATTAAGTCTAACTGTGGTAAATAAAAATCTACCTGCGGAATTTCTATGCGGTAAAGTTCAATAAGAATAACTCAATCAAAAATGAGAGGCAGAGTCCGTGGCATCTGAGTTTATAAGGGTTTTATTCCATAAAATGGAATTGGTTCGAACCAGGTATCGTGTTCCATCACCACGAGGGTTCAGGAAGGGATAGACAAGGGAATGGACAATGCTTTATTAACAGAGTACAATATATATAGTCAATGCATACAGTGGTGATGGATGCAGAAGGCGTAACAGCTGAAAGAAACGAGATAAGAACACATGTGCGTAACAAAAGGCGTGCACGAGGGCGTACACGGAGGTGTGTGCTAGAAACGTCACAGAGAAGTGTCACAGGTGGGTGGATCCATAGAAGAATCCTGCAGTGTCAGCAGAAATATATGGCAGAGATGCACGCGCAGCAGCATGACGTGTGATTGACGTGGAACTGGAGGGTGAAGGGGACTTGACATTTGCGCTATACGGGGAGACAGAAGTCTGGCGTGTCAGAACAACCTAAACCCAAATCATATCTGGTATCTTGTGTTTGAGGAACTGTATTATCTAGAAGGAAAGGTCTCTCGGGCAGAGGCTATTCTATACTGACTGCTAGTGCGTGCATATGTGACTACGTGTCTACGTGTAATGCGAGGGGCCATGGGCCTACCATGGTAACGGGAGCAATGAATTACTTGCACAGAGACAGAAAGGCCGGGCCCTTTGCTCTGCAGCTGGGAAGATGTTTTCCTAAATCACTAGACAGGAATGTGTTTTCGAGGAGCGGAGCAGATAACTTGAAGGCTGGATACAGTTTTGGCAGGCAAGCAGGCCGAGCCGGGCACCGCTCGCCACGCAGGAAGTAAGTCAAGGGTCATGGATACAGATCCAGGCTGCAGCTTTCAGAGACAGAAGGCAGAAAAGGCTCGATGGCAGAAATCAGGGCCTAACTCGCCAGAGCCAGGGAAACGTGAAAAGTGCACCATGTAAAGACGGTGGCACTGCATACTTAGGAACTGAATAATCGATCCATTCATGGTGGATCTGAAAGAGGACATGTTAACGTTGGACGCAAATGTATTTGCGTCTTCATAGCTGGTTATGGAGGGAACATACATGTACTTGAAGCATGTACATGGAGCCGTTGGGGTCTACGTTAGGGGACACAATTGACCATAAAAATTCATATTACCTCATTCCCTCCTTGTCCCCTACGGACCCTTCATGATATATCAATCCTCATTAATCTATCAATCTGTTCATGTAACATCATTTGCTCTTCCTTTTTCAGGCGGGATTTAGAACGTGAACTTGAATGGGGAATACATGATGTGGCGCACAAGCCGCAAATCGCTGGCCCACACTGCAGACATAGACAACAACTGAATACTATGAGAAGGGCTATTCCTAGGAAGGATAGGACTTTCCATCCCCAGGCTGATAACACGCTCCAGAACCAACCGGACCAAGTCCAGGTGCCTGGATTTTGGTGTATCTGACTTGCAATCTTGTGGAGACGGGTTATGGCTCTATACACTGATGGTGCGTTTTCTGGAATGAAAACAAAGCAACTCGTTCCGATGACTCTACAAGCTCCGCCCCTATCGGCCAGGATGACGTCAAGAACAAGACGATTTTGAAGAACGACAAGTCTCATAGCAGACTGTTCCTCTGTTAAGTTGCCTAGGGCGGAAGTAGTTTCATTCACTACTGCTTCAAGAGTTCTTGTTAATTTACGTATCAATTTACTATTAAAGACAGCACCTAGATAGGGAAAGAAGCCTTTATTAAAGTCTGTGTATTGCTCCCATGCCGTTTCAGTATAGTCGACAATCGGGAGATCTCTCTTGGATCTAATGTGTACTAGATGGGAGTCCCTATGATAATCAGGAGGGGCTAGGAAAACAGGTGGCAGAAGGAATGCAATGTAACAAGTACCATCCCAATCTAGAGGTAAACGTATATATGCTGTATGACCACAAATGAAATAGGAATGACGGGAAGCCCTGAATGTAGACTTGCCTTTATCACTGAATTCGATCACAGTAGTACATGTACTATGACCTAGGTGTACTGAACCATTCTTTCTGACACATAATTCACCTTTGACTGGTAATACTGACATAACGGGTAAAACTGGTTCGGCTTCGGACTCAACATTCAGAATCATGAGGTTGAGTGTAAAATTACCTAATCCATATACTTCGTTTTCTAGATCGGTCCCTGTCCCTTGGGGAAGACCCTCCTTGTCAGGGAAACATACTTTATGCAAGACTGTGTTCAGGTTTCCCCATACCCAGTTGCCCTGGTAAACTACAGAATCGGAATTTAAGGAATTCATTAAACTAAACCATGCACCACAGGAACCATTGTGTGTGAACGGGTACGGAAAGAGGGGCAGAACTCCCTTGTACTTCTGATAAGGAGGGAGTCGGCCACATATCCAACAGTTGGTAGCATTGCTGGTCTGATGGGAATGATGTAACATAGTAATGAATGTATTGTTGCGCAGCGCAAGTCGGTAAGACAACTCGTGCGGGGGCAGTTCACTGAAAGTGTGTTCGGTAGTGACATTTGCAGAAGAATGTGCACGTGTGAAAATAGGAAAATATACGTGTAGCAATATACTTGCAGCAATAATCATAAGACTCAGAAAAAACATAATCAGTAAAGTCACTATGCAGTGACTACGGAGAGATTTACAATATTCACGTTTCTTGAGCTGTTTCTGTCTATCTCTCTCTCTATTGGGGTCTAACGGGTACATGTCAGAAACTTGTCTAACCGATTCACCTAGGGGAGGACTTAAACAATTAAACTGTCTGACTTGCTAGACCTCAACTTTGATTTATACTCCTGAGAAGGAGTTTTCTCTACCAGGGGGAGTTTGGTGTCAGTCTCTGGAGGAGGGCAGGGCTGGGAGTCAAAGTCTGGCGGCAGTCCATGGCATTTCTTAACGTGACTCGAGTGAAGCCAGCCCTTACGGCCCTCCACTTTTATCGCTGTCCTTGTAGTCAATAACACAAGCTTCGGCGCCTGCCAACGGGGCTCCAGCGGACTCCTCCTGTCAAAGTTCCTCACTAAAACATATTCCCCCGGAACGATCTCGTGTGGCTTCACCTCGGTGTTGTCGGGAAAGGCTGCTGCTACCTGTGAACGACATGATTGTAGTGCAGACATCAAGGAAGCAAGGTAATCTGTCAGCATATTACAGTCAACATCAGTGATTTTACGAGGCAGAGGCGTCCCCCACATATTCGGTGGCCTACCAAAGACCACCTCATACGGGGATCGCCCTGTTCTTGAATGTGCTATCATTCTCATGTAAAAGAGTGCAACTGGTAAAGCTACTATCCAGTCGACGCCTTTCTCTCTACAGATCTTGGCAAGACGAATTTTCAGGGTCTGATTATGACGTTCCACGAGACCTGCTGCCTCGGGATGTCGGACACAGTGGAATTTCCATTGGTAGCCTAGCAGGAGTGATACCTGCTTCATAAGCTCGGACGAGAATGACTGGCCGTTATCTGAGTATACGATACGGGGCAAACCATACCGCGGGAAGAATTCACGTACCAGCTGCTTGGCAGTGGTCGGAGCAGTGTAATCTGGGACTGGATATGCTTCTGTCCAACGGGAGAGTGCGCATACAACTACGAGGACATACTTAAATCCTCGACAACGTTCCATCTGGATATAATCCATCTGGAGGACTTCAAAAGGGTGATCGGGAGGATGAAATCCACCTTGCTCTACGGGAATGCTTTTACCTGGGTTGAACTGACAACAGATCATGCAAGTACGCACTTTCTGTTTGGCTGCTGCTCGTAAATGTTTATTGAACCAAAGGTTTTGAATACTGTCTAACATGGCTTTTTCTCCTAAATGTGCAGGACTATGTACTGTGTTAATGATAACTTGAACCATAGAGTCGGGGAGAAACCATGTGGATTTTCCCTTCGTCATCCATCCCTGTTCTGTTTGGATCCCTCCTAGTTCAGTCCATTTCTTGATTTCCTCTGGTGTAGCATGTGTCTGTATGTCAATTACATCTAGGGCGGGATCCTTAACTGTCATGCAATGTGTCGGTGTCGGGACTATTGTCTTTGTCATGTCAGTTGTGTGAGTATGAGTCTGAGCTGTATGCTTGGCTGTTTGGTCTGCCAGGTCGTTACCCTGGGAAATAGTGTCTGTGACTTTCGTATGTGCCTTGCACTTCATGATAGCTATGGCTGTAGGCAAATGTATTGCGTCTAACAGAGCTTGAATGAGGGGACCGTGTTGGATCTTGGCACCGTGAGAAGTCAAAAAACCTCTTTCTTGCCAGAGAACACCGAAGTCGTGTACAACTCCGAATGCATAACGTGAATCTGTGTATATTTTGACTTTCTTATTCTTGGCTCGAATACAGGCTTGAGTCAGAGCGATGAGCTCTGCTGCTTGAGCTGACAGGGTGTCAATACGATGTGTTTCTATGACTTCAGTTTCTGTCGTTACTGCATATGCGGCCACTAACTCTCCTGTACTTGTTCTCATACATGAACCATCCACATAAAGTGTCAGGTCTGGATCTGGTAATGCAGTGTCTGTCAAGTCTTGTCTGGGTTTCGTCGTAATGGTAATGACTTCAACACAATCATGTGCCAAAGGGTCTGTCTCACTTAGTGGCAAAAGTGTAGCAGGGTTCAATGTATTGCAACGTCTGATTTCTATGTGTGGCTGAAACAATGTCAATTCATAACCTGTCAGTCGTGCTATAGTCAAGTGCTGAGTCTGTGTTCGGTTTAAAAGAACTTCCACGGAATGTGGAACTTGTACTGTCAATTGATGTCCTAACACTATGGAATCGCTTTGTCTGATTGCTAGAGCTGTTGCTGCTACAGATTTCAAGCACGCAGGCAGAGCCTGGGCTACTGGATCTAATGTACTAGAAAAGTAAGCACACGGTTTGTGTGAACCTGCTTGATCTTGTGTGAGTACTGACAATGCAGTACCTTCGCGTTCTGTGACAAAAAGTGTAAAAGGCTTGCGGTAACATGGTGTCGCTAAAACAGGTGCTTGACATAAGGCTTTCTTTAAGTCATCAAAAGCTTGTGTATGTTCCTGAGTCCACGGGAGGACAGTCGAAGACGCTGCCTCCTGTGTTGTCAACTGTATGCGTGGCTTGGCTAGAAATGCATACTAAGGAATCCATTGTCTACAGTAAGAAGTGTGGCCTATAAAAGCCCGTACCTCCTTTTGTGTCTTGGGTTGTAACATGTTTACAATTAACTGGATGCGGTCAGGTGTTAGCTGTCTCCCCCCTTTGGACAGCAAGTGCCCAAGGTAAACCACTTGCTGAACACAGAATTGTAGCTTCGCAGGAGACACCTTGTGTCCCCTGTCAGCCAGGAAATACAAGACTGTCAGTGATGCTTGTTCACATTCAGGTTCACTTCGGGCGGTGATCAATAGATCATCGACATACTGAAGTAGGGCAGTGTTATCAGGCATGTGAATACTGTCAAGTTGTCTTTTCAATGCTTGGCTATAGATGCTGGGGCTTTCTGTGAATCCTTGAGGTGCGCGTGCAAATTTGAAGCTTCGGCCATTTAAACAGAATCCGAAAAGGTATTGGCTTTCCGGATCAATGGGGACACTAAAGAAGGCGTTCTTCAGATCAATTACAGTAAAGAACGTTGCCTCAGAATCAATAGCTGTCAATAGTGAGGAGATATCTGGGACCACAGGGTACTGTGGTACAATGCATTTATTCAATTCGCGTAAATCGATCACTAATCGATAAACTGGAGGTGCATTCGGATCAGTGCGTTTAAGAATCCGAATGATAGGGGAATTACATAAATTTGAGTCGGTTTCTACAACCACTCCTTGTGCAATGAGCTCCTCAATGATTTTCAGCAAAGCCACTACAGCATCTGGGGGTAACTTGTATTGTCGGATTCGTGGTAATACTACTCCTGGTTTGAGTGTGACACGATATGGAGTGACACACGTGTAAGTTCTGTTTGTCAGGAGTCATCGCACTGCGTTTGGTGATGATAGCGACAACGGAGTGATGTGCATACAACCTACATCAGTGGGGCCTTGTGCCCATAAATGTGCAGGAACATTCTGTAATCTGGGATCAATATCTCTCAACACATAGTGACCCTTAAAGTCACGCAAAAACAATCTTACTCCTTCCGGAGAACAGCAAATCACAGCGCCTAGAGCTTTCAGTGTTTTGATACCCAACAAGTTTTCTGGACATGATTTCGTGAGCAATAAATCTGTAGTGCGAGACAATGGACCAACTGCAAGGGGGACTGGTTTGGATACTTCATTTACAATAGGCTTTCCTGAAAATCCAAGGGAAACATTCTGCGAGCCTGAGAGGGGTGCCCCTGGAACCTCGTCGTGACTTATTGTTGTTCTGCTTGCCCCTGTGTCAATCAAAAACTTTCTATCTTTCCCTAATACCTGACTATGTACATAAGGACCCTCTTGATCTACAGGAACCTCAATAAGAGGCAAGCCAAC
Source organism: Lissotriton vulgaris (assembly GCF_964263255.1). Lineage (NCBI taxonomy): Eukaryota > Metazoa > Chordata > Amphibia > Caudata > Salamandridae > Lissotriton > Lissotriton vulgaris. The sequence goes on from NC_141694.1 coordinate 1,210,270,903, forward strand.
TTCCCTCTCTAGGCTGTTTCATGTGTATCGCTGATAATCGGGATAGTCAGTTTGGGCATACTGGTACATCTGCTGAGTTGTATGTTGCGTTGCGGCAATCGGTTGTGGCTGTGGTACTGCCACGGTCTGTACTGTCTGTTGTGGAGCATGCATAGGCTGTGCATTCTGTGGTACGTGTTGTTGGGCCTGGTCCTGTCTAGGTTGACGTGGTCTTTCTTTAGTTTTACCTGTAGATATATTGTGTTTCAAAACTGCACAATCGTTTACATAGTGACCTGGCTGTTTACAATAGTTACATGTCCCTTTAACAGGAGCTGCTGATTTATTGGACTGTGTCATGCCCTTTTTCTGACCGTCAGCTGAAACTGACTGAGCTACTAACATTTTCATTTTCGTGTCTTTCATACGCCTTTGTTCGTGATCATGTTCTTCTCTAATTCTGTTCTGGTGGTACTGTAACATTTGTAACATTTGGGAAGGCGTGTTTGCTTGCCATGTGCTCTCGACTTTCAGTACACGATTCTTTACTTGGGGCAGAGAATTCTCGACTAATTTGGATACAAAAAAGTGTGGGTATGACTCGCTACTTGCTTTCAGGCCACTATTAATAATAAAACATTTCTCAAATCGGGAATAGAAATCACTAGTGTCTTCATCTGGTTTCTGTTTACAGGCTGATATTGCATCCCCGTCCTCCTTTTTAGTTGCTAATAAACGTGGCAAAACCTGTACTAACAATCCTGGTAATGCTTTAGTTTTATCCCCAAGCCCTAGGCCTGGGGTTCGAGTCGTTTCTTCATTTTCTAATGCAGCCCAATCTATCTTAGTTTCTCCCACCTCCCATTCTTTTTCTTTGAGTTTCTCGTAAATGCCGGCAGGCAATAATACTTTCAATATTTTCATAATGTCGGGATAGGTATAATCTCCCATGAGTAACATGTCTTTTATTTCACGATGGAAACCTGCAGGGTCTTTATCGTGACTGGGCACTAGTTTCTTCATTTCCAATAATTCCATTTTAGTTATAGGCGTGTACACAAACACACGTCTAAGGGTATTATCATCATTCCTGACTGGATGCACTTCTCGCAAGGGATTTTGTCTGTCTATGTAAAACATTTTTCTTTCTGGGGGTGGAGCTGAAACAAACTGTGGATTCAGGAAAGCACTATATCTGTGTCGATGTTCTAGAATTACCTTAATTAAATCGGTACCCAGGCCTCTCCATTTATTCATGAGTAACTCTATTAGTACATCAGGTAAGGGACCTGGATCAGAATGTTGGCTCTTATACAATATAAGGAGGTGTTGTATCATGTACATACTAGCTAGTCGCTGTTCGTCTGGGGAAAGATTCAGAAATGTTTGCGCTAATGCGTCATCATTATATTTATCAGAATTGTCAGCCCATTGTACTGCTGACCTGGCTAATTCTTGTTCGTCCATGGAATTGAGTACATGGTACCCCATTCGTTCTTGAAGTATTTTATCGGTAGCCTGAAATAAGTGTTCAGGAGTCTTCGGGTTTGACATAGCAGAGTGAAAAAGTCTCTTGCTTTCTGGACGTATCGGTTTATTAAAGGGTCTACCCTTTCCTACATATGCTATCGTTCCTCTATCTTCTGGCTCATCCTCCTCTGAGGATTTATTCGCGTCTGATTCTGCTTCCCTTTCAGCTTTCTCTTTTGCATGAAATACTGTTATTTCTTTACGAATTTTCCTGTACATGGCCTCTATACATGTCTTTTTATCATGTTTTCCGTCTGCAATATTCTGACCCCATGTAGTTAGTACCTCCATCTCTTCTTTATTTACACCAGGCCGGTCTCGTTCTCTTATGAAACAGTTTATGAGGAATCTTAACAGTACACCTTGAGTGTCTACTTTCTGATGTGCAATGGCCTCGTGAATACATTCCTGACCCTCCCCAGTCTGAACAAAATGATATATCCTGTCTAGGTAATCTTGCATTCCTGGAAATAAAACCAGAAAGTTTGCAGCACGTCTTATGCGTATTGAGGCTAATATCATGCAACCGTCTTTGCCTGGTATTGGATCATATCTACAGTCTGTAAGAAACTCTTTAAGCTTTTCAATTGTGACTGGTTTCGGAGTACGTTCCATTGCTAGTTCTCTAATAGTTAATCGGCGTACTGGTGGCGGGGTATGGAAACCTCCTGATGCGCCTCCTGAGGCGGAGGCTTGAGCATGATCTGTCTGTAGGGTCGGTGGCGGCCCGAAAGGATTAAGCGGATTAATAGGGGGTGCAGGTAAGGATGGAGGAAGCGGACCGGGAGGAGTAGGCTGTTGCGGACCTGGGGGGTGATGATCAGGGAGCGGGTTACCGTCAGCAGGTGGTACACGGGCCGGTACATTGGTGTATGCGGGAGCTACATCGTCTAAATAGGAAGAAAGAAAAATATCTGCTGCGGTCCTGTGACGTAATTTAGTCGGAACCAATGGAGGGGGCAGATCTTTCGGTACTTCCGGGGTCGCCTTAGACAGGCCCTCGGCCAGGACTGGATACAATCCTGTCATAATAGCATTACTACGTCTATCGTGTTGTTCTATTCTAACTCGTTCTCCTTCTTCTAGTAGTTCTTTTTCTTTGGCTTTTTCGGAATCCTCTTTACTTTTCTCTGCTTTTCTGAGTGCCTTCTCTGTCCGTCTATGCGATTCTTTACGCCATAATTCAATGGCATCTTTCTGTGACTGTCTGGCTTTCTTTTTCCATAATGCTTCTTCTACTCTCATGATGCACTCGGCATCCCATGTCCCTGTAACGGGCCATCTTTGATTCTCTGCTAAATCCTTAGTGTAATCCACCCACAAGTCGAGATATAATACAGCGTCTAAGCCGTGCTTGTGGTACATAAAATATCCGGGAGTGTCCCTGGGTGGGATGGGAACAGCTTCCTCGAGTATTCCTTTCCTAGTTCCTATCTGTTTCAGTTTAGAAACCAGCGGCATTTTGAGCCTTGATACTTGATACTTGATACTTACTCGAATTTGGACACCACTAATACAATAAACACAGTAATGAAAATCAAACAATCACTCATACCACGACATTTAAAACACATTGGAACATTTCGGACAACGAACAATAACTTAATAGCTGAATACTTGATATACTGCTAAACAGTACAGATACACTGCTAAACAGTGCAGACCGGGTCTGTGTACCCAAACCCGTCTTGACCGGACACAAATTAATGCACCCGTCTAGATGCGTCCCCAGCAACGGTACTCACCGGGAAGCACGGAACGGAAGGCCTCGGAAACTCGACACTGGACTGGACTCGACACTGGACTGGACCGGACTGGACTCGACTCGACTCGTGACGTAGGTACTTCGGAACTTCGGAACTGGTGGGCCTCTGAATACCTCGGACCTTGCTCTCTCGGCTGGGCTCTGGTCGGGATCCTCCGCACTCCTCACCGCCTCGTCTGGGTGTCGATCGCAGCCTCCGTCACCTCCGTTGGCCTGAGGGAGATACAGGAAATCCTGCGGGTACGCGTAGTTGTCCGTCACGGCTGTGGCAGGGGACCAGGCCTGCAACGCACCGCCGGCGCGTAAGGTGGGGGAGGGGTCCCTGTTCGGGCGCCAATTATGTGGTAAATAAAAATCTACCTGCGGAATTTCTATGCGGTAAAGTTCAATAAGAATAAGTCAATCAAAAATGAGAGGCAGAGTCCGTGGCATCTGAGTTTATAAGGGTTTTATTCCATAAAATGGAATTGGTTCGAACCAGGTATTGTGTTCCATCACCACGAGGGTTCAGGAAGGGATAGACAAGGGAATGGACAATGCTTTATTAACAGAGTGCAATATATATAGTCAATGCATACAGTGGTGATGGATGCAGAAGGCGTAACAGCTGAAAGAAACGAGATAAGAACACATGTGCGTAACAAAAGGCGTGCACGAGGGCGTACACGGAGGTGTGTGCTAGAAACGTCACAGAGAAGTGTCACAGGTGGGTGGATCCTTAGAAGAATCCTGCAGTGTCAGCAGAAATATATGGCAGAGATGCGCGCGCAGCAGCATGACGTGTGATTGACGTGGAACTGGAGGGTGAAGGGGACTTGACATTTGCGCTATACGGGGAGACAGAAGTCTGGCGTGTCAGAACAACCTAAACCCAAATCATATCTGGTATCTTGTGTTTGAGGAACTGTATTATCTAGAAGGAAAGGTCTCTCGGGCAGAGGCTATTCTATACTGACTGCTAGTGCGTGCATATGTGACTACGTGTCTACGTGTAATGCGAGGGGCCATGGGCCTACCATGGTAACGGGAGCAATGAATTACTTGCACAGAGACAGAAAGGCCGGGCCCTTTGCTCTGCAGCTGGGAAGATGTTTTCCTAAATCACTAGACAGGAATGTGTTTTCGAGGAGCGGAGCAGATAACTTGAAGGCTGGATACAGTTTTGGCAGGCAAGCAGGCCGAGCCGGGCACCGCTCGCCATGCAGGAAGTAAGTCAAGGGTCATGGATACAGATCCAGGCTGCAGCTTTCAGAGACAGAAGGCAGAAAAGGCTCGATGGCAGAAATCAGGGCCTAACTCGCCAGATCCAGGGAAACGTGAAAAGTGCACCATGTAAAGACGGTGGCACGGCATACTTAGGAACTGAATATTCGATCCATTCATGGTGGATCTGAAAGAGGACATGTTAACGTTGGACGCAAATGTATTTGCGTCTTCATAGCTGGTTATGGAGGGAACATACATGTACTTGAAGCATGTACATGGAGCCGTTGGGGTCTACGTTAGGGGACACAATTGACCATAAAAATTCATATTACCTCATAACAGTTAGGAATAGCGGATGATGATCACTGAAGCAACTTTCTATCACCTCCATTTTCCCTATCTGTCCTCGTCCAGATTCTGAGATCTATATATGATCAATGATTGAGCACTGTCAATGGCCTTCATAGGTTGGTAACAGAGGTTGTCCTTCTGCAGTCGACTGATCCAGTAATTCTAAGTTATATTTATGCATTGCCCCCTTAATAGTATCACCATATAAATTGTGTGGGAAGTGGGAATATTTTTCACCTTACTCGTTCAAATACCCACAGTATTTCCCTTCCAGGGTATCACATTTCTAACTGGTAAAATCCCCAGCCCAGATAAAAAAGTAGTCACTTCTAATGTGTTTTATAAATACATCTATCTCCTTCTCGAGTGCCAATATGACCTGATTTCTAGTATTATCAAACACATTGTTGTAAAAATCATTTATTACAAAACACTTATGATCAATAGTTAAAAACCATAGGAATTGAAAATTGCGTGAATCAGTATAAACTTTCTTAAGAATGAAAGGGCATGTAATGTAAACTAAAACAACTAGTCCTCCTTTGGCCCTTCCATTCTGAGACGGAGTCGCTAGGGTATCATCCGTGGAGAATCCATTGATATGGAAAGATTCCTGTATGCCAGGTTTCTTGCAAGCAAATGATTTGACAATTCCTTATTAATTCAGGCCAGGCTTAATCATGCAGCTTATTTTATATACCCACAATATTCCATGTTGCTAACATCAGATTTTTAAGTGGCGATACCTCGATTGAGTCTGATACTTGATTAGGTAAACCATTGATATTGTTTGCGGTAGTAGTAGAACAGAAACTGTATTCTACAATCTGGTATAGTCAGTCTAGATCACTGCATATTCTGGGAGGTGGAAATCTGTTGGTCAGTGTAAATGGTATGTGCCAGTCCACTGAGGCTGGTCCATTGAATGGATGCTTAGAATGCTCCACACCTGATTTATAGAAGAACCCTAACGGTACTGCATTAATAGCATCATCGTGAGGCCTCGTTGGCATTGCCTCTCTAGTGCATAGCTCCCCAATCAATGCCCTGACCATTTCTGGGAAGTGAAAAGTTATGACAATGCAGTCCCCTTCATAGAGTTTTGGAGACTTCCCCACCTAGTATACTCTTCTTACCATGATAATATTTTTGACAAGGGATTCGGGTGGTAATGACAGTGTTTAGTGAACCAATGCACAACCTTGTTCTTTAAGTCCCCCCAGTCCTCTTTAGTGCCATCTATTAACTCTGGCAAGTTTTTCAAAATGATGGAATAGGGTGTTGCCTCAGGTGGTAAATGTAGGGATCTCTGATGGGTTCTTGATGATTGAAATGTGGGAGGAAATTTGGCCATACTTTTATTTATGGTTATTATCGATTTTGTCCCACAAGAAGTTGGCAACACTGAAGCCCTATTACACTTGTCCATAGTGTTTTTTGCTCCGCTGGGTACTGCGGGCCGGATGAGATATCATTAGGCTTAGCCCGTTGGTTGTTTTCCACAACTATACTACCAATTGAGGCCTTCGAATTGCTTGTACTGGAGATCTTCTCGGGTAGTAATGACTCTGTAATTAGTTTTTTCAAACTGAGTCCTACATCGCTCTTAATCTTTATCATTTCAGACTATAATTTCCTTTCAATTGTGTCAAATATTTCCCATGTAATTTCTTAAATAAGGATTCCAGATTTTGAGTATAGTCGGGACTTGGTAAACCCCTTGGTCCCTTACTCAGTTTTTTGGGTTGTGGCTGTTTTCGATGGTTGTTTGCTTTTTTTACAGGGGGAGTTATGAAGTCTGGACTTTCTGTTAAGAATGATATTTCCAATGGTATGGTCGATACATAGGGTGCTTTTCTAGTGTTTTGCCTTGACAACGTTGTGCTTTTTGGCGGAGCATTTATATTTAAATCCGACTCCAAAGCTGCTACGTCCGTAATAGTTTCTTCCATACCATAAGTGCTATCAAGGCTGTCTTTGTAGCAGGTCGGCATTCCTCTACAATATCAATCTCATTGTTGATTAGCCCCATTGCAGTGTTTAAATAATTAATTATTGGGACGCTTAGTTTAGCATTTTTTTTCTACTGTCTGACGAGGCGGCTGCAAGTTGCGTTTTCCCATAATTATGAGGAGGGAAAAAAAATACTGTGAAAAAACAATTAAACAGTTGTACTATTGTGCAGTGCAGATATTTCATCTTACTGTGGTTCAGAATATTGTGTTTAGGAGCCTGGAGAGGTGGCCCAGCCAAGCCTTGGCTGGCTGCAGATTGGAGCACATGGGCCTGCTCTTGGCCCAGGCCTGTCCCACGCTACAGTAGCCCTTGGTTGAGTTTTAAGAGCCTCCTGGCATACAAAGCTGACCGTGGCAGCGTGCAAGCCCTTTTCCAAGCTGGGGCTTGCAGTCCTGGCCCCTGGTGGCAGTGAAACCGCAGCAGATAACAGCAAACGAGCTCCCATGCTGCGGAATCCTGGTTGAGTTTTAAGCCCCTCCTGGTGCATGAAGCTGATGGTGGCAACATGCAAGCCGCTTTGCAAGCTGGGACTTACAGTTCACGCCCCCCTCGGTGGTGAAACAGCAAACAGGCAGATCATTACTGTTGGATTCACCCAAGGTGACCTCCCTATCAATCCTGAGTCAGAGATACATGGTCAGACAGGCAATGGGACCCAAACCCGAGCCTACTAGTTGACAGGACACTTGAGCACTTCACAAATTACATATTGATGGCTGCATATCTTGTGTTCTACTCCAAAAATTCAATCAAGGTGTTGTGGGGCAAAGGAAGAGTAACATTAAAATGATAGTTTGATAAAACTCATAAAAATGTAATGATTGCATTAAAAGGTTAGCCACGTAGTGTTATGGAAGTACAAGCCTGTAAATTTCATAAGACAGCTGTACAGGATAGAACCATAAGGGAGAAAGCATGGGCCACCTTGTAAGCAATCAGTTTTTTTAATTATATCTATAGCTTTTGGAAAGTTATAAATTAAATTTTCTTGTAGATTTTAAAGATTTGAGCATGACTACTGTGATTCCTGTACAAAGATGGGTGAAATCTTTTAGTAGCATTTTTTCCTCAAACCATTATATTATCATTTGACAAGTCATTGCAAAATTTTTGTCCTTTATGGAGCTTTTTGGTTGAGGAGGTAATTTGTGCCATAAATAGGAGCCTTAAAGGGAAGGCGCCTAGCCTGGACAAACTGTGGGTTCTTTTATTGGCAAATGTTATGAATAGTGGCATAAAGTGTGATGTTCCTCTATCCTGTACAGAAACAACAAACGAGTGAATTAAAGAAATGTGAGCCGATGTTTAGTTTATCTAATTTCTTTTTGTCGCCTGTTAATGTGGGTCTCCATAAGTTGTATTTCCACCCTCATTGCATCTGACAGTCTTAATGCTGTCTTAATAATCAGAAATAGCAAGTCACGGGTACAGTGCCACGTCACTGGGCCCATTCCTTTTGGAACACAGTCTCATGTAGAAAGATTCGAGGGGGCATTGGTCACCAATAAACCTCGTGGTCCTGTGTTTTTTCGCAGGTACTCTGTTAGAATAGTGCCATGAAGAATGGTCCGGATTCTGTTACGCTTTTGGTCCGTCAATTTCTCCCATTCAGTGGTCTGGGAGGTAGTTTGGGCTATGGACGGATCTGCAAACAGGGATGGACCTGCAAAGATGGCATCCACCTCTTCTTCAGAAAACATTAACCCTAAGTTCTCCATCGTATTGCCAAGGTAATAGTCAGAGGTTCAAAGCGTATTCAAAATAGGTAGATCTCTTGCAGCTGTGCCCTCCTTAAATATGGTCAATCAACGAGAGAGAGAGGGAAAGTGAAGCCACTCTTAGTCCCCCTAATATTCAATACATAAACAACAAAAGAGTGGAACTAAAGAAACATGAGCCAATAAAAAGAGGAAAAAAGTGACTCTTATTGTGTAAAAGAACCCTCACTCACCAACCTAGTATGTGACATGCTTCATCATATGTTACCCTGCAGAGAGGCAGAGTGCCCCTCTGGTGTGCTTCAACATCTGGTTACAGCGGAACAGGTTTTTTGAGTGAGAAAACGTAATGGTGCAAAGAATTATGTGTGTTAAAATTACCTTTATTCGCCCAGTAATAATTTAATAATGGGGGAATAAGGTAAAGGATAAAAACTGTGTAATGGATGTTGTGAACTGGGTAAATTGGCCAGTTACATCCTGTGGTAAAACAAAAAACAAATGTCTACATGTTTCAGCCTCCTTGTGCCAATCGCAAGGCATTCGTCAGGACCAAATTGGCACAGTGGTATGCGCACGCTAAGGTGCACCCTAACCTGATGCAGAAACACAGAGGTACCGCGTAACTTACGGTTCTCGTACTACCTTCAAAGCATTTTTAGAAGGCAAATCAATCTGTAAGACAAAACAGACAGAGAGACAGACAAAACATCTGAACATTACGTACACTTCTGTAACCACATATGTTGCCCAAAGAGTGAACAGGCAGATGCTGAGGATAGTGCTCTTCACTAGGGTTGAGCTCATGCTGATAATAGTGTTGCCATGTCAAATCACAACTTGTATTTAACTGTGATGATGGCACATACATGCTGAACCTCACTTGTTTTGTGTCAGAGATAATGCACTAAGTGATCATCCTTAAGTTGTAATATTAGCACCCATCGTCAGTGGCAAATGCACGCTTTTACTTTGGCACGCTGACCCTAGCATTACCAGTCAATCGATGTATTCATATATTACTACAAAGGCAGTGAACTTGACTACTTAAAAACCAAATGGTGGAATGGATTAATTTATAACACAAGTGTGGTGGAGCTTGTGATATTTAAAGTAAAGTTGGCAATTTATCCAAGTTGGAGAACATGCTTACTCTCAATGTATGTAAACCTTACATTACGGGTCCAGGCGGGGGGCGGAGGCTTATAGTCACACACTACGGGCAGAGAGAATCAATGGCACATCATTAATCTAAGTATGGTTGTCATATTAGCCAAAGCTGCTCCAGAGACTATTCAGGTACTTACTCCGTCAAAACCAGACACCCGTTTGTCACCTAGACTTTTCCCTCACGAGGACTTCTTCGATAGTGTGGCTTTCAGACAGACCGCAGTTAAATGGCGGGTCCGCATCACAGGACTTGATCACGTCAATGCGTACGTACGCATCAATCTGGTACAGAGAACGGCTATACCACTAACCTTCACCATGTGAGGCCGGTATTGAGAGAGGTATAACTTTATTTAGAGTAAGACAACTGTAGCGATCTTGCATGAACTTAAAACTGGACAATATTTATGATGTAAAATGCTTCTAAAAGTTTGTTCCACAATATATTTTAGTGATAGTGAAATTAGGGGTCAATTTAGATGGCACAAAATGTTCTTGTGCAGAATTTTGGGCTACACAAATTAAAATATGGAGAGTAAACTCACGAGAAAACTGCACGGTTTTACTCAACTTGGCAGAGTTTACTAATTTGTTATGTGGAACTAATACAGCAAAATGCTAGGGGATTGGCACAATTGGCCAGTTGTTGAAGTTACATATATACTAGGTGTGATAAAACCCTCAGTAAAGAAGAGCACCACTTCCATGTAGGAGTGGAATATATACATACATGTATATCACAAAACCTACCATGATGGTGTTAACACAACCTCGAATCGGGAAGGGAATGTTGTCATTCAAGCCCGGTTTGTATGAGAGGCGGTACACCCACTGTTGTTCTTTTTCAAATAGTACTCTCTGTGTGTAGTCTCCTGCTTTTATTTGTTTAAAAACTGTCCAGAGTAAATCATTTACAGTATGGTTGGGCTGCAGGAAATGATCAGTCATTCTGGTTGTGCTTTTCTTGCACTGGATATTACTCCGATGCTCACACAAACACTGCTTGACTTTATGTGTGGTCATACCTAAATACCTTAATCCGCATGGATATGTGATAATGTATATCACATTGTTGGAATTACAGTTTGTATGTGATGTCTGCATCCATGTTTTGCCGGGTTCAAGGTTCAAGGTTTTTGTAAGTGTTCTGAGATGACAAACACTACATGTGCCGCACCGAAAATGCCCTCTGACCTTCGGTAAACATGTCGGCATGAAACATGTTGACCTGATTGAACCATTCTCACTACTTATTGACCTTTTTATTATCACAAATCACTGTTCATCCAGCACCAGCGGTGAGGTCTTCACACAACAGCGCATTAGTTGATTGTTAAATTTTGAACAAGATATATTCAATACGTTTTGGTGCTCACTCCTCGTGGTCCACCGCACATCAACCACCCTTGCACAATCCTAAACTATGAAGAGACGGAGCACCACAATTATCAGTTTTTGAAGTCCTTCAAAATAATAAGTCCTCGGTAAGTAGATTCAATAAGAAATTCTGCTTCTTTATTACAGATCAACAGAAATTCATTTCAAACTGCTGAACTCTCATGTCCAGTAGCTGAGCTCCATAATTTAAATCCGACTCCACAATTTAAACCAGACAACGCATTTCGTTCTGAAAGGACATCATCAAGGCTGAAATAATAAGATATACAAAGAAAACATATCAACAGTTGATCCCATTATATTTTCATAATCAAAAAATCCAAATTATCCTATTCATTATACATTCTCATAGAAAGGACATCACCTACCTATATCCATTCTCGTTTTATTCATAAGTCAAGATGGAAAAGAAACAATTTTTTTAATATACAAATATCGGTATCTTAATATCATCAAATAGTGTATCATGATTCTTGACAATACGGGAAAGTAAAAAAAAAAGGGAAGTTCCAAAAATCGATCACATCCTAATGTATATCCAGTGCCCTTATTCATTAGACAACAAATAAGTGTCCCTCATATAATGTAGGTCAAGGGGAAAAAGTGTATTTAAATCCAAACTTCACTCCTTCTCTTCTTAGTTTAGGATTGTGAAAGGGTGGATGACGTGCGGTGGACCACGAGGAGTGATTACAAAAACGTATTGAATATATCTTTTTCTAAATTTAACAATCAACTAGTGCGCTGTTGTTCAAAGCCCTCACCGCTGGGGTTGAATGAACACTGATTTGTTATTAAGGGCAATTTCTGCACAGTCAGAGTCATTGAACAATACTTACATTTAGTTTGATAGATTGGATTGGATTATACCTCAGGATGGAGGATGGCCGCAAAAAATTGGCCGCAGAACATTTTGCTCAAAGTACAAGAAGTTCATTAGATACTAAAAAGGACCCTTCAAGTGGGAGTTTGAGAGTGAAATTTCTGAAATTAGAAAAATTGAAAAAACGGAATTATAAAAGTGGTGGGACCGCATTACCCTTAAGAACTACATAGATTAAAAAAAAGTGCCCGGGGGATTAAGAATTTTAATTTTTTCCAATTTATCACAATTTGGATGAGGATTTGCTTAAAGAGTGGAAGGATAATTTACATTCCTCATCATTTTGCATGATGCATTAATTAATTAAGAATGCAGAAAGGAAAGTTAAGAAACTTAAGACCCAGATAGCAGAGTTGTAAAAAGAGATCAAAGATATGAATTTAACTGAACTAACTGAAAAGAATTATGGTATATTAAAAGAGGCTATTAACAAACATCAATTACAAATCAAAGAGAAAAAGTTAAGTAAAATAAGAAGGGATGAGAGTGTTCAGCTTTGGTAGAGGCTTCAATTAATTTTTAAAACACAAAGCCACGGAAGTAGTTGAGGCACCAGAAGAATTGAGTTCCGTTAATTATAGTAGTTCAAGTATGTCATCTAATGAGGATGGATGTGGAGCCAGCACAGGGGAGCTAAAACCAGCCAAAACATCTTCTTTTTCCGAGGAGCTCCAGCTTATCAATGAGGCAAGAAAAAGGTGGGAAACCAATCAGGAGGGGCAAGCGGAGGCATAGACGATATAAGAATTAGGCCCCCGCAGCCAGGATAAAACGAGGAAGTAGACAATGAGGCTATAGAGTCAGGATTCAGGGAACTGAGTATAAGGCAGGATTTGGATTTTAAAGTTGTTAATTTGTCAAACAGAGTGTTGAATGACCACAAATTATCAGTGTTGCAAAGGGGGTTATCTTTTTCCCCGAGTACAAAATGTAATTTTACGGGCATTGAAATTGATCTGTTTAAGTTTGCAGGAAAATTAGAATTAAAAAGCATTTTTTCAACATATGATAAATTTTAAGAGTGTTAAAGCAAAAAGTATTGAATCCGAGACTTCTTTAGCACATATTAGAGACATACAATTGCTTTTGTTGTTAACTTAAGGTGATTCGTATAGTGAACAAGATATCACTTCTCTATTGAACATACCTGTGGATTATTCATGCACTAGTGGCCTAAAACCTGCTTCAAAATTTATACCCCAAGGATCTCAGTTTGCAGCTATAGATGTATTTGTTGACAAGGTTATGGAAGATGTGCACACATTTGAAGATCATTTGCTATCTGGGTATAATAAGAATAGGGTTATTGAGAATTTATCTAAGGAAGAATGGATGGCCATAGACAGTTTAAAAAATGATGTTAGCATATTGATTTGTGAGGCTGACAAGGGCGGAAACATTGTTTTAATGAATAGGGAAGATTTTAGTTTGGAGATCAAGTGTCAATTGAGTGATACAGAATGGTATTTAAAACTAAATTATAATCCCATGAAGGAAGCTAGTAGGAGGATAATTGAAAGATTATACTCATGGAGAGAGCAAGGGCTTATCAATGAGAAGGAATTCAAATATCTTAAAGTTGTCAAACCTGTTTCATTGTTTATAAACTTCTTGCCCAAGATACATAAATCATGACAGAACCCACCAGGGAGACCTTTAGTCTCAAGCATAGGGAGTATAACGGAATACCTTTCGGAATTTGTTGATTTGTTTCTAAAACCTCTTGTATTGAATTTGCCTGCCTACATAGGGGACACCATGGATGTGTTAAACAAATTACAGGATTTGACCTGGGTAGAAGGTCTGAGCTTTGTGATGTTTGATGTTGTAGGATTGTACACATGCATAACTAATGATAAAGGTGAACTAGCTCTGAACCATTATTTAGGACAAAGGAGCGCAAGCTTACTAGAGCATTCTAAAATGATCATTGACATGAGCTCATTGATCTTGAAAAATAATGTTTTCATATTTGAAGGGGAGTGGTCCCAGCAAATAAGAGGAACAGCAATGGGTTCCAGGTTTGCTCTCTCTTACGCCAACCTATTTATGGGTTGGTTAGAGATTGAACATGCTTGGAGCATAAGGGCTGCCAGATTGATGGACCAGATTCTATTCTGGAGTCGTTTTATAGATGGCACAATGTTCATCTGGAAAGGTTCCGATGCAGAGTTGGAAGATTATTGTCAGTTTCTTAATGATAATGACTTTAATGTTACTTTGACGATGAGCCATCATAAAACAAAGATTGAGTTTCTAGATGTTGAATTATTCATTGTGGATAATCAAGTGCACAGCACATTATTTTGCCAAAAGCCTTTCACTAATTTCATTTTAAGAGCAGATAGCTCCCATCCCACCACCGTAGTGAAAGGTATCCCGCACAGGGAAATGATTCGTATTCCACGAACAGTAGCAGGGAGGCAGATTTTAACTCAGAATTAGATGCATTGGAATGTAGATTGGGTAACAGAGGCTATTCCAATCGAAGCCTGGTAAAGGCTAGAACACAAATACAACAGGTCAAAGAGAGACTACTCTGGTTCAGAAAGAGAGAAAACAGACCCCAGAAAAAGTGGCAGTCATTACCACATACAGTGTTCATCAGAATCGGATTTTCAAAATCTTAAATAAAAATTGGAATTTGTTAAAAGGAGTACCGGGCCTCCTAGAAGTCATCACGGTTAAACCGAATATGATATACAGGAGAGGCTCCACCATAGGTAATATGATTACCAGGAATTATTTAGAACCATTGAGAACACAGGGGACTTATTGGCTCTCTAGTCAACCTAAAGGGTTCTTCACATGAGGGAGCTCTAACGTCTGTGATATAGGCATAAATTGGATTGAAGAATTTAGTTTTAACACGAAGAAAAAAAGCAGCATTAAGGAGTTTATCAATTGTAACAGCACTGGAGTAATGCATGCACTTCAATGTGAATGTTCTAAAATGTATATAAGAAGCACAAAGCATATCCTAAAACTTAGAATACAGGAAGATAGGAGAACTGTAATCAATAGGGATGAGAGTTCACTGCTGTACCAACATATTAAAAATAATCACGCTCATAGAGAAGGTTTCAGATTTCACGGCTTACAAAGAATTGTAGCTAAAGTGAGAGGAGCTGACTGGGAACTTGAACTGCGACAACAAGAGGCTAAATGGATCAGTAGATATAGGACAGTTACACAGGGACTGAATAGCGATAATGAACTGCATTCTTTTCTTTAAGTTTAAAAAGAATTTTAGATCATCTGTCACAGTGGGGAGTTAACAATTTTTCGAAGGGGTTTGACTGCCCTCTAGTGAGCATAGTAGACCACAAACCTTTAATTGTGACTGTGGGCATCTGTACAAAACATGAATATCTCAGATTTTACAGGTTTTTTTTTTACATGTGGCAGTGGGAACTTCAGTCATGATGGTAATTGAAAAGAAATAGGGACCTTTGCACTGACTGAGAGAAGCAGAGATTAAATATCCTCGGATGCATATGGGAGGGGAAGAGTGATGAGAGTAGTTCAGATTAAATATCCTTTGTTACATATGGGAGTGGAATTTTGATGGAGAATGTTAATCGTCACCCTTATGAATGAGGTGGACTACTTTCACTGGTCATGATGGAATTGTTCATGATGGAGCGACACTGCGAAAACAGGGGGTCGTACTTACGAGTGACCATTCTAGATATTTTGCAAGGTGTAATGTTTAATACAAATGGATTCTTAAGTAAGACCTATGTATATTTTCATTTTCACTTCTTATTTTTAATATTTTTTATCAATGGCCGCATGAATAATAGTAAGGTGTATGAAGCCTTACATTGATTATGACAAGGTATATTATTTTGAATTGCTTTTTTACGTAGTACCTGGTGGGTCGGTTAATACGGATTTCGCATAGGG
Source organism: Lissotriton vulgaris (assembly GCF_964263255.1). NCBI lineage: Eukaryota > Metazoa > Chordata > Amphibia > Caudata > Salamandridae > Lissotriton > Lissotriton vulgaris. The sequence goes on from NC_141694.1 coordinate 1,210,286,828, forward strand.
TTAATAGGCAACTGCTTAAGTCGAGCGTCGGCGGTCATTATAGTTAGTCGATGATATGGGACTTGTATTGAGTGTGGGATTAAGGCCGAGGCTAGCTGTGGTTGGAGGAACGAAAAACTGTCAGCGTTGACTGCAAGGTAACGGACCAGGGAGGAAACTACATAAGGACTCAATAGTAAGGCATTCTAAATTGCTGTCTAAAGTTTAATAGCAGTGTTTAATTTTCATTGGTTGAAATGGATGGCGGACCACAGAGGGAACGGTCGATACAAATGAGCTGATTTGAAATTCTGGTTTGTTATTGGTTGAAGTAGGAACAGGATGAGGAGAGTGATAGGTTGAGGAATGATTGATAATGAAGGGATGAGGAAGCATTGAATATTAGCGGGATTTATCGGGCCATGCTGAGGAAAGACACATCGAGTGGCTGACGGTGAGTGCCATTTGCAGATTAGCTTTCATGTTGCAGATAAGATTTAGAGCAGGATATAGGGAGTAATTATGTGTTTAATTTTTACTTTTGCACAAAAAGAACAATGTTCCAACAGGTAATAGTGTATAGTCAATTAATTATGCATGCACACAGCATTGCTGACAAGGAAAAAGGAGAACACTCTTTGAATTGAATAAAGATAGTTAATCATCTTATATTGTAATACAAGTTCATGTCGGGTATAGACAGTTTCAAGCAGCACTGCATAAAACAAATTTGTGACAACCATAATGTACTTGGTGCTCAAAAACGTGTCTGAGGTGAAAGTGGCGACGCAAGTGAAGGAGTGAACAGCATGAACAACGCACTGAGAACAAGGTGCAAGTTATGTACAGTGAGTGGCTCAAGTGGTGTGACAAGGTGATATCACAGATTACAAAATTCTTTCAATTGGTGCTGAGACACATTCAAAAAGTTCGCCTGTTAATAAGCTGTTAAGTCGACGGCGTTTCGATACACATTAGTTCGGATTTTCATCAGGACTTGGTTGTCTGAGTAGGGACGTGCTGCAAGATAAAAGAAAGATTTCAGGGGGGTGGGGAATGGGGGGCAGGGGGAGGAAGGGGGGCATAGACAGGGCAGGGGGCCATTTACCTGGAGTTTAGTTTGTGAGCTCAGAGAGAGGATCATCTGGGGATATGTTTGGAGCCTGCGTGGTGGCACTGTAATTAAAAAGGGGGACAATGAGTAACATTACTGGTCGAGAAACCGGAATTAATGGGCCACAGCCAAACGCGGGAAAGTATTAACAGGCAAGAATGCGCTGGGCGGCCGTCTGTGATCCACCGATAGCCGGTCATGGGTCCTGTAGAAAGGGAGACAGGCACAAGGTGATCAAAATTGGCCACAGAAGGGATTAAGAGATTCAGAGTCATGCTGTATGTCCAGGAGGAGGGCTAGTGTTAGACATACCTTACAGGATCAGCGTGCCGGGGCAGGAATGAATCCAGAGGTCTGGTTACCGCGTAGGGTCGCGGGGTAGTGATATTCACTTCCGCATGTGGGCAGGATCTGGGAGGGTGACGAGGGTGAAAGGGGCGTGGACCGGGCGTGAACCGGGTGATGTGATCGCCAGGAGGAGGGTACTGGGAGTCACAGGGAAACAGAGTTTGACAACGCAGAGTCTGCAATAGCGACGAGTGGCACTTATGGATGCAATGTAATCGTGACAGAGGTGACAAGTTAAACCAAGGCTCATTGTACAGTTAAAACAAACATGGTACAGTGACATATAGGTAGTAATATACATGCATGTCAATTACATAGAAAGGGCAGGGGCTTAAGGGAGATGAATCGAAGAAACAAGGTATCAATTGCAGTCATTTATCATGGCTAATTACTCACATTGGTTACTAAGAACAGTTCAGGAGACATAGTAGAACATATAAGTAGATTGGTTTACAAGAGAAGGTATTTAACAATTAATGTATTGTTTCTATGATCAACCCAATAGGTAATTGTCTAAAACAAGGCGTTATATCTAATTAAAGAACAAACCAGAGGGCAATATATCATGTGTGGCGTTAGTATGCCAACATTTCGGAGCAACCAGAGTTCAGAAGTGGGTTGGGACTAAGGAGGGGGACGAGTGGTTACAGGAGAGTCACAGATGGGAGAAAGGAAAGTCAATTACTTGACGTGGTTACAGTACTGTTCCATTTGTCAATTGTGTTGAGGCCATGGTTGACCGAGTCGCAGATTGTCATCCATTTACATTCGGCTTTGTTGAGGAGGAATTTGATGTCACCTCCACGGGTAAGCAATGTGGGTTTTTCAATCACTTGCCAAAGAATGTCTGTATCCAGATGTTCCAGTTACAGATGGTGTGCCACCAGGGGTTCTGTCAATGTTCTGCAGTTGATTCTGCTTTTATGCTGGATGATTCGTTGTTTAATCATCTGAATCGTCTGGCCAATGTAGATAAAATCGCATGGGCATTTGATCGCATAAATGACAATTTGTGATCTGCAAATAGTATGATTTTTCAGTTTGTGAGTCCGGCCATTGAATGTAAATTCTTTTGTGTTGACGGTCAGGTTACACACACTACAATTTTGGCATCTGTGGTGTCCCATGATCGGGTCACGTCCCCAAGCTGCTGTTATGGTGTTTCTTTTGTGGGTGGTTTGTGGCCACGTGATGGCATGTACTAGATGAATGGCCAGTTCTTTTTGATAATTTTGTTGATCTTATTGCTGTGGGGGCTGAATATCCTCACAAAGAAGCTAATACATCGAGGCTACCCCAAACGTCTGGTGACCAGAGCCAAGAAAAGAGCCTGGTATTGTCACCGGGACCCCCTCCTCCCCACTCAACCCAAGAAATCTATGACCAGGATTCCATTTGTCTCGAAATTCAGCCCCCCACAGCAATAAGATCAACAAAATTATCAAAAAGAACTGGCCACTACTTCGCTCACATGAACAATTCAACGAAGCCCCGCTATTCTCGTACCAACGCGGCAATAACCTGGCCAGTCATCTAGTACATGCCATCACGTGGCCACAAACCACCGAAGAAAGATATACCATAACAGCAGCCTGGGGACCTGACCTGATCGTGGGACACTACAGATGCCAAAATTGTAGTGTGTGTAACCTGACCGTCAACACGAAAGAATTTATATTTAATGGACGGTCTCACAAACTGAAAAATCATACTAATTGCAGATCACAAAATGTCATTTATGCGATCAAATGCCCATGCGATCTTATCTACATTGGCCAGACGACTCAGATGATTAAACAACAAATCATCCAGCATAAAAGCAGAATCAACTGCAAAACATTGTCAGCACACCTGGTGGCCCATAACTGGAACTGGAACATCTGGACACAGACATTCTTTGGCAAGTGATTGAAAAACCCACATTGCCCACCCGTGGAGGTGACATAAAATTCCTCCTCAACAAAGCCGAATGTAAATGGATGACCATCTGTGACTCGGTCAACCATGGCCTCAACACAATTGACGAATGGAACAGTACTGTAACCACGTGAAGTAATTGACTTTCCTTTCTCCCATCTGTGACTCTCCTGCAACCACTCGTCCCTCTCCTTAGTCCCAACCCACTTCTGAACTCTGGTTGCTCCGAAATGTTGGCATACTAACGCCACACATGATAAATTGCCCTCTGGTTTGTTCCTTAATTGGATATAACGCCTTGTTTTAGACAATTACCTATTGGGTTGATCATAGAAACAATACATTAATTGCTAAATACCTTCTCTTGTAAACCAATCTACTTATATGTTCTACTATGTCTCCTGAACTGTTCTTAGTAACCAATGTGAGTAATTAGCCATGATAAATGACCACAATTGATACCTTGTTTCTTCGATTCATCTCCCTTAAGCCCGTGCCCTCTCTATGTAATTGACATGCATGTATATTACTACCTATATGTCACTGTACCGTGTTTGTTTTAACTGTACAATGAGCCTTGGTTTAACTTGTCACCTCTCTCACGATTGCATTGCATCCATAAGTGCCCCTCGTCGCTATCGCAGACTCTGCGTTGCAAACTCTGTTTCCCTGTGACTCCCAGTGCTCTCCTCATGGCGATCACGTCACCCGGTTCACTCCCAGGCCACGCCCATTTCATCCTTGTCACCCTCCCAGGTCCCGCCCACATGCGGAAGTGAATATCACTACCCCGCGACCCTCCGTGATAACCAGACCTCTGGATTCATTCCTGCCCCGGCACGCTGATCCTGTAAGGTATGTCTAACACTAGCCCTCCTGGACATACACCATGACTCCGATTCTCTTAATACCTTCCGTGGCCCATTTTGATTGCCTCGTGCCTGTCTCCCTTTCTACAGGACCCGTGCCCGGCTATCGGCGGATCACAGACGGCCGCCCAGTGCATCCTTGCCTGTTAGTACTTTCCTCGTTTTGGCTGTGGCCCATTAATTCCGGTTTCTCGACCAGTAATGTTACTTATTGTCCCCCTTTTCAATTACAGTGCTCCCACGCAGGCTCCAGACATATCCCCAGATGATCCTCTCTCTGAGCTTATGAACTAAACTCCAGGTAAATGGCCCCCTGCCCTGTCCACGCACCCCCTTCCTCCCCCTGCCCCCCTTTTCCCACCCCCCTGAAATCTTTCCTTTACCTTGCAGCACGCCCCTACTCAGACAGCCAAGTCCTGATGGCGATCCGAACTAATGTAGATCGAAACGCCGTCGACTTAACAGCTTATTAACAGGCAAACTTTTTGAATGTGGCTCAAAACCAATTGAAAGAATTTAGTAATCTGTGATATCACCTTGTCACACTACTTGAGCCACTCACTGTAAATAACTTGCACCTTGTTCTCAGTGTGCCGTTCATGCTGTTCACTCCTTCACTTGCGTCGCCACTTTCACCTCAGACACGTTTTTGAGCACCAAGTACATTATGGTTGTCACAAATTTGTTTTATGCAGTGCTGCTTGAAACTGTATATACCCGACCATGAACTTGTATTACAATATAAGATGATTAACTATCTTTATTCAATTCAAAGAGTGTTCTCCTTCTTTCCTTGTCAGCAATGCTGTGTGCATGCATAATTAATTGCCCTACACTATTACCTGTTGGGACATTGTTCTTTTTGTGCATCTTCCTTACCCTGTCCCAATTTGGTATATGGGTCACACTCCTGTAAACTTTACTAATTTTTACTTCTAGCGGAGTAATAAAAAAAGGACAATTGAGAAATTACCTTAAGAAGAAGAGTTTGAATAACGGTGAGTGGAGCATTGGATTTGGTCTGATATGGGGGATATAGCTTCGAATGGGACTCAAGGTGTAACCTTTTGCTTAAATTTTGGCTTCAGTTCAGAAATTACTTGGAGGATAATTAAATGAATAAGAATTTGAATATCGGTGAGTGGCATTTTGAATCTTGATCTACATGGATGAAGAGGTTCTGAATGGAAAATAGGGAGTGATATATTTGGATGATGAGGTTGTGAATAGAATATAGGGATTCATATCTTGCTTACATTTAGTTTGGAGTATATAAATGATTTGAAGGATAGGTAATGAGTGGATTGAAATAGGATAACTTATAGATGCACTATAATAAGCTTAGCAGGAAAAGTGCCTGTTGGTATTTCTAATATATCCAAATAGAGAGCAATGGGTCCAGACGACCTAGGGCACCATTATACGATAAGGTTACACATGTTCTTCAATTTGCTAGGTATGTATTAGTTTGGGATATAGGGAGTAACACTTCTTAAAATGTTGCTTGTAGTTGAGAATCAACTGAAGAGACTATAGATGAGTAGAATAAAGTAGGAAGAGTTATAGACCTGCCATAAATGCATAAGAGGTGAGACGCCTTTGGGTAATCAAGATATTCAAATAGAGTGAAAAAAATTAGGAGAACCTGGGTGCCATACCGTAATATATTCACACATGTTCTTTAAATTTGCAGACTATTAATTTTAAATTTCTAGAGAAGACTAGTAGGAACAGAGCTTCGCAGAGCCATTAGATTTCTGATTAAAGAATATCATGACATAAGGTTTTGTTAATATTGTAGGTATGTAATGAGTGAAGTTTGGATTTAAATAAAATTTTCCCCTTGATCTACATTATATGAGGGACACTTATTTGTTTTCTAATGAATAGAATAAGGGCACTGGATACATGCTAGGATATGATCGATTTCTGGAATTTCCCTTTTTTCCTTTAATTTTCCCGTATTGTCAAGAATCATGATACACTATTTGATGATATTGAGATAATGATATTTGTATATATAAAACATTGTTTCTTTTCCATCTTGACTTATGAATACAACTAGACTGGATATAAGCAGGTGATGTCCTTTCTATGAGAAAGTATAATGAAGAGGATCATTTGGATTTTTTGTGATTATGAAGAAGTAATGGGAACAACTATTGACATGTTTTCTTTGTTTATCTTATTATTTCAGCCTTGATGGTGTTCTTTCAGGACGAAACATGTTGGCTGATTTAAATTGTGGAGTCTGATTTAAATTATAGGGCTCAGCTACTGGACATGAGAGTTCAGCAGTTTGAAATGAATTTCTGTTGATCTGTAATAAAGAAAAATAACTTTTTATTACCACTTCTTAATACTGAGTATCGCATAAGGGTATTACTCCCAAAATTGACTTCTAGGGCACGTGTACTTTCTGTGCTTTATTTTAACCATATTGTAGGGACCCACAAATAAAATCCTCTGTGGGTACCAGTACGATATTTTTAACTCACTTGCGCCATTCCCACACACCCGCACTCACCACTGTGGCGTTCCTCCAAAAAGATCTCAGTCAAACAGCCCTCTTGAGGGGCGTGTGGGGGACAGCAGCGCCACCCTCACGAGAAACATACGCCCAATGATGAAGCATGACACCCTTATGGGTGCGTGAGGGCACTACTCCAGTTAGGAGGAATCCCCCCTTTTTTTATCCAACCTTTGACTAATAAAGAAATTAGTTATAAAACCGTCCCAGAGCAATTAGTGTTCCCCTATTGAAGTGGTACCGAAACCAGACGAGTTGATTTGTTTTTGTATTGATTTCCATGCTGTCAAGGCCATTTCCAAATTTAAGTCTTCTCCTCTCCCTAGAATTGATGATTTAATTGAAAAACTAGGCGAAGCCCAGTACATTTTACTCTCGACCTCTCTAAGGCTTACTGGAAAGTACCCCTGAGAGCCGAAGATTAAGAGAAAAACACTTTTAGCACCCCTACTTGCATGTATGAATTCACTGTACTACCTTTCGGTCTTCATGAGGCCCCAGCCACCTTTCAATGCCTCATAAACAGGGTACTATATGAACATCAACACAATTCATCTGCCTATTTGGATGATATAGTTATTCAGCCCCAACTGGAAACAACATCTCCTACACAACCGAGAGGTGTTACAGGCTTTAAAGGCAGCTGAACTTCATAATAAAGAAAGAAAATCTAAAATACGATACAATAAATTCAGAGACCTGTGGTATCTTTTTGGGGAATTACATTATTGTGCCCAAGAGGAAAAATTAAAGCGATTAAAGACATTCTATTTCCAACCACTAAAAAAGAGTTCCATGCCCTCTTAGGTTTTCCAGGGTGTTACAGAAAATCTATATGATGATACTCAGAAATTGCATGCCCTTTGACCGAACTATTAAAAAAATAAGCAAGAGCAAAAGACATAACAAAACGCTCACAAACTGCACAAAGGGCCTTTCAGGAGCTCAAACAAGCTATCACCACTAGTCCTGCTCTCATATCCTCTAACTTCAAGAAACAATTTATTATACAAACGAAACCCTCTGAAATAGGGTTAGGGGCTGCCCTCTCCCAAAAATTGAAAGATGGTATAGAACTCTCTGCATTATTCATAAGCTGCAAACAGTATCCACAAGAAGTGAAGTACCTGGTGGTTGAGAAGGAATGCCTCGCCATCATGTGGGTTGTAGACAAATTAACCCTTTCGATGCTGATGACGAGCTCAGCTCGTCATCACCCACGGGTGTCGTGTGCTGATGACGAGCTGAGCTCGCCATGCAAACAGCAAAATGGTAATTCCCAGCACAGGAGGGGGAAAACGCCTAGCAGCCAAGAGGTTAACATATTATTTGGAGGGTTCTCCCTTCACCTAGTATACAGATCACGCCCCATTTCAGTGAATGAGCTGCAATAAGGGCAACCATCCCTGAGTCTTACAGCCGTTTATGTTTGAGGTGATACACTGTAAAGGCTCAGCTAATCAGAATGCAGATTTCCTATCCCGTTTCCTATTTTCCTCATTCGGAAATGCCTAGGGGTGGGGTGTGTCGCGAAGGGTCAGGAATTTTTAAGACAGACAAGGAGACGGAGGGAGAGGAAGATGCATTCCTCTGTCATATGTTTCCTCTCCTCTGTTTTTAGCCCTCACCGCATACCGCTTATCCTGATTGTTCTTCAGAAGACTGCGGACCCTTTACCTCTTCGCTGCTGATGACAAGCTCAGCTTGTCATCAGGTTTTTTCAATCTGCAGCACACAGCGGGAAAAGCCGCTGCAGCGATGCAGTTAAGGAAGGTTGGCCTAGCCGTGAGCAGGCTTAATAATAATAAATAATAAAGGGGCTTGTAAAGCGCCTGGTGACGCCATCCCGGCGTGTCCCCGCGCTGTGGAAAGAGAGTCAATGCCAGGAGAGGGAGTTAGAGGGAAAACAGATGGGTTTTCAGAAGTTTTCTGAATAAGGTCTCTGAGTCCGCTAATCTGATATTTATGGGGAGGGAGTTCCATTCCTTAGCAGCCATTACACGAAAGGAACAGCCTCCCATTCTGGCTTTCTTGGTGCGGGGAATTTTAAGCAGTCCAGTTCCCCCAGATCGAAGAGTTCTGTTTGGCTCGTAGGGGATAGCCAGATCAGTCATGTAGGAGGGAGCCTTATGAGAGATGATCCTGTAGCACATAAGAAGTGCCTTAAAAAGGACTCTCTTTTTTATTGGAAGCCAGTGCAGAGTTGCTAGGGCTGGTTTGGAGGCTGCTCTTTTAGGAAGTCTAAGGACTAGGCGTGCTGCCGTATTTTGGAGTACTTGGAGTCTCCTGATGTTTTTTTGTGTTGTTCCGAGCAGAAGCACATTTCCATAGTCAATCCTCGAGGTCACCAGGGCTTGGGTCATAGTGCGCCTGGCTTCAAGAGGGAGGAGGTCTAAGGTACGGTTCAAGGTCTTCATCACCCCGAAGCATTTCCCAACCACTTTGTGCACATGGCTGTCATAGGAGAGCCTGGGATCAACCCAGATCCCTAGGTTCTTGGCTGCTTTACAGGGAGTGGGTGACGGTCCCAGGCAAGATGGCCACCACTCCTTGGTCCAGCTAGTATCTTTGCCTCCAATTACCAGAACCTCTGTTTTAGAACCGTTTAACTTCAGACAGTGCTGGGTCATCCAGCCTGCCAGAGTCTGCATGCAGGTTTTAAAGTTATCTGCGGCAATAGAGGGGGCTTGGGACAGGGAGATGAGAAGTTGGGTATCGTCGGCATATGAAACTAATTCAATGCCGAACGATTGAACCACTTCAGCCAAGGGGGCCATGTACAGGTTGAACAGGGTAGGGCTCAGGGCCGAGCCCTGAGGTACCCCCTGTTCTAAGGCTATGCTATCAGAGAGGTACATGCCTCTCTGAACCTGGAAGCAACGGTTGGTAAGGAAGGCTTTAAGCCAGCCTAGTGCTTCCTGGGTGACCCCGGCTTTGTTCAGACACTGCAGCAAGATGGAGTGAGCCACAGTGTCGAACGCGGCGCTAAGGTCAAGCATAATCAGTGCCATAGTCTGGCCTTCATCAGCGCCTGCCCGTAAGGTTTCAGTCGCTCTCAGAAGGGCGGTTTCAGTGGAATATCCTGCCCTAAACCCTGATTGGGAGCTGTGGAAGGCATTATTTGACTCAAGATGGTCCATGAGTTGGCGATTAGCTATTTTTTCGGCCACCTTTGCCAAATAGGGTAACAGCGAGATGGGCCGCAGGTTTTCAAGGGTGTCCTGACTTATGTTGGGTTTTTTCTTTATTGGGAGAACGATGGCTTTCTTCCACTCCGCTGGGAGGGTAGCCGTAGAAAAGGAGAGTTGGAGGATGTAGCTAAAATGTTGTTCTAAGACTTTAAGTCTAGCTGCTAGTATCTTAGGAGGGGCAGGATCCCGAGGGGAGCCTGATTTAATGGTTTTACAGATACTATTGAGAATGGTCGTGGGAGGGACAGAGAAGCAGTTTAGACATGTCTTAGTGTGAGTAATCTCCAAGTTCTCTGTGAAGTCGGATCCCAAAGGCACATCATTAGCAAAATTAGCATAGATGTTGGTGATTTTGCTGGCAAAGTATTTAGCAATATTATTGCATGTTTCAACCGAGTCATTCTGAGCACTACTCTCATTAGTAACCACCGAGATTTCTTTGAAGATTTTAAAAAGCTCCTTAGAGCTTCCGTCATTAGTTCCCATGCACCAATTACAGCTGAGCTACATCACATGGATGACTTAAAAATGCAGCCCCCAGAAGTAGTCAACGTCGTTAGTGTTCGAAGACGAAGTTGAGACCCAGCACAAGAAGTCTACGAGGAAGAATCGCGCGGTGAGCGGAACTGCCCAGAGAAAGAAAAGTAGGAATATACAGGCTTTTCAAGACCAGCTCTCAACAGTGCGGACCTGCCCACGAAGCCGAAGGAGAGTCGAGAAGAAGGGCGACCAGACTCTCGCAACATCCCCAGAGGGACATGGCTTTCTTAGGTCTGTGGGCGTTTCATGGGATTCTTGGGAAGGAAAAACCGCTTAACTAAAGACGGAGTTTGTCAAACCCCAACCTTTGGAGATTGAGATTATTTGATTTCATGTCTCGGGTGAAGGAACCCTATGGGTGAATAGCATTGCATCTCCCATACTCCCTCTCCTTTAAACGTATAAGAGAACAAAAGAGCACAAAAAACAACAACAAAAACATAGACCACTTACCCGAGCCTCTGTTATTCTTCCTAGGGACGAGGCGGTTCCCAAGGACGTGGTATTCTCAAGTGGCAACAGTCACGAAGAAGAGACCAGAAAACAATGAAACAGAAGAACCTAGGAAAGAGACAGAGGCAACGAGACATCATGAAAGGCCTCCTTAGAGTAAATTAGCTGATGGACTGTTATAAAAAAAATAAAAAAGGCAAAGTATAGGAGTATAGTGTCCTCCTCTTGCTCATTTGTTTTTACATAGAGTGTCACAATAATGTTTTTACTAATTTTAACATGGCACCCTACCCTTGGGTAACGTAGGGTAGACCTCATGGGTGACTTATATGTAAATATAAGAACTTACTTTTTATTCAAGATTTGAGTTTGGACTCAGTTTTATTTTAAAAGCTGCACGCAGGGTGGGCTTTTAAAAGGACAACAGGCACCACAACAGTGCACACTTAAATGAATTAAATCTACTGGGCCGCTAAATCTACATGCTCTAACATATCAGGACTAGACAATCCAACTCTGTCTATTTTTTTAAGCACCTCCCAATAGCCCAGGGCTCTAAAGCATCGCTGGACAGCCCACCACGAAACATCTTTTTTTCATATCAAGGGACCCAGTTCTAGCTTTAAGGCGGTGTGAATGGTGCAAAACAATAGGCACCAAGGTGATGAAGGTGCCCTGTGCATGACAGGTTGAACTGTAGAGAGCTTTGTGTGCCTGTATTTTTTAAGGCATAATTATGTCAAGATAACTCTCATTGTTAATGAATATGAGGGAGAGATTTGTCATTTGTCTAGTCACAGTTTTGACTCATTATTTAGTAGCATGGAGGGTTAATGTTCCTGCTGCAAAACAACCTGTGTAATGAAGATTACAGATTAGTGTATAATGTTGTTAACACAGTGGCTATTGCTCCAGTCACAGAAATACTTTTTTGTTACTTAGAGTTTATAAGTAAAAGTAAAAGTCCTCCTAATATGGAACATTGAACTATAAACTTGCACCAAATCCCTACAAGCAAACTGAAAGGTTTAGAACATTATAATTTTTCCCTTCACCTTTGTTCTTATAAGGATGCTAAAAAGAGTTCCTTTGGAAGCAATACAATTTTATTAGTATGACACCCCAATCATTGTGTTACTTAGTGTTGCTTCAGGGCTTACTTTCTAGCAGAAACAGCCTCATATTTTATGTAGATATATGCTTGCATCTGGGATAAGAATCTAGGAGATTGCAGCTGGTTTAATCACAAAAGTGAAGGAGCACATTGAAAGACATGTACTAATAACATTCTGACATATGAGTGGATTAGGAAAGGGCATTCAAATAATACAACACACACACAAAATAGTCAATCGGTCACAGGGAGTACTCATTCACAACACCTGACACACACCTTGAAATTTCAGCCTACTCCAAACCCAGCAAGCATTAGATTACCTCTTTGAAGCATCAAAACAAGTGAAAAGCCACTCAGATCAATTATGGGGTCAGTGAAAAGGTGCAGCACAACCAACCTCAAGGAAGAGAGCACCCATTGAAAAAAAAAATGACAAAAGATTAGAGGCCTCAGCTTTGTAACTAGGCTCTGACCAATTGGCTTTGGCAAATTGTTTTGCTCCCTAGAAGTGCTGTGCCTACAAAATCTGAGGATAATTTGTTAACGAAGCCAATAGGTCGGTACCTCGTAGCAAATTGCAAGACCTATTGTTTTTTTTTTTTTTTTTTAATTTTTTTATCCTCATTTGCCGTCTTGCCGCCCATTCTTCTCTCTAATCCACCACTGGGCTGTTATTATCTCTTGTGCTGGATTTAGAATGATGGGGCATAGACAACACATATTCTGGGCCTGGCCTTCCTCTAACTTATCCTTCTTCCCCTCCTGACCCAAGATGTGTGTCTTCCACCAACTTTCTTTATCGTCCTGGGATAGCTCAAATACCAGCGAGACAGGCACGGGCTTAATCATTGGACTTAACATAAACTTAACTTTAACCAAAATTTAGCAGGAAGGGTATCCAAAATCCTCTATTTCTTTTAGATCGGTCTAATAAATCAAGCTTAGCCATGTACCTCATAGCCAAAACCCAATCTAATAAAGTGGGGCTAAGTGGTGAGACCCACAATTTACAAATCTCTCGACGTGCCAACAACATAGCATAAAAAATAAGTCTAACATTATCATTCAAAGTTCTGTTTTGTAAATCCAGTCTCCCAGTAATAATTAATTCAGGGCTTACCTCAATAGGTTGGTTCAAAGATTTGGAGAGAGAATTACTCACGTCAAACCAGAATTTCTTGATAATTGGGCAAGACACAAACATGTGTAGATCATCAACATTTGGAGCTTTGCATTTTGGACATCCAACAATCCCTCCATCTTTAAATTTAGAAAGCCTGTATGGAGACCAATATGCCCTGTGGATAGTAAACAAAAGATTTCGCCTTAGGTTTGCCGGTTTAATAATTCTATATAGCATGCACATAGTTACTTGCCATTGGTCTTCTGTAGCGATCCTTGTCAAGCTCTCCTTCCATAAGGTCTCTGGTAGATCAAATATTCCATCCTCCATATCTAGTATTTGCCAATACCAGAATGCTACTTCCTTCTCGAATGTCCCCTTTTCCAACTTTGACTCCAAGTCATTTTCCAGCCCAATCTCTACTTCCGGGTGACTTGCCCAACTTTGAATCTGTATGTATTTATATTTTGAAAAAACTGAGCCCCATTTTTGCTGGCAAATACCCCAAGGAATTAAATTGCCATCTTGAAACAAGTCCTTCCACCTTTGCAAATCAGGTTCCTTTTTCAAATTTAAAGCCAGCGCATCTCTTGTCCAAGCGGGGGCTCCAGGAGAATCCCATATCGGGGCAGTATGGCTGAAATACGAAAGTTTAGATAATTTCCTAATCCTGTACCATATCTCAGCCAAGTCTCTCATCGTCTTGAGTTTCACCTTTTTGAAAAACTTAGGGTCTCCAAACTTATACATAAAACCAAACTCATGATACCCTGACCGCCTCAGCATTATCGCAAAAAGGCCTCCGATCTGAGAGTTAGCAGGGGTACCCAACAACATCCTGCAGTTTTTTAAACAAAAAGCCCATGCATATATTCGTATGTCTGAAGCCGCCAATCCTCCTTTTTCAGCTTTCCTCCTTATTTTCTTCCATGAGATTCGAGAGGTTTTTGACGCCCAGATAAACGATATTATCATGCTTTGTAGCTTCGCCAGCCATTCCTTTTTAAAGCCCAGCGGAATAGTCTCGAACAAAAAGGTAATCTTAGGTACAATCACCATCTTTACAAGATTGGATCTTCCATATATTGACAGGGGTAAATTCATCCAGCCTTTTAACGTGTCACCAACCTCTTTCTTCACCCTATCAAAGTTAATTTTTGCCAGATCTTCAATCTTCTGAGTAATCCTAACTCCCAAATACCTCATTTCTTTTGTTATTTTGACACCTTCAGTATTGAGATTCCAAGTCATTATTTCAGTTTTATCTTGATTTAACTGATATCCAGAAATCTTACCAAACTCCTTTGTCGTGTTCACTAAATTTTCCAGAGTTCCAACTAAATTAGTAGAATAAACAATAATATCGTCCGCATATAGCCCTAGTTTCTTGGACCAATCCATCACAACAAAGGGGGGTATCTCTACTGAAGCTCTAATTTTGCATGCCAGAGGCTCTATATATATATTAAAGAGCAGCGGTGAAAAGGGGCATCCTTGTCGGGTGCCCCGCATTACTCTGATAGGAAGCGTAAGGGTTCCATTTACCAGTACTCTTGATGTGGGTGCACAGTACAAAGAAAAAATAGATTGTGTAAACTTATCTCCTAAGTTAAGATGGTGCAAAAGAGTTTTTAAATATACAAAATTGACTCGATCAAAAGCCTTGGCAGCATCTAACGCAATAACTGCCAAGGGGTATTCATATTTAGTGGCTAAATCTATCATACCTATCAGTGAAAAAGTAAGATCTTTTAAGTATCTCTTCTTGATAAAGCCTCTTTGATCTTCATGAATCAGCTTATGAATGATTTTACCAAGCCTATCCGCTAGGATTTTAGAAAAGAATTTATAGTCACAATTTAAAAGTGAAATCGGCCTATATGCATCCATGCTTTTTGGAGATTTCCCTGGTTTAAGTATTAACACGATAGTAGCTTCATTCCAAGAGCTTGGGATTGCCACTTCTCCTCTAAAGATTTTATTATACAACTGACACAGAGTGGGGACCACCGTATTTCCTAAAGCTTTGTATACTTCTACGGGTAGACCGTCTGGTCCAGGTGCTTTCCCTCTTTTACCTTCGTTGATAACATTCATCAGCTCTTCCTGAGTTATTTCCTTGTTTAATTCCAGCATATCCTCATCTGCAAGCGGTTGTATTAGAGGCAGCCAGGACTCAATCTCAGCCTTATCTGGAGAGAGGTGCTCTGTATACACATCTGCAAAGTATTGCTGAAACGCTTCTACAATCTGTTTATTTTCTGTAATAACTTGATCTGTCCCTAGTTTCTTAATCTCCTTAATTTGATTCTGTGTAACATCTTTCTTGGCTTTCCATGCTAGTAGCTTACCGCATCCCTCTCCATATGAAAAGTGTGCCAACTGACTGGCTTCCCATCTCTCTTTAACTCTTTGGGTAAGTGTTGCAGTGAGTTGAACCTTTAAATCTAAGAGTTTTTTCTCGCATGGGCCGTCTGGGGTGGTAGATCCCTGAGAGATTCGGATGAGTTCAAACTCTCGGATCTCTTTTTCTAGATTAGAGACTTGACTGTAGTATAATCTGCGTTTTTTTGCACCTAGAGCTCCCATTCTACCTCTCATGAATGCCTTACATGTTTCCCACACTATGTCTTCCCTAGCTGATCCCAGGTTTATATCCAAAAAAATGTGTACCTCTTCTTTAAGACTTTCTAAGGCTTCTACATCGGCTAAAATTGTGCGATCTAATCTCCAAACCGGAGTCGTCTCTTCTAGTTCCAAACTTAAGTTTAAACAGACAGCAGAATGATCTGATAAATGTGCCCCTATATGGTCTACCTTAATCACTCGCTCTCTCAGCCTACTATCTATAAGAAAAAAATCTATCCTTGAATTATGTTTGTATTTTTTATTATAAAACGTGTATCCTGGTTGCTTTGAGGCTTTAAGGCGCCAAATATCACACAACCCTAGCTGAGCCATCATTGACTTCACCTTAGCAGTCATTTTACTATTCACTATTGCCCTAGGATTGCCAGTTCTATCCAGCTTACCATCTAATACTGTGTTGAAATCTCCTGCCATAACAATTTTACCTGAGAAATCCAAGAGTTCCACTTCAATTTTCTCTAAAATTGTAGGATCATCGGTATTTGGACCATAATAACCAACTACTACTATCGTTTCTCCCGGCAATCATAATTTACAAATCACCCATCTCCCTCTGCTATCTACTAGACTATTTTCAACTACTATATCAGATCCTCTTCTGATCAGAATAGCCACTCCCTTTGTAACCAAATCTTGGGATGTGTAGATAGCATTACCAATCCATTTTTGAGTAGTAAATATGTCCTTACATTCCTTTTGTGTTAAGTGTGTTTCTTGCAAAATAATAACCTGTACTGGCGAATCCTCTAAATATTTCAAAATTAGTAGTCTTCTTGATTTAACTCTGAGCCCATTGACATTCCAAGTGAGGAACCTTAGCTCCCTTTTATTATCCCTGCTCATCATGTTTATCATATAGTACCCAGATTTCCCTTCTGATTAGGACACGGCAAGATAGCTCATGAGGAATATTTTTTTTTTCTCCCTGAACCCACTCCCTCCCCTCCCCTCACTCTCAATTCCCTCCCCGGAAAACCCAACCATTACTCCCATGGCCCAGGCCAGTGGACGTCTCAGTGGTGATGTCACTTATTAGTTTTTTTTTTATATCTTGGTCAGTTTTCTATTTCTATGCTACTTTCTATGCTACTTGAGTAACATCCAAAAAGGCATCTACTTCCTCAACTGTGCGAAATGTATACATTTTGTTACGCCACATGACTTTTAGGAAGGCGGGAAATTTTAACTGGGCCGTAGCTCCTAGCTCCCTTAAGGGTGACAACCGTTTTCCCATCTCCCATTGCCTATTCGCTGTAGCCGGAGACAAGTCGGACCTAATATCGACTGATACACCATCTATCAATATCGACTTCTTCTTTAGAGCAAGTTGCAAAATTCTCTCCTTCAGTGTGTATGTTGCAAAGTTAATTAGAATTTTTCTTGGCTTTACTCGATCTGAATTTAACCTAAAGGGGTCGCGATGCACTCGTTGAATGTCTCGGGCCAACATCTCCTCAGTTTCATCTAGTGTCAGCTCTTTTTTTAGCATCTGCACAACAAAAATCTTTATATCCGCTCCCTCTTTCCCTTCTGGAAGTTTAAGGATTTTGAGGTTGTTGCGCCTTTGCATGTTTTCCAATCTTTCTACCCTTTCGTCTAATTCCCTATCCTGAGAGTATAATGTCTCGATCTCTTTGCGGTTATCCAGAACTCTTCCCTGCACCATTTTCATCTCAGATTCCATCTGTCCTGCACGTATAGTTAACTTATCAATCTTGTCCTCTAACAATGTACATGTAGCACTTATACGCTCTTGGTTCTTTTTAGAGGCTTCAAAACCTAAATGAATATCTTTCTCGAGTTTCCTTAAGAGTTCCATAACAGACAAATCTACTGAAGTATGAATCTCATGCTGTGCAGGACTAGTTTCTTCTGAGGAAATCTTTTTCCCATTAACTAAAGTTTCCTCTCTCCTTGTAAATATATCCAGATCTGCATTCTCTCGCAGTTCAGTAGAGGCCCCAACTGGACTTCCCGCTAATGATTCTAATGACTCTAATGATTCTAATGTGTTAGATTGGAATATCTGATTAGTAGATCGGTCTGCTAGATCTGTATCGAGGCTAACAACATTTTCTACCTCCATTTCCGTGTTCAGCACCTGGAAGGGGTTAGGGGTTAAGAGGTTTGACCAGTCTTGATCAGTAGTCTCTACTCCCTCTTCAGCCCTAAGATGGGGCTGGAGCTGGGAAGTGGAACCAGGTTTCAAAACCAAAACTTTAGGGACAGGTTTAAAGTATGAACTGAGTGAAGGATTTATTGAGGTTTTAAATCCAGCCTTTTCTTTTTTTTGTCTCTTTTTTCTCTCTTTCTTTGAGGGTGAAAAAGTCAATTTAGAAGAGGTTTCTCTTTTTATCCCCTCGTTTCTGTCACCCTTATTACACTCTACTGAAATAGAGGATGGACCCCCTTGTATAATGTCAGGATTATTCCCTTCCAGCAAACAAGCCTGTCCCCCTGGTCTATTACTCCTCAGCTGATATCTAGTTGTTTTTCTTCCCTCTTTCGCCTCTTTTACCCCCTTGCTTACTTGCTCCTCGCCGAAATCTATGCCTTCAGTCCGGGTAGTACTGCAATACCGTGGAGGGCTGGACGTAAGGGACTCCACTCCTCGACCCCTGCCACCACTAGCCGGTGTCCCGATCTTCGCCAACACTCTTCTGCCTCTGCTTACTCCCAGCGCTGCTCTCCCCCAGCTCCCGGCCGGCAAATGGCGTGACTCCGCCCCCTCACTCTCGGCGGATTGCAGAGCTGAGCTCTCCGCCATCCGCTGTAGGTTGCCTGCATCCAGCCGGCAGACAGCTTCCAAGATTAGCCGGTATCCCGCCGTGATGCCCGCTGTGTCTCCGCTGCGTGTCCGGTCTCCGCTCCCCCTTCGGGTAAGTGTATGTGTTTTGAAAAAACAGCTGACTGCTGCACGCGAGCCGAGATGCCGCAGTGTCTCTAGTCTCTGTTCTCCGCTCCCCTTCGGAAAAGTATGTTTTGGAGAAAGTCCGCTCTCTGCTCTCTGCTCTCCTCAATGCGTCTCCGCTCTCTGCTCTCTCAATGCGCAAAATCACAAATCAGCAACCGACCATCACACGCGAGCCGACATCACCACCGCTCCACAGACGTCCGCGACCCGCTACCTAGCCGGCCGCCATGTTTTCCCCACAAATGTAAGACCTATTGGTTTTGCTTAGTCCAGTGGATCCCCAATGGCTTACTGAGGTAAAAGTAGATAATACCTTATTCTCTATTTGGGTAGTGTGGCAGGACAGTAAGGATTTATCAGAGGGTAGTGTTAAGCATTTATTGTACAAACTCAGGCAAAAAGTGATTACACACACACTCAAAGACTGAACTCTGACGAGTTATTTTGTATAAAAATATTTCTTGTTGTATTTTATTTTTAGAACCAAGCCAGACTTGGTGCAGGTAAGTAAAAATAATACTTTTCCGGATAATAAAGTTGATGGCAGTTGAATGTAGATACAGGTAGGCCAAATATTCAGAAAAATGTGATATTACTTTTCAGGTACTTTTTAATTACTGTAGGATTACTTTTCAGATTACTTTTTGGATTACTCTTTCTGTTCATTGTGATAAGCCTAGATATCACATTGGGACATTTCCTAAATAAAAGGCAAGTTAATCAGTTTTTGTAAGCACACAGTTTCTTAAGTTTTTATACAATTTTCCTGCTCCACACAGAACATTTTTCAAAGAAAATCAGTTAATGCAATTGTATGGGAACAAATGACGTTATCGGTTTTAAGGTAAGTACTTGGTTGTGGGAGTTGGGTTTCTGGGGTTAGAACCAGGGTTCACCCTGGGTCAAGGATGCACTCACAGAACACCCTCAGCTGCACTAGGGCATCCGGATGTAGAGTGAGGAGGCCCAATAGTATCCTAAGAGGAATAGGGAGTCTCCGGTTGATGGCTTCTCACGGGCATGTCACTTGGATGTGGGAGTAAAGCTCGAGGGGTTTAGCTCAAGCAAACGGGGATTCAAGTTAGCACACAAGTGGCACCCACAGCTGCACAGAGGCGCCCGGGTGCAGAATGCTGGTTTGGCGTTGGATGCCCTGTTGTTTTCAATGGGAGTTGCTGGTTTTGGATTTTGGTTGCAGGCTCAGTCCAGGAAGTCTCCCGTGAGGAACCAACAGTTGGGAAGGTAAGTTGGAGGGCTCAGAGACGTAGGTGCACATCAGGTCCTCTTCTCATGGGCATAAGGCGGTCAGATACAGGAGTGCCGATTGAGGTCAGATGTCACCTTAACAGTCCACTTGCGGTTTGGGGGTCTCCATGCAGAGGCTGCAGGCAATGTTGGGGAGTCCTGGAGAGGTCAATCTATGGTGAATTCATACTCTGGAGTGCTGGGTGACCTCGCTGGGACCGGTGGGCAACTCGGACTCGCGCTGTAGGCGATGGGTGCAGTGGTGGTTCCAGGCATTGGGCTTCTTTGTCTTCAGCAGGCTTCGAGTTTTGTTTTTGAGATTCTTTTGAACAGAGCTTTTGTTCCCAGGAGATCCGGTCTTTGTGGAAGGCAGTCAGTCCTCCCAGGGGTTCTGGAAGTCACTAGCTGCAAGACAAGGTGACTTTGGGCACAGGATCTTTGGAAATTGCTGATGGGTTGGTAGGGATTCGGCCAAGCCAATTCTTCTCAGCAGTCCCCTCTGCTGGGCGTCTTCTTTTGTCCTGCGTAGGTTGCACAGATCTTCCTTCGATGTTCAGAGCTGCCGCTAAGCACTGTATTTAGCTGGCGTTTTAGGGGTCTTGAGGTCTGTAGCCAATGGGCTACTGACCTTAGGGTGACTACTCCTTTGGTGTGCTCACCCCGCGTGGGGGAGTGGGCACCAATCCCTAACACTGATTGGAGAGTGCTTGCAATCTGCAAGATGGAGGA
The DNA here is from genome assembly GCF_964263255.1 of Lissotriton vulgaris. Classification (NCBI taxonomy): domain Eukaryota; kingdom Metazoa; phylum Chordata; class Amphibia; order Caudata; family Salamandridae; genus Lissotriton; species Lissotriton vulgaris. Next base: position 1,210,307,546 of record NC_141694.1, read on the forward strand.
CACTGAAGAGTGGGCTTCACCTTGCCTCCCCCAACTGAGGGGTGGGGTTGGCAGAGGTGGACACACCTTCTGGGCTGCTTCAATTTTTCCTGCCTGTCTTCCCATTGAAAAGGGGCGAGACAGGAAGGGGGCCTGCTCCTGAAAGCTGGAGAGGCTGGGGGCCGTGTTACAAAGGCAGCGAGGCCTTTGAAGCTCCCCTGCCACAGAGGGCTCTCCCTGACCTGGGGGAAGTGTGAACACCTTTACCCAGGAAAGGCTTTGCCCATGGAGCGATGGCTCCAACCCCAGGGGTAGAAAAACATGTCTTGTGGTGGCAGGCGGGTGTTTACCAGTCAGGAATTCCACCAGAGGCTGGTTGTTTTTCAGGGGGTATCTCTAAGATGCCCTCTGAGTGCATGGTATAATAGATCCCACACTGGCATCAGTGTGGGTGTATTGTACTAAGAAGTTTGATACCAACCTTCCAAGGATTCAGTAAAGCCATCATGGTACTGTGGAGTTTTAAATGACAAACTCCCAGACCATGTACTCTTTATGGCTTTACTGGAAATTACAATGTCTATGAATGGACTTAGACACTGTAGGGGTACAGCGCTCAAGCAACTGTGCCCTCACCAGTGGTATACTGCACCCAGTTGGAGGGGTATCATACTTATACAATAGTCAGTGGGTTGCAGGCATGGCACACAGGGAGGTGTGCCATTTCGACTCTTCACTTTTCTTTGCACCAAAACACGCAGCCTACAATGGCAATGTGTGTGTGTTAGGGTACAGGACCTTTTAAGGGTGGCACAATATGTGCTGCTGCCCTTTGTGGCCTCCCCTGGTCACAGTGCCCTTGGCACCCGTGGTACCTTTTACAAGGGACTTACATGTGGCCAAAGAGGTGCCAAGTGGGGGTACAAGGTACAGTTTTGGGAAAGAACAGAGGCCGCAGGAACCTGATTGGTAGGGACACAGGGCACATCAAGTTGAAGTGCATCAGAAATCTGGCAAAAATTGGGGGGTTACTGCAACAGCAATCCACTTTCCTACACCTATGTGTGTTCACGCATTGCTGGAGTTGCGCAAATTTTATGACCAACTCCAACAATGCATCACTTTTGGGCCAACAGATGTGTCAGAATTTCTGACGCATTTGTTAATCCTTGCGCCATGGAGCCCTCTATTGTAAATGCAGCCCATTCATGGTGTTACAATGACATTTGACGCCCGTGCTATTTCATCCATGCCGATGCATCAGTTTTTTATAAATGAGACCTAACAGACATGCTGTTTTGGAGAGTGTGGTAGCAGCCAAAGGCTAGTTTCCTGTTTGCTTGAGGGATGGACATTGAGGTTGAAGACTGAGACTGCAGACTGAACTTTAGATGATTGTACCATACAATGTTACTACCAAGGATAGTTTTGGGGCACCAGAGGAATCAATAGCCTGGACATCAAGCCCATGAGGAGCAGGGATGCCACAATACAAGGGACCGAGTGATGTAAATGAAAGGCAGAGATAATAGAAGGTTGACACTCCGAGTGTCTTCTCCATGCCTGGGTGGTCACTGCCCTCTGACTCTCTGTCATGCTGTGCCATGCCCAGTCCCACACCATGGTCAATGCCAGGTGGTGCCACCACGGGAGTGAGTTGCCAACAACTAATCCTTCTCCCTGCCATTTCCACATTAAGGGGAATGCTATGCACAAAAAAGGACGTATATGCAGTGGCAACCAGTACTTTTAGCAGGGAGGGGCAGTGGGCACACATAGACACATACACACTCACTCACACCCAAGCATACACACATGCACACACACTCACTCACATACACATACACATAAATACATATATTCATACATACACACGTGCATGAACGCACCAAACATCATAAAACATAAAACTTTTCTTCACTGCAGTTATCGGAAATCCCTGGAGGGTTGGTACAGCTGCCTCCCCTCATTGAAGGAAAGGCAGCAGTCCCTCACTCGGCACGGAGGGGGATGGGGCCAGTGAGACTGCTGACCCCACTCCATTCTATGACAAATTGCCACTGATTGACACTAGGTCCTGGGCACTTCAGGGATTAAAACAGAAGCACTAAGGTCTGAGGTTATTGGTGACATTCCCCCCTCATCAGCAGGCGGTGGGCTTTGAGGCACTTTTGCCATGCTGAAGAGGCCTCACCCACAGGGCTGAAAAAATCCTCAGCCCAGCAAAGTGCAGCATTTTGTGCATTTCTAGCTCCTGGCTACCTGCCCTGAACAAGAAGAGTGTCTATCAGGCTGACCTTCCTTTAGCCTGACAGACATTCTTTACTGGGTAAAAAGACTGGGGTATGGCCCCTCCACCCAAATGGACAGGACGCTGCTGCATGCATTATTGAGTGGGCAGCACAACACCAGCTGTGAGAGGGAGATCCCCTATGAAAATAAGGAGTGGTGAATCTGACGCCTATGTTGTCACAGAATAGAGGAGAGGCCACCTGATAACAGGGTTATAAGAGCGAGGTAGAAGGAGGTCAATCCAAATTTGTAGAAGGGGATATGAGACACCTGAAATCAAAGAAGGAGGCGAAAGAAGCATTTTTGAAAAAAATGCACAAGACTCCTGTAAAATAACAGAAGGGGAGTAGCTGTTAACAAAGACAGGGAGTGGAGCTCATGAAACACCCATGTAAAAGTTAAAAAATGTTTTAAAAAATCCAATACAAGTTGGCAACGGTACACATGCATGCATCCACCTTGGCCATATAGTGGTGGTTTAACTATACAATAATAAGACAGTTTTTATTAACCAAGAAGTCTGCAACACCAGAATTGATGCACATTAAAATATATTTGTATGTGCCTTCTCTCCAATATAGATTGCATGTGAAACGTGCAGTTGTTGCCTCTTTTTTTGTTTTCATTACCTCAATTATTCCTCTGGTCATTTTGTCAAGGCTAATCACATTCCAGTTTGTTAGGGACATGGCTAATACATTTATTTTTAAGTTAACAGGCAAGATTTCAGAAAACAACTATCTGCCAAGTTATTTACCATATTTTGAAAAGAAAGCAGTAGCAAGACCGGACTAGGTCAATGTTATCTTCTAAATTTGATTCATGACTTAATACATTTCGCTTGCTTGGATGCACCATTGTTATTTGCTTTGCTGAGTAGTGCTTCAAAAGGACAACTTGCAGCTACTGTAAATCACTCTCAAACAGATAGCGGTAATCCAAACCTGGAGTGACAAGTACAGCTGAGGCCAGATTTCGAAACAATGTTGTATGATGGTTTTTTTGCAATCTGTGAGCAAGGATGCAAATTGGCTTCTCTGCGTGACATTCCACAGTTCAGAGATTTCAATAGATTTGCTACTATTCAGCGGGGCCTCTCAACAGCAGTTTTAGCATCATACCGTGCTGTACTCATTGTGAATGCAGCCGCTGAATATGTTTACATTCTTTTAAGTTAAGAATAGGCAAAGTATTCTCCTTCCAAAATGTGATTTTCTTGTTTGGGTTTTTAAAGAAAATAGATTTTATGTTGTTTTAGTAACTATTAAATGGATCTAATTGGGATCTGAATGACGGAACCTATCCTTTGTTTAGAAAATGGTATCTTGAGGTGTGTATTTGCCCACATTAATCAATACAGTAATTGATTGCATTGTTTCTGAGTGTCTTTTAAATATTTGAAAGTTTAATAAGACCATTCAGGTGGCCCTAAATTGGCAATACATTGCCTCTTCCACATGCACTTAGGTAAGCCAGTTGCGCTAACAGGGACTCATAATGAGTGGGCTGCGAAAAGTACCGTATATAAGCTCCTCCTGCGCTCCTGAAGTTACCGATAATACTCGCAACAATAATTATGGAAGGTCGTGGCGATAAATCCCATGGGATCAGGATTTGCTCCATGAGGGTCCCATGAGAAATGGGGAATTACCAGAGAAATCGAAAATACTGCAACTCAACCCCCATATACATTACATTTCAACCAGACTTTTGGCCTTCTTACAGCAGATGCAGAGGTCATATTCTGCACCCACTTTGTTCATGTGGGACTTGTAATCCTAGCGTTGTCAGTAAATGATGATTGCACAGTCTTTCTCTGCAATTGTAAATCAAGGAACCTGGGAACCAGGCATGCCACTTGCCTGTGACCTCCAGTTCCTCTTTGTTCTAGTCTGATCTAGTTCCCAACGTTTGACCAAGTGACACTGCTGCTGCCCATGTTTTCCCACCTGGGTTTTCCTTCCCAGGTTTTTCCGCTTTCCCTTCTTCCTGCCAACAAAAGACCTGCCCACCCCATGACCTGGTAATGCAGTCTGCAGCGCCTGGGGCACTGTCTGCGCCCATCCATGCCTGGGTCATGCAACAGTGCCACAACCCCTGGCTCTCCCAACCCTGTTAATACACATCCGTGTAGCTCTACAGCCCGACCCCAGATTCCCCAACACACACTGCCACCGCCCAACCCACGCTCCACCATAGGACCTTTCTCCTGCACCCACTGCCAGTTTACCTGCCACAGCACACACACCAGTCCACCAAACAGCAGCACCCCAAAAACACAGCAGACATCACCTGAACAGAAACACAAACTCACATGCATTCTTGTCAACTCACACTTGCGATGAAAACACACCATAGGGATTTTGAACCTCATCTCCACCCTCACACCCAATGTCCTCTTCCTCAGAGAGACCTTGCTCAACCTAACTTCCGCACCCAACATCGCCACCGCAATTCCTGAAGGATACAAGTTCACCCTCCACGACTGCATCATCAAGCCTGCCGAAGGGATTGCCATCATACACAAGGAATTCATCCAGTGCACCCCCTCAAGTGATAACGTAACCCCACCCATAGAACACCTCAACTTTCAACTATATTCAGACAGTAATACCTCCATCAGGGGCACCCTCACCTTCTGTCCTCTAGGACCAGGCCCATCAGTCTGCAACTTCATCACCTACTTCATCACCCCCTCACAATAGACTCCAAAATCATTTTCCTCAGTGACCTCAACTTCCATCTTTATGACCATAATGCCATCAGCATTAGCAGCCTCCTCAACAGCATGAACAGCATCGGACTCACCCAACTCGTCCACAACCCCCCACACAACACAGCACGCACGCTAGACCCATCTTCACCTCCAGTAACCACATGAGGTATATAACAGAACTTACCTGAACCAACCTCACCATTGTTTTCTTCAACAACAACAGCTCACGAACCTCTGCCCTCTAGTCTAGCCAATGCCCCCCCACAGCTGGAGCAAAGTCTCAAAGGAGACATGGATCAATGCCCTCAACACCACCCACCCCATTTCCTCTAACAACATAGACTGGAACATCAGAAACTTCAACAATTGAATCAACAACTGCTCGGGCAGCGTTGCTCCCATCAGCAACTGCACCCACAGAAAGCCCACCAAGCAGGCTACCTGGTACACTGAAGACCTCAGATCCAGTAAACGACACTGCAAACAACTGGAAAGGAGGTGGCACATCAGCAAGAACATGACCAACAAGACAGCCTTCAAGACAGCCCACAACTTCTTCCACAGACAGTTGAGAGAATCGAAGAAAAAGGCCTAAGTCTCAAGCATCAGATCAAGCTCCAATAACAGAAAAAACTCTTACACAAAGGATTCTCCAACCCCTCAATTGAAAAAAACATTACCCCTTCTAAGGAACTAAGTGACAAACTTGCAAACCTCTTCCACGACAAGATCGCCAACTTCTTCAAGCAACACAACAATCCCTCAACCATCACAGACATCTGACTAACTGAATGGAGCCACTTCACCCAACAAAACACCACCTCCATCATGTACTCAGTCTACTTAGGGGCACTAGGCAACTGACACCCCACCACTTCTTTAACATAGGTTAAGCCAGTATCAGCCATGCACTCACCATCTTGTTCAACACCTCAAGTCAACGCCCACTAAAGAAAGCACGGGTAGAACCCAGCAAACTCAACAACTAATGGCCAATCTTCCTGCTCCCATTTCTAGCGAAATTATTAGAAAAATGCATCAACTAACAACTTTGCTCACATCTGTAATGGAACCTCCTACTTGACTCCTTCCAATTCAGATTCTGCAGAAAATACAGCACTGAGAGAGCTTCCTGATGTCAGGCGTTCTCGTTTTCCAAGCCAACACGTGTTTCGTCGCCTCTCGTAAATTAGTACATACGACTTGTTCACGGCTGTACGTATTCCCAGTAATATAGTCTTTCATATGGCGATAATTCCAGGCCACATGGTCCCGTGGCGTGACGGGAGCTTCCAAAATTTCCAAATCAGTATTTATAAGTAATAAGTGGTCCCACTGCTATCCGGTCTCCAGAATCTCTTTTAAATTGACCGGGCACCTATCTCGTGTCCTCTGTCCCCACACCGGTAAACTTGAGTGCGACATCCGAGCCCTACTCTAACAAGGAGAGACTGCAGCTCTGATCTTCCTCGATTTCTTGGCAGCCTTGGATAAGGTGTCCCACCGCACACTCATCACAAGGATGCATAACATAGGCCATAGGGCCTTCATCACTGAAACATGGGCCCAGGAATCATCAGGACCTGATTTAGTGGAAGCAGTGCCAGAAGGTTATACCTTAGTGAGGCAGGACAGAGTGGGTCGAATAGGAGGGGGACTGGCCATGCTGTATAGGGACTCTCATTCCTGTCGTATTACCCCTCTATCAGCCCCTTGTGATCCCTTTCAGGCTTTGCATTTCTCCATAAATGCTTCATATGCTGTGCCCTTTAGTGGCATCCTCATATATAGACCGCCTGGGTCCAGAGTAGACTTTGGACAAGATCTGCTTGGTCTCTTAGAACCCTATTTCGGATCTGACCATGTCACGGTTCTGGGAGACATAAATTTCCATCTTGAAAACCTAGAGGCGAAAGGAACTCATTCTCTCCTTGACACCCTTTCGGCTTGTGGCCTGCAGCAACTAGTTAGGGGCACTACTCACCAGGCGGGTCACACATTAGATGGGCATTTCTCAAATGATAGTCGGTTGACCACAGAAGCTCCTATCCCACTTACCTGGTCAGATCACTCTGCAGTTCCCTTGAAACTGGATATTACTTCTATAGATAATATCCCGAAGGGTTCTAGTAAAATGGAATCAAGACGCAACTTGAAGAGAATAACAAATGACCTACTGGCCCCCTTAATTCCCATCATGGCGATTTCCTCAGAGGAGGATGTGGGCTCAGCGGTTAGTAAGCTTGAAAATGCCATTATAGCGGCCATGGATGAATTAGCACCTGCCTCCCTACGCTATTCGGCCAGAAAAAGGCAGTCGGCCCCATGGTATTCGGAGTCACTAAGACACCTAAGACAGGGCTGCAGGAACATCTTTGGAGGGCTAGTTGGAATACACAGGACAGGAAACCCATAAAATTCTTCTGAGGGAATATAAGGCTGAGGTGATAAAAGTCAAACAGGAGTATTTCTCGAATCTCACCGCTGCCCTTTCCTCGCCGAAAGAGTTATTTAATATTGTTGACTCGTTGACTACCCTGCAGACCCCGGACCCCGTCATCTGCACTCAGAAGATGTGTGACGATATAGCCCTCTATTTTCACACTAAAATTGCTGACTTTGTCTCGGCCTTAGAGCTACAAAAGGCCTCGATATCTTCTTCCATCTCACAGACTGCTACATCTCAGGCCTCGGCCTCTGATTTATCTGATGGATCCGCCATTACGGTTGGTTTATCTAACTTTCCCCCTCTCTCTTTGCAGAAATTGGACGTTCTCCTGGCTAAGACTAGGTCGGGTTCTCCTCTCGACCCTTGCCCCCTTAAACTCCTTAAGCAGTGCAAGGATACCCTCTTGACCCCCTTATTGGAGATTATGAATAGGGCAATGCGGGATGGCTTTTTCCCTTCTCATTGGAAGAGAGCGGTGGTCAAACCCCTCTTGAAAAAGCCAACCCTAGACCCGGAGGTATTTAAAAACTTCCGCCCCATTTCGTTGCTCCCTGCCCCAGGTAAGATGCTGGAAACCCATCTTAACCAGCATCTTGCATCCTTTCTTGGAAGCCTCTGGCCATTTGGATCACTCGCAGCACGGATTTCGGAAAGGACACAGTACTGAGTCGGCCCTCACTGTGGTGCCTGATAACATCCGCACCACAGTTGACAAGGGCATAAGTACTCTGCTGATCCTGCTAGATCTCTCGGCTGCGTTTGATACTCTATCTCCCCTCGTACTTACATCTCGATTGAGGGAGATAGGGGTGGAGGGGCCTGCTCTTAGTCTCTTGACCTCCTTCTTGGGCCAGAGAGAACAGAGAGTGAAGCTGGGGGAGTTCCTATCTCCGTCCCTGCCGGTCAAGTATGGGGTCTCACAGGGGTCGGCGTTAAGTCCGACCCGGTTTAACATCTATGTGACCCCGCTGGCCAGGCTTGTTAGATCATTTGGGATGGAGGTAGTTTCCTATGCCGATGACACCCAGATCTTGCTGTCTCTCGCCCAGTCCGTCAGCTCCTCTGCCTCTAATTTTAGACACTGTATGGAGGCAGTGGCTCAATGGATGATTGACAATTCATTGAGGCTAAATGGCGAGAAGACAGAGATCCTTGTATTCGGCGGGAAAGATGACATCTGGTCAACGGAATGGTGGCCCACATCCCCGGGGACTTGCCCTGTGCCTACTCTCCTAGCACGAAACCTGGGGGTCATGATTGACCCAGCCCTTGCTTTGGATTGTCAAGTCAACAGGACAGTCTCCACCTGTTGGGGCACTCTTAAGATCTTACGGAAGATTAAACATTATCTATCCATACAAGCCCATAAACAAACAGTGGTTGCACTGATAGCCTCTTGGCTTGATTATTGTAACGCCCTATATGCGGGAATAAATAAGTGCTTGCTACAGCGATTGCAAATTGTGCAAAATGCTGCGGCTAAGTTTGTTCTAGATCTGCCTAGGAGGTCGTCAGCCACGGCTGCCAGGAGATCCTTACATTGGCTCCCAATTGAAGCCAGGATTTCCTTCAAGGTCCTTTGTCTGGTATATGGAGCCCTGTCCAGAAAGGAGACAGGAGAAGTAAAAGATCTGCTGACTCCCTATACTCCTTCCAGACATCTTCGTTCCTCAAAGAAGTCTCTCCTTCTGGTTCCCCGAGTGCGAAGAGCTAAGTGGGGTGGCAAAGCCTTTTCGTGCATCGCCCCTAGATTGTGGAATTCTGTACCCTGCGACATTATGACCCTGCCATTGATGCAGTCCTTCAGAAAAGCCCTGAAGACCTGGCTCTTTGTCAAAGCTTATCCTTAGTTATCGGATTGCCTTTTCCTTTATGATCTGATTATAGGCGCCTTGATGCCTTTTGGTAAAGTCGCACATTATTAATTTTTACTTAAATTCATTCATTCATTCATCCAAGAAGCTGCTTTCAAATGGATCGCTTCTTTCTTCACTGGAAGAACGTAATCGGTCCGCATTCACCTACGAACCCAAGTAAATTATCTGTGGAGTACCCCAAGGATCCTCACTCAGCCCCCTTCTCTTCAGCACCAAGACCAACTTCCACAACTGCATGACAGATGTCACCAAATGGATGAAGAACAAATGCCAGTAGCTCAGCATGGACAAGACAGTGATACTGATCTGCAGAAACAAAAGCTTCCCATGAAATGCATCCAGGTGGCCCTCAGAACTTGGACCTGCTCCTCCTCCCACTGTCCACACTAGGAACCATATATATCATCATTCTGGACAACAAGCTAACTATGATGACTGAGGTCAACTCTGTCTCCTTCCCTGCTTCTTCATCGGCTGCATGCTTCATGACATTTGGCTAATGGCTACCCAAAACCGCAAGACGCACCATCAGACTGGAGTATGGCAGCACTCTCTAGCATGGATTGCAGATCACTTTCTCTGATAACTACAGACTGTACAGAATCCCGTTGCCAGTTTCGCCCTGGATCTCCCTTGATGAACCCAACTCACCCCCTACCACAGGAAACTCCACTGGCTCCTTGTACAGAAAAGATGCCATTTCAAGCTCCTGACCCACGCACACAAGGTCCTACACAACTGTGGACCCGCCTACTTGAACCTCTTCCTGAATTTCCAATTGCAAAGTATCAGATGCAAAAAGCCTTGGAAAATCAAATATCAAAGGTTCAATACATTCGTGAAGTACACCCCAACCAAGACAGAATTCCTGTTATTTGCCATGAACAGCAAGCAAGAAAAAGTACAATTGGTCAATGGCATGAACTTTATAGGCGTCAAATTGCAACTTTCAGCAAATGCCAAGTCACTTGAATTCACCTTGGACACCAATCTCAACCTTCAAGGAACACATTACCAAAAGGCAAGAATAGCCTAATACCAGCTCTGACTTCTAATGGAAGCAAACATTCTCGTCCAAAAGGTGACTTGAACTGCTGTCCAAGCCCTTGTACTCTCACATCTAAATAGTGATAAAGTCCTGTCCATGACTTTCCAGACTCTCTGCTGACGTCCCCTAAAGGGCTTCTTACACATCACAGCATGTCTCATGCAGGAATTGAAGAAACATGATCACATTGCTCCTCGTGCCATTGGTTCCACTTGCTGGTTTGCACTGATGGCGCGCAGGATTACCAGCTCAATTTACCATACTCACCTGGGCCCATAAAATACACACAATGAACCGGTAATCCTGCTTTCACCTTCCTGCCTATTAGAAATGTATTATTTTAGGACTTTTACCTATACACCTTGACTTACCAATCCTTGTCACCTGTGCTTAAAGTCCTAAAGGGATCAAAGGGAGTTAGCATAATAGGTAGATAAAACATTTACCTTCATAATAACCACAGACTCTGGAAAGTTTTAAACACTTTATCTATGAAAAGTCTTAAATGTCAGTGTCCATACAAGTGCAGTTAAAGCCTTTTCAATTAAGAAAATAATAGTTGAAGAAATAATTTGTTGGAATATTGCGAGATTGCCTTTAGACATTGATACATGGGAAGGGTGAGAAAGGGAATCAGCACAATGACATACCACACAGATTATATTTACCTAGAAAGGTGTGAAGACCAACCCTGGCAACTAGCTGGGGCAAAGACAGGGCTCCCGACAAATCCGGTGCCAACCGGATGGAACAGGTGCAAATCAGGACAGGACAGGTGCAGATCAGGACAGGACAGGTGTAGATCTGGACAGGACCTCAGCTAAGTGCAACGCCAGCATCACATCCCTCTCTCTCTCTGTGGCTAACACTTAAACCCTGACTGGGTCATCGATTTTTCGCCTTCAGTAAATTCTCGATTCTTCTGACAGAGTGCTTGACTGGCACCTCTGCTCTTGATTTCCCTCAGCATACTTTGGGTCAGTGACAGGTCTGTACCAGTATGAGATTATTTTCATTCAATAATGTGGATCACTGTTCCCGCCCATAATTTACTTTGCCATGAATTTATTCCACCCAGCAATATTTGTTTCAAAATAATATACAAAGTATTGCAAATTATATAGTCTCTTCCTCTTGGAAGTTCACAGGGTCGAGTTCTCAGGTGCATCGTAGGCAAGACAGTCATTGGCATTAGTTCAATGCCACTGCTCGAGGACTCTCGGTACTTCTACTCATGTGCAGTTCAGTTTTCAAAATGGTGTTACAAGTTATTCTCCAGGCCCAAATACGAGCTAATGATAAAGTCAAAGAAAGACACATTAGAATGGGAGAATAAATGAATGCACTGTATACCACTTATTTCTACTCTATTCCCATTACTTTATTTTAACTATAGCATTAATAGTTAAGCAGAACAAATAAAGTTTAGTTCAAGCAGTAGCAGGTGCATTAATGTGCAAGACATGAAGCTGCCATCTTTAATACCAGTGCGCAGCAGCAAAGATTTTCAACCAAGGGAAAGATGCATCACACCACGTGGATGTGGCAGACTGTTAGACTTGGCATCATTGGCGTGAGTCTCCCTTCCATTTTTATTGATTGCCTCCTCTGTTTTTGCTGGTTATATGCTTTGGGCACTGTGGCACTGCTATTCAGTGCCATAGTGCATGTGCTCCCTATGTTGAATTGATATACTGATTAGTGATTACATGATTGGGTTGTTTGATTTACTTGTCAGACCCTATTACAGTGCACCATGTGTGCCCAGGGCCTGTAAATCAAATGCTGCTGGTGGGATTGCAGCACTGGTTGTGCCACCCACAGAAGCAGCTTGTAAAGTATGTCTCAGGCCCGCCATTGCAAGGCCTGTGTTCAGTCTGTGACTGCCATGTCGACTTATAAGGTAGGACATGCCCTGGTATGTGTAGCATGTCCTAATAGTGAAATACAGCCATTTTCGTTTCTCACTATTGCAAGGCTACCGGTTCTCCGTAGGCTAGCATGGGCAGTTAGATTATTACATTTTATAATCCTAAGTGACTCAGGGAACATGGTAGAAATTCAAATTTAGTATGCCTGAACTCAGAATGACAAGATACATCTGTTAGTAATGTTGGTTTTAACATTTTGTGGTTTAAAATACCACGTTTAGTAAGTTGGTATTTTCTTGCCTAACTGTCCAGGCCTGCCTGTGCTAGGTTGTGTATTCCTTGTCTGGAGTTTGTGAGTGACAGGGCTGGGGGATTCCAGGAGACAGGCTGGGGCAGCCCAATGGTGAATAGAGAGATGTGCATTTAGATGGGAGGGAGGAGTTGCACCTGGGACCTGAATAGGGCTGGGCCTTCCCTCTACAATGCTGGCTCCACCTCCCGCGCTGTGTCTGATGTCTCTGCCCTGTACTGTGAAAGGAGAGGAGGAATCATGTCAACAAAGTACTCCAGGGCTGTGCTTTCCCTCCCCTGTGCTGGCTCCACCTCCTGTGGTGTGTCTGATGTCTCTGCCCTGCACTGTTAAAGGAAGGAAGGAGTCATGTAAACAAAGTGCTCAGGCACTGGTTTGGACGAGGCAAGGCCTCTCTGCCTTCAGCGAACAGTATTTTGGGGTATAAATATTGGGACCCAGTCCCTAGAATGTTAGTTCACTTCTGGAACAAGAAACCTTTTGCCAAGAAGAAGAACCAAGGAAGCTGCAGGACTTAGGACTGCCCCTCTGCCAGTGTGCTGTTTGCTGGGTTGGCCTGCAGTGGTTTCTTAATTGCCAAGAAAAGGAGAAGGAAACTTTTAAGGACTTTCATCATCTTACAGAATATTCTCCAAGGGTTTGAACTTGTGCTTGCCACCTGCTGAAGTCTCAGGGATAAAAGACTTCACTACCAGCTCCCCCTGTGAATTTCCGACTGGGAATTCTATCTACAGACATTTGTGTGTCGCTGGGAGCTGGAAGCGTCGCATCACCGGAGAAGCGTGCTGCCGCCGTATCTCCCTGGAAGCGTGTCTTTGTTGAAGGTACCTGCTGTCGCATCACCGGAGAAGTGTGACGCCATTGAGAGAGTCGCCATCGCATCACTGGAGGAGCGTGTCGCAGGGCCTGTCGCGGCTCCAAAGTACAAAGTCGTTGCAAGCCTGCCAGGGGGTCTATGCATCATCATCGCATTGTCGCATCATGGGCATCATCTTCTCGCATCGCACCAGGATCATCGCATCGCATCAAGTCTCCATCTTGCGTATCGCAACTGGACCGCAAGCCGAGAATCTACGCATCAACCCCGCACCGGTAAGGATCACAACACATCTCCTCCTCTGCGCATGCATTGAGTTGCGACGCATCATTTCCCCCGGATCACGGAACCAATGCATCTCCCCTTTTGCAAGCCTTTTGTTCATTTTGCGTAACACATCCAGGTACTTTGTTGCGAACTTTGACGCATTTATCATCAACTTGAACTAAGTAACTTTTACCATCTTTAAGTGAATCTTAAGTACGGTATTGTAGATTTTTGTCGATTGTGATCTTGTGTTAATTCTATATAAAGAATACCTAGTTTTATAAAACCTGTGTTGTGTCTATCTGTAGTGTTTTCACTGTATTACTGTGTATATTCACAAATGCTTAACAAACTGCCTCTGAGATACGCCTGTCTGCTCGTGACAAGCCACCAAGGAGTTGAGCAGGGGTTATTTAAGAGTGTAATCCCCTTATCCTGACTTAGATGTAAGGGTCCGTATGTGGACAAAGGTGAATACCATTGCCAACTAGAGACCCCCAGTTCTAACACAGATGCATGCGCAGAAGAGTTCTCGCATTTTCGGCGGCCATATTAGGTCACTCGAGTTATTGTTAGTAAAAGCACATACGCAAGCTTCCCCTAGATACTAAAAATGTCATGTGGTGCAGTTATTAATAATACAAACATGTTGATTAATAAGTTACATGTTATTTTGAGAGGGATTAAACCCAAGCAAGTTTCTTTAAGTGCGAAACCTTGCTCATCAGCACCATCTTCAAAACCAGATTCAACGTTTACAAAGACGTTATAACCAACATCCCTGATTACCTTGCAGACAAACAAACCATCTTAGGTGGCTCTCAGCACACCCACAGACAGATTGGATACTAAGAAGTTTAAAAAAGAAAAACAAGGCAGCAGTTCCTTTCTATCTATGCACCAAGGATCTGGAACAACATCCCCAAATCCATCACAACCCCCCCCCCCTGCGCTGCTCCAATTTTGGAAATAGTTGAGCGTGCACCTCTTTAAAAAGAACATTACATGATGTTTTAGTAATAGTACACTTCTAAGGCAGCACAGCTACCTTGTCTATCATTCGTTGGCTGTATGCTTGCCTTCGACCCTGTGACAGTGTTCTGCTGACTTTTGCCTTGATTCAGGATATAAAATACCAAATACATATACACCTAAATAATAACATGTTGTAACAGCGTTTCTCCCAGGTGTATTGTTCATCTGATTTTTCTCCTTTGGAGTAAGGCTGTTAAACTACAACACTAAGATTTGTGTCAATCTGTTTACTCCACTTTGGAGTGAGACTAGTTCATTAGGAGTAACAGTGTCAGGCACTATTCTTAGTATGGGGCTGAATTCCGATATATGTGGCAACGTCTGTTGTCACACATATCAGAATTGTGAGGTGCTTATTTACAAGCCCTTTGCACCTCCAGTACACACTTTTTCCCATATTCAAAATGTCTTCAAAAATTAATGTTCAGATTGTTGCTGCTTAATGGGTGTAGAAGTATAATTCCAGAGATAGTAACACACATGCTGAATGCGGAGCATTATCTGAGTTTCAACATATTACCCCTAGATTTAGCTCAGGACTTTCAATAAATCCATTAGTGTCTTATATTTAGTAGAAAATATGAGTAAAGCAGCTGATATCAAATGCATGCACAACTAACATATATTCTGTTTAGTCCTCAAACAGTGCTTTTAGTTTGCATATGAAATTTCAACCTCATGT
Source organism: Lissotriton vulgaris (assembly GCF_964263255.1). Classification (NCBI taxonomy): domain Eukaryota; kingdom Metazoa; phylum Chordata; class Amphibia; order Caudata; family Salamandridae; genus Lissotriton; species Lissotriton vulgaris. Next base: position 1,210,322,889 of record NC_141694.1, read on the forward strand.
ATATTACATACAAATGTTTATCTGTGACTTCAGAAAGGAAATTATTAACTCAGATGGATGGTAGTCCACAACAAGTATTATAGTTCTAACTTGTTTTATCAAGTCAAATAAAGTAATCATTACAAAATAAAACAAGACCAAAGTGGCAAAAATCCAATTACATATGCAATTTCAAAGATTTCAGTGAAAATAGCTTCTTAAAGCACAAAGCGCCAAATGTGGGTGTCTGGTCGCGCCGGACCAGGACAAAGTTACAAGTTCAGGCTGACTGCAATGGAGTGTGGGCCAGCCATAGGGGCCCAGCTAGGCCCTCTGAACAAGAACACCTTAACTCCGAGATGAGGAGCATTGCAAGGTCCCGCGTCAAGGATGCGCTGTGCAGCTGAGGTGATGCACTGGTTCTAAGGTGGCTACGTAGTGGCAATGTGAGGTCCAGTGTCATTGAGGAGCCCATTGACGAGGGTTTGGAATGCGATGTCCAGGGTTGAGGATGTATTGAGATGATGCTTTAGTATTGAAGAGCTATGAGACTGCGATGCGAGAACCTGTGTCATTGAAGAGGCTGCACACAACAAGAGATTTGAGATACAAGGGCCTGCGTTGGTCAAGCTTAGAACAGCAGTGGTTCTGATGCGGTCAGCAAAGTTGATGCAGAGTCTTTATACTGAGGGAAACCTTGCGGCAGAGGTGATGCATCAGTTGTGAACGGGGTTGCACCATGCAGCAGAGGAGATATGTGAGTTTTGCTGAATCCAAAAATGGACTGGCAAGGCAACTTTAGGCCCAACTCCAAGGGTCCAGGACTGGAGTGACACCACATGGTTGGGTGAGATTCACAGATGGCAGAGTCCAGGTGCTGATCTTAAGGTTGTGGGAGCCGTCTGCCACTAAGGCTCAAGGCAGGAGGCCGCAAACTAGCCCATGGAGTCACTTTGGAGCCCTCGGTTCAACAGATGCAGATTCAGCTCTTCTCACCCAGGCAAGGCAGCAGAACAGCACAACAGGGCAGCAGTCCTTCAAAGTAGCTGTCCAGCTGATTTGAAGGTGTCTGAGGTGACATTTTTATACCTAGCTCTGTCTTTGAAGTAGGAGAAGCATCTACAAATTTCCTTTTGAAGTCCACAAACTTCCTGCCTTCACTGCCCTGAATGCTGAACAAGGTATACATTCACCCTTAGTCACATATCTGGGTTTAATCAATCATTTCTTTGCTCACCACACCACCCCAGTTTGGAGCCAGCCATATGCAAATCAGTCTTGACCCTGCTCCTCATGGCAACAGTCTGGCCCAAACTGCCAGACCAGATCCGCGCCGGACCAGAAATGAGCATCCAGGGAGCAGTGTTGGGTTATCATCCCTTATCAGCCAGACTAGCTTGAATCCAGGTGCACAGTAAGCATGGGATCCATGTCTGAACATACCCCTCCCACTTAGGGCGACAAAATCAAAAAGAACAGATAATGGACAGAATAGTCAGTAAAGAAAACATTCACCCAGTCGCAGATCTGGGTTTAATCCATTGGTTTTTTTCTGGTAACCAAGCCATCCCTGTTTGAACACAGCCATATGCAAACCAGTCTAGACCGTGCTCCTCATGGGAGCAGTCCAGCCCAGTCCAAATTGCTAGGCCAGGTCCTCACTGGACCAGAAAAAAGCATTTTGGGCCTGGTTTCTGGGTATCACTCCTCATCAGCAAGGTTGGCTTGAATCTAGTGGCACAGTGAGCATGGGACCCAGATCTGGGCAAACCCCTCCCACTTAGGGCAAAAAAAAAAACAGATGATGGATTGAATGCTCTACAATGCAGACATTCACCCCAGACACAGATCAATCTAGTGTGCCACTTCTCAGAGTGAGACTGGTATGCCCAGACATAGGTCCCATGCTCTCCATGCTACTGAAGTCAAGATAGGTTGGTGGGTTGGTATTGCAAGGTTTGTCCCAGGATACTTGTTTTCAGTCCAGGAAGGACCTGACGGCAGTTCAGGCTGGACTAATCCCATGGGGCACATGGTCAAGACTGATTTGCATATTGCTGAGTCCAAACTGGAATAGCATGGCGAGCAAGAAAACTATGGTTTTCCTTTGGCCCAGATCTCTGCAAGGGGGAGAATGTTTGATATTGTTCAGCATGCTGTCAATTAACTGTTCTTTTTGCAATTGCCACCCCTAGTGGGACGGACATGCCCAGACATGAGTTCCATACTCTGAATGCCACTGGAGTCAAGCTAGATTAGCTGATGAGAGGTGATACCTCAAGGCCGGTCCTAGGGTGCTTGTTTCCCTTTCAGGGAGGACCAGGCCGGCAGTTCAGGTTGGACTGTTCCCATGGGGAGCAGGGTCAAGACTGATTTGGATATGCCTAGGTCCAACTTGGAATAGCATGTGAGCAAGAAAATAATGGTTTTGGGCTCAGATCTCTGCCCTGGGGTGAAGTTTTGACATTGTTCAGCATTCTGTTCATCTATTCTTTTTGCTTTTAACTTTGTAAAAGTATTCTATTGTTTTGTAATTGCATTTACATAGTGCTTACTAGCCAGTCGAGGCTCACTACTCCGGAATCCAAGAAGGATTAGTGGTTAATTAATTTAGTAAAATATGAAAGTAGCTTGAGTGGTGGATACCTTAATCAGTTATTTGGATTGATAAGGATAGTGGAGGGATAGAAGAGGAAAAAAGGTTTGCATTTGTATAGCGCTTGCTACCCCTGATGAGGTGTTGAAGTACTTTTTTGGTGATTATCATGCTAACCGGGAACCCAACTGTAACTTGAAATCTGACTTTACTATCAGATAGGATTTTTCAATACAATTCCAAAGACACAATACATTACCTCATTATCTGCTCCCATTTGGAAATCATCACTCATTAAATGTAATAAAGTAGCTCTGATGTTATCCTGTGGGAGAGGCAGGCCTTGCAGTAGTAAAAAAACACATTTTTCCCTGCCAGGATTCGTAAAACTTAAAAGTACATGTCCAAATTTTTAAAGAAACTGCACCCTTCCCTCTGGGCTGTCCAAGACTTACTCTAGGTGTGACTTATATGTATTAAAAAGGAAGGTTTCGGTTTATTTTGGTAGGTCAAAATGGCAGCTGAAATCTGCACACACATGCTGCAATGGCAGAACTGACACATGTTTAAAGGCTCTTTAAGTGGGTGGCACAATCAGTGCTGCAGGCCCACTAGTAGCTTTTAATTTACAGGCCCTGGGCACAGTTAGTGTCACTTTATTAGGTACTTACAAGGAAATTAAATATGCCTAATGGATATAAGCTAATTGTACCAGTTTTTAGGGAGAGAGCACAGGCATTTTAATACTTGTTATCGGTGTTAATGTACGTAGAGTCCTAAACGGCGACTAAAATGGGTTCAGAAAACAGCAGGGTGAAGGAATGTTTGACGATGACCTTGAAGAGTGGCCCAAGTTCAACATGTCCAATCTATGTCAATGGTCGTTGCAGACTGAGACCATGGTGCAATTTCAGGCTGACCATGAGGGAGCCTGAGTCGGTTGATCACTATGTAAGACTGGAAGTGAAAAAGTCGAAAAGCGTTTTCAAATCCCACGTCAGAAAGAGACTTTGTCACTGTCTGGTAGATAAACCTTGACATTTCTTCTACATCTCAATGCAGAAACGCAATTTGTAACTTTTTGAGAAGAAAAATCCTCCCATTGAGGGTTTCCTCTGAAACTGTAGCCACCATTAAGGCTCAAAGGCAGGATATCTGTAGCAGGTTGTTTCCGCTGTCACTCTTGTGTTTTGGAGATGCAAAATGGGACTTTATAGCTTGTTTGAAGGAGTGGAGATCTGGTTGCAAGGAAAAGCTGAAGTTCAATCAAAAACTGTGCAACTGCTGGCTGGTTACTTTTTTGTCAGGGACCTCATTGGCAGGACTTAGAGACTCTCAGTGTGTCAGGGAGAGACAAACAGCAGTGTCCAGTCCAGGTCCTGTTTCTACTGGTCAGCTGGGCACTCCAGGAAGAAAGGTCTCTTGAAGCTTGTTCTGTCCCTATATCCATGCAAGAGGTTAGCCAACTGACCCCTTGAAGTCCACTTCTTTGTCCTGGGTACACGTGAGAGCAGGTCCAGCCCTTCAGGTCTCCTCACGTGTTTGAAATATCAGGTGTTGTCCTTCTTCTGTTCCTCTACAGGCCCGAATAATGTGAACACAAGCTTGAATGGTTGTGACATGCATTGCCACACTCAAATGTTGTTTTCAATCCTGGGTGCCTAACACTCTAGGTTAAATATTTCACTACCCAAATCAATTTTAACATTAACTCACAAAGCAGGAGAGGCAAATCAGAGCATGTAACAATATCTCCTCTTTTAATTCATGCAACAAAAAGGATTCACAGTTCAGGATTCAAAAGCAGGTCTAAATGTATAAGCTAATGCTCGTGTCTCATCGAAAGGCATGAAGACAATTTAGTTGGTGAAAGAAACCCTTCACTGCATCCTCATAAGATCAAGTTGACATACAGCCAAAGTTCTCCATCCCAAATTCAACAGGACTTTCTCAGGGCTGTTGCTACTAAATCAAAGACAGACATATATTTTAAAAACAGATAATAAACAACACCCAGCTCTGCAATTAAAAACAATACATTAATATAATTTCAAATATCAAAAGGACACATAACCTATATATCATGTACATCATGAAAAGGACTCAGCATATATCATACACAGTCAAGATACTTTGTTTTTCAAAAATATTTCTAGAAAATTGCAACTCATCAGTTTCTAATTCATAAGATTGTTAATTAGAGTACGTTTTTACCAGTCACTATAGGGGCTGCAGGAGTGACTAGTGACTAGAAAAAGTCAGGTTGACTTGTCAATCATGGTGTAGCTAACTGAGAGGAATTTCACACCTCATTAAGAACAAGAACCCGATTGGGAGCTTCTGGAGAACTGATGCAGATTAGCCTCCAGGAGTTTCAGTTAGGGAAAGGTAACTTTTGAAAAGTTACTTATCTTAAATTTTTATGGAAAATCCAAATTTACAATTAAATTGGACTTTTTGTAAATAATAAAAATACTTGTTGAATTATTTTTCTATTTAGTGCCAAATTCGAGATTGCAGTTTTAATATTTTAATTTGGATTCTAGTTTTCTCATAGGACCTTCAACAATGAAAATAGCTTTTAGGGGCTTTCACTGCAGGGATTTGGTATACTTAAATTTCTACATGTCCCAGTTTCAAATACTTTGCACCCTACCTTGTGGGAAAAAAGCCCTACCTAGCAGTGACATTACTATTTAAAAGGAAGAGTTTTACTCTGTCAAAAGGGTGTTTTGAAAGGCCATGCTACTGGTTTACACACTGCCACAGTCAGGCTACACTGGTTGACCGAAGCCATTTTTCCCTGTCACACTAGTGGACAGTACAATAAGCAGGGCAGTCGACAGGTGACATTGTGCTTTCTATGCCATAAGTGTATTTTCTGCACCATATACAATAGTCTTACAAGAAAGTTAAATAGCCAATGTCTATGTATTTTAAGGGTCAGAGCACAAACACCGGGTGATGGATAGAAGTGCCCCAGTGTGAAGAGTCGAAAAACCAGAAATAAAATTCAGCAGAAAATGGGGGTGACCAAGCAGAAAGGGGATTTTTCTCACAGTCATTATGGTGTGAGTTGGGTAAAAATATAGAGGTTATTAAAATGACAATGTAGCAAGCATTTTCTAGCTAATCATACACTAAATTATCAGAAAAGTTTGAAGTAAAAATGTAAACGATCAGCAGTGTTGCAAATTGTAATTTTTTTTAAACTAGAAGTTCCTCAAACAGATCATTTAACACATGACATCTGATGAGCATGGACTAAAGGCTTAACATGATGAGCACAGTTCAAACCAATGTAATTCTAACAAACGTTTACAACACCAATCATTTTGGCTTATGCATAGTGTGTGTGGATTAATAAATACACCAGAGTGTGGATGTTTGAGAGTGAGTCTGAATGGAGAACTGTGATGGTGGATAAATTGAGCATAGCCCGTGCATGACGGAGCATGTCATTCGGATGAGATTGTGAGGGTAGATGGATGAGAGATGCAACCAGGAATCAATGAGTTTAGATGGTTGAATAAATAGATGGATGGATACAAAACAGCAAGAATGAATGAACATTGATAGCATGAGGTTGAATGGATGATGAGTGTGAGAAGGAAACAATGAGGAAGAGAGAAATCCCAGTAACCCATGTTTGTGATGAGACATCTTCTTAGACAGGCACCAATTCGTCTTGGCAAACTACACTGCTCGTGGCTCAGCTACACTCTCTCAATCATGTGTATTGTGTGGTCATGGGTGCCGTCCAGGGTCTCAGGCCAACAATTCAAGGTAGGAAGTAGATGGCATTGGCCAGAACACTCCGAGGTATAGGAATGTAGTGTATTTGTAAAGCGCACAGCTGCCCCAACGGGGCGTCCCGGCGCTGTATAACGCTGTGGAACCCTTCCTGGCTCTCCCTGTGAGATGCCTCTCCTGGGCACCTCCAAGGTGAAGCCAGGCATCCCAGTGTTGTAGGGGCTGTTGTGGAGATTAAGCAAGCTATTGCCCAGAGTTGCAGCGTGGGACCCATGATTAGAGTAGGCGCCGATGCGAGAATTATCGAGTCCGCGGACATTGAGCCCAAGACCCTGCCGCGTCGGGACTTGAACCCTGGTCCCGTGCCTGATCTCTGCTTCAGAGTCTGCCGCTCTAACCAGTGAGACACACTTCTCCAATGCTTTTGGCCCTTTGGCCCCTTCTGCCCCTTTAGCCCCCACAACAGGAACCATCTATCCCAAGTGCTTCTATGAGTGCCCAATTTTGACACATCCAGTACCCTCAAGCTCCAGGCTTAACCGCACAATCTCTCCAGGTCAGCTTGATCCTCCTCAAACCAACCCATTCCTGCCACTATGTCCAAGCAACACTAGTCACTCCTGCAGCCCATACTTCACATTACAGGTCCCTCTAGCAATTAAACGTCAGTCTGTGGATCCTACATTCGGTATTTTAGCTTTCCTTGCTCTCTAGTTAAGCTCTTTCTAGGAACTTTCTTTGAGGTGTTTGGTGATCTATAGTTCGTAAGAATCTCAACGTATTTATTCCTCATTTTCAGGCATCTCTAGACTCCTTCTGTATACATTTCTACTAGGGTGATCACCTCACTCCACGTCATTATTAGCAGCCTCTAGTCCTTAACGTCTAACCTCAAACCAGAAGTGCTGTTCAAATTAGATCTATTGAAGCAAAACAAAACAAGACCACCCAAAATGTAGAGGGCTATCACACAAAGGAACAGGATTCACAACAACGCCTGTAATGACCGGAAGGGAGGTGGTAACTCAAACTCCTGTTATCAATGTCATGACACAGCAAATGTATCCTTTGCCTGCCCGCACGACTGCAATGTGTCTTGGTGCTACAGAAGCAACATCAATATAACTTCTAACATACAAATCACGGCATCACCCTGAAAATAAAAAAATCCCTCAATGTAAATTTCTATTTTAACAAATATTTTGAAATGTAATACACATAACTTCACAGCAGATGACAAAGACGCTATGTGGTAGCATCCCACAAATTCAGAGAGCGCCAAAGGGGGTGATAAAGAAATGCACCATAGGAGAAGTCAACCAGAACGGGCGCACCAGGGAGCATATTTACAAGGTGTCATCGCCACTAGAACATCACTTTTAGTGACGTTCTGGTGGCGATATACCCTTCTCCATATTTACAAAGCAGAGTTAACCCACTTTTTGTGGCCTAACGCCACCCCCGTAAGTAAGGCCTCCTATACATGCATCACTTAGCGTGAAAGGCGTGTGCAATGGGGTTTGTTGTGGGTGTTCCATTGTAGCAACCATTGTTTTTGACAGATTTATAAGGAGGTGTAAATCTGAGGCAGCACCAAAAACTACTAACACCATGCAAGAGCAGGCAATAGAATAGCTAGACAATGAGAAATACTATTATTTCTCCTGTGTTTTGCTTTTTCTATGTGTGCTGCATTCTGCAGCTCACTTAGAAAGACCAAAGTGCCATTAATGATTATTAATGTGCAGGAAGGTGTCCCTTCCTGCAAATAAACAATCACCAAAGAATGACGAATTGCTAGTTCTATGTGTGCTGCAGAATGCCCCAGGGGTGGGCCCTATTCTTGTGATTGCGTCACCTTCCTGCATTATGAAAATGTGAGGGTAGGGCACTGCCAAATTTGGTGTAGCTCTCCTCCCTGACATTTTCTCGTAAATATTTCCCCAGATGTTCTTTAAAGGAGGTGGGCTTTTACCATATGTAATTGGAGTGTCTAAAAGTGAGAGTTACGTGTCGCTGCTCATGGATATGCTGATTGCATCTACAGGAAAGAGGAAATAAATAGCCCTTCCAGTGGCTGCCTTTGTTTTTGCCCATGTGCAAAACAAATGAAAGTGGTTACTAAATTTGTCGAAGTGGGCTTGTTATTAGCTAAAAGGCGAATCAAAATGTAGTGGGAATCAACTACTTCTCCCTTGCTTGAAATGTATCCCAATTAGTCTGGAGACAGCCACAATCTGGGGCATGGTTCAATGATCACAGCGTTAGTGTTAAATATGTACATTCCAAAATGTCAATAAAGTTGAATTAAAAGACCTGTAAAAAGAAAGAAATGTCAGGGAGAAACCAGGTGTGTTTAGTGCACCAGGACATGAGTGGCAGCTCCATTGCCTCGAGGTAGTCCCAGAGCACAGTCTTGTTCCTCTGACGGATCACCGGCTCATCATTGACTGATCTACATCATGCTCATGCTGAGAGGTCATTTTTCAAACTCATGTAATGAAACCTTTGTGCGAAATGTAAATGTATGTATACTTGTAAAGCACACTATCACCTGACAGGCATCTTGGCGCTGTATACCGCTGTGGAACCCGTCCTGGCTTTCCCTGTGAGATGCTCCCTACTGGGCATCCCCGCTCTTTAGGGCCGTTGTGGAGATTAAGTAAGCTATTGCCCAGAGTTGCAGAGTGGGGACCCATGATTAGAGTAGGCACCAAGGTGAATATTATCAAGTCCGTGGACATTGAGCCGAAGACCCTGCCGCGTCGGGAATTGAACCCTGGTCCCGGCCAGACCTCTGCATCAGGGTCTGCCGCTCTAACCATTGAGCCACACTTCTCCACTGTCCCTACAGTCCGGCTACCCTGTCTTCCATATTATCAGTGGCATAGGCCCAGGATGCAACCTGCACTGGTCATTCAGCCACCATTGTAAGGGGGTCTAACGGATGTAGTGTTGCAACTTCACCTACAATGCTTTTAAGTGTTACTCCTCCTGATCTCTACACGAACCTTCCTTTCATATAAATAACTTTATCTGGACCCGTCCCCCTGATCTCCATGTGTTGTGTGCCACCATACATAACATGTATTTGCCTACTCTGCCCAGTCATTAGTACATGCACCCATATCTTCATATAGTACAGCTTCACTGATGGAACACCTGCTCATTTTGGTCCCCTCTACCAGTGTGGGGGAGCGTTATTGCAGCCTGGACTCGCCATACAGTTGGCCACAAACATCACCAGGAGGGGTCGAGGGTGGAAAACAACCCCTGGATCATTAGGCGATTGAGAATTATGGAAATGTACTGATAGCAACTGCAGGGGCAGTTAACATTCTGAACTTTCTGCCCCAATAAGTCCTCTGCAGGCTAGCCCTTCCTCCTGGAGTCATCAGAGGATGGAGTGATTCTAGCCCCCTAATCCTGCCTATGCACAGCACAGTTGAGCAGATTATGACATTCAGCCTGCCAATCACTGATCACATCTCTCATTGTGAGTTCAGGTATTTAGCTTGTCATATATGCTCTTTTCACACATTGCATGTATCTATCATGCACATTTGCCACATAGCACATTTCATATCGCTGCACATTATCCAAATGGATCAGAAATAAAATCTTTGGGATCTAGACAGGGATTGCTTTTTTCATATACATATCCTTCCCAGACACCTTACCATGGTTTGAGGACCTGGGCGTGGACAGAGCTCAGGGTTAGCTTGATACCCGTGGCCTGATGAACAGCAATACCCACCATTACCCAGAAAAATAAGATAATATTATGTACCACTATGGGGACCACATGAGTGTGTCCCCAAAATATGACTCAGTCACCCCAGGTTTTCCCTATTGATGCCTATTGATTTACGTATGCCCAGTTGAACCTCATTTGTGGTACAGCTATGAGCTAAAAAAGGGATTCAGGATATGTGGAGAAAGAGCCTTTTGGGATTCCTCTGTGTTAGATGCATGCGAGGGCTTGACAGGGAAAAAATCTCCATGTCACATTCAGTATGCATTTTACTGTTTGCTCCTTTTTGAAAGTAAGAAACAACTGTATGTCTTCGATCACGATTTCTGACCTCTGGTAATACTTTTCATATGTAGGGTGCATTCTGTACCTATACTCCCCAAGCAGCCACTTCACTGTAATCACCGGCCTTCAGTTGTGCCTCAATTTCTTAATCCCAAAACCTGTTACTTCTGTGGTACAATAATGTTGCAAGGGAAGTACAGTGGCTCGTACAGGTACCTTGTTGCTGCTGACATCATCTTTGTAATTTGGTTGATGATGTTGGTGACCACCAGCAAATTAATGTCACGACTACAGTGACTGACTAATCCATATGAGTGAGTGCAAGCCCCCGTTGTGACTTCTAAGTTTTGTCTCTTAACATGGAAGAGATCCGATTGCTTTGTACCCATACTTTGATATACAGGCGACCCATGGGAGCTGTGCCTGATTGCTTGTCACAAATCAACAGTCACACATTCCAATATAGAGGCTTGGTAAGAACAAAGGGGCATATTAGCAAGAACCTCGTTAAAATTGTTGCCGTTTTAGCGGCAGGAAACTGCCGCTAAAACCGCGATAATGGGCTTGCTAATATGCGTTATGGAATTCCAATAGAAGCCCAGGTTAGATGCGCAGGACATTTAACCTGGGCATCTATTGGAATTCTATAACGCATATTAGCAAGACCATTATCGCCGTTTTACGGCAATAATTTTAACGAGGTTCTTGCTAATATGCCCCCAGGTCTTTTTAATAATGTGTCAAAAACATTTTTTGAATGAGAATCTCACACACACAAACACACACACAGAGTGAAGTTTACATCGCTACCGTAGTGCCATGCCAGATGTCTCTAAATTTATTCCTGACGAAGACCCCATTTTGATGAGTAAATCTCACACTTCAGTTCCGTGGTCGAAACATTAAGGCATATCTGTCTGTACTATTCGGTTCAACTAGCAACCACCTTTACGGCCATCACAAGCCTGCCTAGGCCAAAATCCATTACCTTGGAGTTGGATAGACTTAAGAAACTGTTGATTTTATAACTAACGTAGGGGCAAATTAACAAGAACCTTGTTAAAATTATCGACGTTTTAGTGGCAGGAAACTGTCACTAAAACGGCGATAATGGGCTTGCTAATATGCGTTATAGAATTCCAATAGAAGCCCAGGTTATATGTGCAGGACATCTAACCTGGGCTTCTATTGGAATTCTATAATGCATATTAGCAAGCCCTTTATCGCCGTTTTAGCGGCACTTTCCTGCTGCTAAAACAGCGATAATTTTAACGAGGTTCTTGCTAATATGCCCGCTGTTCATATTATTGTATGCACACTCTGTACCAGCACCAGCACGTTTGCTCTGCACATGTACCATCCTACTATGTTAGTTCATTACGGAGTAACATTTAGCTACTGTGAGACAATATACACACAATATTTGTGGAACCTTTTTATCTGTGTGTGTTTGTTATTCATTTATTATAATAGAATGATGTTGAAACAGGAAAACTCGATTTGCACTTACTCCTTATCAAAGCATAAGATACAGAAAATGTTCCCACAGAAACATTAACTGGTTGATATAGTGGACACTGCCCTCCGCTGTGAATTAAATCATTCCACAGGGAAGGACGCCACCCACAGTGTCCAGCCACCCACTGAGCATTTCTCGAATGTGTCTATTACGGTCCATTATCGGTACCAGGGCCACTGGCGTAACAAAAAGTGTGGGGGCCTCCCTGCACGGTACTTAGAGGGGCCACCTCCGGGCTCAATTAGGAGCTCTTCGGCCAGAGTGCAGTGCCGAGGTGGCCTCTTTGAGCTAGAGCCCCCCCGCCCCGCAGGGGCTGCGGGGTCCTGTGTTACGCCCCTGACCAGGGCCACCACTAACCTTCGTTGGTGGTTGAGACAAAGCAATAAATGCTTATTTGTACTTTTATGCATTTAAAGTAATGGGAATAAAGGGGCATGTTAGCAACAAATAGCGATGATTTTCGCTAAATGAGCTTAGCGATTATGATTTTTATCACCACGCATCGCCGGATTTTATCGCAGAGATAACGTGCTATTAGCAACGTTCATCTCAAATGCAATAACATATCCGGCGATAGAAGCTCAATGCGTGTATATCGAAGGAAATCCAGCGATATTCAGGCATCATCGCCAATAGGGTCTTAACCTGAATATCCACCTCCCATTGGATATACAGGTTAAGAAGTGGTCTGAGCAGGCGTAAGGTTTTGGTGAAATTTTGTATCGCTTCGCCTGCGTTGATAATAGGCGATAGCGATGTTAGCTACTGGTTTCAGTCGCTAACAGGTTGGGTATGCCCACTTTGCATGTCATTCGCAATAAATATCACTGGCATGCAAAGCAGGCCCCAAACCGGTCGCTATCGCCTACAAGCTGTCGCTAACTGCTGTTAGCGACAGCTTGCTAATAGGGCGATAAAATTATCGCCGCTTTAACGGGAAAAAGTTCTGCTAAAGTGGCGATAATGCCCTTGATAATATGCCCCAAAGTTTTTATGGCTGATGATGGCCTAGGCGCTCAGGTGGTAAATAAGATCAGTGGCTAAAAGTGCCAAAGTTGTGGAAACAGCTATACCACAGAGCAACGTTAATTAGATACATTTAATTTACTTCAGCATGATTCTGCTGCGTTGCCCTTTGGTTTGCAGGCTAAGACTATATTTCAAGATTAGGTAGATATAAATAAAACATTTAATTAAAGTACGTTTTCCAGAGCTACCATAAAAGGGAACACAGTAAAATAAATACAGAATATGAAATGCCAACCAAGAAAAAGGATGTAAATAATAGACTGAGAATAGAAAGAAAGGAACATTTACTTACAGCATGAAATCAAATGTCAGGTATTTGTAAAGCACGAACAATTACCCGAGGGTGTTAAGGCACTGGGGGCCGTCAGGAAGATTAAGCAAGCTATTTTCCAGAATAATAGAATTTTTGAGTTAGATTTAGGTGACGAGATTGCTCAGTGGAGGACTTGTCACTGTTTCTTGCTGAAATTTGGTGTATTTTTCTTGGGAAGCTATAGGTTGGGTGTATCATCAGCAGAGGGCATTGTCTTGGCAGAGGAAACAGACCATTTTAGGAAGGTTCATTTTCACATAGCTTTAGTGATAGGGATTTACGGAGTGGATTTCCAATTCTGTGACCACGCTCTCTTTTTCGAATGTACCTAGGCTTGCAAGGGATTCCCCCTTCAATCCATGGTTCTCGCCAGAGCTCCAATCACTGAAACATGATTGTAAGGTATTGGAGAGGGCGTGGGGTCTAACAACTACTTCCTGCATGCAAAACATGATCTCAAAATCAAACAAAAGAGCTACTATAGGGCGATTGCTAGGGCCAAAAGCCGATTTTTCTCTTCACGCATTGACCAGACGAACAACAACATGAAATAAATGTTTTCAATAGTTTAAAGTTTTGTGGCTACCTGTGCCCAGGCTCGCTCACTGCCTGCCTCTGAGACCTGGAGCAGTGTTCTTGCTAAGTTCTTTTTGGAAAAGATTCAGTCTATCCAGGTGGCCTTTTCTGGTTGTACCACTTAACCCTTGGCTCTTCTTCCCTTCGCCCTGTCCTTGGTCGGCCCTATTCATAAATTATAGTTTTTTTTCTCCTTGCAGAGCTGTCTTGTACCCTCAAAATTCTCAAGGGTTTGAAATCGAGCCTGCCTGCTGATCCATGTGCATCGAGGCTTTTAGCCTCAGCTGCGGACATTATTAATCGAGAAGTAAACAATATTGGTAATACTTCTTTGTTGGAGGCCGAGGTGCCAGCCACCTGAAAACAGGCAAAAATTCTTCCTCTTTTAAAAACGCCTTCACTAGATCCCTTGTCCCCTGGTAACTATCGCCAATCTCACTTCTGCCAAGTTTGGCTAAAGTTTGTGAGAAGGTGGTCACAAGATAACTCACTGACTATATGGAAGGTACTGTCTTGCTGCACCCTGAGCAGTCTGGCTTTCGAGTCTCTCACAGTACAGAGTCTGCACTGGTGGAGGTTTCGGAGGCAATTCGGCAGTGTTTGGATGCCGGCTGGAGGGTAGTTTTGATTATGCTGGACTTCTTGGCGGCATTCGATACGTTGCCTCACTCCCTACTTCTTGCTCACCTCTCGGAGATCGGCATTGCCGGTCTCGCCTTAGGTTGGCTTACCTCCTTCCTGGCTGACCATTCGAAGCAGGTCTGGCTTCCACCTTGTGCCTCTGTACCTCAGCCAGTGGCCACTGGTGTCCCACAAGGTTCATCCCTTAGCCCCCTTCTCTTTAACATCTATGTCACCCTGCTAAAATACTTAGTTGAGGAGCTTGGGGCTAGGGTGATTGCCCATGCGGACGCCACTCAGCTTCTGTTTACTTGGGATGGTGACGATGTTGCAGTCAATTTTGGAAAAGGTGATGGACAGAGTTTCTGAATGATGCAGACTACTCCTACCCAGTCAAGAGATCAGGGCGTGATCCATCACCGTTTTTTAGCTCACTGCACCATCCCAGCTCAGAACCTGGCTATATGCAAATTAGTCTGTTCCTGTCCCAGTGCATGATGGGAACAGGGCAAACCAAACTACCAAGCCAATTCTTATACTGGGAAGGAGACAAGCTACCGGGGACCGGTTTCTGGCATTCAGCCGTCGTCGGCCCGGCTTGCTTGAATCCTGATGGTGCAATGAGCTAGGGACTCACGTCTGAGTATACCCTCCCACACTTAGTGTGGATAAAATCAATTTTGGAAAAGGTGATGGACAGAGTTTCTGAATGATGCAGACTACTCCTACCCAGTCAAGAGGTCAGGGCTTGACCCATCACCGTTTTTGAGCTCACTGCACCATCCCAGCTCAGAACCTGGTTATATGCAAATTAGTCTGTTCCTGTCCCAGTGCATGATGGGAACAGGGCAAACCAAACTACCAAGCCAATTCTTATACTGGGAAGGAGACAAGCTACCGGGGACCGGTTTCTGGCATTTCAGCCGTCGTCGGCCCGGCTTGCTTGAATCCTGATGGTGCAATGACCTAGGGACTCACGTCTGAGTATACCCTCCCACACTTAGTGTGGATAAAATCAATTTTGGAAAAGGTGATGGACAGAGTTTCTGAATGATGCAGACTACTCCTACCCAGTCAAGAGATCAGGGCTTGATCCATCACCGTTTTTTAGCTCACTGCACCATCCCAGCTCAGAACCTGGCTATATGCAAATTAGTCTGTTCCTGTCCCAGTGCATGATGGGAACAGGGCAAACCAAACTACCAAGCCAATTCTTATACTGGGAAGGAGACAAGCTACCGGGGACCGGTTTCTGGCATTTCAGCCATCGTCGGCCCGGCTTGCTTGAATCCTGATGGTGCAATGAGCTAGGGACTCACGTCTGAGTATACCCTCCCACACTTAGTGTGCATAAAATCAATTTTGGATCGGCATTGCAGGTCTCGCCTTAGGTTGGCTTACCTCCTTCCTGGCTGACCATTCGAAGCAGGTCTGGCTTCCACCTTGTGCCTCTGTACCTCAGCCAGTGGCCACTGGTGTCCCACAAGGTTCATCCCTTAGCCCCCTTCTCTTTAACATCTATGTCACCCTGCTAAAATACTTAGTTGAGGAGCTTGGGGCTAGGGTGATTGCCCATGCGGACGCCACTCAGCTTCTGTTTACTTGGGATGGTGACGATGTTGCAGTCTCCTCTGCCCAACATTGCCTACTCTTGGTCTTATCTGGCAGGCTAAGGCCCAGCTACCTGGAAAAGAGCAATGACACCAACGCCACCTCCCTTCTGGACAATCTCACCAACCTAGGACTCAATCAACTTGTCACCACGCCCACCCACATCGCAGGCCACACACTCGACCCTATCTTCACCTCCAGCAAACATGTCTCCTTCAGTCACACCACTATTCTCCATTGGACGGACCATAGCTGCGTACACTTCACCTACAATAAGACCACATCTCACAACCATCCTCAACCCACTCTGCGAAGAAACTGGAACAAAATCACCATCGACCAGATCTCCTTATCGCTTCTTCAAAACGCCCCTGCCCACTCCTCAAACCCCGACCAAGCAGCAATTAACCTCACCCAATGGCTATCCAACAGCGCCGAAATCCTAGCACCAATGAAAAAACGTCAAATCAAACTAGGCAGCAAAATCGCCTCTTGGTTCAATGACGATCTTAAGAAATCAAAGAAACTCTGTCGCTCCCTCGAGAAGGCCTGGAAAAAAGACCCAAACACCAGCACCAGAGACGCCTTCAAAAACGCCACCCGCATACACCACCAACTTATCCGATCTTCCAAGAAAGCCGCATTCAAAGACCGACTAGACAACAACGCCCACAACAGCAAGGAATTATTCAACATCGTCAAAGAATTTACAAACCCCTCAGCCAACTCCAACGACATCACCCCCTCTCAAGCCCTCTGCGACTCCCTAGCTTCGTTCTTCCACAACAAAATCGCAGACATTCACAACAGCTTCGACAACCGACCCGGAGACCAACCCACCCAACCTTCTGCAGGACCTTCACCCCCCTTGAACTTCCTTAATGACTGGAACCCAATCTCCACTGAGGACACCATTCGCCTGATGAACTCCATCCATTCAGGATCCCCCTCAGACCCTTGCCCTCACCACATCTTCAACAAAGCAGACTCCATCATAGCACCACACCTTCGAGACGTCATCAACTGCTCCCTCAAATCCGGCTCCTTCCCAGAAAGCTGGAAACACGCCGAACTCAGCGCCCTTCTGAAAAAACCCACAGCTGACCCCACCGAACTCAAAAACTACCGCCCCATCTCGCTCCTCCCATTCCCGGCCAAAGTCATCGAGAAAGCTGTCAACAACCAGCTCGCCGCCTTCCTTGAAAGCAACAAATCCCTCGACTCCTCACAGTTCGGCTTCCGAGCCAAACACAGCACTGAGACCGCACTCATCGCAGCAACAGACGACATTCGAACTCTACTGGACAATGGAGACACAGTCGCCCTCATCCTCCTCGACCTCTCCGCAGCCTTCGACACAGTCTGCCATAGCACCCTTCTACAGCGCCTCAGAAACATCGGAATCCAAGGAATAGCACTGGAATCGATCACCTCGTTCCTCACCGGAAGAACCCAGAGAGTCCGCCTCCCACCATTCCACTCAGAGGCCACTGAAGTTATCTGCGGCGTACCACAAGGGTCCTCACTCAGCCCCATCCTCTTCAACGTATACATGAGCCCCCTCGCGGCCATCGCACGCCAACACAACCTCAACATCATCTCCTACGCTGATGACACTCAACTGATCCTATCACTCACCAAAGACCCTAACACCGCCAAAACCAACCTTCATGAAGGAATGAAAGATGTAGCCGAGTGGATGAAGCACAGCCGTCGGAAACTTAACTCAGACAAAACAGAAGTCCTTATCTTAGGTACCTCCCCCTCCGCCTGGGATGACTCTTGGTGGCCAGAGGCACTTGGAAAAGCACCCATCCCGACGGACCACGCACGGAACCTGGGCGTCATCCTGGACTCCTCACTCTCTATGAACAGACAAGTCAACGCCGTTTCATCATCTTGCTTCAACATTCTTCGCATGCTCAAAAAAACATTTCACTGGATCCCCATTGACACTAGAAAAACAGTCACCCGCGCACTGGTTACAAGCCGCCTGGACTACGGAAACACCCTATACGCAGGTATCACTGCAAAACTCCAGAAAAAACTCCAACGCATCCAGAACGCATCAGCCAGACTCATACTAGACATCCCATGTAAAGACCACATCTCTAATCACCTAAAAAACCTCCACTGGCTCCCCGTCAATAAGAGGATTACTTTCCGCCTCCTAACCCACGCACACAAAGCACTTTACGAACTTGGACCCGAATGCCTCAACACACGACTTTCCTTTTACACCCCCTCTCGCCAACTACGTTCCTCCAACCAAGCGCTTGCCACCTTACCTCACATCAATAAAACCAACATGGGAGGTAGATCCTTCTCCTACCTCGCAGCTAAAACCTGGAATTCACTCCCCACTCACCTTCGTCTCACTCAGAACCACCTAGCATTCAGAAAGCAACTTAAAACTTGGATATTCGACAAGTAATTTCCCACCCTTCCTCAAGTGCCTTGAGACCCTCCGGGAATGTAGCGTGCTATATAAATCCTTGACTTGACTTGAATTGACTTGAGATACTTCTGTATGGCGAATTCCCGACCAATTTCAGGGAGCTACTGTGATCTGCAGAGTTTTCCCTGCCATGCTTGTTGGGCATCGCTGTAAAGAATCTGGGTTTATGGTTCGTCGAGAACTTAACCTTTGCATCCCAGATTAAGAAATTGGCGGGTTCCTGCTTTGGCATTTTAAAAATAGTGAGGAAGTTTCTCCTTCTTCTTCCAAACGCTGCAAAGGAAACCATGGTTTGGGTTTTGATTCTGTCTCACCTGGACCCCGCTAATGCGCTGTATGTCGGGACCCCTGGCTATTTGTTGAACAAGCTCCAGGTAGTGCAGAACTCAGCGGCCCGCCTCCTGTTGGATCTCTCCAGAAGGAGTAGCGTGCGCCTCCATCTGTGCGACTTGCATTGGCTTCCTGTGGAGGTGCGGATTAAAGTTAAAGTCCTGTTGATTGCCCACAGCGCCCTGTATGGCCGGGGGCCCAGTTATCTGCAAAAGAGGTTCTCCTTTGAAGTCCCTGCCAGAAAGCAGCACTCCTACTTCCAATTACTGGTTCAGATCACCCGGTTCTTGCGTCAAAGGCTTGGTGGATGCTCTCTGGTCTGGAAAGCCGCTCTGGAGTGGAACGCATTGCCACTGGTTCTCCAGACCATCCAGGATTCCTGGATCTTTAAGAAAAAGCGGAAGACCTTCTTGTTTTAAACTCTGGCACACGATCCTCTCAGGTTTCGCACCGGGACACTCTCTGGAGTAGCTGAGCGCAGATAAATGCATGTAACGATAACAATAACAATACGGTCATTGGTCCGTCCCTGTTTTTGGTCATTAAACTTCACAGCATTTTCAGGTCTTATCTGCATACATTGGCAAACCCACTCTCCCTCCCAGGCAGACAAAAGTTATTGCTTGAAATTCACATTTTACATTCTCTAGATTAGGAGACACTTGTGAACAGTATAGTCTGGTGCCCTTATGTTTTTTATTCCCGTTTTGGGAAATTCTTCTTTTCAGTCTCACAATCGGATCACTCTTTGATTCAGATCTTGTTGAGGGGTGCAAAGCTCAGCACTCACATGGTGGATTTTTTGTGACTTGCACAAGGTAAATGTTTTAGTATTACAAACTGCTTGCTACCTTCATTCATTTCACATGGTTAGGTTTGCTGGAAATTACAGAGGCTTGTGATGAAGAGCTATAATCAGGGCTGGACTGGCTACCGGATGTTTTGGCATGCTACCGAGCTGGAGGCTGATTTCCTTGATAGGGACCTGCATGTGCTGAACAAAATTCGTTTTGCTTTGTTTATTTTGAAGCACACGCAGTTCTCCATCAACGAAATTAGCCCCCAATGCAGTGAGATCAGCCCCCAGCTCAGCAGCATGCTAAAACGCCTGGTAGCCAGAGCCGGCACTATTAGAACAATGGTTATAATAGTGTAGCGCCAATGGACATTCGGTGTCGTGTATTAGGATCAGAATAACATATTTGAGAAGAGTAGCCAGAATGCTAGTTAAAATGTTGGTGTCCGTATTTTGGAGGGAGATAGGATGTTAACTTCAACAAAGCAGGGGTTCTTTGCCAAGTTTTAGCAGAATTGTGATTACTGCCTTATTAGTCATGAGGGAAACAGACTCAGTTTGCTCTGCTTCCTGGAAAGCAGAAGGAAGTTAGTCCATCCCATCAACCTTGTTCCATTGATAAAATTCGCCTGGTAACCCTTTCTCTCATGGAGCTTTATTATACAGGAGGTTGGAGATAGCCAGAGCCACTTCCTCTTTGGTGATCTCCCCCTACAGGAAAGCCCTGCCATCATTGATGAGACTAGGTAGAGTGAGATTACTAAGAAATCTTCTGTTTTATCCTCACCAAGCTATACAGTTTGGGATAAATTGATACAAAAGCATCAGGGATAGCTCGTAATTCCTGAATTTCATGGCCGTCTTTGATGGCTGGGATGGCTGTTGCGAGTTCCCTCTGTCGGAGTTGCACAGCCATCATTCTTCCTGTTTTTTCCCGTGTACATATTTAGGCAGGCCTTGAGTTCACAAAGGGTGAATTCCATCTTAGGCTTGTTAAGCGAATTGAGGTTCAATTAGGCTTTCTCCAAGTTGCATCTGGTTGCCGTTGATGGCCTTGCAGTATAAGCTTGATTGTGCATTTTGAAATCTTTTTCTAAAGGAGGCTCTCACAGCGCTCGCTGTTTATTAGCCACTTCCTTATCACTCGTCATTAGACCATGCAGGGTGGCTTTGGCTGTGGCCCATAGGGTATGGGATGACATCAGAGAACCTCAATTGTGTGATAGGTAAGTGGTCATGTGGCATTGCAGTTGCTTTTGCTCTTGGAGGACCCATATCATGCTATGTTGAAGCACCAGGTTTTTTGTATAGGGCCTGTAGATTCCATTCACTACCTTGGCAGACCTGGGCAATGTCCAATTGGAAGCCCTCAAAAATGGTACAGTCTCAGTTGGTCAGGGAGCCCTGTGCGAGGCTAGAATATAACTCAAGCAAAATTGTATAGCATGGACAGCTGAAACAAAAGGGCACTTCTTATCTATCGGGTGAAGGTGATGCCAGAAATTCAAAGAGTCCATGGTTGCTGCAAAGGTTGCACAAGAGATCCCTGTCACCCTGATTAGGGACATTTAGAGGAGGCAGAAAGAAAGAAGAAGAGCAGGTGTTGTGGCATCAGATTAGAACAATCAACTAGTGAAAGAGCAGAAAAGGTGGGTGCTTTGTTCTCATTTGTCAACACTGCATCTAAACTTCCCTTTGAGTCTGTGGCTGCCGTGGGGTATCAACAATATCCATGGAGACAATATCCATAACCGCTTAGTCTGACCAGGAGGGAGAAGAATGAGGAAAGAGTGTGTGTGGAGAGTGTGTGTGGAAGAGGAAAGGGGGGATGCCAGGAAGTGGCCCTGTGTAGAGAAACGCAAGCAGAAGTGGTTGCATGGTAATACTTCCATGTAGTCCACCTTTGCCGGCTAAGTTGTCGTACCGGGACGGTGAGGAGTACCAAAGTGGGGAGAGGGAGTGTGTAACTAAGGGGGGGATTTAGGCTGGTGTCTGAAGTCCCACCGGTGTACGTAGGCAGGGATAGACAGGGATAGGCAGGAGGCTCCCTCCAGCTGATCACATTAGCCATGATGGAGGGCACAAGGCAGGGGGTCTATGAAATGGAACAAAGAAGGGGTAGAGGGGAGAAGCATCTTTGGTATAGGTGGTGGCTATGAGGTTAGATGCCCACTGATTAGGGCACAGGAGAAAGTGGTAGGGGCAAGGGTGGAAGTGAATAGTCATAGAAGGGTATCCTAAGTTATCTCAGGATGTTTATAGAAGTGGTGGAGCTGGAAGGGCTTTAAAGGGCAAAGTAAGAGGGCCAGGGTGCCAACCATAGTTACTGGGCAGAGCAGCATGGAACAAAAACATTTTAAACATTTGGTGGCAATGGAAATCCCATACCAATATCATCCTTATTGAGACAGAGAAAACTGATCAACAGTCCAGGACATGATGCATCAATGACAGTCTGCCCCCCACCCCCAAAAGACGAGCGAGAAAGGGGAGAGGTAGGAAAAGGAGGGCAGGATGGAAGGGGGGAAATTCGTTAGTGGGTGGAGAGGCAAGGAAGAAAAGTGACAAGGAGACCACAAGAGGAAGGAGAGCATACAAAATGAAAAAAGGTTCCGGCCAATGTGGCAATTCCCTGGAGTGGAGGATCATATGAAATCATGATAAAAGCAGTAAAAGCATATCTATAGATCATTCCACTTTAATTGGATTAAAGGCCAAACCCATTGAATTTGGTCTCCAACTAACAAACTTTGTTAGTGGTTTGTTTAATCATGAGATAAGCAGATCAATGTCAATTGATCCTAACAAGCATTCAGCTATAAGAAGACAGAAATGTGAAGCTTCCAGTCGCTGAATTCCATAAAATATCTTGAGTGCCTATCTGGTAATATTATGTGCGTTGCGAGAATATTTTCTGGCAGAATAACACTTTCTATATGTTTGCTGAATTCCTAGGAACTCCTGGCTAGGTCTTCTAGGGACTTTGATCTTGTTACCCCGGACAGCTGTTGCGCCAATCTTCTAGTAAATGTGTCATGCTTAGGACCTAACAATGGCTCTTGTTTTTAAAAAGGTGACAATTTCAAAGGAAACCTGCAAGTAATGATAACCAATTAGTTTGATTTTGGACTTCCTCTGAGACTATGTCTCACTAGTCAAGAAATGGCCACTTCAGACACCAACTCCTGATATGCTTGCATAAAATTCAAAGATGAACTATGTGTATGGCCAGGCAATAGTTTTGCCATTACATGAAAGTAGGGGCTGCCAGCCCAATGTTGCTCTGTCTTCCTCATACAACAGAATCAATTCTGTATTTGATACCTTGATTTGCTGGCAAAAACTAAGATGACTTAGAAATATGGTTAACATAGGTGCTGCATAGAGTCACAGTATTCTGTCCAAACTTCTTAAAGACATGTGAAACAATAACTTTAGTAGAATAGTAATATCTTTTTTATTCAATGGGATTTGGGATTTTGGTAGCCGTCATCGAAATTACTAGAAACAGAAACTCCTTATTTCTGAATAGTTCTAACATTACTTTGCATAGGACGTAGTCATTAATTTGGAGAACGCAGTAAAGCAATGTTTTGAGACACAATGACATGCAATATCCATAGTCTCTGAGGTCAGTTATAAAAAAAATCTATTATTTTAGGAAAAACACTCTGGGGTTGAGTAAATGCCAATTGTATGAGTGGTTATGTGAACTAACAGAACTGAAATGAAATTCAGCCAATTTCCTATGATCCAATGAGATTGAGATGGATATAAAGACATCCATTGGGCCAAATCTTACCATCTGATCCCCGTGCAATAGTGAATCCCTGAGTATAATATTTTCTTTTACCTTAATGTGGAAGGAGAGGATGTCAAAATTGAAAAGGCAACAATTTACTACAGACTGCAAGTATTTGCTTTGCTCTTTGATCAGTAATATGTTGCCTAGGAATTCAGTGGAATTTGAACAGGAAACCTCAATAACACCTTTATGCAAAAGTTGATTTATATTCTGCCAAACTAAAATATTATCATACTGAAATAAACACAGTAGTGCAAGGTGAAAGGCTCATATTATAGTATTTTACAATTCTAATTGGAACATTTATACTGTTAGGAGGATCTATTGGACTACTGAAACATGACCCAAATAGAAGAATCAGAGTTAAAGTTCTGCTTCTTTTATACTAGGTGGATTATGTACACTTACAGTTGATGAACATGGCTTTGTGTTTTAGACATCTCTGTGTCTTTGTTAAAATGGGACTTCATGGGTGATAAATACTGTATTGTTCTGTATTTTTGAATAACTGGAACTAACTTAGAGGAAAATAAATACAAGTAGAGAGGCTCCTATTTCTACCGTCTGTGTGCCAAAGTTGTGCCTAAATGATGGTTGAGTTTTTTGAAAGAGATGAATGATGTGAAATAATTTACAATATCCTTAAAAGAAATGTTCACCAAATGTGAGACAATGGCAGGGTAACCATCTTCTGAAGAAACAAGGGGGCAGACGCACTAACATTTCTAGCAGTCACAAACCCCTGATTCACAAAATCAGCAGGTTTGTGACTGTAAGAATATTTTAGTAAGTACTAAACCCATTTACACAGTTGGTAAAGTTTTCCTGACCTTAAAAATGGATTTATAAATTGATGGAGATGAATCAGAATTTGGAAGAATCATGATTATCCCTTCCGAATTTCAACTCAGTACCATATGGACTAATGCTTTGAAACCTATTCTGATCAGTCTGAGAAGCATTGCTAAGTTCCTGACTTTCACGTTGGGGTGAATAATAATTTGCAAAGGGGTAGCATTTGCACACCTTCCCCTTTTAGAATCTAGCCGGTGACTTCAGAGGAGTGGGCAGTGGTCTTGGGATGTCAATGTCAATGTAGGAGATTTATAAAGCACACTGTTACCAAACGGTGTCCTGGCGCTAACCAGTGATCAGACAGGGGGCAGGTTTCTTACCGAAAGTCAGCTCACGTCTAAAATCAAGAAGGGAAGTGGCAGATCGAATGGGTAATGGAAGCTTGTTCCAGATTCTTGTGGTTCCTATTTAGAAACTTCTGCCACCTCGGGTCTTTCAGTTGAATTTTGGTACCACCATAGAACTAGAGTAGGAGATTAAAGTGCTCTATTAGGCGAGTACTATCTGAGTTTCTGGCCAAGATATTGTGGTCCATACTTATGCAAGACTTGTTACCCAAAGCACAATGCCTGAATTGGATCCTCTCCTTCACTGGTAGCCAGTGCAGATGCTTTTCCTGACTGAGACATGTTTGGCAGTGCGAGTTAGAACTCTAGCCGCTTTGTTTTGCAATACCTGAAGTTTTCTAAGATGTTCAGCCCAGAGGTTGAGGTATAGGTCATTGCAATAATCTAGTCTTGCCAGTACCAAGGCCGATGTGAATAACTTTTGAGAATGTTCTGGGATATTTGTCAGAATATTTCAGACTTTTCTTAAGAACAAATAGAGGGATGATGTCAATGCATTGATCTGGTTGGCAAAGGAGAGCGTCTTATCCATAATTATCCCAAGCTTTTTGGCTTTTCCGACTGGTTCAGGCAATGTGTATAGATTTGCTGGCCACCAGCTAAGGGACCAGAAAGTGGAGTTGTTGCCAACGTTTTGCTACTGTTTAGCCTTCGACAATTTAAACTCATCCAAGAACTTTCTGCTGACATGCAATCACTAAATTGCTTGCTAATGATGTAGGGTTATTTCGTGTTTGCTGCGACAATATGTGTCTCATCGGCATAAGAGGTTAGGGCAAAGAGAAAACAGCTTACAACTGGACCCAGAGCTGCGATGTATACATTAAAGAGGGTAGGGCTTATAGCGTAGGCCTGTGGTACTCCACGTGGTAGCTGTGAAAAGGGTTAGGTTTATACAGATCCATGGCTACAAATTGTGTCCTGTCTTCCAGAAAAGTTTTAAGCAAGTGGAGAGCTGATCTGTGCACTCCTATTGCAGTTAGCCTCTCCACCATGATGGTATGGCGGACAGTATCGAAGGCCGTCAACATATCTAATAAAATGGGGGCAGCCGTGCCACCCTTGTCCAGTGCTTTCCTGATTTCCTCAACCGATTTGATCAGGGCAGACTCTGTACTGTGTCCGGCTCTAAAACCATGCTGTGTTTCGTCTAGCCAGTTAAGTGAGTCGATATATTCCTTAAGCTGTTAATTCATGGCCCTCTCTATGAGTTTGGCGGGAAAAGGCCACTGTGATATGGGACAGTACTTGTTGACGTTCTTGGACCACTGTCAATTCTCACTCACGTTTTTCCAAATTGAAAATAAAATCCCTGTTTCCTTTACAAAAATGTGGCTGCTTAAAAAATAGTTTTCAATTTTGAAATGCAAATTTTGAGATGATGATCTGGTGCTCCTTGGATGACACCACCCTTGTGATTGTAGCATTATGAGAGGAGTGGCCGACTTGCCTAATTAATGTTTATTGGGCAGGTCATTCTGCAACCCCTCTGATTCAGTATTTTGAGAACCAGCCTCTTAGTACATAGGTTGGTTCGCAAAATAATATTCTGGTCACACAAATTAGAGTTGCCATTTGTGACACTTTTTGCATCCTGTATAATAGTACATCTGAGCCAAAGACTTCTATTGTGGAATCGATTTTGAGAAGGAGCCATACTTTGCATTCCAAAGAGATTGTTGGGTTTGCATGTTCATGGGAAAAGGAAGTATGTTGTCCTCATCAGTGGAGAACATGGGCGTCTGCAGAAATGTTTCCTGGGGGGTGCACATTTTTAACTTCATCCCCATCCACCTTGCACCCTTCTCCCCTCTGCCTTGCACCTTCTCGCCCTTCCCCTTGCACCCTTCTCCCTTCACCCTTCTCCCCTCCCCCTTGCACCCTTCTCCCCCTCACCCCTGTACCCTACTCCACCTCTGCCTTGCACCCTTTTCTAACTTGCACCATTCTCCCCTCTGTCTTGCACCATTCTCCCCTCTGTCTTGCACCATTCTCCCCTCTGCCTTGCACCATTCTCCCCTCTGCCTTGCACCCTTTCCCTCTGCCTTGCACCCTTCTCCCCTCTGCTTTGTACCCTTCTCCCCTCTGCCTTGCATCCTTATCCCCTATGCATTGCAACCTTTTCCCCTCTGCCTTGCACCCTTCTTCCCCTCTGCCTTGCACCCTTCTCCCCCTCCGCCTTGCACCCTTCTCCACCTTGCACCCTTCTCACACTCCTCCTTGCACCCTTCTCTGCCTTGCACCCTTCTCCCCTTCTGCCTTGCACCCTTCTCCGCCTCCGCCTTGCACCCTTCTTTCCCTCTGCCTTGCACCCTTCTCCCCCTCTGTCTTGCACCCTTCTCCCCCTCCACCTTGCACCCTTCTCCCCCTCCCCCTTGTACCCTTCTCCCCCTTGTACCCGTCGCCACCTCTTCCTTGCACCCTTTTCTACCTTTCACCATTTCACCATTCTCCTCTCTGCCTTGCACCCTTCTTCCCCTTCATCTTGCACCCTTCTCCCCCTCCCCGCTGCACCCTTCACTCCCTCCGACTTGCACCCTTCTCTACCTTGCACTCTTCTCTACCTTGCACTCTTCTCTACCTTGCACGCTTCTGGCCCAATGCCTTGCACCCTTCTTGCCCTCTGCCTTGCACCCTTCTTGGTCACCCCCTTGCACCCTTCCCACCCAATGGAGGGGGCTGCGACCTGGAACAATGGCACCATTTCAAAAGGATGATGGACTAGGGGCGTCACTGACTGGGCCCACACCGGACGAAATGGCGATCCAGTGGGGGGCAAGGGCCCCTCCTTGCCCCCCCTTCGGACGCCCATGGTGGAGAACCACGGGTCTTTGGGGGATCCATCCCCTTTTCCTTACTCTGCAAAGGGCAGACTTTTTTTTAGCTAGTTTACACAATCTACAATAATTTGTCTTGTTTGGCTGATAGTAATTGCCATTAATGATATTTCACAAAGATAGTTAAACATTTTGTATTAGCACTGGATTGCAACCACCTCATAATGATGAGAGGTTTGCTTTCCTTCTACTTTTAATATGTTCCTGAATTG
The DNA here is from genome assembly GCF_964263255.1 of Lissotriton vulgaris. NCBI lineage: Eukaryota > Metazoa > Chordata > Amphibia > Caudata > Salamandridae > Lissotriton > Lissotriton vulgaris. The sequence goes on from NC_141694.1 coordinate 1,210,350,565, forward strand.
TTTACAGACATTTGTGAATGGATTGCAACATATTCCGTTACTTCACCTACATTTGTCAACTTTCTAGGTTTAGGATTTTGAATTAAAAATGAATCAAACATAGAGTCCTCACCGTATCTACCATGTCCAGGCTGTCATACTCTGAGTGTCCTCAGTTCAAAATTTGGAAACTTTTGTTTTTTCATATTTTGGTTGACTGAGCTAATGGGGTAACTGCTGTCTCCACTCCGGTTTCTTTGTCAGTGATGGGTATTACAAATAAAGTTTATTCATATCAAAGACTCTTGGGCGGGAAAAGGCGCGCCCCGGCTACGCCGCTTCGGGCATACCAGCCGGGACACGCCCCCGCCCAAAATGGTTTCCCGGGGGGGTCAGGGCACCCTACCATATGTTCGGGGGGACCGAGTGGTCGCCCCTTTCCATATGGCCGGGATACCTGTCACCCCCTCCCAACACAATCCCCAATGATGGGAAGACGGACACAGTTCTTGACTTTTGGAAGACTCGTGTGAGGTGTCTAGAAGGTAGCGTAGACCCCCCTCCCACCCCACACTGCTTACCACATCCGCCGTCGCGGATGTCCTGGCCCCAGGAAATTCCCAGGAGGGGCCCGTAGCCCCTCCTCCCCAGGGAGGGGCCTATGACCGCCTTCCCTTTCAGCGGCCCCATCCTTAGAGGGGTACCGCCTCCCCGTGTGAGGGGCCAATGGCCGCCTCCCCCCGGTCGCTCCCATCCATAATGGGTGGCCCCCCACCTCTAGGGATCTTCCAATTACTGCTCACCGATCATGACCTTACCGCCACAGGCCGGATAGTTGACCGGCTATCCGGACCCCCCACAAACTCCTACTAAAGGTCATGGCTACACAAACTCTTTAACCAAGCTAAGAAGTCTCCTATGAGTAATACATTCCCCTCCCGGGACAAATGGACCCCATCTTCAAGATACATATGGTCCCCCCGAATACATCCATGTGGAATACAGTGCAACTGGCCTGAACGAAACAACCTACTAAGTTTGTTATTAACTTTCTTTACCGACTGATTCAAAGCTGACACAGCGAGGGCCCCCCGCCACACCCTTCTAGGAATCATGTGTGACCATGCAATCGTGCACCCCGGAACCCTTCTCGCCAACCAACTCACTGTGGATAAAATTAACTCGAGAAGTACTCGTCGACCAATGGTTACCAAGTCATTGCCCCCAAGATGTACTATGTTTACAGACGGCGGTGACCTCATCCGCCCTAGCAGTCCCTCCATAAATTTTTGAAGCTGGTCAATACAGAGTCCGCCCCTTCCGTGGAAGGTCACCCTGCACCCGTATTCCCCAGCCACGTGAATCATGTCACCTGCTTTGAATACGTCCGCGGCTCGCCTCACGTATGAGTGGCCAACGACCCACACCACTCTTCCCTCAGCCGGTGTTCTTTGACCGCTGGTCCCCAGGTGTCGGGTCAACTGCACAGTCCGCCCCGCAAAGCCTGCTCGCGAAACTGTAAACCAAACAGAAAACAAGAAGCGTGAGTGCATGACATGAGCTTCACAACATGTGCAACCGCACATACCTCTTATAAGAATTCGAGGACCAACGCCCCAACTGTTTCACCTTTTCAACACTCAGACCCCTGGCTGTAGCCTCTGTAGCAGCCCCTATTCGGAAGGAATGGGTCCCGAAATCGCTCGCGTTCAAGCCCGCTGCCGCGATTGCCATTGTTAACACCCGCTGGAACTGAAACCTCGTCAGTGGGGTGGCGTCGGTGTGCCTCAGCAAGCTTCCTCCCCATGATGCCGCCCTCTGCGCTAAATACTCCTCCACGCATTTTACCGGGCACATGGGAGACCCTGGAATCCGCTGGACTACCACACAGTCCCCGATCGCTCCCTGATCGGTCTTGGACCTGGCTATTGAGACTACCATCGTCTCACCCTTAATTTGAATGTGTTCTCGACACAGACCTCCCCCCGTATCCTGCTTATTCCTTGCTACCAGTTCGCTCACCCGCATAGCCCCATGGAATGCTAATGCAAAAGCGGCCCGGAACAGCACTGTCTCTGATTGAGATGAACATGTCGCAGGGAGTACGGACATTAACAGAGACAACCTCTCTAGAGGGCCTCTCATCCACTCTACGACCCTCAAGGCGTTGCCACCCACGCAGAGCCTTCCTTACGAGAAAGGACGAAGTGGGGTCCTGGATGCCATGAGCCTGCGCCATGAAGGCAATGGCGGCCCTGTGCCTATTGGCTGTTGCCAGTGATCGGCCTGCCTGATGTAATGATACCAGAAATTTCAGGACATACTCCTCCTGCCCCCAATGCTCCCTCCTGGCTGAACCCAAAAATTCCCAATAGGAACGGAACGCCCCTTCATATGCCTTCCTTGTCCTGGGTGCTAGGCTCTCTCCCACGAGGTTTTGTAATCCGGGGCACCGAGAGACCAGAGAGCTTCGGGAAATGGTGCCGCCACCAGGTCCGCTGAGGGCAGAAAACCCCGGAAGGCCTGCATGTGGGAACGAGAGAGTGCATCAGCCGCCTGGTTCAGTACCCCAGGCACGTGTCTTGCCCTAAAGTGGACGTTTAGTCTCATACATAGCAGGACAATTTCTTTCAGCAATCTCAAAATCCATTTGCAGCGTGCTGCCTGATTATTGATACATTCAACAACGGTCATATTATCAGACCAGAACACCACAGTGCGATCACGAAACCCATCTGGCCATGTTTTCAAGGCCACCAGAATGGGGAACAGTTCAAGAAACCCAATGCTACCTGTGAGCCCACTATCGTGCCACCACGCCGGCCATGTTCGTGCCGACCATTGATTACCAAAGATGGCGCCAAAGCCCACACTCCCTGCCGAGTCGGTCCACAACCCCAGCTCCTCGGAGGTAGCTGCCGGTTTGTTCCACACGACGCGACCGTTGAAATCCGCCAGAAATGCCAGCCATATGCGCATATCCTGGCGAACCTCTGCTGACAGTCGTGTGCGGTGGTGCCCTTCCTTGAGGCCCACCATGGCTTGTGCGATAGAGCGGGAAAAGGGGCGAGCCATCGGTATCACTCTAAGGGCAAAGTTAAGCTGACCCACAGCTTGCTGCAACTGATGGAGAGTTACTTTTTTCTCGCCGAGGCACATTTCAAGTGAGGCTACAAATTTCATTACCTTCTCCTTGGGCAAACGGAAGCACCCCTCTACAGAATCGAGCTCAATTCCCAGAAACTCGAGTGAAGTAGACGGCCCAACCGTTTTGCCTGGTGCCAGTGGCACGCCAAAACGTTTCATGAGATTACAGAATTCCCTCAAAGCCTGTGCACATTCCGTGCCCCCAGCTGCCCCCAGGAACAGGAAATCATCAAGGTAATGTATAACCTGCGTAACGCCCGTGGCTCTGGTGAACGCCCATTGCAAAAAAGTGCTGAACTTCTCAAAATACGCACAAGAGATGGAGCAACCCATCGGCATACATTTATCCATGTAGTAGCGTCCTTGAAACACAAAACCTAAGAGACGCTGATCGTGTGGGTGTACCGGGAGCAACCGGAACGCTGACTCGATATCTGATTTAGCCATCAGCGCTCCGGGCCCCAGGCGATTCAACATGGCGACGGCCTCATCAAAGGATGCATACCGCACCGAACAAACTCCCGGATCAATCGCATCGTTCACCGAACGACCCCTAGGAGCGGACAAATTATGGATTAACCTGAACTCACCCGGGTCATTTTTTGAGGACTACTCCCAACGGTGAACAAACAAAGTTGCCAACCGGCGGGTTTTCATATGGACCCGTAACCCGACCTCGGGCCACCTCCTTTGCAATCTTTACCTGTACCACCGCCGTATTTTGTTGAACGGATAGTTGGTTCTTACACTGTGCTTCCCCCCTGAAATCCCCCGCCGGGATGCGGAAACCATATGAGAAACCGTCTCGCAACACCCCGGCAGAGACATGATCAGGGTATTCGTTCAGCCAAGGGATCATAGCCATGATATCAACAGGAGTAGGTAACGGTGCCCCTCGGTCGATGTTAGAACTGTTTAGCCCCCCCTCTACCTCCTGTATCACCATTCTTGGCTCTGCACGAACTCTCGGGGTGTGAAGACTGTCCGCACCCTGCACACTCATGCCTGAACTTGCATGTCCCTTGTGGCCTAGTGCACTTGCCCCTGTTAAAGCTCCAACAGACCCCTTTCCTACCCGAGTTCCCATTACTCTTTGTGTGCTGATCACTGTTGGCGCCCGCCCGGAAGGGCGCCGCCACATAATGGCGGGAAGGCTCCGCCCCATTCCCGCCGAAAGAAGATGACTTCGTTGCGTTCGGCATAACCTGCTTCTGCCAAGAAATGGAGTCGAAACAATCCCACGTCAGAGATGAGTCGTGCTCCTTGGCCTTACGAAATTTGTTATCATAACCCATCCATTGACTGCCTTCATACGTTTCATAAAATTCCATTATACGTGTCTGGTAACACGCTAATCCCGACAATACTTCAGGCCTACGTTCCCCCATGATTGCAGTAAACATCCCAAACGCTCTGGCCCAATTAGCAATCGTTTCGTCTACCCTGAAACCCGCCATTTTGGCACGCCATACACTCGGATGCAACAACTCCTTCTGATTTCTAACGTGTTCTATCTCATAGTGATCGGTCAACAGCGAAAACATGTTCACATATTTATCCGCCCAAATCCTTTCTTTCACATCCATCGGGATATGTTGGACCACTTTTTCCCTCCTTGAGGGTAACGATCCCTCCCCCGCCATTCGCAACGGCTGCTTACCCGAACCAGTAGCTGGATCTGTTGTTGCTGCTTTTCCAACGCTCGACGCCGGCTGCTCCGAGGGATTCTGCGGGGAAACAAGAGGACAAGGCGCCTTCGCAGCATCTCTCGATTGCCGCAACTGCTTAATTATTAACCTGGCTTCCTCGGCCGTGTCTCCCGGTGCCACAGCACCCTCGCTGCTCTTGCCTAACCATGCTGCCAACTGGGCGGCCAGCTCGGGAGGCATATCCCCCTCGTTAACGGGTGTAACTACCACAGGGATCTGCTGTCCCGCGTTCGGGCTCGGAACTGGGGCCTCCTCTGGACTGACCGGGCTCGCCGGAGGTGACTCGAGAACCGGAGCCTCCCCCCTGCCGCCCTATTCTTGGCCCTTTTACCTCTCCCGGCAGGTACTACTCCCGGCAATGCTGGCCCGATGACTTTCTTCGGTCTACCCGCACCATTCATTGCTGCCATCTGCTTCTTCATGTCCGCCATGTCTTTCATCAGCATGCGAAGCATTTGTTCGGTCCCAACCTTCTTTCCGACCTTCTTGCCAGGCATTGTTCACGGTTATTTGACTCGAGGTCCTGGATCCAAAGCTTCGGAATCACTGAAAGGAGAAACACAAAAATTACAAGTTCTCAAAATTGGCTCCTTGTTCCGTCTCGGGCTCACGTGCAACGATGAGGTGCAGCTTCCAAGCACAGGAACAAGAGGATGTTTCCTTAGATTGTTGCTCTTTTATTCTTCCTCGGGAGGGCGTGTACCCTCCTCCGGTCCGCCTACGGGGCGTGGCCAACGGTGTAGGTGTCTAGGACAACCCCTCTTGGGCGGGAAAAGGCGCGCCCCGGCTACGCCGCTTCGGGCATACCAGCCGGGACACGCCCCCCGCCCTAAATGGTTTCCCGGGGGGGTCAGGGCACCCTACCATACGTTCGGGGGGACCGAGTGGTCGCCCCTTTCCATTCATTGTCCATTTACTCCATGTATACTTTTCGCCAATTTATTCTTTTATCAGCGTGCACGCTTGCTCCGCGCTCCGCCCAATTGCGCTGCAATTTTAGACCAAACAGGGAGGAGCCAATCGTGACTCCATTCAAGCTGCACAGCCATTTTACAAATGAATCCAATAAATTAAATTCATATTCAACTTTTTATCCATGTTTTCTCCATTCTATTCTTCTATTTTATCCTTTGTTTTCTTCAATTTATTTTACTCATTCGCTTCTCAGTTTTCATTTTTAACATAACCACTAGAGAAAAATGTTCCCATTAGGCACGATTTATTCACAAACACCCAATGCATTTCGGGACCTCCCTTTGTCAGGGGTTATCGTGACAAGTGTCCATTAACTGCTTAAAAACATATTCCACAAATTGCTTTTTCTTGCCCTTTCACGGATCAACTCGGGTGTGTCCCGTACATCTTTAGCTGAGAAACAGGGAAATCTTATTAGATTGGGTTAAACTGGAGGGGGTTTAAAGATTCCCTGGGTTCGGTATGTGCGTGATTTCATGAATGAGTTAGGGCATGCAGAATATTTCTCTGATCCAAGATCCATGCAGGCAATTACTAGAAAGAATCTTAAAAATGAGGGACTCCAGTTACTGGTCACGATAAGAATATCTGAAGAGATTCTAAAGGCTAGTGTTAAACAACACAAGCTAATTTTAACAACTTTTGATATGGAACCATATTTAATATTTGTACCTGGTGGGTTTAACAGGAGGCTATTAACTTGATTTATGGTAGGCACTCTTCAGAGACTTGTGACCTTTCCAAAAATGAATGAGTGGTCACGGAATTTGCAATTATGTCTGTGTGATAATCATTCTGACCATTCCACCATTCATTTAGTTTTATCATGTAAATATTATATAGAGTTAAGGAAAGTTTGAATTCTTCCTCTTTTAAGATATCAAGGGTTGAGGCAATGCCGTGCAGCACTGATTAAACTTCACCTATTGCAGAATGAGCATGTAGCTTTGGCGCTTAGCAATGTTCTTGAAGAAAGTACTCCATCATAGGAAAAGTATTATATATGATGAATTCTAACTGCTTGCCGTTTTTTAGTGGTTTTATTGTCAGCCACATATTTTATATGTATTTTAAAAGTTTTGCTACTCTGAATGTGTGTAATCCATTGAATTGTTATCAATTTTTGAGCTTTTATAATTGTTAAAAAATGCAGTCGAATATGGGTCAGTTTGACTAGGTTAGCCCCACGTAAATATCTAATCACATCTTCCCAGTCCATTGGAGCAACTAAAACCCTCAGTTCCAACCCCCTGGCATCCCACAAAGCAGTATCTGTAACAATGCATCACATGTCCACATAGTCAGTTTCACTCCCCATTTTTGCATTAAAACTCCCACACCTAAAAATTCTTGGCAAAGACACATTTTCAATTCCCTGAGGTTTTTTTTCACAACAGGTTTTATTGGTTGATTAGGCAAGGGATAATCACAGTTTTACATAGTCAGGAAGACACTGTCAAATAGCAAGGCACATTTCAATACACATACAACCCAATCAATTGGAGGAAAGGAAAATGAAAAAAGGGAAGGGGAAACAAACCCCCCGCCACCCCAGTCCCCCCCAACTACCCAGTGTCCCATCTACCCACCCCTTATCACACCCTAACCCCATGCACGTGATCACAACAGCTCCGTGATTAGATCATGATATAGCAGTCTTCGAGTGTCATTCTAGGCCTGAAGGTCCTCTACAGTAGGCAATCCTTCGTCCAGGGCAGCTGGAGGTTCCAGAGTCAACCCCCTGTAGTCTGCCCACCGCTTCCATATTTTAAAGTGTTTCCGTGGGCATCCTCTAGCCTCAAACACAGGCCGCTCCAGTCCCATAAAATAATCCAGGCCTGACTTCCAGGCCCATAGTGGCGGAGCCCGGTCACTCTTCCAAGCCCTTGCCTGGTCCCGCTTAGCCACCACTAGACCCAGCAGCAGAAGGTGGCGTTTGTAAATATTCCCGCCCACATTCTCCAGAACATGTAGCAGGCCCAACCGGGGGAAGCGGGGGAGATCCCACCCCAGCACCTCCGACAGACAGCTCCAGACCCCGTTCCAGAACCGGGTCAGACCAACGCAAGACCAAACCGTATGCAACAGCGTACCTCTCTCAGTCCCACAGCGCAGACACTCCGGGGATGCAATCAGGCCCGCCTCCTACAATCTTTCCCGAGTATAGTATGCCCTGTGTAGGTATTTAAACTGGATCAGGCGGAGACGAACTGCGATCGCTGTGCCACGTGGGGACTCCAAGACCTCCCTCCAATCGTCCTCATCAAGGGGGCCCACATCCCTCTCCCAGGACTCTTTAAGTGGGAGCAAAGAGGCGGGGCAATGAGTGACTAGGGTTTGGTAGATTCGGGATACCTTCTTGTCTCCCAGGTCTCCCATAAAAATCTTGGCTTCAAAGGGAATAAATTCTGGTAGTTGCTCCAGGCCAACCAAACTCGGGGCGAGCGCGTGACAGAATTGTAAGTATTTAAAGAATTGAGATTTGGGCATTTGAAATTCTGAGCTGAGATCCTGGAAGGATTTAAGTGTAGTCCCAGTCAGGACGTGTCCAAGGGAGGAGATTCCAATGGAATCCCAGCTGCTAAAGCCTGGTAAAGAGGACAGCGCAGGAAGCAGTCCGTTTCTCCACAAAGGGGTCTCCGCTGTCAATTTACCCCACCATCCCATGCGGCGCAACGCTTGTCGCCAGACCAGGAAGACCACCTGTGTGGCCCGAGGCAACGCCCTCCGAAGCCTGGCCGAGTACAATAATGTGTGGGGCGTGGCGCCGCCCATCAGCGAGCGCTCAAGGGCATAGGCAGGATCTCCTCTATCCCCGTACCACCACTCGTTAAGGACAAAGAGATGGGAGGCCTGATAATAGGATAGGAGATCCGACGTGGCCAGGCCTCCACAATAAGTGGATAAGAAACATGCCCGCAGTGCCACCCTGGTGGCGCACCCCGCCCATAGGAAGTGGCCCAGCACCGAGTTGACCCGGCGAAACCACTGAGGGTCTATCCTGTGTGGGTGGTTCTGCAGTTGATATAACATACGCGGGAGTGCGACCATTTTGAAAATCGCAGATCTTCCGTAGATCGTGAGGGGCATCCGAGACCACGTCTTGATGTCTGCCTGAACCTTTTCCCATACCGGCAGCACATTGCGCTCCTGCGCTATGTCAGAGGATTCGGACAGGAAGACTCCCAGAAATTTCAATCCCCCAGCTGCCAGCTGCCACCTGCAACGCCGACGCCCAGGGATAGAGACCGGGACCCTGGCCCAATACCCAAAGGGTGGATTTATGTGGATTAAGGTAGAGCCCCGATACCTCACCGAATATGCGCATAATTTCCAAAATGCGGGGGCCAGACGGGTTGAGATCAGTAAGAAAGAAGAGGACATCATCTGCATAGAGCGCAATTCTATCGGAGAGTCCCCCACCCCACACAAAACCGCGAAGTTGTGCGTCAATGCGTACCCAAAAGGCCATGGGCTCCATGGCCAACGCAAAGAGATAGCGAGACAGTGGGCACCCCTTCCGGGTCCCCCGGGCCACTGAGAATCTCTCCGAGATCGCTCCGGACACCCGCACGGAGGCAGTGAGGTCAGTGTACAGTAGTTTGATGTAGGAAATAAACACCGGGCCTAAGTTAAGGCGTGGCAGGAGGGCGAATAAGTAAGTCCAGCTGACCGAGTCAAACGCCCTATCAATGTCCGCCAGCAATAAAGCCGCCTGTTCCCCAGACGCCCTTATGGCGTCAATGGCCGTCTGTGCCCGCTTGATGTTGTGCCGAGTCGCCCTGCGCGGCATAAAGCCCACTTGATCCGGATGTACGAGATCAGCTACGTATGGGAGGAGACGGTTGGCCAGAGCCTTCGCCAGTAATTTAGCCTCAAAGTTGAGTAGGGATATGGGTCGATACGACTCGTGACGGTCTGGGGGCCTACCCGGCTTCTGAAAGACCACCACTTCAGCGTGGCGCCAGTCTGTCGGCATGCAACCCTGCTCCCTCGCCAATTCCAGTGCCTCCCTGTAACAGGTCCCCAGCTGAAGATGAAACTTTTTATAGAATTCACAGGGAAAGCCACTCAGACCGGGAGCCTTCCCCATGTTAAGTTGCCCCAAGCCCTCACCTAGTTCCTCCGCCGTGAGGGGGAGGTCCAGGGATTTCCTCGTGTCATTGGATACAGCCCGGGGGGGGCAGATCCGCAATAAATTTATCGATTGCGTCAACCGGGAGACAATCCCGTTGCGCGTATTGGTCAGCGTAATAGTGGGCAAAACTCGCCGCTAACTCAGGCGGGTCCGTGATAGCGACTCCCTCCCCGTCCGTGAGGCCCGGTAAGGTAACAGGTTGCATGACGTTTTGACACAATCTATGTAGCATAGTACAGGACTTATCTCCCCACTGGTATACTCTGCTCCGCGTGGCCAGCCACGCCTGCCGGGCCTCGTCCATCAAGATAGACGCGTAGGTTTGTTGTGCTTGCAGGAGCAGCCGAACCACCACCCCATCCCCCTCTCTTTGGCATTGCCGCTCTAGGCGTTCAACATCCGCCGCAGCCGCGACGACGGCCTCCCGACGACGGCGATGAGCGGCCGCGCACCACGCGATATCTACTCCTCTCAGTGTGGGCTTCATAGCCTCCCAGACCAATGTCGCATCGACGCCCTCAATCAGGTTCTCCTGTCAGTAGTGGGCAATTGCACCACGCACGTGTTGAACATAATCTGCCTGTTGAAGATGCCACGAGGACATCCTCCACCGAAACGGCTGGCGCTTCCTATGGAGCTCTATTTGGACTACAACGGGAGAATGGTCGGACAGACCCCTAGGCAGGATTTTAGCTACTCTCACCCTGTCAAGGAATATTCCTGGCATGAAAATGTAGTCCAGGCTGGAGAAAGAACCGTGTACAGCAGATACATAAGTATATTCTCTCACTGTGGCATGCATATGTCTCCATACATCCACCCAGCCCAGTCCCTCAACCGCCGCACTCAGTCTAGTGGGGACCGCCGCCCATACCGTGCCTTGCAACCGCATACGGTCCATGCAGACATCCATAACATCATTCCAATCACCGCCCAGCACAACCAAGGATTCCGGGATGTCCGCCCATACTTCAAACAGCCGTTCAGCCAGGGACCACTGCAGCGGGGGAGGAGCATATACACTTCCAAACACCACAGATTCAGTGCCAATCATAGCCTTGATAAAGACATAGCGGCCCTGCGGGTCCAGCCATTGTTGCTCGTGAATGTAGGCCAGTCTACGATGGACCAGGACAGCCACCCCCCTCGAACCCCTGGAGAACCCGGCGTGAAACACCTGTTGGTAACCAAATCTCTGCAGGCTGAGCACCTTTGTCCCCATCATATGTGTCTCCTGCAACAACAGAATATCAGCCGCCTCCCTCTTGCCCCATCGCAAAACCGCCCCCTCTTAATTTTGTCCAGCATCCCCCTGACATTCCAGCTTAATATTCTCATTGACTCCCTAGGGAGTCCCGAAGGCGGTAAATCAGTCATAAACAAGTTGGAAATGACCCGGAGGACCCCCGCCCCCAGTACGGACACTCCATTCAAGGAATAATACGGCATGAGCAATCACGTGCAGACCCCCCTGACCCCCCCAAACCCCTCCCAACACCCCGTCCCCAGCAGACCAACCCCTGGAGCCCACCCCCCACCCCTACGCTCCAGAGAACTCTGAAGCATCTGTCGAGGCATGGGGAACCTCAGGCCCAAAACAGAGTGCCCTAGGCCAACCATACCAATGGATCCCAACTATACCCCCAAACGAGGAACCTGTCCCTCAGGGCAACCCTCCACCTGTAGGGAATGGGGCAGCCCCATAGGTCCAACCCCCCGGACCCACTCCTCCACCCTCCTCAGTATTAGTCTATGACACCATAACAGTCTTGGCGACAATGTCACAAGCCAGGGTAGGCTCCGGGTGCCACCCACGGCGCACCGCAAACCATGCGCCCAAGGAACAGTTAACCAGGCAGGTACAAACCATCCTCGAGCCATCCCTTCGATGTGTCCTCAAAATCTGTATTAACACTCACGTCCAAGAGTTCAATTTTCTTTACCAGACTGGTCAGTATCAGGTTGTGTCCCATCGGGTCGGCCAGTGCGAGAGAGGGATCGCCTCCATGATCTGGACTTCCTATGCCGCTTACTCTTGGTAACAGGGTCGCTCCTCTCCTGCGAGGATCCACGTGACGGGCCAGAGCCCAGGCCCGGCTGGGCATGCGGCCGAACCCTGACAGTCTCATCGGTCCACCTGAAGACCTCCTCCGGGGAATCAAAGAAGTGAGTCTTCGACTGAAAGACGACTCTGAGCCGGGCCGGATAGAGCAAGGAGTACTGAATCTTCAAACCACGCAGTTTAGCTTTCGCTGCCATGAAAGAGTGGCGTTGATGCTGCACAAGTTTGGTATAGTCAGGGAAGATCATTATTTTGTGGTTTTCAAACATGAATGTCTCCTTGGCTCTTGCCTCCCGTAGAATGACATCCCGGTCATGATAATTCAGTAAGTGGGCTATGACCGGACGTGGTCTTTCTCCAGCCGGCGGTTTCTGCGTCAGGGCTCTGTGGGCGCGTTCAATCACGAAACATCGTGACAGGGCATCCGGAGGGATCCAGCTCTCTAGCCATCGTGTCAAGAAGCCCTCCATGTGTCCCTTCTCGCAATCTTCCGGAAAGCCCACAAAGCGCAGGTTGTTTCTGCGTGCCCGCCCTTCCGCGTCCTCCACCTGGAGCGCCAAGCCCCTCTGTTTCAGGGTCCCCACATCCCCCTCCACTCCGGTGATCCTAGATTCTGCTTCTGTGCAACAGCATTGCGAAGATCTTGTCGCAACAGAGTGACATCTGCCCCCACTGCTCCTATTTTAGTGTCCAGCATGTCTCGAGACTGGGTGATCGCCGCCATCAATGCCGCGTTGTTGGGCCCATTGCTCTGGCCCCCGCCAGAAGCACCAGCCCCCCTGCTTGGTCCGGTAAATTTGTCAATGGGTCCCTGCTTGGTGGACCCACTCCCTCCACCGCCCCTGGTCATGGTTGGGTCACACAGGGAGGGCAGTCCCAGTCAGGCAAACAGCAGGACTCCTCACAGGCAGGGCAAGACAGGTCGGAGAGCGGTCAGTACCAGAACTGGGCAATCCAAGAGAAAAGGGGGGGTGTGCACCGGACCCCTGCTCAGACCCAAAGGCACATCCAGAGGGCGGTAGCAAGCTCCTCGGCGCCCCTACAAGGCTGACATCAGTTTGGCGCCAAGCAGGTCCCTCCTACGCGTCCAATCTGGGTACCAGGGGCCCACCACCTCGCCAGGCAGCACCCCAGAATGCTCAGGGCAACCCAGGCTGTACCACACACCAGTAGGGGGCAGCTCAAGTCTGTGACCCAAACACCAGGCTCCTTCGGCCCCTGGGGAAATTTCCCACCCAGAGGCGACCCACCGCGTCTGGGGCTCCACAGCAGGGGGGGGCCCAACACGCCACAAATCCAATTCCATGCCGGCCACCTGGTCCAACATCCACCCCAACTGGGGCCCACAGTACTCACTGCTCGGGTCAAATAGCAGCAGCTCCCGTCCCCCAGCTCTTCCAGGGGTCTACGCGGCACTTCGGCGGGGCCCACAGTTGATCACCGGGCAGGGGGCACCACCAGCACGTCAGCGTCGCCTCGATATGGCGAGCCGGGCCGCTCAGGTCGCCGTGAAGACCGGCCTCAGGTCCCAGCCGGCGCGGCCGGGAATCACGAAAATCCAGGCCCCGGTCTCAAGGCCTGCATACAGGCCTCCGTCGCCACTCCGTGTCTTCACCCGCAGCAGACCACGCAAAAGGCAGCTGGAACGTACCAGGGTCCCCGACTCCCGCTCCGACTTCAAGGCCTCCGAGTCTGGCGGCACCAAAGCCCGCCGCCGAGGGTCTGTGCTAGGGACGCCCGTCCCGGTCGCCTCCTAACTCAAGGCTCACGCCGGGACCAGGCCTCAAAGGGCTGCAGCTGTGGGGGCAGCCTCGGACGGCGCAGGAGCCCAAACCGGGACAGCGACGTGCTCTCCCCACCTTCCGCCACCAGTTGAGGCAGGTGTAGCGCCTAACAGGTCCGGGGGTCAGGATAATTATTGCGGATTAATGTGGGGCCGGCGGGAGCTCTAACAAGCCACGTCTGCCATCTTCGCCCGCTAGGCCATGCCCCCCCTATTCCCTGAGGTTTTGAAGCTGCAATAAAGTCAAGTAACTTTGGAAGGTAAGACTTTGTTAAATCATTATTATAAAAATTTACCAAATAGAAACAAAGAAAATCTGCTACTATATTTAATTAACAAAACCTAGAATGCAGGGCAACCCATATTTATTATAGGCACTTTAAAAAGGAGATTAAGCTAAAGACAGATGGTGATACCTCCTTTAGCTCTCCCTTGGGGGGAGGCAATGGCTGGGCAAGAATAGCATGAAAAACAATTCCATATTATAGGTTTTAAAGCCCAAGTCTCCTGAAAAGTAATACAATCATAACGATTTATAAAAGCCAGCCAATATTTGTTAAACATCTTACTTTTGTGCCAAGCAACATTACAGCTAATCACAGCAAAACTGTTGAACACGCCCAGTTCTTCACCCTGCGACTCTTCTACTGGAGATAAAGAATTATTAATTGAACTTGTGTTGATTACATTAACCATATAATCTTTGGCAGAGACCATTTCATTATTACTCTTTTGCAGAGCAACCATTCTATTAAATCCATAAGACAATTCATCGGTATTGAAAGAAGGGTTCTTTCACCGAAAACTAGTGTCGTTGGCTATAATATCTGGGACAAAGACAATTTCATTATTGCTCTTTTGCAGAGCAACAATTGCATTAAATCCATTAGGCAGTTTATAGGTATTGACACAAGAGGTCCTAATCTGAGAGTCGTGGCTATAATGTCCAAGACAAAAATGGTTTCATCATTGCTGTTTTGCAGAGTAACTGTTCCATCAAATCCCAGGGAAGGTTTACTAACATTGGGACAGGGTGTCCTAAACTCAGCACCCATAAGACATCCATCCTGATCACCCAAATTCACAAAGGGTGCAAATCGATTAGTGCACCCAATATTAAAATGTGTTAGTAATTGAGTGCAACAATGGACCCTGGGAAGGCTCTAAGAGGGACTCAAGATAGAGCGGCCTCTGAAAAACACCCCAGTGGAAGAGTCCGAATATCACCATTCGCACCCAGGAGCTGAAAGTGCCAAGACAGGATTCTCCCCACAATCATTTGGTGTCTAAAGTTCATGATGATGCAATCCCCTTGAATACTCATGCACCTCGGTGTGTCATTAAAATATTTTTATGGTCTTACACACTAAAATTTGAATTTTTAACCAACCAATGACACACCATATTGTGGAGCTCAGTAGGGGACTCTTTGGAAGAATTTGAGACACAGGGTATACCTTCTAAAACAACAACATATGAACAACGTGCAGGTGGCAAATTAATCACCGGTAATTGAGGATACTTTGCCACTGACTAAGAGACCATAGATGTGCTAGTCGGTACTCGTATAGGGACAGCAGAACTTTGAACACTAGAAACTTGAGGTGGAGTGCCCAAGGACTTGTTAGACTGCATATGCTATACAGATCTCTGACAGAGAATAGCCTTTGTTTGTATTCCATGCTGGGCACGGCCAGTGCGCTTCCTGTGCTGTGGAATGCTTCTCTGGAATTTATGGTGCTCTGGCGCCCATATTCAGCGTTGCGGCCTCCATGCCTGGCCAGGAATGCTGGGAGGTGTAGTCTACCTCTCCCCAGCAGCACAAACAAAGCCGGCAGGCACGGAAGGGAGGGTCCACACTGCAGAACACCTCCCTGGAAGGAATGGCACTTCAGCTCCAGAAATCAACGTTGTAGCCTCCGGGCAGTAAATGCAGGGGCTGTAGTCTCCGTCCCCCCAGAAGCACAAACAAAGCAGGCATGCAGACAGGCAAAGAGGTGAAGGAAAATACACAAAGCTGAAAGGCAGAGGATGAGGGAGGAGATTAAGAGGTCACAAGAGAAAGCAGGTTCCTGCAAGAGTGATATTAAGGGCAGGGGCGGCTCTAGGCTCATGGCGGCCCTGGGCAGGGAGCGTAGGTAGGGGGCCCGGAAGAGGGGGTCTGGGCGGGGCGGAGTGTGGAGGCCAGTGAAGAAAGGGGGGTCAGGGTGTTTGTAAGTGGAACAGAGCCGGAGGCCGCCAAATCCCTGCCAGTGGCCGCCACGCAAATATGTATCCATCCTCAGAGGATTATTATATTAAGGATATATATTGGCGTGGTGGCCCCTGGGGTTTGGTGGCCCTCTGCAGGTGCACAGCTTGCACATGCCTAAGGCCGCCCCTCTTAAGGGGCAGGGAGTGTCTGGAAGCGGTTTAAAGCTGCATGGTGTGGGTTTAGAATTACACAGCCATGGTATTCGGTGAACTGACTTACTCACACAGGCTTTTTAGCAGAGCTTTGGACACCAGCACTCATTCTTTCACAAATTAAGCACTGCATGAAAGGGCCACCAAGTGGCAATTAAAAGAGCATCACGCAAAGAGAACTGGCTAGCTCCAGTCAAAGGTTTTCATTGGTGAAGCTTTGGGACTGGCAATTAGCTGTTCTCTTTCCCATGGCTTTAAAGTATGATAGTGTTTGTTCTCATTCTGGCTGGCAGCTATAGTAAATAGAGAAAGCATCACTGAAGCCTCCTGGATTGCCTTAAAATCCCAATTTACTACAATGTTTTTAAGTCATGATAAACACAATGGGAATGCATTACCTGTAGTGCCTTCTTGCACAAAGAAGACACTATAATCAAATAATTTCCTGCTCTATTTTTGAGAATTGCTTTGAAGTAAATGTATTTGGCAACTGCACTCTCAGGAAGCCTTAATGTACAAGGCTGAAATGAAAGTTCTCTATTCTACCCTGCTCACTGATGCGAATTGGTAAAAATTCAATCAGATGCAATAAAATCTTTTTTATATGGGATTTATGTGTCTTAACATTTTGCCAGCAGTTTTTAATGGTCTATTAATTCAGATAATGCATCATTCACAGTGTTCAACATCTCGCTTCTTTTCATCTCTTTAACATGAATGATAATCTTTTAAAGTTCCTGTGTAGTAACCTTTATAAGAATCACTTTTATAGAGTGTGTTTTATGCATACAGTCACACTTATCCAGGCACTCTTGGGAAATCTGTTCATCAAGGCAGAATGAATGGAGCCAAAATGACCTTAAACGGGATGACCTTCAGGTTTGCATAAATGTTATGGCTATTTTCAAGATGACAAAATAAGATCTCCTCCCCATACTGCCCTTATTCACTTTCTCATCCTACTTGAATTTTTTTTCTTTTTCAGCGTGAGTTATATGCTATCTATTATGTCCTTTGTCTGTCTGACAGGCACGTGCCAAAGCCGACAAAGATGGATGGGCAATGTCTTTTCGTAGCTTTTAGAGAATTTTGACATCATTTTAAGAAATGTTCGAGTTATGTTCAGATCAGGAAATTTGTGAGTGAAAGGATGTTCCCCTTGAAACATTGCACTGTTTATGTGCTTCAATAACAAGGGGATGTGAATTGACTCACGCAATGAAATACACTTTTGACATGGAGTTGTGTTCTTCATCTCTCAGAGGGCCTGATTCATGAAGGGAAATAAACCCATACATTTGTGAATAGCAAAGAATTGTAAACTTACACAAACGTGTAAGTTTACCTTAGTGAATCAGGCCCATCGAGCCTGTCTTTTTGATTTTCTAAATATGTCAAAAATGCAGAGGGACCATTTACTCGCCACTCAAACATATCAGTATGTTTTATTTTATCAGAGCTCACACTTAAAGAAGTTATAAAATGTGTTATCACAGAATTAAATTAGTAAAAGATTTTTAAAAAACTTAGCGCCTGATTTATATATTGGCAGAGAAGGTACTCCCTAGTGACGGAATTTCCTCAGCACAAATATAGTGGCCCGCCCTCCAAGTTTAATTATGTTTGACCTCAGCATAGACTACTCTGACTCTGAAATGGCCAAACTTCTCCAACTGCATTGGAGGGTAAGGTTTGTCAGAGAAATGGCTACATATCCGCCCTCCAATTTAGATCGGCAGATATGTAGTCCTAAATTACTTTACCTTACCTCCTGGTAAAACCTGGTGGTAAGGAACAGTTAAACCATTCTAATGTTCCCCTCCCCATGGGAGAAGACTCCCACAGAAAGGGAAGATTACTTTTTTTCTTTAAAAAATGAAAATCCAGTTGTGGGATTTACTTTTTGACTAGAAAAACTACAGGCCTGTAGTAACGTAAGCGACGGTCTAGTGTCTTAGTTCCAGTGTAACCATACACCTAACACCGACCCACCACCAGGCGTCATAGGTCAGATGACCCCGGTTAATAAAAGGGGCTGAGCGCACGTGCACAGGGCCCATTACCCATCCCCAGCCACTGTGTCCGTGTCTGATTGCATGTATGCAGATGTATGCAGAATGAGGGCCTAGCGCCCCCACCCCAATCACCACAATAGCGACGAGGCGGAGCTGTGCCCAGCGTGCCACAGCTACCTGAAAAAAAACATCATGGGGAAAAAGGGAAGAGAGCTGTAGGGCGACGTCGCGCCCCCCCTTCCCCGCAGGATCGGCGACGGCCGCCGGAAGAGGCCCACAGGGCGTGAGACGAGCCCCGGGCCTGGACAGTAAAGAGACGGTGACCGGGGGCCCACCCCGTACTTCTCAAGCCTGCCCGATGAAGAGCGCACCGACCGGAGCCCACCCGCGTCAGCCGCGAGGGAGCGAGCTCTGGCTTATGAGGAAATCCACGTGGAGCCCACCCGCGTGGATGAAGAGGCCTGCCGGGCATGAGGTGTGCCCCAGAGGGATTGCAGACCGACAGGAGCCCATCCGCATCGGCCGCGATTGAACCACACCGCGTGGAGACTGACGTGGTGCCCACCTGCGAGGCAGGAAGGCCCATCGGCCGGAGGTAAGCCCGGGCACTGGAGAGGCCTTAGGGGCAGCACGAGACTGGAGCGACCCCCACTGAGGCAACAGGAAGACTGTGTAATAAGCAGAGCCCTCCCGCAAGGTCATGACGCTTTTGCCAGACGCGATGCGGCCAAGTATGAACATTATGTAAAGCAGGGCCAGTGAAGCCCACCCGCAGCCTGCCTGCAGCATTCCCCTATCCCCCGCAGCACAATGTGTGTCATGTGAGGCTGCGGAGGCGGGATAAATAAACTTCAAAGAGAGTGCCCGCAGCGTGTAAAGAGCTGCTGGGCACTAAATGAGCTGCGGAGGCCTGCAGGAAACAATGCCGAGTGGGGAATCAGCCGGACGGTCCCCAGTTACATAGGCCATCAGCATCACATGCACCAAGTGGTGCTCACCCACAGCAACGGTGCACAGTGCCCCGCAGCCACTACTACAAGCGGAATCCCTGGCGGCAGCTCCTGCCCCTCCCAGCGCAGCCTGGGAACTGAGGCTGCCGGCAGGGGAGGGGCGAGAAAGCCTAGAAGGAAGCAGGACTGCCAGCTTTCGAGGGCCCCTCCCCGACTGCAGGTGGGAAAATAGACATAGAGCGAGGGGCCTGCTGAACAAAAAAATAAATACATAAAATGACTTTACAGGCATCCTCGAGGTTTGCACCAGTGAGGCCAGAGTGATTACAGCACCACCTGCACCCACGCAGCACGCGGCCCAGCCCTGGCAGCTCCATCTGGAGCAGGAGGAAAGCTCCAGAACAGCACAAAAGGACAGAGACGGGTGAACCAAGCTATCCCACGCTGCCATCTACTGGCCGTTTGCAGATACTGCCGTAGAGTAGGCAGCAATCGAGCATTGGACAAACCAACAAAAGAAGCTCAGTAGAAAGCAAGCCGGCAGAAACACAGACTGAAGACTGCAGCCCGCACCAGTTACCAAGACGAAATGAGACAAGCATGCAAGAATGATTGCACAAAGGCCTGCGACCAGGTGGCACCGCACACCAAAGACTGCCACAAGAAGGCACTGGTCTGAGGAGAGCGTAAGTGAGTGCACCAGGAGCGCAAAGACTCTACACAGGTACCCGGACTAGCACTGCGCAGGAAGGCGCAAGGAGTGAAGTAACTCCATGCACCAGGAGAAGGACGATGGAGCAAAAGCCTAGTCCACCAGAAGCACTGAAGCCACACAGATGGAAAGCAAGGTGACGCCTAGTGGCCACAGGCTGTCATCGCTGCCGGAAGACAGTGACAGGAGCACCACCACGCGAAGGTACAGTGGTTCAAGTACTCCCCACCAGGCAAGTGCGACACCGCGAGGAAGTGCGACAACCGCCGACACTGCTTCAGGGGCCCCAGAGGGAAAGGAACCACACCTGTGAGGTAACGGGAGCGGCCTGAACACGAAGAAGCAAGGAGTGGTGACGTAACCCTCTGCACCTAATGAAGCACAAGAAGAGCGCTGAGAAAAGCGCGCCACCGCTAAAGCACAGGAACGGAGCAAAGAGCGAGCACACAGAAGACAGCAAAGCATGAGGACTCACGCAGAAGACCACCCCAATGGTCACCCCACAAAGCCGACCCCTCAGATGGTCGCACAAAGAACCCGGATAGTCACACGACGTGACGCACACAAGAAACCGGCCAGCCAGATGGCCGCACCAAAACCGACCCATCGGGGGTCGCGAGAGGAGGTGACCGAAGCAAGGGTCAAAAAACCGTAACACAGCAAGTATTCCACAAGAGAACTGAAGATAGCCTACCAGCATCGACAGAGTGGACCGGCAGGAGGTCCAAGAAGTTCGAACACCAAGACACAGTCCACTATCAGCGACTAGCGAACTTCAACAACCACAATGCAACATTCCAAGTCTAAGGGAGAAAATCGCAACGACTGGTCCAGTCATAGACTCGAAGAAGACAGTGTCCGTGAACCAGGACAAGACCAGAGGGAAGCAGGCGGACTGCACGCTGCCTGGAGAAGTCTGGTTAGGAAGAGGAGGACAGCTAGCAAGGGGACCAGACCGCGTTGCGAAAAGGATGAAGAGGATGTCCGAGTGGCACGTTTGCCACCACCGAAGAAAAGAGAAGGAAAGGAGAAGAGGTCTGAGTGGCACGTCTGTCACCACCAATAAGAATGAAAGGAGAAGAGGTCTGAACAGCACAACGACAAGAAGATAAGAGAATGGAGTAGAACCAAGAGGAGTGTGGACCAAGACACTACGACACACAAAAAGGGGAAACACCAAGGAGAACGTGAGAGGTGCACGACAGTCCACACGCACGACCTGGATAAGTAACATCACTAGAAGCGAGCATCCACGTGCAAACCCGACAGTCATCCAGGAAGGACAGAAGCGAGAAGGCCCGTCTGTTGGCAATACCCACCTCTGGGATGGAACGGAGACAAGGGCCGTGGAAATCCAGGGGCAGAGGCCTCGGGGACACCGGTGGCAGCGGATCCCCAACGAGAGACGGACTGTTGAAGCTCGCGCTGAGGATCCTGGAAGACCGAAGGTCGCACACGACGGAACCAGTGCCAACAACACCCATTCAGGTGGAGCTTTGGACACGGAGAGAGGACCCATAGCGACGTCCTTCAACACGTTGGAGCGGCAAGGCGGCATGTCCTCCTGTCCAGTGGGAGCCTTGCAGAAAAGGGCCTCTGGGTCATCCAGTTAGAGGGGACACCCACGAGAGAGGGGTATCCGTGAGAGGGATAACCTGCAACTGAAGATCCCGTCAAGGACAGACACCAGTTTGAACCGAACACCTTGACCAGAACGGTCCAGCGGAAATCAACACACTCGGGTCCTGCAACTCCTACCTCTAAACGCTCACAGGATGTGAAACGGAGTGAGAGAGATTGTACAGCCCACTTACAAGCTGCAAGTCTGCCAAGGCAAGAAAAGACACCATTGTCAGCAGTTGAAGTGACTGGCAGTAAAGAAGACAACGTGGGAGTCGTCGTGATTGAATTATGGGTTTTGTGTGAAATCTATTCCATTTCCCACAGGTTAGACTTTAGTTAGGGTAATTTTCTTAACTAAGGTTGGGAGGGATGTATTAACGTAAGACACGGTCTAGGGTCTTAGTTCCAGTGTAACCATACACCTAACACCCACCCACCATCAGGCGTCATAGGTCAGATGACCCTGGTTAATAAAAGGGGCTGAGCGCACGTGCTCAGGGCCCATTACCCATCCCCAGCCACTGTGTCCGTGTCTGTTTGCATGTATGCAGATGTATGCAGAATGAGGGCCTAGCGCCCCCACCCCAATCACCACAGGGCCGTCTGTCGACATCTAATGCAGGCCCTTATTTTCAATCATATGACTATGTGCTTTTAATTTAGCATATTATACATTGGATTTCAATGAAGATCATGGTCCAATTTCGAATTTTAAAGGGTGTGTGTATCGCTAGAGATTGATGGGTCATCCATCAGGTCAAAGTTACAGATTGGCTCCCCCATTTACAGGTAAGCAGAGAACAAGTTTTCCAGTGGTGGATCCTAGTTTGCTTTGCCATCATAAACCTTTAAGCTGGATGCCAATCTGCCACTGGAGCTGCCGGGTTATGACACTCAACTTGTCTTGTGGAGGGTGGGGCCATCGTCACTAGATTTGCCTGTACAGAAACTTTATACAAAGCATGGAAATCATACAAGTCAGGGCAGATAAATCAACTAATGGTCACAACAGGCAAGAACAATTTCCCTCCATGTCAAACTCCTAGTTTTGTTTTGCAAAATCAAACTTTAGCTTTGAAACTTTTTTTAAAACACTGAATGCAGAGTGGACACCAGCAACCTGGAGCAAAGTTAACAACGATTGCTATTTTCAGGAAACCCGCCACACCTGCTCTGAAAATATAGAGTTCTCTGCCAGGCAGGCAAAAATGTCTTGGTATGTTTGATGCTCAGTTTGCCACTGGAATCAAGCTAGTCTGGCTGATGAGGGCTGTTAGCCCGAAACCGGCACCAGGATGCTTGTGTCCAGTCCAGGGAAGACATGGCTTGGCAGTGTCGGGCAGGACTGTTCCCATGAGGCACAGGGTAAAGGCTGATTTGCATATAGCGGTGTCTAAACTGGGGTGGCGAAGTGAGCTATAGAACAATAATGGATTCAATGATGGATTCAATCTAGATCTGCAATGAGGGTGAGAGTCTGAAACGTTTTAGGACTCCGTCCTTCATCTCCTTGTGTTTGCTTTGTCCCCCCTAAGTTGGTAGGGTATGTCCAGACATGGGTTCCTTGCTCACTTTGCCACTGGATTCAAGCTAGCCCGAAACTGGACCCAGGATGCATGTTTCCAGTCCAGGGAAGACATGGTTTGGCAGTTCGGGCTGGTCTGTTCCCATGAGGCAAAGGGTCAAGACTGATTTGCATATAGCAGTGTCTGAACTGGGGTGGCGAAGTGAGCTAAAGAACAATGATGGATTCCACCCAGATCTGCAACTGTGGGTGAGTGTTTCAAAAGGTTCTGCACTCCGTCCAGCATCTCCTTGTGTTTATTTGATGGTTCTCCATCAGGGGAGTGGAGGCCATAGGCTCCATTGCCCTAATTGCTGGTGCGCTCCTATGATCACGTCTATATGAAGGTTGTTACAAACTTTTAGAGCAAAACCAGAACAGGTTTGCTTCAAATGGTCTTCATTTTGAAAAGTGGAATCACGCTGAAATCACGCTGTAATGACTATTACAACTGTAAATGGTGAAAATTCTCGTATAAACAGCTGCTCAGGCTTTATAATGGCACCCATTAGGGGCATCCTTTATTCTGCAGCACATCTCATCTAGGGCTTGAAGAAATTCGATCATGTCAACTCAACCCAATGTAACCTCACTCACTCTACTTTCTGGCTTGAACTATCTTCAAGAGAAGCTTGACATCTTTGGTGTCTCTTGGCACATCCACAGCCAGGACACTATTAAAATTGAGGGAAAGAAGAGTAAAAAATAAAAGTTAGGGGACTGGCCTTTTCCATGTATGTTCCCAGGGTCAGGAACAACATCATGTGTCTATCATTAATGCCTCAACTCTGCTTCAATTCAATTCAAACCAGCTCCAATAATTTAGTGACACTATTCTTGCTTTTGAGTATTGACAGTGCTCCTCTGCCTTTGGCTAAGTATGTGCTCTATATATACCTCATACACACAAACATACATACATTCATACATACATACTTATGCCGCTGTCATTTATTAGGAAAACAAGCATTTTCAAATGCAATACGTTTCACCTTGCATAATGCTCTCCAAAATCCTATGGTATTAGCAAACATATGTCTGTCCAAGGTTTTGGTAAGGGAAGATGTTGCGAAGCTTGTACACTAAAATATTCATTTCATATGTTCTTTTCTTGTGCTTCTTCTCTTCTATGAGCCTGCGTGAACTTTAATGTGTTCTAAATTATTTACATTTGCTGCTTAGTAACATCAAATCATGGCTGCCTATGATATGCCAGGATTTACCCATAAGCCAAGGCCAGTTTTAAGCTAGTGTGGTCACCATCATGCAATATGTACCCACAATATTTCATGAATTGCCACCATAGTTCAGGGGCCATAATTATAGTAGGAGCATGTGGTCTGAAAACCACAACCGTTGCAAGAACTACCAGGATTGTACCAGGTACAGCATTTTATAAGGAGTGTGCAAGATGCCATGGATGCCCACAAGGTGTCAAAAATTACCTCAATTGTGCAAGGTCCACTATTTTCAATGTGATATCCATCAAGTCCGTATCACTCATCAATTGCCAAGAATGACCACCATTGGGCAAGGACCATTATTTTACATGTAAGTAATAAACTTCATCCCATGGATGCCCACAAACTGCCAAGTACTATCCTCATTACTGAGGGTCAGCATTTTAAGCAATGACCTTAATCTCATGGTTCCCCAAAAGATATCATGAACTAGCAACATTGTGAGGCAGTGGGCATCATCCCATGAAAGCCAAAGCCCAACATTGCCAAGCAGCTAGGACTCCCAACTTTAGGACTCCTAAATGCCTTCTGTGAATACCGAAAGTCTTAAAGTTAGGATTTGTCTCAGTTTAGGAGTAGTACAGTTAGGACTCCTAACTTTAGGACTCCTAAATACTTTCTGTGAATACCAAAGTCCTAAAGATAGGAGTCCCACCTTTACTACTCCTAAACTGAGAAAAATCCTAACTTTAAGACTTTCGGTATTCACAGAAGGTATTTAGGAGTCCTAAAGCTAGGAGTCCTAACTTTATTACTCCTAAACTGAGAAAAATCCTAACTATAAGACTTTCGGTATTCACATAAGGCCTTTAGGAGTCTTAAAGTTAGGACTCCTAACTGCTTTGAATACCAAAATGAGTAAGTGCCTTCTGTGAATACCAAAATGAGTAAGTGCCTTCTGTGAATACCAAAATGTTAGTAATTTTAGGATTTTGTCTTAAGTTAGTTCTGTGAATCGGGCCCTTGTTAACTTCAGTGTGTTGCTCAGGGCAAAGTCTACCTAACCTTGCTTCTTCCAACAATGCTTCAATGTCTGCTTTCAAGGGGCTCAGAAATTCTTCATATAATCATTTATAATATCTGACGAAATCTCCAGCAATAAGTTCTGCTCTATGGCTCCTTTCTCATTGTTCTTAATAAATTTCACATGATCTGCAATAGCCCTAGAATTTTAATTTCAATATTATTATTTTCATCAAAGGTCTTTTGATAAAACACGAGTTAGCTTCCAACATACCTTTTTTTCAAATCAATTTGCCTCCTTATCCTATCTGCATTCTATGGAGTAGGACCAAGAACCATGCTACTTTGTACTTTAACTAATTCACTTTCCGTTTTCTTTCTTACCTTTTTCTCCTGACAGTTCACCCCAGCAGCCTTACCATGCAGAATTTGATGCACCAAGGTTTTGAAAGCTTCAAAACCATAACTTCACTGACGGACCAATTATTATCTGGAAAAAAACTATTCTCAGATAAATGACTGGAGGCAGTCTACCAGCATTTCTTTCTCCTGTAGCTTGAGGGTGTCCCCAACTAAACAATCTATGGGAATTGAGTGTGGTCTGACATAACTGGGGGTATAGTACCTGTTCCATTTGATGTAATCATTGGTGACATTAAAATTCTCACAGGCCTGGCTTTTATATTTCTTAAAATATGAACAGCCAAATTCTGGGTGCATTTTCCTATATATATCTTTCAATCCATAGTCACTCTGATGCAAGACTATAGCTTCCCTCATTTCCACACTTCTATTATGAACCCCTATCATCCCCAAACTCTTCTTATCGAGCTCCTCTAGTTCCTTATTAAAAGCTCCACATATGATAACAGGAGGAGGGGAATTAGCTGGCTCAATTAGTCATGGTTCCTAAGCTGAAAATGTGTTGTGTAAAAGAGCCATACTAGCACACATCTGTAATATGAATATGCCCCTCATTAGCTGTAAGCCCAACCATATGTTATATATGTCCTTTTTTACTTCTCTGTCAGCCCACTTCTGCTCTTCTAAATTATAAGTAATACCACAAGAACTACCACAATTGCAGTTGAATATCTTGCTTTCTGTACCCAGGTAAATTTAGACAGCTTATTGTGTAAGCCCCTGAGAAGTGAGTTTCTTGCAGTAGCATTACTTCAGCCTTTGTTATATCTAACATGTGCAAGAACATACTCCATTTACCTGTAGCAACCATACCATTTGCATTTTATAAATATTTGTTTTGCTAGAGTCGTAATATAATATTGCATATGTGTACCCTAAAATTTAACACCAGCTCATTTTCCTCATATTCATTTTTCTACATCCCATTCTCACCCTTTTTCCCACACCCTACATCCTTCTACACAAGTTCCGGCTTGCAGAAAGCCCGGGATGAGTGTCCTACTCTTCGCTCCCTTGAAAACTTTTGTCAGTGTTGTTGAAAGATAGGAAAAGCATTAAGAATAAGCCCTACATGCTATCTGTGATCACCAGCCTATACAAATCCTTATTTAATAAAGTTCCCAACCATCAAATTTGCATTACCTTTTTCATCTTTGCACCCATGCACACTCACACCCTCCTCCATCACTTGACCTGATGCAGCTCTTTATTTATTTTTTATTAACTTTGTACTTTATTGCACATCCAATTGTAACACAGCTCTTATAGCCTACAACCCAGAGGCCGGCAGCAGTTCAAATCATCACATCCTGATAGTCTTAATATATCTTACACAGCCTTCAAGCCAGCATCCCTGGGGCCTGGCGGCAAAAACAATTAAGAGAAAAACAAAGGGTATTGAAACGTATTTGGCATTTCGCCAGCACTCGATCACCTTCGCACGTCGTTGCTCTCGGCAGTTGCAGACTGCCCTTAACCACTCTGCTGAAGGTATTATAGTACATCCGAACCCTCAGGGCTATAGGCCAAAAATAGTGTCCTCTCTGTAACTATTCTTAATACCCACCCCTTGAACTACCCTTCCCACCCCAGCAACTGTCTCCCAAACCAAAGTGTGCCTGCCTACCCATTTACGGTACACCTCTATGTACTGCCTATGTGTGTATTGTGTCGTGCCCTACAACTCCACCCACCTGTTGTATACTCAGAGTGTTGAAACAGAACCCTCGAGTGCCACTCCGCATCCCTCCCAAAATATGTGTCTTATGTTCACACCTATTCAATTCTCCCTCTATGCACTAATAAGTCCCATGAGGACTAGACCTATACCTCCCCCTGAAATACACTTAAGTGTATGAGCCATCACTCCCCGGGTTTCCGTCAACATCATCCTGTACGTCTCCTCTCTCTTCCCCTTCCAGGTCAGGCCCTGTGTCTGCGCTGTCTCTAGCATTCAGATAGGTCCTGTACAGCCCCCAGAAATTCTTGGGACGACTTTTCGGAGGAAGTAATTCGCTGTACGTCTACGACTGTGTACAGCAGTATATCAGATCAGTCGCCCACCTTTTTTTTGTCGGTAGCGGCCCCCTCATCCAACACATGGCTAGTGTTCGTTTGGCAGTCAGCAAAGCTATATCCGCCAGTCGCCTCAGGGCCACCGGGAGGGTCTTAGAATGACCCAGCAACACCAGGGCCGGGCAGGGCGGGATGTCTACACCTAGTATCAGCCCCAGCTCTGAGAAAACCTCCTTCCAGAATCTGTAGATTCCGGGGCAAGACCACGCCATGTTGATGAAGTCCGCACGTGGGATGTGGCAGCGTTCACATTCTGCAGAACCCCTCAGCCCATACCTGTGCAGTCTCTCCGGTGTGTAGTAGACAAGCTGCAGGTACTTGAAGTGAATCAGCCTATGTCGACTATTCAGAGATATCTTCCAAGTATTGGAACAGCAATAACTCAACATCTCATCAGATATCTGCATCTGTAGATCATTCTGCCAGGCAGCTCTAGCCTTAGATAGCAGATGTTTCTTGTGTCGTTCCCCTATTTTCTTGAGATTTGTCACCAGTTTGCCGGTCGCTGGGTTTCGGATAACATAGGTGAGTTCCGGCACCTCCGGCGGTTCAGCCAGTTCTGGACCAAGAAGCTCCTGTAATGCACTGCGTACTCTGTGGTATTGGAAGCTGTGTAGAAGCGTCTTCCCTGTCTGCGACTGAAGTACCTGTTGGAGAGTTTTCATACTCCCATTGAGGAATAGATCCGCCATCTTGGTGATACCTAGTTCTTGTAGTGCCTTTGTCACCCCTTTCTCTGCAAGTGGGGGTATCCATACCGCCCACTCTACTTGCATGAGTGGTGAGTAAATTTTTTCACCATCCTGTGTACGTAAGAACTCATTCCATGCGTGGTTCGTGGCCTTTATGGAGTCCAATATCCCAGTTCTGCGGTCCACCGGTGACATATCGTGGCCGGGAGAGGTATAGGGTCCGCAAACAGACGTTCTAGTTTTACATGTGGTGTATCGGGATTCCCATGAATCCACGTATGCAGATGCGCCGCTTGCGCTATTCTGTAATAATGTTCTAGATCCGGTGCTCCCAGACCTCCCATTTCGTAAGGAAGCATTAATATCTTCCATTGGACTCTGGGTTGTTTACCTCCCCACGCCAGTCTGATAAGTGTTTGCGTGAGTTGTCGAAAAAAGGATTTAGGCAGGACCACCGGTATGTTGTTAAATAGGAATAGAAACCGGGGTAGCACCACCATTTTCAATATCGCTATCCTCCCCATCAAGGACAGCGGTAGCCTACACCAAACCTCCACATCGTCTACTAGCTTACTATACGCTACCCCTTAGTTCTCACGAACCAGTAACTTGGGGTCAGTGTGCAAACGTATCCCCAGATATCTTATGGAATTCGAGGTCCATTGCAGCGGATACTCCAATTCAAACGAGACAGTCACCGACGTCAGCGGAAGGGCTACCGACTTGTCCCAGTTAACCCGCAGTCCAGACACCGCCCCAAATCTCACTACCTCCCGCAACACTGACGTAAGATTGTCTTCTGGTTCCCTGACATATAGCAGGGTATCATCCGCGTACGTAGATATACCGATCTTATAAGTAGGGAAATGAATCCCCTCAAATTCGTGGTATTCTCTAATCGCACACGCCAGGGGTTCTGCCACAAGCGCGTATAAGAGAGGGGAAAGGGGGCATCCCTGTCTGGTGCCTCTGCTTATTGCTATCGGGTCGGTGACTGTGTCTCCTAGTTTCAGCCTAGCTGAGGGTTTATAATAGAGAGCCCCCAGCATTTGTAAAAAGGGCTCTCCCAGCCCGTATTTCCTTAGTATCTTTAACATGAAGGGCCATTCCACAGAGTCGAAGGCCTTCTCCATGTCTAGAAATATAGCAACCGCCTTGTTGTCTTGCTTCACATGTTGTATGGTACCTAGCACAGTGCGGAGGTTATACGTCAAGTTCCTAGCAGGAACAAACCCAGCCTGTTCCGGAGCGACCAGCTCTGGGACGAGTATAGCCAGCCGCGCAGCCAGGACCTTCGCGTACAACTTGGCGTCCACATTAATCAGAGAGAGCGGTCTATATGAACCGCATTCCCTGGGGGGCTTCCCCGGTTTAGGTATCGTGATAAGATGGGCCACCCTCATAGATTTAAGCATACTACCCTGTTGACATATATCATCGAAGAGGGACATCAGATGCGGTACGAGTTTATCTTTGAAAGGCTTATAGAAGGCTACCGTAAGTCCATCTGCACCTGCAAGCGCTGCCTGATCTCATTCCCTCCAGCGCCTCCAAGATCTCATCTTGCTGTATGGGCATCATCAGGAATTCTCTCTGGAAATTCTCCAGGAAGGGCATTTTGATATAACTAAGGTATTCATCAATTCCCTCCTCCATTTGCCCAGCCCTAGACTTATAGAGCTTAGAATAGTAATCCTTAAATTCTGCAATGATGTCCGCCTCCTCCGTAACCACCTCACCCTTGGACGTAACCAATTCCTCAACAACCAGTTGGGGTCTACTATTGCGCATTAGTCTGGCCAACAATGAACCAGGGCGGTCCCTCTCCCTGTATGTTCGTGCCGTGGCATATTTCCCCATATGTTGGACCTACCTATCCGCTTCCTCGTTGAATTCTATAATCAGTTTTTTAATCTGTTCTTCTGTGTCACTATCCGATGAGCGCCTATGTTGCTTTTCTAATTCCGCTAATTGTGATTCGAGGCTTTTAAGTCTGTGTCTAATGGCTTTAAGCACCCCAGAATGTTTTGCCATCGTCATTCCACGGATTTAGACCTTAAAGGTATCCCACACTATCTGAAAACTGTCTACCAACCCCACATTGTTTTCAAAGAATGTGTCTATGTCCTCCGCTATTTCCCCCTTGAAAACCTCGTCTAATAAGGAGTATGGAGGGATTCTCCTAGCAGGAGCATCAAGGAACAGAAGCAGTGGTGAGTGGTCCGACAGAGGGCGGGGTAGAATTATACAGCCCTTCACAGAGTTTAGGAGCGAGGTAGACGTGAACCAATAATCAATCCTCGTGTGCAAGTCATGGTAGGCTGAGTAATGTGTGTACCCTCCCTTCCCTGGGTGTTTGTGTCTCCATACATCCACCATATCTAACTTAATCAATTCCGTTTGCATAAGAACGGCAGACGCCGCAGGGCTGCGGGCGGCCCCAGCTGACCTATCCAGGTCCGGGCTCAGTACAAAGTTGAAATCACCCCCCCATACCATTCTGGAACCAACAAACGATCTGCACATGTCTGCTAGGTCGGAGTAAAAATCAGGATTGTCGTAATTGGGATCATAAACATTTACCACAATTAAGTTGTGACCTTTATCTGTACAACGTGCAAGGAGATATCGACCCTCTGGGTCAGCAGACAACATCGTCAACACCAGTTGCGATTGGGGATTGACCCATGTAACCACCCCCCTGGAGTGAGTAGTGAAACCAGCAGCTACACAATTAACCCCTAGACCTTTTGCAGTCAACATTTTACTTGTGAGTGGGAGGTATGTTTCTTGCAGGAGGGCCACATCAATGCGGTGTCTGTGCAGGTAGCTCATCACCTTCCTGAGCTTGCGGTAATCATTCAACCCTCTGACGTTCCAGGTCAACACCCTCACAATACCGGGACCACAGTCCATCCTTAGGACCTCATTATCATCCATCTTAACTCAATACGTTTGGTTATGTTAAGTACATGAGATCTCGAATACATAAAACTAATAAGCAGAACCTCAGGCGCATCACTGATACTTCCAGTACTTGGCATTGCACATCTCTGAAACCAAACCTTCCAACTTCCCCAGTTGACCAACCCCAACCCGGCCAGATAGGAACCGCCACCCCCCCCCCGCCCACAGCCGACCACCCCCAACCTGGTCAGACATTGCCCCATTCCACCCCCCATCCTACTTGAGAAACAAACTTAATCAACAGTCCCCTGGATGGCTCTATCCAGAGCCTTGAGGCCGAAAGCGTAGGGGCAGAAGTTGCCAGCCAAAAGCAGTTAACCACAGGTCCGAAACTGCAATGCTGATATACTCCAGTACCATGCCCCATTCTAACATTTGGCGCCCACTGTAGTCCTGATCCAATTTACACAAATTTAAACTCCCCCTCATGTTGTCCAACGCTCCTGTGCGTACCCGCTAGCAACAGGCTCCACAATCCAGAAATCCAAACCCTGACTTTATGACTCCACACCGATAGTAAAGCGCCCAGGCTCCCCATTGTATTGATATAAACACGAAAGATCTCACCTAGCAGTGGTTTCTCAGAGTTCTTACGTGACCTCTCTGGTCGCGAGCAACCGCTGTGCAGTGTCTTTCCAGCCAACGACCCAGCTCGAAGCACTTTCCCCCCAAGGGGAATGGACCGTCCATAGAAACACAATGTCTGGGCCAAGTAAATACTGGTTACTCATTCCTGATCCTCCAGCTGCGAGGAGGTATTGAGTTCCTCCCGATTGCTCCCTGGGCTATTCCTGCGCTCTCTAGACCATTCCTTCAGTGATTTTTGCAGCTCCTTTGGGTCAGTAAAGAAATGCGAATGCCCTTGTCTGTTTATCCGAAGTTTTGCTGGGTACAGCATCGCATAGTCCAACCCAAGGTCGCATAATTGTTTTTTGTATGGAGCAAAATGTTTCCT
Organism: Lissotriton vulgaris; assembly: GCF_964263255.1. NCBI lineage: Eukaryota > Metazoa > Chordata > Amphibia > Caudata > Salamandridae > Lissotriton > Lissotriton vulgaris. Next base: position 1,210,382,945 of record NC_141694.1, read on the forward strand.
TTCCTCTCGTACCTTTGCAGTGAAGTCCGGGTAGAGTGAAATATCCATTCCCTCATATTGTAACTTGCCTTTATCTCTGGCCATACGTAGCGCTGTGTCTCTATCCCGGTAGTTTAATAATTTCGCTATTATAGGTCGCGCAGGCGCGCCTGGCTGTGGTCTCGGTCCCAGCGTGCGATGGGCTCTTTCTACTATAAACATAGGGGAAAAAGCCTCGTCCCCTAGTAGTGCTTTCAGGAGTATCTCCACAAATAGCTCCATCTTGCCAGTCTGTGTAGTTTCTGCCACTCCTGTAATGCGGATGTTTGATCACCTCGACCTCGTCTCCAAATCCTCCGACTTGTCTTGAATCACCTGCAGAAGTCTACCAAACTGTTTACGATCTTTGTCCCAGTCTGACTGTGCCTCCTCCGCTTCTGTCAGGCGTCTTTCCACCATGTCAAGACGTTCAGCGTGCTTATCCACCCGTTCCGACATGCGGTCCATTCGATATGTCAGGGCGTCGAGTTTAGTGCCAATCGATGCAATGCTGTCTTGGAGACCCTTTTCCATTGATACCAGCATTTCGCGGATGTACGCTCCCATGGAGCTGTCTGGGGCGGCACCCCGCGGGGATGCCTCCGGGGCCAGCACGTAAGATCCCTTGGCTCTGTGTTGCTCAAACGTGAGCTTAGATTGTGTCCTATCATTCTTCCCCATAGCGTTCCTACTGGACATCAATGCTTACTATGCCGCAAGCTTCTATGCGTGACAGGGGTGTACCAGTGACTTTACGTTGTCCGCTGTGGGTCTCAAGCACCAAGTGACGGAGCGCAATTCACTTGTGTGTGTTTCCCCAAGATTGTGTGCAGGGATCACGGTGGCGTGCTCTCCTCATAGATACCGGGGGCCTCCCCGCTGTGGCGCTCCCCTGCGCACTGCACAGTAGCGATCCCTCTTATTAGTATCCCTCCAGATTTCACCACCTTATTACAGAGATCCAAGTCTGCTCCAGGGATAATCAGTTCCCAGGACTCTTACAGCGCCTCGCGACCCCACCAGCAGAATGCGTGTGCTGGTGTACACAATCGTACCTCCTGCAGCCTCTAGTGTGTTCGAGGGCACTTCTCCACTGTCCCCTTTTGCCCCAATCATAGCGACGCGTTTCAATCCAAAGCAGTAGTCGCTGCAGCAGTCGGCCTCCGCCGCGGCAGATAATATGTCAAAATGGCGGCCTACAGATGATTTGCTGTGGCACTTCCTCGAGCGCTCCCCCCTTCACCTCGCTGTGGGGAGAGCGCAGTTGTGGCACCGATATCAGGGGCAGCCTGGATCTCCCTTGCGCTACGGTGACCAGGGCCCCAGGTTTACTCACTGTTGCTCCTCCGAGTCAAGGTCAGCCCACCACCGATCTCCCGCAGTTTGTGAGTGCGCCACTGTGCCCAATACCGCACTCGTTCAACAGTTCATCACTGACAGTACTGAGGCCTCTCGCGGTTTGTCCGGCAAGCAGGGTTGCACCAAGCAGGGGCCCCCAAGCTGAGCCAGCCGCCAAAAGCGACCCCGAGATTCCAGTGCCGCTGTGTGTAGTAGCGGCGTACACGTCCTTGTTTTGCCACAGTCCTGGGCTTCCTTGGTGCCACTCTCACTGCAAGTTAGTGGGGTAGCAGCGACGATGGGGCGTCTCGATTTGCCACCAGGTCCGCACCTCCGGTCCGTCTCCGATCTCCCCTGCCGCACGCAGAGTGACGCCGACCCGGCAGCGTCGCAAGCCAGTCCGTGGATGTTGGCCTGGTCGGCCACAGCCGACTCCGTTCCCCAGGGACGCTTCGTCAGTCCTCCGTACGGGGCGAAAAGACACTGCCACTCACACCGGTGAGTAGAAGGGGAGCTCACACCTGCTTTTAGGACTAGTACGACACCTTAAGGATGATTTTGGCGGATTTTAACGGGGCTAAGGCGAGGAGCTCAGCGCTCACACGTCTTTCATGGACGCCGGCAAGCACCGCCCCCGCAGCTCTTTATTTTTCACCCTCCACAAATCTATGAATCTGCTGTGACCAACTCCAAGAATACCTGAACTTCAGTATCTTTCTCAAAAACCTTGTTCAGGATCTTCAACCTGGATTGTGCAATCACTTGACATTGCACACCCACTGCCTTAGACAAAACCAAAATAATTTGTGCAAATATTTGTACTCTTTGAAATATTTCAACTGGGAAATCTAGCAAAACTCTAAATGAGTATATCCAGAGGAGTTTAACGTTACTCACCCACCTTGCTTTATCCAGAAGGAGTTCTTTCATTTTAAAGTCCTGAAAAGCACACCAATAGTACATGTGCGCTTTCCCTTAATATGTTTTTGAAAAGGCATGTGGCCTTTGGTATTGGACAAATCTATATTTTTTCCACTAGAGCCCAAAAGTAAAGTATCTTTCAATGGATCAGTTGGATCCTTCTCCACGGTTTTGACTATGTCTTCGCACTTGAAAGATCATGTTTGGAAATTGTTCAAACTACTGACCTAGCCCTTATAGCTGTGTCTTAATTTCCTTTAACTCCCTTTTAGAGAACTCATCATGACACGCAGTAGTTTTTGGACCATCTGAGAAAATGTTCTGTAACATTTCTGTCAAGTAGGAGATTGTTGACCTGCAATAGCACTTAATTTTTTCCATATTGATACATATGAATAAAATGCAAAACAGCCTTTTGCAATTCGCAAAGGCTGAAATTCGGCGAATTCCGGCATTTGCGAATCAAAAAAGGCTTGATACATATGGCCCTAAATGGCCCATTTGCACCTGCAATTTACCACCAATTCAAACCCAGTTAGTAACTGGGTGCTACCTTTAAAAGCTGGGCCAAATGTATCAAGACTGCCCACAATGGCTGCCCTGTCTGTGATAGCATGAGGATGCGCATACTGGCTGCTCAGCAGGGGAGGAGGCAGAGACAAGAGAGGATTTTAATAGTCAGGCTGACCATTTCTGAAATATATGATAAAATACAGGCTAAGTAGCAGTGTAATTTTTCAGTTAATAGCCCGGTTAAAGCCACGCCTAGAAGGCAGTACTCTTCAAAACAATTCCATCCACCTCCGTGTCCAGGTGTTGGGCTTGCTACACCTTTTATCCACTTGCAGTTACCAGGATGCGGTATCTGTTGCAGGTGGGGTGTCACAAAGTCTGCTTTCGTGTTTCTTCTGTTGATTCCTCAATGTCATGCTTCTCTACATCCACCACCACATTATACATGCCCAGGAATGCTGAGAAAATGGACAGTACTAAATTGTAATTCTACAGGATTGCCAAGTTTCACCAGGTCATAGGGTGTATGAATGGAACACGTATGCCCCTATGTCCTCCATCTTGCCTTGAATACCTTTTTAGGACAAGACAAATACTCATTCCCGTAATATACAAGTGGCTTGCAATGCTCACTATAAAATAACTATAAAATAACTGACATTATGTCACAGTATCCAGGGAGCATTCATGACTCCTTTATGTCTAGGCACAGCAGAATATACAGATGACTGGACAGTGGGGAGTTTGATGATGGATACCATGTAAATGCTGAAATGTAAGTACCCAATCATCACAATATGTATGTTGTCTCAAACTAATATATGATTTTCAGGTGACAGTGCATATCCCTCATACCTAGATTATCACACCCTGCCTTTCTCCCACCACCCAAAATGAAAGGCGATGAAACACTGCACATTGCTGCACCAGAAGTTTGACAGAGCAGACATTTGGACTACTCAAATTATGTTTTCGCTGCCTACTAAAGAGTGAGGGTGCCTTACAGTATCTACCAGAAATCACATGTAAGATTGAACCAACATGTGCCATTCTACACAATATTGCCTGCGTAGAGGCCTACACAGTGCTGTGTACAAATCGGATTCAGAGAAGGAAGATCCCAGTGGCGCAGTGAAGGGGAGAAGGTAAGACATATTCAAATAAATAAAAATTTAACATACTTACACCACGCTTGATTGAGTCCTCAAAGTAAAGATACCTTGAATGTCAAGTGTTATAAAACATTTGACAAGCAAGCTGTCATTGTCATACATGTGCACAACATGAAGTCATCATGTACAACAGTTATAGCACTGACCACAAATGAACAAATAAATATAGGCACTCCCTGATTGCTGCCTCTCAATTATCTCTGTGACAGTGTGTATAATGGGATTTGCAACCATGTTGAGGTGCAGGTGTACAGCTACTACTGAGTCACAGCACATGTGCATCTGTGGCAGAGATGCTGCTGATTTTGGACAACTTCTCAATCAGGATGCTCTGCACTCGCAACACTTGCAATTTGCACAGTTTGGATTGCTTCCACTGTAGTGGCTATCTAGCCAACGCTCCTTGACACATCCCCAGTGAAGTGGCATATCTCAACCTATAGCGTCACAGTACGCTTTGATGCTACAGGTTGTGTGAGCCTTCCAATGGACCCCATACAGCACTGATCCTCTCTCTGTGCCTTTAAGTGCTAGTGTCCTCTGACATCTGTGTGCGTAGTTTCTGAAGGGAACTTGCTAGGTTGTGGTTTTTAGTGTCCATCCTGGACTGATTGTCCGTCAACTGATTGGCCACTTTGTTCAAACCCACAGTAATGGAATGCTGCGTGGTCTGCAATTTCCGATTGATCATTTTGATTTGTTTGTGCTGCAGGTACTGAACTTGCAACATTGACGCCTCAAGCCCACCATCCACGTTTTGATATTCTGTAGTTGCCTGACACACAGAAACCTGTGAAGAGTTACAGCACCTACAAGCATGCACTGTGGTACACTGCTGTCAGGACCTGATGACTGGCTGCAGGATTGGAGTAGGAGGCTGTATGGCATCCTCATCTTCAACTGGCTATGGGGAGAAGAACACTCTGCTGGAGTGGCCATGAGTAGTTGTGGGCTGACTCTCCAACACTTCTGCTTCTTCATCCACCATTTGTGGGAAACAGCCTTTACAACGTAAGCGTTACAACGCATGCCATCATGACGCATGTCGTTACAAGGTGAAAGGCTTGTTGCAGGGGGTAGAAGGTGTTGGAGTTAACTCCATTTCCTTCCCTGCTGTTGCACACACTGGAGTTGGAATAGTAAATTATACTACTCCCGCTTCCAGCGCACCCCCAACAGCAAGTCGGGGTAAAGGTATGCATTGTAACGGCATGCATTGTAACATCATACATTCACCATTTGTGCCTGTTCTACTCCCTCATCAGTTGGGCATTCAATGTTTTCCTCAGGTGCATCTATTTTGAAAATGGAAATACTATTCATTTTAACACTTGAGGAACACAATTCTCTTTAGTCGTACAAATACATTTAATAAACGTCCGACGCTGACTACACTGGATTTGTCTTTGACTACGAGTCCCATATGTACCATAAGGGCGATTTCTGCTATGGTGTAATCCCATACTGATGCATCTGATTTAGTTTATTTTTACATGCATGTGGAGGCCAGTTTTAAGTTCACAATTACTAAAGTTTTACACTTTCTTTGTGATGCTACAGGTGCAGATGTGTCCAGATTGGAAAAACCAACGACTGCCTCTGGCTCCAGTGTGGTCTCTACCAATGCCCACAGTGTGTTGGGTGGGGTGCAGTTGAGGGCCCACCTCGTGTAACCTGGGACTCACTCAGGTGTGTTGCAACCTTTGCTTTAGTGTGAGAAAGGACATTGCACCACCTCTTACATATCTCTTTCATGGAGCACTGTGCCACACCTACAGCATTTATTTTCTGCTGCATCTCTTTCCATATTTTGCCCTTCTGTGTCTCAGAACAGTCATCGATGACTAGCCAAATAGGAGGTCATGGTTGTTGTAGAACTCCTTAGTCAGCATCTCAAGTTCCTTTTCTGAAAACTTAATTTTTTGCTTTCACACCCTGCCTCCTTCTCTGGCTAAAGGTTGACCATTGCTGGTGTTGCAAACATTTACGGTACTCAACTCACTATCTGTGCACAACAGCTCCTCAGCCTCTCTCTGTCTCCTTTATTGGTTTCTGGGATCCTGCACTTTTTGTTTTCTGTATCATCTCCCTGAACCAGAAAGCAGAATCGCACATTTGCAAATGCATTCCATACTTTCAATCGCATTTGCAATTTTGGAAATCGCTAAATGTGATTCCCAAAATAAGGCAGCCACTCATTTGCGACTCACATTTTTTCACGCCCATCATCCTTACATGGCGATTTGCGATTACCAAATTGCAATTCACTACAAATCGTTATTTGGTAAACGCAATTCAGATATTTTGTACATCTGGCCCTTAGTCTCTAGCAGAAAACTGTTTTAGCTCTGCTTCATAAGCAACATGTTAAGGAGCATAACAGTCAAGCAAGAAAAGGGAACACCTTTCATGCTAGACCACAGTCATCTTTGCCCAGCAGACAACGGAAGTTCAATGGCCTATATTTTTAAAGATTTTGTATGTATTCTGCCTCAATCATATTCTTGTTGCCGAGGCAACATTTTTAGAAAACCTGAGCCACATCTGCTAACCTTCAGGTCCTGGTTCTTCCCATTTTTGTTGATTTATTATACTACATATATATTGTCAATTCTGAGAAGAACACACAATTGCATGATGTCTTTCAAAAACCATTCATTGCATTGAGCCTGCGAACAGCTAAAAGTCACTTATACATCTATGTCTTCTTCAATTGACCACTATCTTCCTGTGGAATCTTCACCAAGCCATGCTCCTCCAAAGACATTGCTGGTATCTGGCTCTAATATACTGTCTGAAAGGGTTTCAAACATTGCCTGCTGTTTCTAAATTCCATGTGGCATAACCACCATTTCAATTGATCCACTCAATGTTATCTAGAAAAGATGATGGACCCGGAGCATGGAAGGACATAGCATAAATGCAATACTTACAGCCACGCATAGGCCTCATATGTAAAGGGATAAGAAATATGTATTGAACAATTCCCATCAAAATCTATACCATTAAAATCCATACCGCATTGGCTAATCTTCTGAGGGAAAAAAGTACTTTCTTCAATGCTTGGATCTTCTTGAGGATACTGATTATGTTTCATAGAAGATGAATGGAAGCTTCTACTTATTCTGTCTTGAAACCTAGGAATCAGAGTTTCAGAGATGAGCGTCAAATTCTTTTTTGAGTCATTCTCAAATTGGAATTGTTGGATCATAACTTGTTGACACTTCGACATAATCAGAATGCGGTCTTGATAAATTATCAATCTGACACCACAGTAGAAAAGCTACTACTGGTCACAATGGTTTTGCAAAGCACATGGGGTGAAGGATGGGCCATATGGAGGAAACTGAACTGATAAATGTTTCGTTTGTAACTACACTGGGGAAACTGATGGAGATGATGCCAAAAGCTCAGATATTTTCAGATCCCTACGGTCACACATAGAGTTTCTCAAGAGATGTGAATCCCCCTTTTCTGAAGTGTCCACATAAAAATAAACCTGCTCATACATAATTTTCGTCTTCCACAATGCACTTTGAATGAGCGAAAGCAAATGGCGGTCAGTAGAGAAGGATTCCTCTTATGTTTCTTTTACAGCAAGCCATTTTCCATGAAACACATGGTTCTCAACTCTGTGCAGCTTCCAGGTGGGTATCAATCAATCAGGAGTTTGTTAAAGCGCGACTACTCACCCGTGAGGGTCTCAAGGCGCTAGGGGTGGGGGGGGGCTAGGGGGGGTGCAGGTTCCATTCCATCAAAGAGGGGGTCTGTCGAAGAGCCAGGTTTTGAGGTTTCTTGCAAAGATGGGGAGTGATGTTGTCTGTCTGAGGTGGAGCGGAAGGGCGTTCCATGCTTTGGCCGCGAGGAAGGAGAAGGAATGGCCTCCCGATCTGGTCTTTCTGGTGCGAGGGACCACGGCGTAGGAAAGCTGGGCTGTTCGTAGGGTCCTTTGGGGTGCGTGGAATTTGAGTCGGCTATTCAGGTATGCTGGTCCGGTGCCGTGGAGGGCCTTGTGTGCGTGGGTGAGCATCTTAAAGGTTATTATCGCCTCGCTGGGGAGCCAGTGGAGTGTGCGTAGGTGCTGGGAGATGTGGCAGTGTTTTGGCAGGTTGATGACCAGTCTTGCGGCGGCGTTCTGGATGTTCTGTAGCTTGCGGATGAGGTTTTTGTTTATTCCGGCGTAGAGTGCGTTGCCGTAGTCGAGTCTGCTGGTGACCAGGGCGTGAGTGACTGTCTTTCGGTGTTCGAGGGGGATCCATTTGAAGGTCTTACGAAGGAGGCGGAGGGTGTGGAAGCAGGAATATGAGACAGAGTTGATCTGGCGGTCCATTTTGAGCTCGGAGTCCAGGATGATTCCCAGGTTGCGTGCGTGGTCTGTGGGGGTTGGCGGGTTTCCGAGGGCGGTGGGCCACCAGGTGTCGCTCCACGCGTCGGGGTTTGGGCCCATGATGAGTACTTCTGTTTTGTTGGTGTTGGGTAAGATTTCTGGATGTGCTCTCATTCACATCAACACTCATTTTAGGCTTTAAAGAACGACTGTTTTTATATTATGGCTATTGCACTCATCTCTTGACCATAAAAGTGTTTGGTAGCTGACAATTTTGCCAAGCAATTCGGAGCATCAGAAGTGCAACTGAAGATATAGTATAAAGAAACAAGGTGACTCAGCTCTGTGTAGAAGGCAGACTTTCGAGTAGATAGGTGAAGGAACCCTTCCAGACATTGTGTCACCCACCAGAGGTGGGCAAGTTAAAATCTATGCATTTGGGGCATATTTACGTCAACATATAATATCTGTGTCAAAAGCAACATAATAACTGACTCTTGGCTGTAGTCAAATCCTGACTTTCAGAAGGATTTAACTAAATTCACTATAAAGTCCTAAATCATTTGAGAAAAGACTATGATAAGGGCACTGGAATTATGGAATTTTGCAGCTGCCGCGTGTTTACATAATAATGGATTTCCTGCCTTTTCCTCACAATACATCCTCTGCATCAAAATTTTGTTTCTTGCACAAACACATGAATAGTTATTGAAAATGTGGAAAAACATAGTGACATGCAGTGGAAGGCAATTCATAAAGAGTGACCGGTCACCATTCTGTTTCTTAATTCTGTATTTGGGTATCAAAGTGGTACTAATGAGGTTAAGCCTTTTCCCAGATAGGGTTAACATTCATAAAATGGAAAAATAATTAGGTAAAGCAACATAAAATCCACCACATCATGCCTCATACTTTGACTTTTCCTGACGAATATTTTAGTCAGCACTGTTGCATAATTTGGTCCTCCCCTGCTGCATAGTTCCAGTGACACTGACTATAACTTAACTACAGAAGCAATGCTTATCGCAGTTTGAAATGAAGCAAGCCGACACTTTAATAATCCCTATTCGTATTTAAAGTGTGATCATTAACATTTTAGTTTATAGTTACCATTACACAAAAAAGCTTTAAATGAATTTGTGATCCAAATTTAGCGACTAGGAAAATTGAGAAGACCTTGATTTATATATTCGTGGATTGATATATTGGTGGGGAGGATACTCCTCCCAATTGTGACGGAGGTTCCTTCCTGCCAATGTAGTGTCCACCCACCAAATTTCCATTCTGTCTCTGCTGTGGGCAAACTTCTCACGTGGCCCGGTGGAGAAAGGGCTGTTGGGGAACTGACTGCACGTTCTCCCTGCCAATTTATTTACTGTTTCTTACCACCGGGTAAAACCTAGCGATAAGGAACAGTAGAACAATTATAATGCCCCCCCCCCCCCCCGCCACGAGTGAAGACTCCCATTTCAAGATTTATTTTTTGAAGAAAAGAAGAATACTGTTTGCTACAGGGCTGGGGTTTTCCGATGCAGACCCGTAGCAAACAGTAAAAGGCATTGACAGAAATTACTGTGGCAGTGGTTCATGCCAGTCCCTTTAGAAATTACCCTGTGCTTGGAGACCATTTATAAATTAGGTGGGCGGCCTCTCCACCATGTGGTTGGAGTAGTTTACTCCGTCCCCATGGCAGACCCATGGTCTGTCTATGCCCTAATTTAAATGAGGCTCTTTGACTACAAATTAAATGTGCATCTGCACTCTTTGAAGTAGTCAAAAAATTTTGTTCCAGTTTTGAGGAAAAGCATTTAAATGGGGTGACAAATACGTAGGACAATATAATAGGAAACATATTAGTTATGCTTATTGAGGGAGCCTCTATTAAATAGTAAATAGTTCTCAATTTTAGAGTATTGTTTAATGAGGAAATCTCCATTATATAGTTCTCCATTTTAGCAGCATTTTGGTCACAATGGTTAGAGATTCTCAGGTTCACAGATTCTGGCATGTCTTTTTAAGTTAAAGCACTTTAAGCAAGATGTAGAAATTGACAGGTTTAAAACAGTGAGAGCAAATAGATTGTGTTGCAAAACCTCCTTTCGTGGGGGGTTGAAGAACACGCTCCCTAATGAATATTTTTCAGACAGAGTACTAATTGTGACCTGCTTGGGGAGCTATACATACCGTGTTGGTGGCCTGCAAGAAATAGCAGGCCACCATAACTGCCTATGTGTCCTAAATGTAAGAAGCCCAGCTTTTTAAAAAACGTCTCCCTTGGACCACCGTCGCTACCCTAAGGCTCTCTGACACAATTCCCAAAGGCCAGTGTGTCCAGTGGAACAGCTTTCTTTTTGTGAATGGGTTACCAGCCTCTTGGAAGAGCCTGTACATTTCAATGGTTAGTGATCAGCCACAATCCATTGATATATTTCATTTAGATCATAATTAGAAGGAGATGCCCCTTTCACACTTCTCCTATATGCAATTCGGAATGACCCATTGAACCCGTTTTGCAATTCACAAAGGCTTTTCCAAATTGCAAAGTGGAATTAATACATAACAAACAAAAATGTTGCTGGGGCGGGGCTCGGTGCCGATGCAGACCTAGGGGCTCCTCCGTGGCCTCCCTCTGATGAAAGCCATCCTGACAGTCAGAAGGGGTCGGCTGCACCGCAAATTACAGCGGAATATCGTGTGCACTGCAGGACGCGTTCTCGGGGCATCTGAGGACTGCGCTAAGTAAGAAAGTGGCAGTATGTTTACCGGATCGCGTCTTGCCTGCGCACTGCACAAAATGGCGGCCGCGATTGGTGGAGAGGGAGCTTGACAGAGGCGTGCTGTGGTGACCGGAGCCTCCCTGCTCAACAGAGCAGCATCTATTGCCAGAGAGCTAAGTAGCGGTACGGCTCAGCGGCACATCGGGCCCGCGGAGAGAGAGTTTGCGGGCTCCCAACTGATCCGCGGTGATTGCCTGACCCTAAGATGGCGGCGGGGGAGGCCCTGGAAGCGCTGCGATAAGGCCACACAGCACCGAGCTGCCTTCACCAAAGGGGAACTTTGCCACACCCTGTTGCCCTGATGAATTCATCTCATCAACTTGAGCTGGATAGCGCTACTGAAGGGGTGCTGAGACAAGCGGGGAACCCCAGCTGAAAGACATTGGCGGAGACAGAGAGAACTGCAGGCCTGTGAGGGGGCGGAAGGTGGGATGCATGTGCAGCGGGAGGGATGGCCGCACCACCTTCGGCCTGATAAAAGAACTGTGACGATCCTGCGTAGGGTGGGTAATGAGTTTGGGGGCCACAAGGAAAGGACCGGACCAGCTGAGTGGACACGCACCAGAGACTAGAGATTGGATCCTCGGACGAATAGAGAGGGACTCCGCAGGTGGACAGAAACGTGCCTTGAAGCAGGGGGAGCTGGGGCAGACAACTGTTGAGCACGGGGGGAACAACCTCACCGGAGGCATAGGAACACCCTGCTGCTGAGACCGGGTACGCATTGCACCACTGTGGCGAGCAGGGGGCCCTGGCTAATGTGGATAGGTCACAATTGGCTCCCCACAGTATTGTTCCTGTATAGTGCCTCAGGATGTTGTTCTCAGGGGGACCACTGAAAGAATACTCGGGGCACTGGGAGAGCCCGCTCAAAGAACCTACGAGGAGGGGCCGGCTGCCCAGCGAGTTCCTGAAGTGAACTGAGCAGTTCTATTTGAGCGACAGAAAAGACACTGTGCAGTAGAGCTGAGGAGGAGAGGACTCATAGACTCCCCTGGTGCAGATAATCACTGCTGCCGACGGGTACTAGGATGGGTAGAGTGTCCAGGAAAAAGGGGTTCGAGGTCCTGCGGATGGAAGAGTCAGAGCAACACGCAGATGACGATGATGCTGCCATTGGAGTGCGAGGACCTGGACAACCGGGGGACCCTTCCTTGGGAGACATCATGCAGGCCATCATTGCTTCGTGGGAGGCACTGGAGACGAAGATGGATGCCATTGGCTCGGACCTCACCCTATTGAAGGATGACCATCGCAAACTCAAAGAGAGAGTGGCGGCCAACAAAACCACCATGAAAGACATACCAGACATGGTAGCTACTCTGCAGAACTCCCTGAATGAAGTGGTGCATAGGGTCAAAGTGCTGGAGATGAGGGCTGAAGACAGTGAGGGGAGCTCGAGGCGCAACAATCCCTGCATCGTAGGAGTTCCGGAGCACATGGAGGTGGCCGATGCGGTCCAGTTCTTGGAAACCTGGTTGAAAACGGAGGTGGCACCAGAGGGACTGTCCCCCTTCTATGCACTGGAGCGTGCACACAGGGTCCCGGCTCGCCCACCTAAACCTGGGGCCCCTCCCTGACCAATGGTGGTCAGACTGCAGCATTACCAAGACCGCGATTTCATCCTGTGGAGAGCCCGTGAGCAACAGAGTCCACAGATTGGGAACAGCAAGGTGATGATATTCCCAGATTATACTAGAGAGGAACAGTGTCAAAGAGCCTCTTTCCTGGCTGTTAAATGGAAGCTGCGCCAGCTCCATCTATCCTATGCTATGCTGTTCCCGGCCTGCTTGAGGGTAACTGCGGATGCGGAAACACATTCTTTCTCACACCGCAGGCTGCATGGGACTGGTTGGAGACCGGAGGCAGCGCCGGCGCACGCTCGCCACAGGTAACCTCACCCCGAGGACGGCTGTCCACCACATTGCCAATGCAGAGGCCCACTACTCCAAGTGATCGGTTCCAAGAACGAAACAGAGCAGTCCTAGCAGTGGCGGCCATCAGCCAGGGCACAGTCAGTCTGACTAGTAATGACACAGACACCAAGAGGGGTGGAGCGGAGAACTCGAGATCGAGTAGATAGCAGATGGGATGTTTGGATGATTGGATTGCAGAGGGTATGCGGAAAGGATGGTAGGAGACCCGCTGCGACTCCTGGGCCTAGGGAATCAGCTGTTACACTGTGGGAGGCTGAGAGGAAACGCTGCAAGAACTACGGGGCCCAAATGGCTGACTTAGTTCTAACGGGGGTGGCGAGAAGGGTCTTGGGGACATCGGACGTGGGTCATGCACCACTTTTCATGATTCTCTGTATAAATATCTTTGTTTGGATGGGGGCCTGTTTTTGTGTACCTGTCCTGGGGATTGGGAGTTGGGTAAAGTTTGAAGTTCGGGGCTGATTGAGAAGGGTCAGACATGTCGCTAAGGGGTTCATCTGGGGTCAGGGCCTAGACCAGGAACCATGGGTACCTCTGTAGGAATTATAGTGATGTCTTGGAATATAAGGGAGATGCACACTATGAGACAACAAAACAAAATACATGCCTACCTGGTTCAGAGGGGAGTGCACATTGCACTGTTGCAAGAAACTCACCTGACAAAGGCAGCAGGAGCGGCGCTAAAGCGTCGTTGGAGGGGGCAGGTGTTTCAAACCACATATTCAGCATATGCAAGAAGGTCCTTGGTATGGTTGCCATTCCAATGTGTTAGATAGCTGGTTGATACAGAAGGCAGATTCACTGTAGTAACAGGGCGGCTTGCTGGCCGGGACATTACGCTAGGAAGCATCTATGCACCTAATATTTAGCAACCTGCCCCTTTCTCACAGTTATCGCAGAAATTGGCGATGGTATTGACGGGCCCTATACTTTTGAGGGGGGATTTCAATTGCATTACTGACATAGACCTGGACCGCTCATACCCACCGCTTCCTGACGCCCCCACTCATAGGACTGCAGAAGCCCGACTGGACTGGCAACGACAATCGGGACTGACAGACACCTGGCTCGCCTATCACCCCGGGGAACGGGACTACTCTTATTTTTCAGCCATATATGAGCTACAAGTCTGGTTGGATGCTATACTTTGCTCCCCTGAGGTGCATATATCGGTCATGTTGAGTGAGTATCTAGCCAGGACGATTTCTGATCACAACCCGTTACTGGTGTCCTTGAATTGGGTTCAAATCAGACCCGCAATCCCTAGCTGGCACCTCGGCCCGGAAACCCTGGAAGACCAGGTCTTCTGAACCATCATAGGTAATGCCATTGAGGAGTACTTTCAACACAACACCAACACATCCACTAGCCTACATAACGAGTGGGATGCATTCAAGGTAGTGTACAAGGCCGTTGCATTGGGGAAGCAGTGGGAGCTCATAAAACATTATTGAATGAGGTGCAACAGGCAGGAACAGCGGCTCAGGGAGATAGAAAAGGAACGGCCTGGGCAGAAGGATAAACAAGAGGACCTGCTGGTGGCGAAGGAAGGGTTGGCGGCACAAGTAGAGAGGTTGAGGTGTTTTGATTACAGGGCGTACACAGCAAGGGCACACGCTGAGAGGGATAAGTCTGGGGCACTCTTAGCTTGGCTAGCAAATCCAGCACGCAGAGGGACCCCGATTTTAGAGTTACATGGTGAAGGGGGTGCAATACAATATGGACAGCAGGCTATCAACACTCAGTTCCTGAAATACTACATTACTCTATACAACAGGCGGCTAGATCCCAGGGTTCTGGAGGAGGGGGGTTTCCTAGACATTGAACTGCCGCAGGTTGGGGCGGAAGATGCTGAGAGCTTGGGTCGGCCAGTGGAGCTGGGTGAGATCAGGGGAGCCATAAAACGTATGGCCAGGAAAAAAAAACCCGGGCACTGATGGGCTACCGTCTGAGTTTTTTGTCGCGTATGTGGACCTACTAGCCCCCCAGCTGTTAACCCTATATAATCGATCAAAGCATGATGGCTACCTACCAAGCTCAACAAAGGAAGCAGTAATTCTACCCGTCCTCAAGCCAGACAAACCGGCGTGGGACCGCACAGCCTATCGCCCTCTAGCGATGCCTAATCTTGCCTAATCTTGACTATAAGATTTTGAGTAGTGTTTTGGCCTGCCGACTCATCACGCATATGACAACACTTGTGCATGGGGACTAGGTCGGGTTTATTCCCTTCTGTAATACTACCATGAATATACGAAGGCTGTGCCAATTGGTTCACGGGACGGCGGATGAGGGAGGAGAGGCATGCGTTTTATCGATCGACATTGAAAAGTCCTTCAATAGTTTGGAATGACCATATCTATTCAGGGTCTTGAGGGCATTTGGTCTGGGCGAGTGATTTGTGGCCTGGACGAAGATTCTGTATAACCGTTTGACAGCCAGGGTTAGAACGGGGGAGTGATTTCTGCAGCCTGCAGTGTGGGTAGGGGGATGAGACAGTGCTGCCCACTGTCTCCCCTCCTGTTCGCCCTTGCAATGGAACCACTAGCTATCCATGCATGGTCGGGGAGGTATTACAGGGGCTTGGATGGGATGGGTCAGACACAATATATTGCTCTATATGCAGACGATCTTTTAATGTTCCTTGCCAATCCTGCTGAGGAACTGCAGGGTGCTGAGACTTGCCGGCTAGATTGGGGCAAGTGGCGGGGCTCAAAGTCAATTGGACCAAAACAGGTCTCTTTCCGGTGCGGGGGGCAGAGCTGAACTGCCTGAGGGGCTAGATGTGCGATGGGAAAGCAGCTGCTTGCCGTATTTAGGAGTCAGGATTTATCATGAGCCTGCAGACTTATTTGAGGGCAACATAGGGCGGGCATTGAGAGCCACCAGGAGTAGTTTTGACTTCTGGGGGACTCTGCCTTTCTCAGCAGCGTGGACAGTGCCATTGCTAAAGATGATAACCCTGCCCCGTCTACTTTACTATTTTGGAACGCTACCACTATGGATACCTGAGAAATATTTTGCCCACCTAAACACGATGTTCACGAGTTTCCTTTGGGGTTCAGGGAGGCGCAGAGTGGCATTGAATACCATGATGCACCCTAGGCAGGAGGGAGGGTTCGCTGCCCCTGATTTTGAGGCATTTTACCCCACGGCCCAATTTCAATTCAATGGTTCACGCAGTGGATGGCATGGAAGCTGAGAGTGACACCAGACCTGAGGGGTATGGACCTGGGCTTTCACCACCTCATCCGGATTCTTCTCCAGTTGCCGTTACACGAAGGAGAGTTGCCAAGGGATCAGTGGGTAGTGGGACAATGCTGGAACAGAGCCAATAGGCGAATTGAGGTGGGTCTCCTGTACGCACCTGAGATTCCAGTGTGGCTTTGTGAGGCGCTACCACATGGAGAAGACTGACAGATGTTGTGGGACTGGGAAGATCTGGGGATCTCCAATTTTGGGGATCTCTATGAGGGTGGGTCCTCATACCATTTCAATACTTCAGGGAAAGGTACGAACTACCTGCCCAAGATTTTCTCTTGCATGCGGCACTGATGGCAGCTATGCTCAACCACTGGAAGAAAAGGATGGAGGAGCCACAGACCTTTCTCCCCTGTCAGTACGCGGTCACTTCAGTGGGAAAGGTTAAGGCGGTTACATGTCTGTATAGGAGAGTTACACAGGGAGCTAGAACTCCATTAAAGGGGCTGCGCATTAAATGGGAGGCGGATCTGAGGACATCTATAGAGGAATAGCCATAGGAGATGTTGATGGAACGGGCGTGGAAATGTTCCCAGAACGTGAGATTCCAGATCATACAATTTTATGTGTTTCATCAAGCGTACCTAACTCCCCTCAAAATCAATGAATTTTTTGGGTCTCACACAGCCTGCCCGCGGTGTACACTGTAAAATGCTGCATTTGTAAACATGCTCTGGGAATGTCCATTTTTACACGGGTTTTGGGGGAGGTCCTGGCCAGACTAAAGGAGGTGACAGATAGGAATCTGCAGCTGGCTCCATGTGTTTGCCTGCTACACTGGTTTCCCCACACTTCCCGTAACAAGATCACCAGCAAATTCTTAGACTTAGGGCTAGTCCTAGCCAAAAGGGAGTTCACTAGCCATTGGAAAGCGGTCGCTACCCCTAATACAGCGCAATGGCTGCGGGAATTTATAAAATGGGCGGATTGTGAGTTCATTTTCCAACTACAAATGGCCCAGAGAACCAACAATGATAAATTACTGGAAGCGGCCAGGGCATGGGTAGCGATGGTGGACCTGCTTAAGAGCCCAACTGATAAGTACGAATGAACTTCTGCAGGCGGGAGGCTCACCTTCCAGCTCTGGAACATTGCCTCTGGTGTGTAGATGGGCCTGGTGTTGGATGAGATGACAGACGTGGGAGCATCCCCCTACTTGGAACCCTGATCACTGAAATGAGGATTTTACTAGGGTAGTCGGAATACACACTGGGCGACAAGGAATGTACCGGGGAGAGCAGCATGTCTGAGGGGAGGGGGGAGGAAGGGTTGGAGGGGGGAACAGGGAAGGGGGGAGTGTTGTTTTTAGTGGCCTTATTGGGGGAGGAGTTAAAGTATGGACAACCTTAGAACAGAGTGGACTTGCTCTCCGGGATAAAATTAAAGGTTGTAAAGGGTTAGTTAAATGCACTTTGCGGACAATAATACTGAAGAAGCTGGAGATGCAGACCTGGACACTGTAGGCCGGGTTGCGAAAGTGGCATACCTTACTCCTCATAGATGCAATGCTATATGCTTGAATGTACTATGCTAAAGAAACATGGAAACTCATGCGCTTGATTAAGAAAAATTGAATAAAGTTTGTTTAAAAAAAATAAATCAAACAAAAATGTTGCTGCCACAAACTCTGATTTTGTGAATTGCAAGGTTTTCGACTTCAAAATGGTTGCATACTTCTGTTTCCGTGTTCCTTGAATTTTTCTCTGAAACATCTTCAGCAGCCATCATTTGTCATAAAAATAAAATAGGATCTCTGTTTCTAGGAAAATGTGAGAAATTCATTAACAGTTCTGCCTAAACCGGGCATGTTGTATCCTAAATCTACACAGCAGCTTATCTCGTATACAGAAAAGATAAAAATACAGCACAATAAAACCACAATTGAAGACACAGGACATGGATGATTTTAGTAATGCAAACAAAATGCAATGTTTGTCAAGATTTGCTCCTAAACCTTGTTTTGAAACTTTGCAAAAAGCATTAAATATATAGCAGATTGGCTCAGCATTCTGCTGAAGTCAAATGGTAATATTCTTCAGTCAGGATAAAAACTCTGCAGGGAGATAGTGGCTCCTGCTGTTGAATTATTCTGTAGGCAAATGCTGAGCAGTTGATTTGAATAATGGAAGATGGCCAGCATCCATTTAGTTGGCACAGACATCAGATATTACTGTGATATCAAGTGATTCAAATTAAAAGCATGTCTCCTAAAAGCTATAAACTGTAATGCCCCACTTATTTCAGAAGAATAAGTAAAAAGAGCCATCAGCAGCCAATTTTAAATGCTGAGTGACTTGCACTACAAAGGTTACATATCGCATTAGGAACCATTCTTTCAAGATGTTTTTTATAAGCTGTGTTTGTTCTTCAGCAGGTCAAAAGGCATTTACTTTTGAAGTTAAAGGACAAAGGTTTCTAAACATGGTGAGAAAGTACTCAAACAAGGTAGGTCTGGCAGGAAGCAAAACAAGCATTTGTAATACAATAGATCTCGCATTACAGATAGCCTCGCATTACTGATAGTTTGAGGTATTGATGTTTCAGATAATAATGCAATGCCAATAGTTCACACTTTCAGTAATGCGAGACGTAGTGCAATGCAAATGATTGCATAGTGAGCCAGGAACCAGCATTGTATGTCTCTGTGTAGTACCGCAAGCTGCTCCTAGAGCTCCCTGGTGAGCGAGGCACCAGCACTGCTTGTCTAGGTGCAGCACCTATATACAATTAATAGCTATGAAATGTGACAAAACAATTATTATATTAATTCTGATTAAGTTGTACTCTATGTGGAACTGATGAAGGGACATTTATAGGTGGTCTGATATAAATGTGAGCTGTGTAGGTGCAGGATCGCAAGATGCGCCTGGATGCCCCTTCAGTTCAGAGCATCATAAACTTTGAAGATGTTGTAAATCCACCCTACCGATAGTGCATTGCATGAAAGACAGTACCACAGTACATTCAATATAAACAATTAGCAGCTTTGAGATGTTACAAAATAATTATTATATTAATTCCGGATTAGGTTGTACTCTATGTAAATTGATGTGTAGGTGCAGTACCCAGGAGGTCCCTAGTGAGCACCAAACTTTGGGTCACATATGGTACTCTTCTAATGCATGGCATGCAAGACAGTACCACAAGTGCATTCAAATAGCTATGTCCATATATACCAATAAAAGCCCTGAAATGTGACAAAACAATTATTATATTAATTCTGATTAAGTTCTACTCTATGTGGAGCTGATGAATGGAAATTTATGGAAGGTCTAATATAAATGTCAGATGTGCTGGTGCAGTACCCCAAGCTGTGCCTAGATGTCCCTACTGAGCATCATATACTTTGAAGATATGGTAAATACACCCTATCCATAATGCATTGCATGGAATACAGTAACACAGTACATTCAATATATACAATTAGTAGCTTTTAAATGTGACAAAAGAATGATTACATTAATTCTGGATTTGGTTGTACTCTATGTGGACCTGATAAAGGGAAATTTATAGAAGGTCTAACATAGATGTGTAGGCGCAGTACCCTAGAGGTCCCTAGTGAGCATCAAACTATGGCTCACATATCGTACTCCCCTAATGCAATGCATACAAGACAGTACCACATGAATATTATAAGAGCTATGCCCATATATACAATTAATAGCTATGAAATGTGACAAAACAATTATTATATAAATTCTGATTTAGTTGTACTCTATGTGGAACTGATAAAGGGAAATTTTTAGAAGGTCTAATATAAATGTTAGGTGTGCTAGCAAGTAAAGTAACCACTGCTAACCTTGTTTAGGACCTAGTAAGTGTCCTGTCTAAATGCATTTTAGAAAATAGTGCCTTGAGGTTGTAATTAAAAAATAGAGTGTAACAACACATGTAATAGGGGGTGTCCTCATGGGAGGTTACACAAAGAGACAGGGAGGTACTAAGGTGGGACTACAAAGCCCAATAACCAATGAAAAGCCTTCATTTATAAAGGACAGGGACAGTAGCCAATTAAATAGATGGGCTTTATGCACTTATCTTGAATACAGCATGTCTCGAAGAGACAGCGCAAGCGCTGCCTAGACGAGACCTGAAAAGGAGTTCACAAAAGTCATGCAGCTGTAGATTATGCATGAGTAAGTAGCAATTGTTCATCAAGGGGAAGAAATTCTGCACTACAAGGCTCTCCACGAACTCAACTTAACATTCGGAGATTGATATAGAAGAGGTGGATAACAAGCATTCTTCCTAAATTTGACTCCTATACCATCTTTCCCTTTGGTGGCCTTTCCATCATATTTAAATCAGATAATCATGTTATTTCATTTTACCTGCCATGTTGGCTGATGCCACAATTTCGTCTGTTACAGGTTCCTTATCTAAAATAGTGGCAGTCCCCACAACCCATTTAAGAGCATGACATCTGTTGTTGGATGCATGGCGGATATTTTGCCACTCTAGGAATTGGGGAACTCACATAAATAAGTAGACTGAAGATAGGACTACACACCAATATGATTTACAACATGGCGTTCCGCAACTCCCATACCTCTTTTGACCCACCTTATGCAATTCTGCTCAACACCATCACAATGCCACTCGAAAGCTGGAGTTATCCAGGACTAGAAAATTAGAGGGGCCATTAATGCTGGTAGTAGGAAAAGGCAGTGTGGATTTAAACACACTGATATGCTGGTAGTTATTTTCTTGTACAGCTCACTGAACAATCAAAGCTCTGAACTACTTTGATGACCCTCCCTCACTTCTGATCTTTCCTTTGCAGTAACTGCCCAGAGGTCGAACTTTTTGGGGGCTTGGTAGTAGAGGTAAACAAGGTCACAAATTGGCTCAAGCAGTCTTTCACTATGCTTGACAAGGGCACTATTATTTCTTCTTCTCCCAATCAAGTTCCTCTGTTAATTTTGGCAGTGGTGGCATAGGACAAATCTCACCTTGATTCCCTGTTATAACAAAATCCCTCCTTATTCTTTCTCCTCCTTTCCGAGCCCTACCTTTCTGCCTATACCCTAAAGCATTTGTCTATATTTTTTCCTAATCCCCTATCTTCATGTCCCCTGAGTCTGAGCTCCGTAAATCAGGCATTAGTAAAATCACTAGCAGTTGGTGAATCTCAGTAATTTTTTTGTAACAAAATAAGTGTAGGGGCTATCGTCATAAGGCAGCTACTAACCATGGGGGGGGATGTGGCATAATGGCTGGAGCTGTCTACATTGGACCTGGGGAACCAGGTCTGAGTCTCAGCATTGGCTCAAGATCCTGTGATTCTGGGAAAATCTGTTCATCTCCAAGTGTTTACCGGAAATTAATGTCATTAACTGGTGCAGAAGTTGATTATTAAGTGGCGGTGCTGAGTACCAGAAACCACTGGCTCAAATTAAGTACTGGTGAATCTATTCAGTCACTTCAGTAATTGGGTTAGCATGACTAGTTATTACATGATGATCTACTTCCTAAGCAAAAGGCTTAATTTACTCTGAGCCTAACTTGTTTCTTAGTTTGAATAAATCAACCTCTCTGATAATCTCTGTTCAAAAAAGTATTTTCATACTGAGATGATCAATCTGATGTTGAATACCATTTACATTCTCAATATTTGCAGTCAGTGCAATGACAGCCTAAGGTCAATTCTGCAAATAACTAACTTGTATAGTCCATGATGCCCTGCAATAATAAAGTCCCTCTTCCTTTGACAATAATTACAGTTATGACTCCCAGTTATTCATCATCAAACTTTGCCTATACAAGGTTCATCCTTTTTTATCGAGTTCATGAACAGCAAGCTTTCATATCAGAAACACAGGGAGATAGTAATACAGAGATACAGGCAAGATTGGTTCAACTCACTTACTTTATTCATATTTGGATGAACCTGTACTGTCACCCTTTTCCAAAACGATCGATTTCTTTATTGTGGGGTCCTCCACAAAACTGCAAATAGATTAGATGTAACTGATACCACTGCTAATTGCAATCCATATATCTTTGTGTTCAGAGGAACCTTGCTAAATCACTCCTCAGCTAACTATATGTACCTATTTTGTCCCTTAAATAGCTGCCAGGAAGAACTAACATTGAACTCTAGAGTCAATGTGCCCAATGCACTCTTCTTTCTCTACCCGCCTCCACCATGACCATGCACAACGAAACTATGAGGGCCATTGGTAGAAATGGAGAAAGAGGAATGAGATCAGCACTCTGACTTGTCACATCTGCTGGCCATGGACGTCTGTAGGTTGAAATGGATATTTAGAGGCAATAGGAGACATTTTAGTAACCTGCTTGGAAGTTCAGCATAACCACAACAGTGAAATAACATATCTTACCTGTATCTCTGTGTAACCATCTTTCTGTGCTCTGCTACCAAGTTTGCTGTTCCTGACAATTGTAGCATAACAAGAGAAAAGTCCCTTTCTAGCTTAATCACACTTCCCCCTATTGGTAAGATAAGTACCTTGAGCGTTGTATTCACTTGTCCATTTAGTAGTACATGTTTGTCTCTTATTGACATATTAACATGATACTTAGCCATGCATATTATTATGAAATAAGTTCACATCATTTACTATCAGTGAGTTGCTCTATCGTGTGATGATGTGACAAAGCCTTTTTTTTAAATAGGTACATGTAGGACTCATCGAGGTCATAAGCAAAAACATGGCTGCCATTTCAGTGTCTACTAGCCCCACAGACATCTGCAGATCAAGAGAGATCCTTGAAAGGAGCACATGGACAAACACATTCCCCTCCTGTACCTCTGATGTAGCTATTTCATCCAAATTTTGAATGAAGATATCCTGCAGATTTTCAGACCTGAGCAAGGCACACTATAGCTCTCAAATGTTTGAAAAGACTGAAATGACAGCTTTGGTGAAATTACTGCAAGATTTGCACTTCTGTGTCTGACAATCTTTCCAGGTGACTGTGAGTCTCTAAAGTCTAATTTCACACTTTCCCTTTTCATCCGATTCTCATTCCGACATGATGCCACAAAGAAATGTTCAATCTCCTTTGCAAAGGATGGATACAGCACAATTGAGATGACGGGAGATTTTTATCACCCGCTGTTCAGGTAACATCCATGTGGCTCTCAAACCACTTTCAGAATTTGCACAGGTTTGCCATACCAGAAAACACTGTCACAGCTGTGTGTGATACCTGCTTCTGCTTCACTAATTTCTCTGCATGATCTTCAGGAGCACAGTATATGCCTTGAACAGAAACTACTGAGCTCATTATGATCAAGTCCTACATGAGCGCAATTCTCCACCACAAAGAATCATTTTAGATCTACAGCGTGCACAACTGAAGCATAATACATGTTTACAGCTACTCAATGAGTGAAAACAAGGTCTCGAATATGATAAATTATGACTTGAGCCCTGGGGAAGTAATTATAAGAGTTGCAAAACGTGTGTTGGCTTTGTTCTGTTTCATTAATTTTGAATCCAATCTTGTAGAGAACTGAAAATTCACAAAATAATTTTAATATAAGTCCTTTGAACATATTTGTTATTTGGCCTTAACTCTGTCTTCAGTCTTTCTGTTTCTAGCCTATGCAATGTTATGGAAGGCACATTGCATTTTAGACCATATAGCAGGTCATTTTGGACCTTCCCGCCTGTACTGTCATGATAACGAGTGCATACCTTTGCTACGAATGTGTGATGTCATTTTTGGGGCTGTAGTTTTGATGTTTTGTTTGTCATCATTTGGATGTGTGTGTGACTTATTTGTCATTTTTTACTTCAATTATATGGGGTGATCAGTCAACAAATGGCCCAAATTATACTTTTGTCAGCTCAACTATTGATGCACACCTTTGAAATTGAATGAACATTTTTATTTGTTTGAGGTCACAGATCCTGCCTATGATTTCATAGATAAATCATTATCTATGAGGATGCCTAGGATTTTCAGCACTTATTTGGGGATGAGAGGAGCTCCCATCTCTGAAGACCAGAAGGAGGGGAATCCATAAGTGAAATGTGTTCTTTGTCACCACTTACTCAGTTTTCAAGGAGTTCAATTTTAATTGATGAGTGTCCATCCAGTCCCTATGTAAATCATTGAATTTTGAAAAAAGGTTTTAGGTATGGGCATGTTATCGATTGTGAACATCAGCTGCATATCATCAGAATAATTAAATATCTTCACCTTCCATTGCTGGAGAGCCTGTATCAGAGGCTGGAAATAGATATTATACAGCATAGGAGAAAGGGATGATCCCTGCGGCATTCCACAGTCAAGTTGAACCTTCAGAGAGCAGATTGGAAAGAGGAGGACCGCCTGGGTATGATTTTGTAGAAAGCACTTCATCCAGCATTGCAAGTCAGCATTTCTGGCAGGGTCGATCTATATCGAACGATCAACTGTGTCAAAAGCAGCAGAGAGATCCAAAAGGACCAGTGCCTGTGTGACATCTTATCTGCTCCATCCCTTAAATCATCCAAAGCTGCCAAAATGAGAATCAATAAAAGTGGCCTTCTGCAAGAAGATACTCAGGTGTTGGGCAATATATGCCTCCAGAAATGTTGCGAAGAAAGAAAGTAAAGAGATAGGCCTATAGTTTTTCAGATTGGTTGGATCTTCCCTTATTTACTTTGAGGGGGAGTACTACAGCCTCCCTAAAGGAATGAGGAAACTTCCTCTACCTGAGAAGTCATTGAATAATTCTTGAGAGGGAACCAAGGGTGTGATTACTTTGTCAGGATTTGAGAGTTCCTTAACTTTCTCAAATATAGCCTTGGTTTTATTTAAATAATTCACAAATTTATTAGCGAAAAAGTGAAACTTTGCATGTCTCCATGGCCACCAAATGCAAGCATACATTGCATGGAGGACCTTGCAAGCCATCCATCATGGTGTCTACCAACTCTCCAACAAACATGGGGGCATATTATCAAGGGGGGCGATAGGCAATTTTTGCCGCTAAGCAGCAAAAATTCTATAGCCCTATTAGCAAGCTGTCGGTAACAGCAGTTAGCGACAGCTTGTAGGCGATAGCGAGTGGTTTGGGGCCCACTGTGCATGTCAGCGATATTTATCACTAATGACATGCAAAGTGGGCATACCCATCCTAACATCGCTATCGCCTATTAGCAAGGCAGGCGTAGCGATGGAAATATTCGCTCTAAGGGCGTAAATCTCCAAATACTAACACCTGCCCAGACCAGTTCTTAGACATGTTATCCAATGGGAGGTGGATAACATGGCTAAGAGCTAATGCATGAATATTGCTGTATTCTCAGCGATATTCACGCATTTTGCCGCTATTGCCAGGTATTTTATCACTTTTGAGATAAACGTTGATAATAGCACGTTATCTCAGCGATAAAATCCGGCGATGCTTGGCGATAGAAAAATTGTCGCTAAACCTATTTAGCGATAATTTTCGCTAGTTGTTGGTAATATGCCCCTTGGTGATCCTGGTCTATCAATGGTGTGCTCAATCGAATGGATTCACACTGTATGCACAGAGGTCCTGATTGCTATTGTGACCTGCAATTAGTTCTGAGATTTGACAATGGATTTATCCTCAATTATCATGTGATGTGGCACACATCATTGTGCTGGCATGCCTACTGCTATTGCTCTTCTTAACTAAGTTTGACATGCTCCATCAAGGTCTGTAACCATACAATTCTGCAGGCATACTGCAGATGGCATCCTGTTTCCACAGCAAAATCCAATTGGCATCATTAGTTGTGCACCTTCAGCAGTAGATGATATTACACCACAACAACTTCTGAGAAAGCAGCTCTGGTGCCACTGAAGGTTTGTCTGCCAGCACTATGGCCTGTTTCGATGGACCTTTGACTTGTAGAAACAGCCCTTTTGTGACAAACAGTATGTTTCTCTGATGGAACTATTGGAAAACCCAAATATGGTGAACGGCCTGTACCGTTTTAGAAGGAAATGATAAATTCACCATGGCAGTGTTTTTTGGATCCACCATTAAGTAGGCCCTCATGGCCTAAATCACAATACCACAGAGAATCAGTTGCAAATTTATTGTAGGATTGTTACAATTGAAATATTTTCAATTATTTTGGAATTACTAGAGAATGTCAAGAGTACTCTGGCATATATAGGCAAGTCATAGCTATCCATTCGTATTCAAACAAGTTACTGTTTTCTCATATGGCAATTTGACAATTGTGCATGTCCTCATAAAGAGTGTTATTCAAAAGTGCATTTGCAAGTTAAAAATCTATATTTGTTCTGCTTTCATAGGGCAAAATATTTTTCTTCTTTGAGAAATCATTTTATCTACACCCATATGAATTATGGGTGTTGCCTAAATATTCCCACTGAGAAATCCCATTTACTCCTACCCTTGAAAGAATGCATTTAGAAGCATTTTCAGAGTGTAAAAATGCTTGCACACTTTTAGTAAATATACACATACCTTACAGTGTGTTGATGTTCAATAGGCATTAGAGAGGTAGGTATGTCTATAACTAGCCTTCACAGCAAAATACCACTGGCCCAATTTACATTTGTGCAATTGCCGTGTGAGGAGATGAAATAACACCTTCTTGATCCTGCTGATTAGGTGTGTGTTCTAGTGTGTGTGGTTTACTCTACCACTGTGTAATTTATAGACATTTAAATTATGAATTAATCTAACAAGGTGGATTGAGGTTGTGACAAGGAATTTCTAAGGAGTAACCTTTGGCAGCCACAAATATGCATAACCCACAGCAGTTGTCATGACTCGCAGCACAGAAGCAAAGTTTAGTTCCAGTACAAACAAGTTGCAAAGTGCCTTGTGTAATGAACGGATTTTAAATCTGCAGACACAAGGAAACATGTGTTGTAAAGAACACTCTTCCATTGCACAAGTGCAGTGTTTTGAGTGGATGAATAATGTGACCTTTTGATTTTGCACTCAGAGGCGAATGTAAATTAATGAGAGTGAACGTTTTTTCAAAAATGTTTTGAGTTGCGACCCTAGCGTGGCTTTCAGCACAGCCCCTAGTGTGAACACAAAGGGTGCACAGCTCTCAGCGCAGCCCCCTTAGTGTGAATACAAAGGGTGCGGGCTCTCAGCGGCCCCCAAGTGTGAACGCACTGGGTGCACGACTCTCAGCGCGACACTTGAGTACTTCTCAGGAAATTAAAACACAAAGGGGCATATTCCAAAGGACACATCGCCAAGTTAACGGCACTTTATCGCAGCCAAAATGTGATAAATTTAACACACCATTCACAAGCTGGTGTAAACAGCCCATATCACCAGTTTACCAGTGATAGCAGCCTCAAAAAACACATCAAGGATTACCCCAGTAAATATCACTAATGAGATGCAGAGTAGGCGTTCCCGTGCAAAAAGCAGCAGGCACATCACTTTGTAACATTTTCAACGACCAACAAGATCAGTGAAGAGATAACAAAACAGGCGATAAGGTGTGTTAGCACCAGGAAATTTACACCTGCTCTGACCTGGTGTAAAGTCAGACTACAACCTGCAACATGAAAGGGAGCCCGGACCACAGCCACACCTGAACAACAATAGATGCCATGGAGTTAACAATCATGCAGCTTGGAAACCCAAGAGTACCCCGACACCCCCCACCACCACCCCCTTGCCCGCCATCCCCTCCTGACCCCCGACAAACAAATGTGACAGCAACCTTCCGAAATCTGGAATGTAACAAATCGGCTGATGTCGCACAATTATAACAATCAAGATGCATGTGAGGTTGGACAAATGAGATCACAGTTGTCTATGGATTTACATATAAAACATTGTATTTAAACAAAACAACAAAATAAAAGTAGGTACTGCCATGGCGTGTCATCCCTCGACAATCTGTGAATCACAGCCTGCAAGACAAAAAGCAAGATAAGAGTGTGCGTTGTGCGCCCATCAAAGGAGAGAGAGAGAGAGAGAGAGAGAGAGAGAGAGAGAAAGAGAGAAAGAGTGGGAGAGAGAGGAAGAGAGAGAGATAGAGAGAAATAGTGAGAGACAGAGGAAGAGAGAGACAAAGAGATATAGAGTGGAGAGGGAGAGGGAGAGTGAGTGGCAAAACTGCAGACAAAACGCTCACCGCTCACCTTTCCACCACTGGTGTGTCTCCAACCACGTGCTGGGAGTGGGACTTACTGGAGCCCTCAAGCTCGCTCATCTGAAATATAGTATAGAATCAGTAAAGGCAGAGTACATACAACTGCACACACCTTCATCGCCCCTGCGCACCCATGCTGCTGTACCCCATCCACTCCCGTCATCCAGAGGTGTCAGCTCGACCCTGCACACCGAGGATGCTGCACACCATCCACTCCCACCGCCCAGAGGTGACTGCCCGCCGCTGCTCAAACGAGTCTCTCTGCTCACCTTCTGCCACCGACGGGTGTCAAAGAGGGCCCACTACATGCTGAAGCGAGCTCCAAGGCCGGGGCCCTTGTACTTGGCAGCCAGAAGGTCGCACATTTGATTCTGAGTCTTGATATCACAATGGCAGAAAACATATCAATGCACCACGCTGAGGAGTCATCTCTGTGTGGCGTACATGCTGTCCAGCCGAGGTCACAATTCAAATTGGATCTTGTTTTTCCAGGATGGTGTTTCGAGGTCTACGCATTATCGCAGTCTGCACACCCGCTCAGCTCAGATTTGGGGTACTAACTCAGTGGAACTCAAATCATCGCCAAGTGGCGGGAGGCTCGTGTTGGACAAAGTGCCTCGGCAGCCACTAACTCTGAGTACTTCAAGTCATGGGAAAGAATGGAAATAGCCATTCAGCACGTGTGCCCGGACCTTTTTATTGGCAGGGTCACATGTCCTAAGATGTCTGTGCTGCATAGGTGCGGTGTGGGTGTAAACCAAGCCATGAGGGACTGGCTGTGGCATGCTGACAACTAGACCTGTGATCAGCAGATCACTACAGGGAAGACCTGGAACATGTAGTGTTGTTGTTCCTTCCCTGTAAGCGTAAGCAGAGTGGGCTGGCTGAAATGCCCATCCTTCACAACTTCACCAATATGGCAGTTTGAATCCGCACACCACCAAGATAGATGCATGATGTTTTTTCTCAAAAACAAATATATGTTTTAGTATTTAATAAAAAAGGAAGCATTATATACTTTTAATAACACAAAGCATTACAAAAACTATTTTTAGGATATTAAAGTTACAAAATATCACCGAAAAAAATTAGAATTTCACTGAAAAAATCATAGGTTTCAGGGACGTTAGAGTTAGTTGGACATTCCACAAAACCAGAGAAATGTGGCCATTATAGTTAGTAGAGCTTACTATCACTCGCGCCCCCACAATACACTGCTGATGACGTCCCATATTACATCACTCATGACATGGTCAGTGACATCACTGATGACATCACCGATGACATCTCAAATGACATCACTGATGACATCATCATCATCACCATGGAATGCAGTGGTGGGGACCACTGCTTCTGGAAGTCCTTGGAGAATGCTATACTTCTTTTGGTAGTGACCCTACCCTTCTGGGTATGCATGCTTTAAAGGATTCAGATTGCCTTATAAGGAGCCTCATTTCCCCAAAGCATTCATTTCCTGTTCTTTTGATGCAACCAGCCCGGGAAATGTTTTTAAAACACCTACATCGTGGAAGCAGGTCACCCAGTGGATGTTGTTGCCCTTCATTGCAAACACACAAAGATAAAACAGTGACAAGACGAGTGGATCAGTCTTGAGACACCTTCAAGAACGGTGGCACCATAACAAAAGCAACCGGTAGAATAGCAGCCCTGTCTCTGGGGAGAGTGTCAGTCAAAAAGAAAAGAGTTGGATCAGGGAACTGTTGCATTAAAAAGCTTATAACTTTTATTTTTACCAGCAAACAATGTGGGGTAATAATAGTGAAGCGTGCATAATGATTTTGACCAAAAGCGTGGATGGATTGAAAGGGTTAAATCTGTCCACTTGGCAGCTATGAAATTAATGAGGGAAAGCACAATCATATATGTAATATATTTCTTCTAATCATGCATTAAAAGAATATTTCAAAGCATTTTGGAGTTCAATGACCTTATAAAGGCACTCTCAGCCTCATGACTCTATAAGGTCATGGAAGTCCTGGATAACTTGCCTTACCTTTATAATGTAAACTTGGGGTTAATTATCCTGTATATATGTATCAAAATGGAAAGAACTGAGACCATTGATTCAATTAAACAAGGTTTTTGAGATATATGCTTCAGTAGGCTAAGTGCTGCTACTTTTGGAGTCAATTTCTGACTGATATTAGCTACCCCAAATGTATTTTTTTTACAAAATGCTTGATAAAAATAATACAATGTGCAAGATTTGCATCTTAAAATGAAGGGGTGTGTTCTCAAAAATGTGTGATAACCATCGCAAAAGTTACTTATCGCAACTTCCAACATTGCAGTGCAACGCGGAAAAGTTACTCTGCGTTAACAAGCATTCTCAACACGGTGGTAACATGCGATAGTCTCCATATAACGCATCAACTGACCAAGTTAAAATCCATGCCACGCCGCAAAATTGCGAAACGCGACGGGAAAAAAGGTGCGATGAGGCCAATCGCGTTACTAAAATCACCGAAAACCAGCAACAGGTCTGCAATCCACATTCGGCAGGTGGGAAAAATCACCATAAAAGTTGAAAAAAAACTGACAAACAAATGCCAAACAACAGCAAAGCACAATGGATGTTGCCGGAGCAACCACGGAGGAGAACCAGAACCCCACAAGCCCCCCGGAGGACCCGCCTGAGAACTCGGGTCAGGGAAGGCCAAGGAGAAGAAGAGTAGGAAGAAGCGCTTCAGTCCGCAGGTAAACAGGATCCTGATAACGGAGGTGGTAGAAAACCATCAACAACTGTTTGTCACCTTCACTGTGTCATTGGCAACCAAAAATGGACTATGGCAGGCCATCGTGGACAAGGTGAATGCAGTGAGAGTGCTGAAGAGGACAATGGAAGAGGTCAAGAGGCGCTGGAATGACTTCAAGCTCAAAACCAAGCTGAAACTTGCCAACAACGAAAGGCAGCAATGCAGACTCGAGATGGGAGTCCTGCGCCACAGGAGGAGCTGGACGACATGGAGGAAATGGTGTCCATAGTCATCAGTGGGGAGACGGTGACTGGAGTCTGGGCTCCTGACATCGCTCAACATGACCAGACACAACAGCAACAAGATGAGTAACAATCAGGGACTGGGGGACGGGGGAGATGGGCACAATGGCACATATGCACAATTGAGCTGAGCACATCTGCGGACAAACCATGCCTCAGACCCCAACTCCCACCAAGAGACCAATGTACCCAAGTATGCAACATCTCAGCACTGCATAAGCACAGAAGGCAAGGGCACATTGCAGAAAAGAGATAAGGGGCAGCAAAACAGAGCAGCAAGGGCCACCCCCCAAAAATGCAGCACACAACCATCACATGCAGAGTACATCAACACTGACAACAATGTGGCACAAACCGCAACACTTACACAACAGAACACTGTACACACTGGTGCCGACTGGGTGTAGACACTGGCATTGCAGGTAAATGTGGGATGACTATGGTACAAACACACACACATCTATTGTCAAAATCTCCTCTCTCACCCATCAAATATGCAGCTCATCACAAACAGCCACGATGTACACAGTCATGCAGTCTGTATGTAAACATGTACAATGCAACAACACATATGTGAACACATTGTTAAACAGCATCTCCCCTTCACATTGTGGAGGGACAATCAACACCTCCTGCAGAGCAGCCTGAACCTCTCTTCTCTGATGACAAAGAGGACCACCACAGCTTCGACTCCGACGCCCTCCAAGAGTTCATTGACAGCTTCAGCAGCCCACCTCCAGAAGCAGGGCAGCCCAACTGCAACAAGGACACCCCACCCACTGCACAGACCACACAGCAGGCAGCACCCACTACCATGGCTGAATCCCAGGATCCCATGAAGAACACATGGCCTCCCAGCGCCGTGTGTTGGGATGCAAGAAATAAGTTGCTGAACAGGTGCGGGTGGACTTCGACCGCATGGCAGACAAATTAGATGCCATAAGTGGTTGTCTAAGTCCCATCAGGACTCACAGTCCCTACCGGACACCCACAGTCTGCTCCATGCTCTCGAACAAACGATGGCTGACATTGCCAGAGTACTGACTAAGAGACAAGAACTACTGACTAGTCAGATTGGCTCCATCAGGCTCGCCCGGGAGGTGGGAAACATGCGGATGGCCACGAAGAGCATGGAGCTGGCCAAAGCGGAAAGAGCGGCTGCCATGGTTGCACACCAGTGAGTGGTAGCTGGGTTCCTCAATGACCTCAAAACCATCCTCATGGCATTGCTGCCACAAGGCCTGGTGCTGATGCATGCTGCTGCTACCACCACATCCACATCTCCGCCCCTTTGAAGTGTCAGTGCCACACAGTGCAGCAGACATTCCACCTCCGGCCCCTGAGGTGTCACTGTCAGACAGTGCTGGTATAAGGCCAGCACCACCCACATGTGAGGCACATGGAACAGCAGAGGATAAAGAGGCAGATGAAAGCGCCATCGTGATAAGAAGGACGCAGTAGCATTTATCTTTACCATATGGCCAGTTTCACCTTCCACTGTCCCCTGATATACTCTGCAACACTCACCTTAGACCTCGTAATGGACTGCCATATTCTATTTGATCGCCAATGACACAGCAATCAGACTGCGGAATGAACTCTTACTCTTCCTTTCGACTTGTCATTCCCTGAGGGACTCTGGCTGGCCCTTCACGGGCCAACATTGTAAAGAGGGGTTTGCAAGGCCCTGATCTGCACCAGATGCAACACTCCACTGAAAGTGCATTAAACATTCCAAATCACACAGATGTGTTGTGTCTATGGTCTTTCATGTGTGGTAGTATTGATGAATGTAGGGTCAGTAAATTCCCCCTACGTCCATGTGACTCATGTGGTTGGACTTGGGTCACAGGGTGACGCATTGCTGAATATTATCCGAGTGGCGCAGTCGCAACAACAGCGGCACATGCAGTAGTTACTTCCTTGTCCAACCCCATACGGAACCACGCCCAGAGCCACGGGGTCATTGTTCAAACCCTCATGCTGGACGGGCATATGCCAGGTCAGCCCACTACGCTTACGCTCCATGGGAGGACAACAACGCAACATGTGCCAGGACTTCCCTGTAGTGATCTGCTGCTCACAGGTCTAGTTATCAGCATGCCACAGCCACTCCCTCATGGCTGGTATACACCCACACCACACCCATCAAGCACACGTGTCACAGGACATGGGACCCTGCCACTAAAAAAGGGCCTGGCGCACGTGCACAATGCCATTTCCATCCTCTCTCGGGGTGTATCCGTGTGGTGTGGGGGCCCAGGGGCCTGCAACATCACATTCCGCACGCCCAGAGGTGACATGATGGTGTATGTACCACGATACCCAATCATAGAGGGTTCATGACTAGTGGGGCACGGACTTGGTGGCACTGGATACACCGTGGCGGCACAGCCACACCACCATGAGAAGGGGACTTTTGGTGCACTGAGGTAGGGGCACCTTAAGTGCTGAGCGGGTGTGCAGCCTGCAATGACTCCCCGTCCTGGCAGTCCGGACAGCTCAGGTTTTGTGTGCCCTGCTGGACCGCAGTGTGGACCTGAGTCAGCGGGCAGCGCAAGCCTACCACCACGTGGCTTCGCCTACTGGATCACAGAGTTAGTGGCACCTATGAGGCTGAGCGGGTGTGCGGCCTGCCATGATGCCAGGTGCACTGGTATGTCCTCAACCATGGAGAAATCAAGACCCATCACCAAATTTGAGACCTGGTGGCCTGCGGAGCGGGCTGAATGATGTGGAGGCTGCCATATCCATGGGCCCTGGGCTTGTGGCTTTCAGCAGCATGTGGTGGGCCCTCCTGTGTACACACCGGTTACAGAAGGTGAGCAGTAAGGCCTGGGTGCGTAGGTGTGGGCATGCACCACTGGGCGGCAGGAGGGGCTGGGGTACAGTTGCCTGGATGCGCAGGGGCAGACATGCACCGCTGGGCAGTGGAAGAGTCTGTGGTGCAGCTGCCTGGGTAAGCAGGGGCAGGCATGCACCACTGGGCGGCAGGAGAGGCTGGCGTGCGGATGCCTGGGTGTGCAGGGGCGGACATGCAATGATGTTGCATGCCATTGTATGTACTGTGCCATTCATGTATCTGGACTCTGTTTCAGATGAGGGATCTGCTTCAGATGAAGGACCTGGTGAACTGCACTACATACCGGCACGTGGTTGGAGACACCCCAGTGGCAGCAGGTGAGCAGTGTGCCCTGGGTGCGCAGTCTCTTCACTCTCCCTGTCCCTCTCTTCTTTTCTCTGTGTCTCTCTCCCCCTCTTTGTCCTTCTGTCTCTCTCCCCCCTCTCTGTCTGTCTATCTCTCTCTCCCCCTCTCTGTCTGCCTATCACACCCTCCCCTCTCTGTCTGTCTATCTCCTTCTGCCCCTCTCTGTCCGTCTATCTCTCTTTCCCTCTCTCTCTCTCTCTCTCTCCTTCGCTCTCTCTCTGTCCCTTGATGTGTGCAGGAAACACCTTCTCATCATGATTTTTGTCTTGCAGGCTGTGACCTACGGAGTGTCCCGAGGGGAGCCGCCATGTGTCTTCATTTCTGTTCTGTTTATGTTTGAATACATTTTCCTATGTTACTTCGAAGGTGAATGTATGAGGCTCATTTTTGTGTTGACACAAGCATGTAACCAGATGTGATTGTGTGACATCAGGCGGAATATTTGGTACATGATTCTGTGTAGTTGATGTGACATGTCTTTATCCGGGGGGCTCGGGGTGGGTCCTGGGGGTGGTGGCGGTGGGTATTGTGGCCCTATTGGGTGTCCGGGCTGCATAATCAGTGGCTCCATGGCATCTGTTGTTCTTCAGGTGTGGCTCTGGCCTTGGCTCCCGTTTGTGGAGCTGACTGTGATCCGACTTTACACCAGGTCAGAGCAGCTGTTAGTTTCCTGCTGCTAAAACACCTTATTGCATGTTTTGTGATCTTATCGCTGATCTGGCTGGTAGTTGAGAATGTTGCGGAGTGGTGTTGTTGTGGCTTTTCGCGCGGGGACACCTACTCTGCATCTCATGAGCAATAGTTGCAGGTGTCATCTGTGGCAATTATTTTTGCGGCTGCTATCTCAGGTAAACTGGTGCTATGGGCTGTTAGCATCAGCTTGTGACTGGGGCGATACATTTATCATGACTTTGGCTGTGATTAAGTGCCGTTAACTCAGCGATAGCTCCTTAAGAATATGCCCGAAGCATGTTAAATGCAAAAATGATCGTAGGCAACGATATTTAAAAACTATAAGCATACAGTGTAAATTCAAAAGCTTGGATTTTTAAACTTGCCACAACTGAAGACTCCATGATTTAACATGAAGGAACATCAATACAATAAATACTTGTTTTTTCTTTAAACAACTATTGTGTAAGATGTTTTTCTTCTCTTTGCTGCAGACCTTGCAATTTTGGAAGCTACCATTTTTTTTAATGGAGATTCATATAACGCGAACTTGACCCGAAGGTATCGGGTATCAGAGCGCTTTACATAGCACCAGTAGCGTTACATAAGGACACATTCATTTTTGTTAGGCACTGGGAGAGTAAGTGATTTGCCCGGAATCACAGGATGTTCAGTGTCATTGCTGAGACTCAAACCTAGTTTTCCAGATTCGAGGTCGGCTGCCATAGCCATTAGGTCAACTCCTCTCTTTATTACCTATTAGCTAATGAAAAGACATTTGTTGTATGAGAGGACTGCTAGTGAAGTTCTTACTGCAAAAAGTGTAGCTGACCGAGAGAATGATTCATGGGAAGATGTGCTGGAAAACAAGATTGGATGTGCTGCAACATTCAGGGACACATAGTTAAAGATGGCTGTCCTCTGTTGCAAAAATGGGGTGTACACCTATTTCCAGGAGCATGCTGAAATCATATTTGTCAAAAGGAAAAGAAAGAATATTAATGTTGCAACATAGAAAATGTTTGTTTATATTAGTGTGTGTTCGACTAGGAAGGACAGATTGATTAAACTTTTCACTCATCCTTTTCGTAAACTGAGAGTAACATCTTATTCTGTTCATCTTTTCATAGACTCTCTGAGAGAAGCCTCTTTATTAAATGTTCTCAGACATCTCTTTATGAGAAGTCTTACTTTATTTCATGATCTTCTAATATTTGAGCTGAGAATACTTTCCAGTCTATTTCACTATAGCTTCAAGCTTATGCTTGATTGTCTCATCAGAAACCTTCATGGGTATCAGAACTGACACCTTTTATCCTTTCTCACATTGAACTTGATTTACTTAGAATAGGGAAGATTTTTTTTGGAACATGCTTGTTACATTTCATTGCATTGATTCTTTATTCAATTTGCTAAATTGACTTATCTCATTGCTAAGTATTGATTGATATATGTGTTAACTTTTAATGAGGACACATGGAAAATAATATTCAAATAAAAATAACTGAAAGATTTGAAAATAAAACACTTTAATTCACAATTAACTCTCTTTATTGACTGAACCAAAGTAATGATAATTGATAAAGTTTGGGCTTGACTTAATCTTCTTACATCTCTTTCGATATTAATGATCGACCTGTATGCAGGGTTCAAGGTGATGAGTAAGTGACAAGGGAACCCTGTGCTCCAACACCTGGTAATGACATGCGATTTTACATCAGCCACTGAGAATATATAGGTAGCTGTGGAATTCTTTTGTGAATTTCCTGTTCGTGCCAAGGGA
Source organism: Lissotriton vulgaris (assembly GCF_964263255.1). NCBI lineage: Eukaryota > Metazoa > Chordata > Amphibia > Caudata > Salamandridae > Lissotriton > Lissotriton vulgaris. The sequence continues at coordinate 1,210,419,983 of NC_141694.1, forward strand.
TATCAGTAGTGCATGTGTCAATGTGCAAGGTGTATATTTATGCACGTGTAAATGATATGCTATAGTGCATTCTTTCCTCCATATGGAGAATATTTTACTACGTTGAAATATTTGCATCTAAACCTTCATCAGGATGAGACATGTGCCCTCCATTTATTTTAATATATTATGACTAGTCTTCCTTCTCCTATCTGAAAAGAAATTAGGTGTTTATTTAACATGGTAATCTGCCTGCAAAATATTTTGAATACCCACAAAGGTGCACGATTAAGGGTGTTCATCTACTCTTTTGCATTTATCCCACCGAGAAAACACTGTTTCAAGTTCTTCAGACAGTTGTATACTGGACTTGGGTTGGGTTGAGTGGGCGAGTGAGGAGTAAAGTAACTGTTCACTTCATTTTGTGAATCTGAATTAACATTTCAGTAGCCTTTGCAGCAGTCAGATCCTCCAGCCATCTCCCAGTCAAGCATGGCCAAAGGCCATGAGCGGCGAGGCATTGGGTGTCAAGGGAGAATGGATGCAGGGCTAGGACATATGCCATGCCCTGCGGCCAAACCCTCATTGAACCAAACTGAAGGCTGTGTGCAGTAAGGAGTTGGCCAAAGATGTATTATAATAAGATATTAATTTATGTTAAATAACATAAAATTTCACTGAAAAAAACAAAGATTAAAGTTAAGGTATACTGAGAAAGGTAGTAAGAAGAAGTGATTTGCACATAGGAGTCTGTACCAGCAGTACCCACCGCCCAAATACATATTTGTTTGTTTTTATACATACAGGATCATCTTTTTTTTAAATACCACCCCTCACCCTACCCGTCATGGGACAAGGAAGCATTTTCTTCCTTGGGCTATTTTGGTAAAGGAAGAAGGTACACAGCCCCTAGTCCTAAATTCATTTGTTTAAACACATAGAAAGGGACAGAGTGGGCACATCCTGAATCTCCAGAGGAGTAGCTAACTATAACTTGTATCCCAGCAATGCACTGCTTATGACATTACCTATACAAAAGGAATTTCCTCCCTGAGCAACACAAAGGTAAGTTAATATGAGTAATCATTCATTGAAGAAAAATATTATTAAAACTCAGGTACAGCTGGTAGATAAACTGGATCAATACAAATCATAAGTTTTCAATAAATCTCGCTTAATCATTCCATGCTTAGTGTTGTCCAAAAGTAAGAATCTTCCAATACGTTTTTCTTGTCCAAGATGGTCATTTATTTCAAATCAAGTATCAGCAAAGTCAAAGGTACACTACATCCAATCCGTAGCAAAGCAGCCAACACGTTTTTCGTCATGCACAAGTCTGTGCCAATGACTCTGTCGCTTCCGGTAAGTTCAACTGTTTGATCTCATTTTCACAAGTCTGAATTTCAATGAGTAATTTTTTTATCTTTCTCTCAACATGTTCAATTATTATATTGAGCAAGTTCCTAGAACTATTTGTCAGTTCTTTTTCCCGTTTTTGACCATCTTGGACAAGAAAAACTTATTGGAAGATTCTTACTTTTGGACAACACTAAGCATGGACTGATTAGGTGCGATTTATTGAAAACTTATGATTTGTATTGATCCAGTTAATCTACCAGCTGTACCTGAGTTTTAATAATATTTTTCTTTAATGAATGATTACTAATATTAACTTACCTTTTTGTTGCTCAGGGAGGAAATTCCTTTTGTATATTGTTCACCCAGATAGTGGGTATTGTGGGGTTGCCTGGTAGCCAGCCTCTTTTCCACCCTTTTCAAGCACTGTATGAACATATTTACTTTGTTACTAGACCTTGAATTATGGTAGTGCGCCCGTCTACACCTGGTTACCAGAAGAGTTTGCGTAGTTATGACATTACCTATTACCGCTCTCATGACTTTCTAAATTACATCATTGAGGACATCACTGATATCACTCATAACATGACTGATGATATCAGTGATAACACCATAGTCATGTACAAGCAAGAAAAAACATAAGAATGAACAAACACAGAAGAAAAAAAAAATGTGTCAGAACCCTTTGAAGAAAACACAAGCAAATCAAAACGGAACGTAACATCTGAAAAAGCATACACCTTAAGTAATTAGGAAGAAAAGGAGGATTCTGCTTTTACGTTTATGCTTTTACAATTTGCACATCAGAAGAAGTCAAATGAATATAAAACAAAGATTTGTTTGATTAATAATTCCCTTAAGATGTTTCCGGATAGTGCAGTATATGGAAGCAGTGATGAATCATGTGTGATTAACACAGTTTAAACCAAATTAGGGGGCATATTAGCAAGAACCTCATTAAAATTATCGCAGTTTTAGCGGCAGGAAACTACAGCTAAAACGGCGATAATGGGGTTGCTAATATGCGTTACAGAATTCCAATAGAAGCCCAGGTTAGATGTCCTGCACATCTAACCTGGACTTCTATTGGAATTCTAAAACACATATTGGCAAGCCCATTATCGTCGTTTTTGGGGCAGTTTCCTGCCGCTAAAACTGCAATATTTTAATGTGGTTCTTGCTAATATGCCCGTAGATTGTGTAAGTATAAATTAAGATGATCACAGTGTGGCTAAGGTGTAATTTGCCAATAGTAGTAGAAATTATGTATTTTTCACTATTCATCTTAATATACCCACGAGTTGCAATATTTCCTCTTCATGCGCAACCCTTTTATTACAGTGTCTGATATGCCTGATGTCTCTACAAATTGTAGTCTGTAAAGCATTAGGGGGCATATCATAAATGGCCGGGGTTAAAATTATCGTCACTTTTGCGTCCGTTTTTGGGCGAAAATCGGCGATAATTTTAACGCCCTGCCCGGCATGGGCACCCTAACGCATGAATCCATGCTGTAGGGCCCATTATCCTTTCACCTAGCCTCGCATCGCTAATGAGATGCGAGGTAGGTTTTCCCGTGTGAAAGACACATGAAATACAGTGAAAATATTTGCTGACAGAGGTTTTCCCTATCAGCAAGAAAATTATTAGCCGGCCTAGCGATATTTAAACTAGCGCTATCAGGCATTATCACAGGTTCCTCACCCCTGATAATGACACAACCCCCAGTGGGCGTATGCTAATTGCAGAACGATAGTTATATGCTTGGACATTGAGTCCTGAAGGTGAGAGTCAGTTACGGACTTAAAGTAAGTGCAGGTTGCCTGTTTACAGATCATTAGTATTATTCCTTCGTAGGTAGCGGAAAAGACTGGCCGGCTAATTAGCATATGGACACTGTGCTGATCCAGCAATGATAGTTCAGAGCGGCAGCCTCATCCAAGTGGTTGACACGTTTTCTCCCACCTGATGATGGTGCACTTCCCCACGGCAGGGCCACCGTGCAGGAATTTTTATCCAATTTGCCCTTGCGTAGCAGGAAGGCACTCAACAGCGTTCCGTGTGCCATGCGCATGCTTCCTTACTCCACTGTGATTTAAGTCGCCCAATGCATTTCAAAGTTAAGGACTTCTTCATCTGGGGCAGCAAAGAGGAAACTGCAACTCGCTTTCATGGTGGAAACTGCCATTTTTATTTGTTAAATGTAGCCGGCCCCCAGTGGGCATATGCTAATTGCAGAACAATAGTTGTATGCTTGGACATTGAGTCCTGAAAGTGAGAGTCAGTTACAGACTTAAAGTAAGTGCAGGTTGCCTGTTTGCAGTTCATTAGTATTATTCCTTCGTAGGTAGCGGAAAAGACTGGCCGGCTAATTAGCATATGGACACTGTGCTGATCCAGCAATGAAAGTTCAGAGAGGCAGCCTCATCCAAGTGGTTGACACGTTTTCTCCCACCTGATGATGGTGCACTTCCCCACGGCAGGGCCACCGTGCAGGAATTTTTATCAAATTTGCCCTTGCGCAGCAGGAAGGCACTCAACAGCGTTCCGTGTGCCATGCGCATGATTCCTTACTCCACTGTGATTTAAGTCGCCCAACGCGTTTCAAGGTAAGGACTTCTTCATCTGGGGCAGCAAAGAGGAAACTGCAACTCGCATTCATGGTGGAAACTGCCATTTTTATTTGTTAAATGTAGCCGGCCCCCAGTGGGCGTATGCTAATTGCAGAACATTAGTTGTATGCTGGGACATCGAGTCCTGAAGGCGAGAGTCAGTTGCGAACTTAAAGTAAGTGCAGGTTGCCCTTTGTAGATTATTAGTATTATTCCTTCGTAGGTAGCGGAAAAGACCGGCAGGCTAATTAGCATATGGACACTGTGCTGATCCACTTCTATGAAAGCTGGCCTGTACACCGGGTTATGTGTATGTTTCCTAAATACTATCACACATTGTTACTTAATACATTGAGTAACACATTGATATGTGAATTTATAAAACTTCTTTTTAATTGTCTTTTTTTCTCACAAATATGATATTGTTTTTTTCCTTTTTTTTACAGTTTGTACACTTTTTTAACAATAATTCATAAAAATTCTAAACATAAATATACACCTAATCACAATAGTTTATGATACATGTTCTAGTACACATGTCAACAATTGATTTTCATCGCCAAATACAAAACCGAATCCAACGCGTTTCGGCGAGTGGCCTTCATCAGGAGTTCTGTATTTTCAATTGATGATTAGATACTATAATAGTAGAAAATACTCAATTAATATTTCTTGAAAACAAAACAATCTATACTGAACAACATGTGACAATTATTATGTCTATATTTGGCTGACATTTTCGTCTATATAAATTATTCATGAACACCCTCTCCTAGTGCCGATAGTTCTCTACCCTAGAAACTATCAAACTCCATCTGTACATATTTGTATATATCATTATCTACATATTTACAATCTACATTTACATATATTTACACTTTTATTTTCATTTTATTCAACATTCCCTTTATATACATTTTTTCATTTTTATTGCAATTATTTTATCGTAGTCCATATTTGATGTGAGTTTAAATGTCTGCAGATTGACACCAGAATTATGGCCAATAATTGTGGCCGCTGATCTAAATAAAGTGGATTTTTGTAAGTCATACCTTAAGCGTCTTGTAAGTATTTAAAGCCGTATCTAAATGCTGGCAGTAAAAAGGTCCTGGATAAGGTTAAAATCTGTGGCAGAAAAATATGAGGCTAACATCAGTACCCATATATGTCTCTCTATGCGCTTGCTTAGGTTGTGATCCCTGAATTAATCAATAGTACCTGTTTGTTTGATATAGTCTGACATAAGTTGTGTGACTCAAGTTCACGTCACGTTCGATTTAGTGTGGTGGGGGGTACTCCCGTGACACTGGGTTCTGTCAGGTGGTGTTGAATACTGCCAAAAAACAGAACGAAATGCAAAGGTCCTTATTACTATAGGTTGTTATAAACCTTGTTAATTCCTTCAGTAGGTTAATTTAGATAACACATACTTGTAGGTTCTGTATTTGTTTTCAAGGGCTAAGATGGACGGCTATATGTGGATCATAGGCGCAGCAGGAAATGCTGCAACAAAAGAAAATTACAATCGTTGCAAAACTCGGCAGCTTATCTGAAGGGCCAGCTTCCTAATATACATGTAACATGTGACTATTTATACCTGAAAAAATCGGCAGCCTGTGATTGTCCCTTCTTAAAAGCTTTTGGGGGATTTCTGTAGTTTTTCTTGCTGGTGTAACAATAATCGATGGTAATGATGAAATCCTATTTATATGAGAAAAGAACAAAAGGCGATGTATCATGATATAGAGCTTGCCTCCTCATGAAATAAAATCCATGTCTACATGTGCTCGAGTTCTAATAGCGTGCTTGATGATTAGGAAGAAGTTCAGAGGAACACCTTTAAACTAGCCCCTGCTTACTTCCGGCTAAAAGAATAATAGAGTCTCCGACATCGGTACTAAAAGCAGTATTGCAGAGACCCGTGTCTAATGGATCTAGCTGGCCCTTTCCTTACTTACTTGAAACTGAGTCGCTGCGAGGTCCCGTCTTGCCCGTACCGCTGTAACTAAACGGGTGTGTATGACGGGTATTTAAACTTACTTTGGCGCGCTGCAGCTCATTACTGATTAACGCGTCTCGCGATATTTGGTGCAGCGAGACGTGGGATCAGAAATGGTGATCCTTAATACGAAGTTATCGCCATCTTAGAATGATGTTATGGCTATAAATTTACTTAATTTAAACACACATCTAAGGCAGTAAAAAAGATCTATGTAACTTGTGTCAAAACAAGATAAATGTTTCAACGTTTAGATAATTGCTTTCCGGTCTGTGTGTATATAGCATGCTGTGGGGTGAAATAATTATATTATCGATATGGAGCTTCCTAATGTATACTACGCGATCTAAGTGTCCCTAAATACATATGATTGCCACTTTATAAAGTATATGATACTGAATAATGGGACGCTACCAGAAAGCGCACAAAGCATGTGATGTAATTCCATGTGGATGAAACAGCTCCAATACATAACACAAGCGTGCCGCCATCTTAGAGTGGTAATTAACCTATGGTACTAGGTTAAATAGCATGTAACCTGTGGAAATATATCGCTGCTGAACTAAATGTATGACTTAAACTACAATCTGCAGACATTTAATAGGGAACTTATAAGATTACTCCATAACTCGACAGTTCTAAGGATTATCATGACTGAACTGAATATGTGGTTCAAACAATTCTACAGACATTTCGTAATGGGCTTTTCTTTAAATACATAAAAATATACACAAACTCACAAATAAATCATGTTGTGCTATTTTTGAAACAGACTCAACAGTATGTATGTATGCGCACCTTATAATAATGCTTGTTCCCATGGGATTTCTGCATTTAACCCTGTGCTGATCCAACAATGAAAGTTCAAAGGGGCAGCCTCATCCAAGTGGTTGACTCGTTTATATATATATATATATATATATATATATATATATATATATATATATATATATATATATATATATATATATATTACCTACTGGCGGTCGCCAGTAGGTATATATAGTTAGGATTTTTTCCCTATGGGATTTTTGAAAATTCTATGTCTAATAACTTTGGCGTTTGTGGACGGAATCGGCTGAAATTTTCAGGAAAATGGCACATTTTGTTTCCGAGCAGCCCCTAAAAATTTGGGGGGGGTTCGTCAAGGGGGGCGACAAAAAAGGGGGTCCCAAAACGCATTTTTCCAATGTTAATTTCCATAGGGCGGTTGGCCTCACATTTAGCCCGAACGGCTGAATGGATTTGCACAAAACTTGGCAAAATTGTAGGGACTGTTAGCCCGATGTGCCTTTGCTAGGTCTCAATATATGTGCTTCAGTGGATTTTGAGAAATTAACGTTCAAAAAAAGATATATATCTGTAACAGCGCTCTGGGTAGCGTTCCGGTTCGCGTACTTTTCGCGTAACAGAACTTTGCGATGCGAAGCTGATTGGCTCTCCGGTGTCTGTCAACATTCTAAACAGTCCGGAGCGGCCGCCATCTTGTCTCTCGGTAGGATCGAGAGACAAGAGGAGGCCAAAACAAAGGGGGAAATTACCATAAGGGGGCATAGTAGATCCTCGTTGACCCCCTAGGTTTTATGTGGAGGTTTTAAAAGGGCCCAGCAGGGAAAACATTTTTTTTTTTTTTTTTTTTGCGTGGGGAGCGTCCAGTCCGCGAACCGGAAAGCGTTCTGGGCAGTGTACTATAAGGAAAAAAGAATGATAGACTTTTCAAATACTGTATGTTAATTGTTTGTTGTTTTTATTGATTATTTTTTAATTTCTTTTTTTTTAAGCTTTTTTTTATTGTGATTGTGTTTCATAATTTATTAAACTTTCTAACATTTCACTGTCAGAAATTACATAATTCTCATTGAATATACTTTGTAGTCTCTGAGGGTGTAAAATGTCCTCATTTTTAAGGAGGTCATCTACTGCTTGCACACATTGCAGTAGTTCATTTTCATTTTCATTTTGATAAATGTTTTCTTGGCTGCTCTCTTGCAGGACAATTTTAAATTCAACTTTCTGTTCGCCTTCCATTTTGCCTGAAATTTGGATAAAAAAAATATATATTAGTAGAGATAGGGCACTGTTGGGATTAATTTTAGATAGGCAGTTTTTATCAGTGAATTTATCTTTTGGCAGTGTATAGTATCAGAGTGGAAGTAGGAATATAAAAAAGTGTCTGTGATTTAACCAAGAGAAGCCTATCTCTATCCATAACTATAACAGAGAAGTCTATCTAAATCTATAACTACTACAGAGGGATAGTATATAACTATCTGAAAAAGTTTACCATATTAACTTATAGTGCACAATATACTTCAGTTTTAAAAATATCAACTTACCTTTACAAACAAGTTGAAGAGTTTAGTGATAATTCAATTGTAATGTACAACAAGAAGTAGCAGTCAAAATGGCTGTGTTTCCGTCTCTACCTTTATATATATTCAGGTATATAACCAATCAAATGTCAGGTAATAAAAGTAGAAAATGAAAGTAACATTTTCATTGGTTGTCAATTCCAACACTTCAGATGTGTTTTGTGAAGTAATTTACCTCACGGTATTTAGAGAGGTCTACAGGCTTAATGGCTAAATGGAATTTCAATCAAATTTGTGAAAATGAAAGGGATTGTTATGTAGTATGAGCTAATGTATATTTGGTGAGAGTGTCTCCAGTCGTTTTTTTGTGAATTACTTTCCCACCTTTTTTATTGGACCGCTTCCCGGTATGCGTCCCGGTCCGCGAACCAGCAGCGTTACGGGAGTCCACCATTTTGTGTTTTGGTCGAATCAAGATACAAGATGGAGGGCAAATAATGTTCAGAATGGGTAGAAGGGGGCACGGTAGATGTATCTTGACCCCCTAGGTTTTCTGAGGGTGGCTGAGGAGGACCATATGTGCGGGAAAAAAACATTTATTTTTAAAATATTGCGCGGTTAGCTTCCAGTTCGCGTACCGGGTAGCGCTCTGGGAGCGTAGTTTGTTGAAAATTAGAGAAAAAAGTTAGAGAAAAATAATACATGTGAGTGATCAGATGTAGGGTAGCTCTGAGAAGAGCTTTTAGGTTTATGGTACATTTAGGTACTTATAAGTAGGTACCAATGCACAGTCTTCAATTCAAAATGAAAATTCTGTTGCCCTCATCTGAGAAGTGAACTCCATCTCCTCTGTAGATATCTTGCATGTAGTAACGCAAGTTATTGTTGTACATGGAGCCCATTCCATGGTCTCTCATGTAAGCTGAAACAGATTTGTTTACATGCTTCCTCGACTTCTCAATTTGTGGACAAAATTGGTTGGACCACCTCCATTTCTGTCTTTGGCATATATTGGAATATACCAAGGCAGTTTGAGGAAAAAGTGCCATTAATTGCTCAAAGGTGTCCTTTAAAAGCATTTCCAGACCTACCCCAGTCAAAGTGCCCAAATCATTACCTCCACAGTGCACAATTAACAGGTCAGGTTTTGGCAAATGCATAAAGGTTTTCACCAATGGTATCAATTGGTGACATTTTAATCCTCTTTGGCCCAACCACTTAATTTCCACATCTTGTAAATTGAGGTTAGGTAAATTTCTGTTCTCAGCATACCTTTGAGCCCAGTAGATGTAACTATGTCCAACAATCCAGACATTAAACATGGTGAGAGAAGGTTGGGCTGCAGTCAGATGAAGTGTGGTAATGAAAGGGCAGTTGAAACAGTAGGAGTTTGTAAAGAAAAAAAACGGTGGATTTCCAGTGCTAATGATTCATTAGCAGTGATTGGTGCATTTCCATTTCTGAAAACAGAAAGTTAGGGTGCATGGATGTGTTCTTTGAAAGATGTAATTTGAATGGTCAAGGAAAAAACATTTAATGAAAGATTGCACTGGATACGCAGGTGCACTGAGAGTTCAGAGTTCAATTGAAACATTGTTGTGTGAACTTGCAAACATGAGAGGTCTTTCAGGAGGTGGTTGCTAAGCAAAAAAGGCAGAGAGGGCAGAGGGGGGAAGGGTTTTGATTTGAAAAAAGTGAGGGAAGAGTTATGATTGGCTAATATGAGAGATATGTGTAATGAATATCAGCATTTCTGGGCTTTCTATAGCTGCAGCCTCTTTGTTCTGCTGAAGACAATTTGGTGTATTTCTGAGACTGTTTTGAAACTCAAAAAGTATTTGCTAAGGTGAGAAAATATTTATTTAATTTAGATAGAGAATAGTATAATTTAAGGAGAAAATGATGAAGAAAGCTGTGTTTTTAAAATGTGGCTTTGTCTCAAGTGATATACAAATAGATTTTGTTTCTTTGAGAAATTGTAAATGCATATTCTGTGTAGAAATCTGGCATGCAGTAACGCAAATTATTGTTGTACATGGAGCCCATTCCATGGTCTCTCATGAAAGCTGAAACAGATATGTTGTGTTTAAAAACGATTTTTGAAAACAATTACATTTCTGGATATGTACTGCTAGAGCTTCATAGGTTGTTTGGGCCATATTTATAAGGCATTTGAGTGTCTCTGATGTTATTGTTCCCATTTTAATTGAAGAGCTTTCTTCATGGGGCTAGTTTCTTGTAAATACGCTCCCATCTGTGCTTGGAAAATTTAGATTTTGATTATGGGAGTTACATAGCCATGTTAAAAATGTCCCAAAAATGGTGCAAGGGCATTCAAAAAAACGCTTTCATGTGTCTTAAGGACATTTTTAGTCATTTCCTCTTGAATGTAGGTATACAATTGATTTATATGTTGTGTTTAAAAACGATTTTTTGAAATCAATTACATTTCTGGATATGTACTGCTAGAGCTTCATAGGTTGTTTGGGCCATATTTATAAGGCATTTGAGTGTCTATGATGTTATTTTTCCCTTTTTAAATGGAAAGCGTTCTTCATGGGGCAAGTTTCTTGTAAATACGCTCCCACCTGTGCTTGGCAAATTTAGATTTTGATTATGGGAGTTACATTGCCATGTTAAAAATGTCCCAAAAATGGTGCAAGGGCATTCAAAAGAACGCTTTCATGTGTCATAAGGACATTTTCAGTCATTTCCAACTGAATGTAGGTATACAATTGATTTATATGTTGTGTTTAAAAACGATTTTTTGAAATCAAAAACATTTCTGGATATGTTCTGCTAGAGCTTCATAGGTTGTTTGGGCCATATTTATAAGGCACTTGAGTGTCTATGATGTTATTTTTCCCTTTTTAAATGGAAAGCGTTCTTCATGGGGCAAGTTTCTTGTAAATACGCTCCCACCTGTGCTTGGCAAATTTAGATTTTGATTATGAGAGTTACATAGCCATGTTAAAAATGTCCCAAAAATGGTGCAAGGGCATTCAAAAAAACGCTTTCATGTGTCTTAAGGACATTTTCAGTCATTTCCAACTGAATGTAGGTATACAATTGATTTATATGTTGTGTTCAAAAACGTTTTTTGAAATCAATTACATTTCTGGATATGTACTGCTAGAGCTTCATAGGTTGTTTGGAGCATATTTAAAAGGCATTTGAGTGTCTATGATGTTATTTTTCCCATTTTAATTGAAGAGCTTTCTCCATGGGGCAACTTTCTTGTAAATACGCTCCCACCTGTGCTTGGCAAATTTTGTTTTTGATTATGGGAGTTACATAGCTACGTTAAAAATGACCCAAAGATGGTGCAAGGGCAATCAAAAAAACGCTTTTATGTGTCTTAAGGATATTTTCAGTCATTTCCTCTTGAATGTAGGTATACAATTGATTTATATGTTGTGTTCAAAAACGTTTTTTGAAATCAATTACATTTCTGGATATGTACTGCTAGAGCTTCATAGGTTGTTTGGGCCATATCTATAAGGCATTTGAGTGTCTATGATGTTATTTTTCCCATTTTAAATGAAGAGCTTTCTCCATGGGGCAACTTTCTTGTAAATACGCTCCCACCTGTGTTTGGCAAATTTTGATTTTGATTATGGGAGTTACATAGCCATGTTAAAAAAGACCCAAAGATGGTGCAAGGGCAATCCAAAAAAACGCTTTTATGTGTCTTAAGGACATTTTAAGTCAATGAGGAAACATATGTGATGTAATTCTGAAAAAAGGAAAAAAACTCCACTTTTTTCAATTACATTAGTAGTGTTTCCTAAGTTTATGAATGACATTGTGCAGATGAAGTTTAGGTCTGACCACAGATTCAAAACAGGTGTGGCCTTTGTTCAAGAGTGAAGTGGACATGATTTACTTCATTGGTAGGCCTTCACATGTATTATCTCCTTTGTATTGTTCAACAAGCGAAAAACTCTTCTGCAACCGTGAGTAGGCCTCACCTTAAACAAACCTCTGGAAAGGCCACACCTTATCGTCATCCTGAATCAATCATTTAAAATGTTACGAGGAGATTTATGATAGGTGTATGCCTGTTTTGTACCACTGTGCGTCACTTTTGTGACGCAGTGGTGGTGCAAAAGATTTGCTATGTTAAATAATAAGTAGGGTGTTAAGTTTTGATGACTGTTATTCATTCACTGTTTGGTAATAGTGGTTAATAACAATTTTTATTATATTTTTCCACAGATTCAACTGCAGATCATTTCAAAATTTGAAAATGCCAACTAAGAATCGAATTAGAAAGGCTAGAAAACGTCAAAGACAGCAGGATCATCTATTATTGCAGCAGTCCTCTCCCAAAAAAACTTGTGAAATCACCAAGAAAGCTCCGGGTAAGACCACGAAATCATTCATAAGAAATATTTGTAGTAAAAAAAGTATTTCTTCAGGAAATGTTTCAGTCCAGAAAAAGAGAAGCAATTTAAATGGAAAGGAAAGACCAATCAAAAATGTTACTGCTAGAGCAAGAGATAACTCTGTACATGATAGTAGAAGGAAACAACAGTTTAGGGACATTCGAAAACGAATGTTCCGCAACAGGATAATAGTTAATTTATTAAAAAATATTAAGAAAGGCCTACAGAAAGTGGCATTTTATAAGAAAAAGAAAAATGTAGAGAAAATTATTGATCATGCTTTCGAAATTAAGCGAAAGTTGTTTATTTTGGTAATCAATAGAATTAGGACACTAAACAAGGTAATTTCTGATTTCAAATCAAATAGTAGATGGAAGAGAGTAGTTAATCGTAGTAACTTTTGTGAAGTTTTTTCCGGAGAATGGATGCATAGTTCAAGTTGTGAGGCATTTTTTAATGAGGAGAGTTATTTTCAGGATAATGATTTGGTGTTTGCAGTTGACACCAGTGGTCGAGCTTATGAAGTGAAGGATGGTTGTCCAGTTGAAAAAGAAAAACTTGTGACAACAGAGATAGAAGAGGTGTTAGGTAATGAGGTTTTAGAAAGACGTCCTAAAGGTCCTGTGTACATTTGGAAGTGTAGTTCTATTTGCAGTGTGCGACAGGATTCCATCAATTTGCTTTGTGATTTTGTACGGACATTTAATAAGAAAAGTTTGAAGCAGAAAATGAAGTTGTTGCAAGAATTAGATCCTTGCAGAGTGAGACAAATGACAGGTTTGCGTGGTCATTCACTGGCTTGTCTTTCCAGGAGAGTATGCCGAAGTGTTTTTCATCATTTCAGGATGCTAGCAGTGCATCATAATAAAGTGAGGAAATTAGTGAGAATGTTGTATCATGCTAAGAGTCCAGCAATTATGCTTAAACAATTATGAGCTGCTCTTTTGCATGGTTCTGAAATAGATGTCAAGAATATTTGTGAAGAAATTGAGTTTTGTTACTTTGGAAGTAAAGATGAGAATGTTCAAATTGACCCAGAAGTAGAGGGTAATGTTGAAGATAATGTACAGGTTTCCAGTACAGATAATTTTCAGAAGGAAATTGCCACGTTTCAGATGAAATCAAGTGAGAGGCCTAATTTCACTTGTGTGTGTTGTCGACGCACTTATTACAAGAATCAGATTAAGTTAGTGGATTTATATGCAAAAAGTGAAAGGGAAAATAATAGTGAATGGAAGGATTTTGCCACATACTTGATGGTAGAAAATAGTTTTGATTTGGGATCGGATTAACGTGTGTGTACTTATTGTTGTAACAAAATAAACCAAAACCAGATGCCTGCTAGGGCGGTTCATAATAATCTGGAATTGGTTGAGATTCCTTCTGAATTGAAGGATTTAAATACTTATGAATCTATTTTGATTCAAAGTATCCATCCCTTTCAGGCTATTGTAAGAATGGCGCCAAAGACAGGGAAGTTGCCTCCATCAGATTTACAGAGAGGATTAAAGGGAAGAGTTGTTTATTTGCCTCTAGATTTGAACAAAAACATTAACACAATTGCAGTAGAAAAAGTGGAAGAGGAACCTCTGGTTATCTTAGTTAATGGGGTTCCGACAAAAAATAAGAAAATATGGCAAGATTTAGTGGATGTTAGGAAAGGCAAAAAGGCAACATTGTATTTGAAGAAAAATAATAAGTACTATAAGAATGTATATGTTGCAGAAGAGGAAGTAAGTGATGAAGAGGATAGCGATTTGTGTGCTGGCCAAATTGAGAAAGTAGAGGCCTCTAAAAGTGAAGAAATATATGAACATTATAGTGTTCATCCTTTGCATTCCAAGGAAGTCATGGGGAATGCTATTGAGTTGTTTCAAATGAAACAAGCCAAAGGGAGTCCCATTAGTGTTTGGGAGGAAAGTTTGGAAGCTCGGTGTTTCCCACAGCTATTTCCAACAGGTCAAGGAGGAAGATATGATGAGCGACCTAATCAAATTCCTGCGTCTGAATACCGGACTTTACGATTGTATGCAGAAGATCCTAGGTTTCGTCAATGCATTCCCTATTTGTTTCATCTCCTGTTTGAAAGCGATCTGTCTGGACTGTCATATGCAGTGAACCACATCTTAAAAAGTGGTATACAGATGCGAAACATCTCGGCAAGTGACTTTATGCATAAAGTCAATGTCCAAGACAGTATTTTGGATTCTCACCTAATTAATCTCATGGCGTGTCAGCGTGGTACTAATGAATACTGGTACCATCGTCATGGTGATTTAAAATGTATGCTGAGGAATTTAGGAACTCCAACATGGTTGGTTCCTCACTCTGAGCTGTGCCGAGTATGGCTGGGAAGACTTACTTGAATTTCTACGAGAGGCAAATGGAAATATTGAAAACATTGAATTCAAGACACCTGGAGAACTGTGTTCTTTGGATCCAGTGAATGTATGCAGGTACTTCAATCATAGATTTGAAGCTATGATGTCTTTCATCACAAATAAGAAGAATCCACCTCTTGGAGAGGTGTTTGATTTCTTCTGGAGAAAGGAGTACCAAGCAAGAGGTGCTCCTCATATACATATGTTGCTGTGGATCAAGGATGCACATAAATTTGGAACAGATCCGGATGACTTAGTGATGAGTTTCATAGAACAGTATTCTACGTGTGCTGTTCCAAACGCAACGGAGAAGAAAAGCCTAAGAGAACAAGTTCTACGTTTCCAAAGCCATCGTTGTGGAAAGTACTGTCGTCGTAAATTCAGAAACAAGGACAAGTTCTACACCAAATGTCGTTTCAACTTTCCACGACCAGTGATTTCTAAAGGAAGAGTGAACAGTTTGATGTCTTCTCTGCGACATAATGTGACGAGGAAATCACCCAAAAATACATACAATTTGAAAAGGAATGGAGAGTCCAAGTACATCAACGACTACAACCCAGTGATTTTGTCCATGTGGAATGCTAACATGGATATACATTTCGTGGCTGACAACTGTATGGCTGTGGCTCGGTATGTGACATCTTACATCACCAAAAAAGAAAAGACAGAATTGAAGGATATGTGGGAGGACATTTCCCATGAAAAGAGCCTCAGTAAGAAGTTGTACAGTTTCAGTCTGAAGATGTTGTCGCATCGAGAAATTGGAGCTTACGAATGTTCTGACCGGTTGTCTTCAGCAAGTCTTTATGCCAAATCCAGGAGTATCGTTTGGGCGAGTCTTGGTCTTGCTGCAACGCGTAATCGAGTTCTGAAACCTGTGCGGGAAATTGAGTATTTGGCGGAAAAGGAGCCAAACAGTACCGACATTTTGAAGACCAACATGTTGGATACATATTATCCAAATCGAAGCAGTCACCTTGAGAATGTTTGTCTGTATGAGGTTCTACAAAATTACATATTCAAGAGGAACATCAAAGAAGATATTGAGAAAGGAGTGTATTCTGTAATTGGAAGTGAGGGATGTTTGGTCAAGCAAAGAAAATGCCAATTAGTAAACCATCGAAAATTGAGTGGCGAATCTCCAGAAAAAAAGGAGTTTTTCTATTTAGCACTTTTGCAACTTTTCAAGCCTTTGGCGTGCAGAAGAGGAACTGCTTGGAGATTTCCTCTGTTACGAAGACTCTTTCACTGCCGCCAAGGAGACCATAGAATGTCCTGCTTTTCCCAAATATCAAGAAATGTTGACTTTGGAAATTGAGCAGGAAGCAACGATTGCAGCCGAGATTGCCAGAGACAGTTCTCAGGACAGTCAGAGTTCTGTTTCATTGAGTCAGGATCCACTAGGAGGACCTATTATCGAAAATGAAGCTGCCACTGCTATGAATGAAGTGGAAAGAGCCATGGCACATGCTCAGGAGGATGCGGTTAACTTAGAAGACTTGGAAAAACAACTCAACGTTGAGCAGAGGAAAATATATGACGAAGTTACCAAGCAAATTGATCATGGATTAAGTCATGAGAAGAAAGAGTGCTCATGTACGTCGTTGAAGCCTGTCCGACTGTACGTGAGTGGTGAAGCGGGAACTGGGAAAAGTTTGCTCATTAAAGCAATTTCTTGTTATTTGCAGGAAAGGACTGAGTCATCGCTGTCTTGTGTTGTTACCGCTCCTACTGGACTGGCAGCACATAACATTAAAGGTATTACTTTGCATCGTCTACTGATGCTGCCAGTGGAGCATGACAACAAATTACAATACCATAAGTTATCTGGGGATGCTTGTTGTGAAGTTGCAAGAGTCTTGAGGAAAATGAAACTTCTTATCATTGACGAAGTAAGCATGGTTTCCAATGTCATGCTTGCCTTTGTGCATTTGAGAATGCAAGAAGTTCTTAAAACTGAGTATGATGTGTTATTTGGTGGCAAACACATCATTGTTTTCGGAGATCTTCTACAGCTGACACCAGTAAAAGGACAACCTGTGTTCAAAATACTCTCGCATGAAGATACCAGGAAGTGCCTAGGGAGCATTGGCAATGTCAATATATGGTTAAACTTCAATTATGCTGAACTGCATGAAAATATGCGTCAGGCAAAGGATGAAGATTACAAGAATATTCTACAAGATATTAGAATTTGAAAAGTGACCGAGCATGGAAAAAAAGCATTACATGCACGATTACTGTCAAATTTATATCCAGAACAAGACGTTGTGCCTGAGAATATTTTTCAGAAAATTACTGAGAAGAAATCCGGAATATGTTTGATGCCAACTCTTGCAGAATGTGCCATCTTCAACAACAAAATGTTGAATTTAGAAAAGCAAGAGATTGTGAAACTTGAAGCTATTGACAGAATAGAGCATATGGGATCAACAATTATTTTGTCTGAGAATTTGAAATCTAAATTGGATTCATTAGAGAAGACTATATCTAAAACAGCGGGTTTTGAAAAGACTTTGAATGTGTGTTTAAATTGCCGAATCATTTTGAGAAGGAATTTACATGTTGAAAGAGGTCTGGTAAATGGATCAATGGGTAATGTTGTTGATTTTGAGAAATACAGAAGTAGAGATGGAATTGAATTTCTAAAAATTAAATTTGATGGCATTGAGGAAGTACAGCTAATTGGTCGTTGTTCTGCTAGGTTTTTGCTTGTTAAAGACTTATATGTTCGCTGTAAACAGTTTCCTGTTTGCTTGGCATATGCGGTGACAATCCATAAATCGCAAGGTTTAAGTGTAGACAGTGCATTGGTGAATATTGGCAGTTCTGTGTTCAAGGAGGGTATGGCATATGTGGCATTGTTACGAGTTAGAACTTTATCGGGATTGTACTTGATTGACTGTGATGTCACAAACATTTGTGCAGATCTAGATTGTGTTAAGGAATACAATAGGTTAAGAAAAGAGTATGCGCCAGATTTGCCTCAATATCCTTTGTTTGAGAAATGTGTGGTAGGCCGGAAACGAAGAAATATCAGTAATAGTAGGGAGGTTGTAGCAAAAAGCCCAAAAGTCGATGAACCGAAAATTGTAAGCAGAAAGAAAATGGATTCTGTTGAAGATGTTGTCGGTTTTCAATTTGAAAACAGTTCTGGTGTCAACTGCTATGCTAATGTAGTTGTTAATGTTGTCTTTTCACTAGAGACTTTAAAGGAACAGATTGTGATCAATTCTGAACAAAGTTTATGCTGTTTGTTGAATTCTATGTTAGAGAAATGTAGCACTGATAGAACAAAAGTAGAAAGTGTGTCTGAAGTTCGTTATCTATTAGACGAATGTTCAGGTCAAACAGACTTCTCAGAAAATATTCAGCAGGATTGTCAGGAGTTTTTAATGTATATGCTTGATGTATTGCAAGATGAGGGTGTAGATGTAGATCACCTGCTTGGGCTTTCTTATCAATGGCAGCATGACTGCGAGAACTGTACATTGTCAAGTACTACTAGTGTAGACTCAGAAAGATTTATATATTTAACTTTGCCAGACAGTAAATCAGTCTCCTTTAATAAGCTAGTAAAAGCAGCTGATCACAACATGGAGTGTAGCCAATGTAAATCTGAAATGATGTCAACATTATTTATACGAAGATATGGCCAGTATGTCATTTTAATGATCCAACGATGTAGGCCTGATGGATCAAAATTGTCAACTTTAATAAAAAAATGTGTTGCTTCGCAGTTGTCAATATCAGGAAGGACTTTTGTAACTGCAGCAATTATCTATCACGATGGTCCTTCAACAACATCAGGACATTACACAGCTTATTTAAAGTCTAGAAACGTCTGGTCATTCTGCAACGATTCTGTTGTAACTTTCAAAAAAAAATTGCCGTATGACCTTAAAAATTCTTACCTGGTGTTTTTAAAACCAAAATTTTAAGGAAAGAATCTCGGGATTTGCTCTGAGGAATTGCAAAAGGTTCATGAAGTAGAGGGAATGTAAGTCTGCAATGCTGTCTAGATTATTGGTCCAAAACTTTTAATTATAATGTCATTTTAAAAATCCAACTATATAAACCTGATGTAAGTAAGTCTGCTTCATAGTAAGCAGTATCAGTGTCATAGGAAAAGTAGAACATGAGTGAGCAAGAAAGGTAAGATATTAGTAGTCCAGGATTGTGAAAGTAATCTTAAATGTTTTCTTTCTGAAAGTTGCGAAAATAGAAAATGACGGGATTTGATTACAAGAATTACAAGAGTTGTAAATCGCTCCAACATGATTTGGCCATGTGAAAACATGTGGTAGAATGTGAGAAGTCTTTTATTGTATGTAACATATTTTTCAAAACGATGGAGGTTTTCTTTCAGAAAGTGGCGGGCTGAAAATATTAATAGCACAACAGAGTGTACGCTGTTCATAGGACATCCTTCGACGTTATGGAAAGTATGTTAATTTTAAGGAGTTTTGAATTCAGATTTCTTATGTTGTATGGGTTTTTTAAACACAATCATTTTGATTGTGTTTTTTTTTCCCCGCTGTTACATGATGAATACCTTCAAGTCACTGATTTAAGTGAAAGTTGATACAATCTGAGAACAGCAAAAATAAACCATTTAACATGTATAATTAATGTTCTACTTTTTGTACTTATGATATACATTTAGAAATGTGAGGTAGACATGGAGAAACTGAGGCTTCTGTAAATATCAAAGTTAATGCATACACTGCTGCACTTCTGGGTACTGTTTTTTTATGCTGGACTACATCTGCACTATGAGATACCTAAGCAAAGGCAACACAGGTGATGTGATTGTGAAATGAGCAAAAGAAACTCCACGTTTTTCAATTACATTACTTGTGTTTTCTAAGTTTATGAATGACATTGTGCAGATGAAGTTTAGGTCTGTCTATGGACACAGAAGAGGTCTGTCCGTTGTTTAAGAGTGAAGTGGACATGTTTTACTTCAATGGTAGGCCTTCACATGTATTATCTCCTCTGTATTCTTCAACAAGCATAAATTTGATATGCAACCCTGAGTAGGCCTCACCTTAAACAAACTTTTGGAGAGGCCACACCTTATCGTCATCCTGAATCAATCATTTAATCTATCACATTTAACTTCTATTAGTTCTACTGCTTCATTTGTTTAATCCTTACTTTCCTGCGTTTGCTACTTCCCTCATTCCTTTCTCTATTACTTAATTATTCTACTCCTTCCACTATTTTTCTCAGTCCCTCTCTTCTCATACTTCTTCACTCTTGTTCACTCACTCTGTCTCTATTAATGTTACTGTTTCTGATTGATCACGAATTTTTTTTTAAAACAAGAACAGTAAGTATAAGGGAAGGAAACAGACAGTTATGTTACAAGAAAGACAGCTATAGGGAGTAAACAAAAGATACTGTTACTCGCAATCCACTGCTGATGATGTCATTGACCATGTCAGGAATGATGTAATATGTGACATGATCAGCAGTGGATTGCGGGTAACAGTATCTTTTGTTTACTCCCTATAGCTGTCTTTCTTTTAACATAACTGTCTGTTTCCTTCCCTTATACTTACTGTTCTTTTTTAAAAAAAAATGTTTTGATTCGCTCCCGGTTCGCGTACCGGAGTGCGAACCGGGAAGCGAACTAAAAGAAATAGAGGTTGGCAGAGTTCCAAAAATTCTACCAATTTTTTTATAATGGGGAGGTAGTTCTGAAAAGAACTTTTGTTTTTGTTTTTGTTGTTTTAAATTTTTTTTATTATTTTTCTGAACATTTTTTTTAATTTTTTTGTATTTTCTGAACATTTTGATATTTTTTTGGTTTTTTTGGGGGAGGGGGGAAACAAAAACGATTCATTGAAAAGGGCTCAACAGGAGCAACAAAAAAAAGAAGAATTTATTGTTTGGGGCGTTTCGGGCAAACATGATTATCAATAGCTTTGATAATTAGAGTAATGCTACTTTCTCTGTAGCAAATGAGTTGATTACAGTGCACGCACACTTGCTTCACTTCCCCAAACTTCATTTGTATGTTTGGGACCATCTCCCTCGCCTCTGGTCCCGTCACTTCTTGTACAACCGATCTTCTGGCCAACGCAGGGGGATTTTGTTGCTCATCACGTAGCTGGGCAGCACTATAGTTGTTTGGATGCCACCTACTCATATGCCGATGCATAGTGTAGTTGCCGTAACTGTATTTTTTATCAGTCCCCCTGGACAGTCTATCATTACATATACGGCAAAACACGTAGCGTGCATTTACTTTTTTTTGGCCCTCAGGAAATTAAAAAAATTGCCAAATGTAGTTCTCCTTCCGATTATACCTCCTGGGCTCCTCTGGCAAAAACAGTGTCTCTTCCTGCTCTTCCTCCTCTTCCTGTTCTTCCTCTTCTTGTTGTATAATTACTTCAGCAGGTGGTCCTCTCTTCCTTGGATCTGGTGTAGGTGGTGGGTTAGAACCAGCTGAAGCTACTAATGAAGCCATATCTCAATGTTAATAAAGGGTCTTTCTCTCACCAAGATGAAAGTCAGAGTGAGGAAAGAAGGAGGGGTTTTCATCATTTGGGAAAAGCAAAAGTTCTAAACCAATGAAAAGTGTTAATTTTAGATCACATGACCTAGTATTACATCATTAGGAAACCAAAAGTGAAATGAACCAATGAAAAGTGTTATTACCGAGTCACATGACCTGCTGTGTTTACGTTTCGCGCTTTGCGCCGCTTTCCCGTCCGCTTCCGGGTCCGCTAACTTGGCACGTCAAATGACGTATTACGCGACAACGCAAAACGTCATGCTAACGTAACAGTTACGCAAACGGAACGTTTACCGGTTCATGGACCGAGTCGCGGCTCCAAATTGAGCTAACGGGACGGTAACCGGTTCGCGGACTGGGAGCGAAACAAAAAAAAAATGTAAAACAAATTGTATAAAAAACATGTAAAATATATTTTAAGATTTAAAGAAGAATACATTTTACAGCTACAGATATTAGCTTTTAAAAAACCAATGAAATTCACTGAAAAAACCATAGGTTATAGACCATATATAGTTAGGAATTAGCATTTACAAAACCTTGAAAATTCACTGAAAAAACCATAGGTTATAGACCATATATAGTTAGGGATTAGCATTTACAAAACATTATTTTACTCACACAAAACCATTGAAATTTCATATATACAGTTCAGATCGAGTTTCAATTGCAGATGACGCAGTCCAGTAAGCAACAGACATTGCTCAAGTCAACAACACGTGGCTGTGGGCCCTTCCTCATCGCTGCCTTCTGCCTCCACTATAGTGAGTAGGGCTCACAATACAGATCGAGTCTCGATTGAAATGGCGCAGTCCAGTAAGCAACAGACATTACTCACGTCAACAATACGTGGCTGGGGGGGGCGTGGCTATGCACGACTCGGTGATGGCCGTGTAATACAGGAGCTCCGCACCGCCTCACCCCTGAACCTCTCCATCTGTGCAGCTCATCTGCATCTAGTTGTGGGACTAGACTGCCCCAGGTGCTGTGACGCTCCCTGGCCTGTCTCCTTTCTCAGGTGGTGGAGCGGGAGTGAATCGCGGCAGGTAGCGGGTTGTGGCCTTGAGTTACGGTTAGGCCGCAACAGTACTTCTTGTGGCCGCTGGGCCCGCATTGCTAGGCGGGCACGTGCCTAATTGAGGTGGTGGCTCGCGGCCTGGTCCGCGACCTGGATCCGCACTGCTGCTCAGCTGGCACCTCAGGGGGCACCCCGCCTCCGGACCACACAGCGGAGGGCTACGCAGGGGGTGGCTGGGGATAGCCTGCCCCTGCGATCTGCTGATTGCTGCTTGCCCTGTATGCTTGGCTGGAGGAGGCCCACTGTAACCGGAGGCAGCCGGAGTCTGAGTGGGTGGTAGACAGTTTGATCGGGCAGCAATAATTGGTGAGCCTGAGCCCGGAAGCCTGGCAGGGGCCTATTGACTGGTGGCTGGTGACTCCCCTGAACACACAGGAGACGCCTCTGTTGAGTAACCGGTGAGACACCTGCACTATCTCGCCCTTTGGCCACATCCCCTGTCTCTGCTTGTTGAGACCGAGTGTGCGGCCCCCGGTTGAGAGAGATATGGCAAATGGAAGGGGCCCAAAGGTGACACAGCAGAATAAACTGGACAGATACACTTGCCCGAAGAGCATGACCCGACAGGTGTCTGCTGGAGGGTTGGAGAGCGCGCCCCCTGAACTGTCCCCTAAGGATGTCATGGACGCCATCACAGGGGTGCGCACTTCAACTGACGCCATATCGGTGGAGGTGACTTTGATCAGGGCTGATCTAGCGAAGATCCATGAAAAGGTCAAGCAGTTGGAAATAACCACTCAAAGTTTGGTAGATGACATCTCGCAGCTGCAAACAGAGCTTCAGGATCAACATACCTTTAAAAAGTTTGCAATGGACAAGCTGGACGACTACGAAGGGCGCTCTCGTCACAACAATGTCCGTATCGTGGGTCTTCCTAAAAAATCGGAGGGGCAGATGCCGGACCTGTTTGTTGAGGAGCTGGTGCTCAAACATCTCCAGCAGCAAGGCCTCTTGAAGTTTTTTTGTGGTAGAGCGGGCTCATCGAGTCCCGGGTGGTCGCCCAAAACCGGGGGCTCCTCCCCGACCCATCTTGGCGAGACTCCTGAATTTCAGAGACCGGGACGTGATACTACAGCATGCCAGGAACACACCGCCTTTCAAATACGAAAAGTCAAAGGTCCATATTTTCCTGGATTACACTCAGGCTGTCCAAAGGCAACGATGATCATTTCTGGCTGTTAAAAAATCTATGAGAGAAAAAGGATTGAAGTACTCCATGCTCTTTCCCGCTAAGCTTCGAGTAGAGGCCAATGGGAAGGCCTGGTTCTTTGATCAGCCAGATGCCGCAGCGGACTGGCTGGAGGGCTGGAGAGGCCCTAATGAACACTCCCCATGTTGAGTCCGGTGATCATTTGTGTTCGTTGTATGTGGATTTGATAGTTGACTGACTATGTGGAAAATCTCCTGAATACTCGTGTGGACTAAGGGTGGATGATATTGGGAGCGTCTCACCGCAAACTTGGGATTGCTGGTACTATTGGTCATATACCCTTCCCTGATGCCTGGGGGTGGTCTCCACGATCAGGATTACTGTATTGTGTGTTTTTTCGTTCTAAGGGGGGGTTGGGAGGGGGGTCCTTCATCCCCACATTTAATCTGTATTACTGTTTTTGGTGCAAAAGGCACTCTGCGTAGTTTGTTGTTGGGCTAGTTTCAGGCCTGAGATGCAGGGAGGCAGGGAGGGGGAAGTTGGGACTGGGGTGGGGGGGTTTGTCCTTTGTTCTTTTATCGGCTTCAATGATGCACATGGTTTTGGTGTCATCCTTACTTGGGATCCTAAGATTTGAGCACACACTAACACTTCACTAGGGGCCACACCGGGATAAAAGTTTCACTTTACTTAGTTGGAATGTCAATGGTCAGGGAGACAAAGTAAAACGCACGGTAGTCCTGCAGTACATCAAACGACACTCGCCGGCTGTAGTCCTCCTCCAGGAGACAAACTTGGTGGGTAACATTTGTAGGGCCCTTAACAGGTGGAGGTACAAGCTCATCGCCCACTCGGGATTCACTAGTGGGTCCCGGGGAGTGGGTATCATGATCAAAACTTCCTTTCCATTCTTACCCCAGTCTACACAGATTGATGATCGGGGGAGGTATGTTGCGCTGTCTGGACAATGGGAGGGGAGTACAATGACCCTGTTCCCCCATGCCTACAGGTTTAATCTTTCACTGAACTTTCTCTGCCGGATGGCCTTCTTATGGTGGCGGTGATTTTAACGCAGTGTTGTCTGGCGAGACGGATCATTGGCCCCACCGCGCCATGGGACCCTTCAATAGTTGGTTTCCTGATTTCATAGAGGTATTCAGTCTTTCTGATGCTTGGAGGGCCCTCCACCCTAGGGATATGCAATACACATTCTTTTCTGGTGTACACCATGGTAACCGGTCATAATATCGATTACAGAATAACGATTGGACAAATTATCGAGTAAAAAATATCGAGTATAGTGAAATATCGAAAAAAAGAATATTGAGGTGCAAAATATCGTTTAATATAACATAAATAAAATATCGAAAACAAAAATATCGAGTCAAAGATATCGAGTAGTCATAATATCTAATATGTAGTGTTGGTAAAAATATCGAAAATATAAATATTGAATGTTAATATTATAATAAAAAACCCTAAAAAAAAACTGTATAACATGAAAAAATATTAATATTTAGGTAATATTTGTAATGTAATAAAAGTGTAATTTGTTAGAAAAAGTTTTCAATTAGGGACGGGATGTTGGGTTAATAGGGGATAAGGGTGGGGAGTAATTTGAAAATCTGTAGGGTAAATAATAAATAATATGTAAAAAATATACATAGAAAATCAAAAAATTTAAAAAATAATTGAAAAAAATATTTCAGAATAATTGTTATAAAAATAATAAAATTATTAAATATTAAAAAAAAAAGAATGTTAATGTTTAGGAGCGGGATGTTGGGTTATTAGGGGATAAGGGTGGGGAGTATTTAAAAATAATTGGGAAAAATTATCAAAAAAGTGTAAAATAATATTTAGAGCAAGAAAAAAATGTAAATTAAAACAAAAAATTATAACATTTTTGGAAAAAATAAATATTTAATTTAAAATTTGAAATTTGATTTAAAAAAATTATGAATTAAATTTTTTTTTTTTTTAATTTTTTAAAAAATTATCAAACTTTTGCTAAAAAATAATTTGAAAATTAAATTTGAAATTTGAAAAATACAAATAATTATAATGAATTAACTTGAAAAAAATACATTATAAAACAATAACATTTCAAAATATAATAAATTCTTAAATACATTTAAATAAAATAAATAAATATTTCATAATCATAAATAGTAAATTATAATGGGTCAGTGTCCAGCACCTTCCCTGATATTTAACTGACAGGAGTTGGAATAGTAAATTATAATGGGTCAGTGTCCAGCACCTTCCATGATATTTAACTGACTGGAGGTGGAATAGTAAATTATAATGGGTCAGTGTCCAGCACCTTCCCTGATATTTGTCTGACTGGAGTTGGAATAGTAAATTATAATGGGTCAGTGTCCAGCACCTTCCATGATCTTTGTCTGACTGGAGTTGGAATAGTAAATTATAATGGGTCTGTGTCCAGCACCTTCTCTGATATTTGTCTGGCTGGAGTTGGAATAGTAAATTATAATGGGTCAGTGTCCAACACCTTCCCTGATATTTGTCTGACTGGAGTCGAAATAGTAAATTATAATAGGTCAGTGTCCAGCACCTTCCCTGATATTTAACTGACTGGAGTTGGAATAGTAAATGTAAATGTAAATGTACAGGAATTTATATAGCGCAAATCACCAACCGGTCTCTAAGCGCTTGCTTAGGGAACCCGTCCTGGTATTCCCCTGTGAGATAACCCCGGCAGGGTATCCGCAAGGTGAAATCCAGGCATCCCGCCGCGAGGGGCCATTGTGGAGATTAAGCAAGCTATTGCCCAGAGTCGCAGAGTGTGAACCCGTGAATTGAGTAGGCACCGGAGCGAGAATTGTCGAGTCCATGGACATTTTAGGACTCAAGACCCCGCCCAGCCGGCAATTGAACCCTGGTCCCGGGCTGACCTCTGCTTCCAGGTCTGCCTCCTCTAACCAGTGAGCCACACTTCTCCAGTAAATTATAATGGGTCAGTGTCCAACACCTTCCCTGATATTTGTCTGACTGGAGTTGGAATAGTAAATTATAATGGGTCAGTGTCCAGCACCTTCCATGATATTTGTCTGACTGAAGTTGGAATAGTAAATTATAATGGGTCACTGTCCAGCACCTTCCCTGATATTTGTCTTACTGGAGTTGGAATAGTAAATTATAATGGGTCAGTGTCCAGCACCTTCCTTGATATTTGTCTGACTGGAGTTGGAATAGTAAATTATAATGGGTCAGTGTCCAGCACCTTCAATGATATTTGTCTGACTGGAGTTGGAATAGTAAATAATAATAGGTCCCTGTCCAGCACCTTCCATGATATTTGTATGACTGGAGTTGGAATAGTAAATTATATTTGGTCAGTGTCTAGTACCTTCACTGATATTTATTTGACTGTATTTTGAGTAGTATATTTCATTTGGTAAGTCTCCACCACTTTTTTATTTTTCTATGTAATTCCAATGAAGTGGGAATAGTAAGGTATATATATGTTAAACATCTATCTCAAAACTGATATTAAAAAAATCTGATGTAATTTATTTGTATTTTTAATATATGTAATGGTACATGAAGTTTTCCATTTATAACTCTTATCATAAATTTTCACATTTTACATAACAGTGTATTCATCTTTTACAAATAAGTAAACATGGACGTTTAGAAATTTTTTATTGTCAATTTGTATTTATAAGATGCACAGTACAGTATACAAAATTTGTTTCATTTTACTTAAGTACTTAGTTACATAGGATTATATTTATTTATAATCATAAATGTTGTACATTTTTACAAAATAATCTTTTTGGCAATATTTCCACAAGAAATTATAAAGTGTTGTTCTTTACATTTGGCAAAGAAATTGTAATATTTAAAACATATTGTACAAATATTCTTTTAAAGCATATTACTAATTTATTTAATAATGTTAATATATTATATATTAATATTATTAAATATACATGTTGTATATAGACATGAATATAAACTAATAAGCAAGTAAATATTTATATTTATAATTTTAATCAAAATACAAATTTTAATACTTTGGTACATATTACATACAATGTTCCTAATCAAAATAAGTTATAGAAAAAATTATTATTACATGTATATAAATCTTTTAGGAAAAAAACATTATTCCTAATGCTATATCAAATAGTAAATCATTTAGTTAGTTAGATATAATGTTTTTTTAGTAATTTCTATTTCTTTACATACATGTTTAGATTTCTTATTAATAATAATTATTAATTATTAAAATTAATTTACAATTGTTAAAAATTATTATATCTTTTATAAAAATCACATATATCAAATCTACAAATATTAAGTAACATTTATATTTCTCATTGTATTCATTTACAATTTACATATATAAATATTATTATTAATAATAATAAATAATAATTAATATTTATTAATATTATTAAATAAAAATTGGAATATAGTTGTAGAGTCACTTAAATAAAGGAAACAAATATATAAATTCACATTACACATGTTTTATGTATTTATTGCAATGTTTATATATTTTTAAAATATTAATATTAATAAAATATTATTTAATATTAATTAACAAAGGATATTTAATCTAATAATATTTTTATATGTGTTAGAAAATATTGTATAAAATTATAGGTGTAGTTATATATTTTATTTCTACTCAGAACATTGTATTTAGTATGTTTAAGTTGCTAATATTGTTTCAAGGGGACGTCGCGTTGAGAAAGGTAAGGTCTATTTTAAGTAATATATCGTAGTGTTTGAGTGTATATTAAAGTTTTGTAGTGCTATTGTGTGTATGTAGTCGTTGTTTGGCTATGTTTTAGGTGAAAAATCATTTTGAGGGAGGTGTTGTGAGTGTTTGAGGCATAGTGTAGTTTAATGCTTTGGATATTATCATATGTGTATCATATGTGTATTTAAATGCTTTACATTACTGTTTACGTATATTTGGAAATGTATGGGCGTTTTTGTGGGTGGGTTTGTTTTCTGTATGCTTTTTTACAGGTTCAGTTATTCCGCTGTTTATTTCCGGAGAAGGAAGCAGTTTTTTTTGGAGAAAAGAGTGTTTTACTTTTTAATGTAATATTTAAAACTCTCTCTCCTCTTTTCGTGCTTTCATGGATCGATTTTTACATTTATTTAATATTTTTTGGGTTTTTATGGCTATCCGTTTGGAATGGACTTGGAGAATATAATGCGTTTTTTTAGAAATTAAGTGTGTGTATGTTCTTTTTTTAGAATAAAGTCAACATACTTTGTTTATTTCCCTGTTTCTGGAGCGATTTCTATGTTCTTTAACTATTTTTCGAATTTTGAGGGTATTGCATTGGATTGGGAGAAGAATATGCGTTTTTATTTTTAACGACCTGTGTGTTTATCACTTCAAATAAAAAAGTTACCACACTTCTGTTATCGGGATTTCCTGGAGCGTTTTTTTTCTATTTTTACTTGTTTTCGGGTTTTTGAGTGTTTCGAAACTTGGATTTGTAATAGATTGCCAAGGAATTAGATGGATTATAAGTGGCTGTATTACATCTTCTTCTGTTACATAAATTGTAAGTATTTTAATTTTATATTAATTGGGAGGGAATTGTCATTTTTAATTGTATTGTAATGTTTGATATCATAATAAATATTGCATATTTGTCTACAAAATGTGTTTTCAATGTTTATAAATATGTACAACAAAGATGTAATATTTTTTTGAAACCAAAATGTCAAGATTTTGTAAAATTTTAAGTAAATACCAGAAACTACAGTTATTTTTGGACAGATAATTTACAGTAGAGTTTTTGCTATTAGGGATAGGTAGTCTAGACCTCTTGTTGAAGGATTTAGTGTGACCGGGCATTGAAGTAGTCGGAACATTTGTTTTGTTTGTTTTGTTAGTTTAGGTCCTATTTGTGTTACAGATTGTTCTATGCGTAGTTATTGGTAGCTTTGTTCTTTTAGTAAAGCTTGTATTAGATTGTGGACGGTGGGTTTTCCTCTGCTAGTGGTGGCTTGGAATGCATTGTGCCATCCTTCTACACTGGTGTTTGTTTTAGCCTCTTGATTCAATGTACTTAGATATACATTCCACCAAGCTATGTGGAATTTAGGTTGGCGCCTGTGTCCAGATCTATGTAACCTTCCCACCCAAGTATCTTCAAAGTAATCTAGAATTGGGGCTAATTTCTCCTCATATTTCTTTAGTATGGACTGTCAATTAGTATATTATAATGTTCTGCTACGTCAGTAACAGGGACATAGGATAGTGCAATTAATTTTTTAACTTGATATGCAAAATTTCTATTTGTTGCATGGTACACAGACAAAATATCGATTTTTAAATATCGATATACAAACATTTCGAAGTTTAAATATCGATATACAAAAATATCGAAGGTAAGTAATATCGACAGTCTAAATATCGATATTGGTATGATATCAGTAATATCGAAGTTGTAAATATTGATGTCAATAATATCGAAATTAATAACTTTGATGTTACTAATATCAATATTTAAATAAATTTAGTGTATATTATATTGTATTTATTATGTTTTATTATTTATTTTTAATGTAATTTAATTAAATATTGTGTTTTACTACTGTAGCGGGTTGTGGGTTTATAGGGGAATAGGGTGGGAAGTAATTTAATTATGTTAAATTAATTATTAATTAGTAGGAATTATTAATTAATTAATTGAGAATTAATTTTTAATTATTTTTAATTAATTGATTAATTGATAAATATGTTCTGTAGCGGGTTATGGGTTTATAGGGGAATAGGGTGGGAAGTAATTTAATAATAATTAATTAATTGATATATGTTTGTACATATTTTAATTAATAATTAATTGGTAATTAATTTCTATTAATTAGTTAATTAATTATTATAATTTTTTACATATTTATAATTATTAATTAGTTGGTAATTAATTAATATTAATTATTTAATTACATTAATTATAGTGATTTTTCTATATATAAATTATTGTTATTCTTAATTAATTAATTTGGCAAAATAATATTAATTATTAAATTAAATTAATTACAGCAAATGTGCTAATATATTTACTTTATTGTTATTGTTAATTAATTATTAATTGGTAATTAAATAATAATAATTAATTTTGGGTACAGGGGTATTTTTAGGGTTCAGGGTC
This sequence comes from Lissotriton vulgaris, assembly GCF_964263255.1. Lineage (NCBI taxonomy): Eukaryota > Metazoa > Chordata > Amphibia > Caudata > Salamandridae > Lissotriton > Lissotriton vulgaris. The sequence continues at coordinate 1,210,450,927 of NC_141694.1, forward strand.
AGTTTTCAGTTCATGGGTAAAGGGGTATTTTTAGGGTTCAGGGTCAGTTTTCAGTTTTTGGGTAAAGGGGTATTTTTAGCGTTCAGGGTCAGTTTTCAGTTTTTGGGTAAAGGGGTATTTTTAGGGTTCAGGGTCAGTTTTCAGTTTTTGGGTAAAGGGGTATTTTTAGGGTTCTGGGTCAGTTTTCAGTTCATGGGCAAAGGGGTATTTTTAGGGTTCAGGGTCAGTTTTCAGTTTTTGGGTAAAGGGGTATTTTTAGGGTTTAGGGTCAGTTTTCAGTTTTTGGGTAAAGGGGTATTTTTAGGGTTCAGGGTCAGTTTTCAGTTTTTGGGTAAAGGGGTATTTTTAGGGTTCAGGGTCAGTTTTCAGTATTTGGGTAAAGGGGTATTTTTAGGGTTCTGGGTCAGTTTTGGGTTTTTGGGGTACAGGGATATTTTTAGGGTTCAGGGTCAGTTTTGGGTTTTTGTGGTACAGGCGTACAGGGTAAAAACAAAAAAATATTACATTAAATCAAATAAATTAGATGAAAAAAATTTAAATTACTTTACATTTTTAAGTGTTTTATTTATTTTAAATGTATATGTATTAGTTTTAATTTTGTTTTAATATTTTTATTTAATAGTTGTAAAATTATATGTATTTAAATATTATTTTTACATTATTATTAATACATTTAAAAAAACGATATTTTTGATTCCGATATTTTTGTACTACGATATTATTTTTTTGATATTTTTGTACTTACCTTAATGAAGATAGGATTCCGATATTTTTGCTGTCGATATTTTTGCTCCGATATTTTTGCATGTCGATATTCTGTCTGTCGATATTATGTCAGACATTCTTGTTGCATATTGGATGCTTAATGTGGATTTTTGGAGATGTATCCATATGCTTTGGTTAAAATGATAATAGCAACCTTGTATTGCTGTGTGGGGGAATGTTTTAAAAATGCTATTATTCATTTCTAGCTCGAAATCAATAATTATTTTCTGGGGGAAATAATTATTAGTTTCATGTTTTATTACATTTAGCATTTCTGTATGTGTGTTTTGTTGTTTGTTAGGTAACAAACAGTAAATAAATGGTATATTGTAATGATGGTACACCATGTATGGTATACAGTTGGTAGAATGGTTTAGGATATGGTTTAAAAGTCCCATCCATCATCCAGTGTTCGCATTGTTGTAGTTTCCTTAAATTAGTTGCAGTAGCAAACATAATAATTCTGTTTGTAGGGCGTTTGTTGTCAAATAGTTCAAATTTATTCTTATTATGTGTTATGCTCATTTCTGGGGACATTACCATTTCTTTGAATGTTGTAGGGTTATGTTGAGTTGTAGTAGTGAGTCTTTTTTGACATGCAATTGTGTGTTTTAAGGAGTCAATTGAGGGTAGTTGACCTGAAGCATGGGCAGGAACTTTTAAAAGTTCCTACTTTAGGATCTGTGTTGTTGGTTTGTTAGTCCCTGTACTTGCTTCTTTGATACTTTCCATAGCATCCCTGATCTCAATTTCTGTGACATTAGTGGGGTGATTGTGTTCTCTAGTAAATAATACATTTGCTTCTTCAGTAGTAGCCCTACCATAGCATTTATTCGAATAATATTTAGTACATTTCCAAAATACTTTGTTTCCTGTTTGTCTTTCCAGATTATAAACATACCCCATATAGCATAGCAAAAGTTAATTTTTATGTGACATTACAAATTCAGCACCTTCAGTCATTTTTCTATTACTTGTGCTAGGAAAAATTAGAAAGAAACATATTTTAATGTAAAATAAAGCCCTACATGTGTTTTAGACATTTATATTTTATTGTTTATACTTACAGTTATTTTTTCTTGTTTAGAGAAATGCTGAAAAGGTGGTTTCAAATTATTTTTTGTATGTTCTTCTTTTAGGTCTGTTGGTAGGAAAAGCAAGAATTTTATAAATTATTCATTTATAATACTTGGAGCTTTTTCTAGGGGGAAGCGGTTTTGTAGTTAGCATTTTAGGGCCTTTAAGGGAGTTAACAGATATACTTACTTGTTTGAATTGTGTAGTCTTTGCCTTATGTGGAGTACATTTAGGATGTATTCTGAATATCTGTGAAGAAGATAGAATAAAAAAAAAATCTCTATTAGAAAAAAGCTTTAGCATTTTAGGGCCTTTTAGGAAGCCAACAGATATACTTACTTTTTAAAAATGTGCAGTTTTAGGCTTCGGTGGAGTAGAATTATGATGGATTATGAATATCTGTAAAGAAGATACAAGAAAGAAAATATGGCATTTAGAAAAAAGCTTTAGCATTTTAGGGCATTTTAGGAAGCCAACAGATATACTTACATTTTTAAATTGTGTAGTCTTCGCTTTTGGTGGAGTAGATTTAGGGTGTATTCTGAATAGCTGTTAAGAAGATCCAATAAAGAAAATATGGCTATTACAAAACAGTTTTAAAGAAATGCATTTGGTGTGTTAGAGAACATTTATATATACTTACAATTAGTATTTAGTGGCAAAGAATTAGTAACATGTAATTTGATGAGTTTTAGAGATTTCTGTAGAAGAAATGTAAAAGTAGAAAAATAAATGTTATTTAAACTGTTAAGAGACATAGTAACATTTCTAGCTTAGTACTTGTTTTTTATAAAAATTAGATATAACTTACTTGAATTATTTCTGTAGCTATCTATTTTTCTGAAGTAGATTTCTCAGGAATAACCTTGTCAAAGTGTAGCCTTCTTTTTTCTATAGAGTTAGCAGCAGGAAATAGCTATAGGAATGTACTCCTTTTATAGTGTGGATTTCATTTGTTATTTCATTTGATTGGATGTTTTAAGAAGATTTCTGCATTAAAGCTAGTTTGTATTTTATTATTTTTAAATATATGTAATAATAATGTCATAATATATGTCAAAAAAAGAGTATTTATTAATGTATGCGCTGCAATGTTTTGATGATATGTGGCAAAAATAGTTAAATATTTTAATGTGTATCCCAAAATGTTTATTTTGTATTTTATATGTATTGTGGAGTGTATAATGAAATTTAATTCAAGAGTTTTATATTAATTAACATATTTAATGTATTTATTCTTTTGGCGATAATCATCTAATGTCGATATTTTGGCTATCTATATATTTGCTGTCGATATTTTTGTAGTGTTATATATATTTTGTCACAAAACGATATTTTTGTAGTCTATATTTTGGCTATCTATATTAGTGTTGTCGATAATTTATATACTCGATATTTTAGTAGTTTCCTAAATAAATATAGGAACTCGATATAATTGCTGTCGATAATTTTTCGCCGATATTTTTGCAACTCGATATTGTGTCCGTCGATATTGTGTCAGTGATCCGTACACCATATCTTCCCCCGCATTGATTACTTACTCTTGAGTGCCTCCCAACTGCCTCACCTGCAAGGGGTATGTCACCTGGCATATCTGACCACTCACCGAAAAGAAAAAAAAACAATACCTGGCTGTGGGCCCTTCGTCACCGCTGCCTCCGGCCTACACTGTGGTGAGTATGGCTCACAATTCAGATCAATCACAATTGCAGATTACGCCGTCCAGTAGGCAACAGATATTGTTACCAGTACGGCCTGCCCTAACACCCATCATTGGCATAGTAGATCACACATGTGCAACTGTGTCCTGAGTCCTGAATGGCAGTGACCCCAAGTCCATGGCAAAACTCCCTTCGATCAGTGAGGCATAAGTTCATTTGCAAGGCAGGCGACACATGGGACCACTAACCCTGTAGAACACAAACCAATCCCACATGTGTAGCTGTGTCCTGAGTCCTGAATGGCAGTGACCCTAAGTACTTTCATACTTCCAAAGCGGACGGCTACTACCTACTTTGTTATCAGACTCACCGCATACTGGCCCTTATCAAGGAGGCCTGCAAAGCCATATTGCACACATACTTTGTCTCTCCCAGGACTGTCATTTTATGCCCTGAAGAAGTTCATTTTATAAGAACGAAACACGTTGGCTGGCATTTTGTATTTGGACATTTATGAAAATAAAGGATTGATTAAGGCTACTTTAACAAGACCATGTGACTTATTAACTTATTTATCAACAACCTTTTAAATATCGATCGGTGCACCATTCCAAAAGTTTGGGTTCCTCCATTATATGCATTGCAGCTGGGGCTTAACAACGACAGGTGCTGGAGTAGCTTGTGCAAACTCAGCCAGATTGACTGTTGAAACAATCACGAAGGGAACACAGCAGGAGAGTGCGGCCATCGCGTCTACCGTTGCCCGTAACTGTGTCCTGAGTCCTGAATGGCAGTGACCCCAAGTCCGTGGCAGCAACCACAGCACTAGACTCCCTTCGATCAGTGAGACGTATTTCCATATGCAAGACCAGCGACACGTGATGCCACTAACCGTGTACAATACAAGCTGATCCCACATGTGTAACTGTGTCATGAGTCCTGAATGGCAGTGACCTCAAGTCTGTGGCAGCGACCACAGCGCCAGACTCCCTTCGATCAGTGAGGCATATTTCCATATGTAAAGGCCGGCAACGTGTGGTGCCACTAACCCGGTAGAACACAAGCTGATCCCACATGTGGAACTGTGTCCTGAGTCCTGAATGGCAGTGACCCCAAGTCCGTGGCAACGACCACAGCACAAGACTCCCTTCAGTTTTATTTGTTGTTGTTTTCTTTAAATAAAATGTTTTATATGTAAATCTATACATGACTAAGATTCTTTTTTGTCCAACCGCACAGGGACATTTCCAGGCATAAAAAAGGTTGTTGGGGGTATGTTGGTAATGTGGGAAGAGGGTGCATTACCAGCTGATGTGGGGAGACGCAGTGTGAAAGGGGTATCTCTCACAGAAAGTATTCCGGTATGTTTTCAGAAATGCCTTGGACAGATGCCAGCTGATGCACTGAATCACAAAATGGCTCTTCAATGCTTATACAGTGTGACTTATGAACAGTTCGCACCAAGGCTCACAGACGGACAACTACATCTCATCCGCTCGACTCACAGACGTAGTACTACGAGCCGTGCGCATCATTGTGGCTATCCCTGCCCTGTTCCGTTGTACGCCGCGCAACACCACTCCGATTATGTTCCGACATTGGCCCCACGTAGCTACCTGTCATAGGTGTAATCGCTGTTAGTGTTCAGGTCAGTGGTCTAGTTGTCAACATCTCACGGCCACTCCCTGAGGGCAGGTTTGCACACACACCACACCCATCCGGCACATGCATCACAAGCCATGTGACCGCAAATATAATGGATCGACAACGTCACATCCTTTATTGCTGGTGGTGACTGGATGGCGGACGCTATAAATAACAAAGGAGGGAGAGAGAGATTGGGTCGAAAGTGGATCCATTCTCCCTGGGCATATACAATTGAACAAAAGGAATCCACTCCTTCAGAAAAGGTGTTTCCTACAATGGTGGGGGACACCCTGGTGTTTTTTGGTACCCCTCACACACCAGCAGGCCCCTTGGTGTCATGCTTCATCATTGGGGTCCTCGTACCCCTCTACGGGGTACGGCGTGCTGCTACCAGCGACTACGCGGGCGCACTAATACAGACTATGGGGCACATTATGATGGCGGACGGACCGGAGTCCGTCTGCCACCATAGAGTAGGAGGAAACCTCCACATGGGCTGCGGAGTTCCCTCCTGTGCAATTAGGATGTGACTGCCACCCTGGTGGTCACCTCCTCTATTTTTAATATTGCGGCGGGTGCAGCTTCAAGCTGCACCCGCAGCAATGGTAAAAATGCACGCATTGCATTTGTATGTAGAAAGTGGCAGGCACTGCGCGGTGCCTGCCGCTTTCTGCATATAAATGCAGGGCAGTACCATAGGTACCCCCCATGTGCACCCCCACCCCCCCTTCACCTAGGGGGCCTGCAACGGGCCCCCGCTGTGAAGTTACACATGCTTTTCCACGGCGGAAAAGCCGCCGCGGAAAAGCATGTTTCAGAGCCCATCCTAATCTGGCTGACGGTGTCTGAGAGACACTGTCACCATATTAGTGATTTCCGCTGCAGGTTGTAAGCCAACCGCGGCGGAAAAGCTGCAGACGGAAACCAGGACCCACCAGCCGTCCTAATGTGGTGGTGGGTCGTTGGTGGGTCCGCAGAGGATTTTCCGCATCCTCCGGCCCGGCGGTGGCTTCCGCCGGCCCGGAGGATGCGGAAAATCCTCCATCCTAATGAGGCCCTCAGTGTGGTGTATGTGTTTTTTTTTATATGCACTATGTGAGTGAAAGGTGGGGTTTATAAAGTGTGATGTTAAAAAATACCTGGCTCGTTGGGTAACAAAAAACTTTAATGGACCCCCGGGCGGGTACTATTAAAAAGTAGTGTGAGGATATCTTTTATGCAAAACAATGTGCATTAGCTCCTTCTGGTGTGCGTCAACCTGTTTTGGTGCGGGGCACCTTCTTCAGGACTGGGGTGCACAAATCCATACCTTGCTCACGTTTCTCTACTTTTCAGCTAATTTGTAAAAAGTGAGATAAAAAGTGCAGGTATAGCAATGTACCTAGTAAGTAGCCGTTGATGTGCTGACCTGTAAAAGAAGGGGATAACAATTTTTTGTGGTGGTCCACTTCTTTTGAAATAACAACCAAAGGCAAAGGTAACCTGTGGGTGCGGTCATCATAGTGCGCTCAAATATCTAGACAGTACCACATGCTATTCATGAACATCGTGCCTAAAGGTGAAAAAAAGGGGGACATAGACTAGACTCACAAACATTTAAACATAAAACACACACTCTAAATTAGGGCGGGTATTAGAAATAATTCAGTGGTAATAGGGTGATGCTACCGCTGTTGAGTAACATGTGACTTCAGCTTCATTTGATACCATGCGTAGTGCCAACATACTGGTTTGAGGTAAGACTGTTGCTCCATGAGCCTGACTTCGGGGTCTCTCATGCCAATCTGCTACCTAAAACAGAGGTGGAAATTAGAGGCTTGCCTGTACTTACATAGTCGTAGTGATGGCTGCTCTAGTGGTGGTTCTCATACTCACGAGGATTCTAGCGAGGAAAATGCCTACTGACTACCACTTCCGCCGGCTCCGATGATAATGGCCGGTTGGAGTCTCGCTTAGCTTATATACTCTCCTTCGCTCGTGTGAATTGGTTCGAATTGGTAAATTAGGAGGCAGGGAAATCCCAAATATGGGTTTGTCGGTGGATGCGTGTTTAGTGGCTGTGTTGGCAATTAAGTAGCCGGAAAGGTTCTAATAAGGGTTTGTCGGTCTTACATTGCGGCTAGATGGGCAGCTGACCAATTGGAGCCCATGCGCCAGTGGAGACTTACTGCATGTGTCAGCCCGCCTCTGCCAGGTCTGTCCCGGGGAAAATGACTTCACGGCCGCTACGGGGCATGCGCACAAGATGAGTAGCTCCCGCGCATGCTCCTGCAACTTGTCATGTCGTCTCTGCGGCCTCTGTTAGTTCACGCATGTGCGGTGTAGCCCGTTCACTGAACTGCTCACTGCTGCACAGTAGGTGCTGTGTAGCCCGTTTTTAGAAATTGCTCATTGTTACAATGTGATTATAGGTAACGTGATGCGTGCCTTCATTCACGATTACTCGTTGTATTGAAGTTTTTCACTGTCCACTGACATAGCGCTGGGGTTAGACTATGTGCGGTGGTTTCAATGGTGCAAAGGTGTCAGATGAACACCCGGTCTCCTGCTGGCGACATTGAATCATGCAGCAATCTGCTCATTTGCACAGGAGTTGTTTTTCTCCTACACAGGGAGGTGCCCTATATTTGAAGGTGCAATGGTGTCAGATGAACACCCAGTGTGCTGCAGACATCTTTAAGTCATGTAGGGATGCTGATAGTTGGTGAAACCTAGTATGGAACAGTTACAGGGTTAATGGGTTACTATCACTACCAGATCATTTCCGAACTTGGTAAGCCAGTGAACTTGATGTGTCACCTAGAGATCATTTTCGTCCGGAAATGTGAGGCCGTTTTTGTAGTGCTCTTCTTGCAACGAATGTTGCTCTTATGCTCATTTAGACGCACTTTTACAGGTCTGGTCGTCATGCCTATGTATTCTAGGTTGCATGGGCACCTGATCATGTATATTACGTTCCTGCTGTTACAGTTCGTTAGCTTTCATTGGTCCCACGTAGTGCCATTTGCGAAGGTCAGCTGTTTGCTTTTATGAGTCAGGTGGCAGCTGGCACAGTCCCCACACGGGAAGTGTCCCTGTACCCCATGTAGGGAAATTTGTTGCTGTTGCGCCGGTCTAGGGCGTGTGTGGACGAAAATGTCTTTGAGGTTCTTCCCTCGTTTATGAGCAAACATAGGTTTTTCAATCTCCAGGGCGCTGCATGTGAGCACGCGCCAGTGTCTGTTCACGATTTTTGAAACCTCGTTGAACTGAGAGCTGTATGTCGTGACACATACTGGTCTTGTGGGTTTCTGGTTGGGTTGGACCTTGTCTTCCAGTAAGGCCTCCCTATTGTTGTTCCTGGCCCTCTTTAGTGCCGTGTTGATGATCCTGTCTGGATAACATCACTCCTGTAATCTGTTTTTCAAATCATTTGCTTGAGATTTGAAGTCATCCACCTGTGTGCAGTTGCGCCGTAGGCGGAGGAATTGGCCATACGGTAAGTTAGTCCGTAGGTGGCGGGGATGGAAACTGTCGTACCTGAGGAGGCAGTTCCTTGCGGTCGGTTTGAAGTGAGTGTTGGTCTCCAGTTTGCCATTTCTGTGAAAAATGTTAAGGTCCAAATAAACCAGTTTTTCATTTGAGACCGAGTGGGTAAATTTCAGAAACCGGTTCTGTTTGTTCAACTTCTACTTACTCACTTCCCTCTCTTCACTCTCCCTCTCACTCTCTTCCATCCTTTCCTTCAATCTCTCTCACACTCTCTCCCTTCTCCCTTTCTCACTCTCTTTCTTTCCTTCCCTCTCTTTTTCTCTCTGGCTTTTTTTCCTTCTCTTTTTCTCTGTGTCTCACTCCTTTGATATGCTCATTAGAAACGTCCTTATTTTGTACTTTATTTTCAAGGCTGTGTCTTCGACATTCATGCTGCCGACAGGAGTCTTCCACCTTGTTGTTTTGTGTTCAGTTTGTTAAATTTAGTTAATCCTTTATATATGTTTACATAAAAATAAAGTTAAAAAAAAAGAAAAAAAATTCAATAAACTTTTTGGTTGTTACTTAAGTACTGTGTGAGTCTTTCTCATTCTTAATACTGTTATTTCGTGATTTCCACCATGGTGTGTTAGATTTATTCTAACTTTATTTGCATTAAAGTGCTGATAATGAGATGCAGAGTAGGCCTTCCTGTGCAAAAAGACACGAGGTGCACCTTTACAATTTATTCTAAATACTAAAATCCTGTATTGAATTGTACTGTGGTAGTGGGTGCATTTACAGTGTACACACAAAATCAATGAAGAAATCTAATTGTATTTATATTGATTTGGAATAATGACTCAGGTGCTGGATCTTGACGGGATACACTGCGCAGTTCGTTTATTTTTCTGTACATGAAAAAAACAAATCACAACTTTCACAACGAAAGGCAAAAACTGCAATGCGAAACAAATTCCGCCAATAAGCCGCTTTAGCACAAGGGATTTTACACCTACTTTCTGCTGGTGTTAAATAGGATGACTACCTCTAACATGAAAGGGAACACAGCCAAGAGCCACACCGGAACACCCACAGGGGCCATAGAGTCAATGAGCATGATACACGGATACCCATGAGGGGCACAACACTCATCGCAACAACCCCAGGACTGCCAACGCCCCCCGAATCCGCATCTGAGCAAGTATGTCCTTGTGGTCATTGTGTTAACACGATGGGCACTGGCTCTGCAACAACACAGTGTGCTGTCTTCAGCAGAAGTTACCATGTCACCTCCGCGTTGGCAGTGAGCCTGGACATGTAGCTAAACATGCATCCTTCTACATGCACAAGTGGTGTGTGCTGGTCCGGCGTACACAGGTCAGCGCAGGGGTGTGACTATCCGGCAAGGGCAACGGGGTGTCTGGGACATGCGGTGTGCAGGAAGTGGGGTAAGTGTGTCCCTGTTTTCTGGTGTGGCCGCCACAAGGGTCGCAGCAGTCGATGTTGTAAAGTGACATGCACCACCTCCAAACGGCAGTGTCACTGTGTGGTTGGAATGCCGCAGGACATGCGTGAATAAATAGGCATTACAATGGTGTGCCGTAGGAGTGCACAGGATACAACACACCCCGCACAAAAGTGTGGTGGCTCGTGGGAGGGAGAAACAGCTGTTTGCAACGTAACACACAGTGAACACGACCATGTGCCACATGCTGGGCATCTCATCCTTGATGATCAGGGTCACAGACATTCCACAACACCCACAACCTGCCTTTCTACAAATCCTGTATGAATGCAGCTAGAGAAGTTACTGTAGGGATGAAAGGGTCTTTGTCTGAGCTATCTTGCGAGCATTTGTGTCCTGTGTTCAATTGTGCGAACGTTTGTGTTTGGACAACATTGTGCTGGATGGTTGTGTATTCTGCTTCCTATGTGTCTGTGCTGCATTATGTATGAGTTGTCCTTCATGTGAGGTTTTGTTCACCCTTCTCCCATTCAGGCAGTGTGGTTTACACTTCCATGCTTGTTCAGTGGTGCGATGTTGGCGGGTTGTGTGACTTGTGCTCCTTGTTGGTGTGTTTCATTTTGGCCGTGGTTTGTCTGTAGCTGTGCTGTACTTAATTGTGCATGTGTGCCACTGTGCCCATCTCTCCCCATCCCCCCACTCCCTGCTTGTTCCTATTCTTGGTGCTGTTGTGTCTGTAAATGTGTTCCTCCACACATAAATACATGTAAAGATCAAATTACAATAGTTTCTTGATTCTTTTACATTGCAAAACTTCTCTCCATGGTTTTTTTTTTTAATTTTCCATATAAGGTTTTTTTAATATTCAAGGACACATACAGGAGAGAAGTTTAACGTATTCTATCAACACACTTTCTAGAACATTCTACATCACGTGCAGGTTAAAAGTTCATCCATTTTTTAAACCTAATGATATTTTTTTGCAACATTTTCTCGAACATTTAACGGCATGTGCAGGTTAAAGGTTTATGATTGTTTTAAGATTGAACAGTGCCTTCCAAATACAAGTAGCAATATGGTTGAGTTGAGCAAATTTTATCCTATGATATGTACTCCACGTTTAAACTGCTTTTTCTTAACCAATCACAAAGATGCTTTTCCACAAAACGAAGGTGCACCCTACTTTTAAAAAACACTGCTTTTCATCTCCCAACCATTTATCGTTTTGCATGTGAAAAAAAGAAGTTCCCCATCTTTAAACATATCTCTTATTCTACAGACGGACTGCATAAGCTACAGACATCTATCCAAACCTCCCAGCCATACTTTCAAAATGCTAGTGTGGATCGTAGGACATAGCTATATTTTTTGGTACAAAAGGTATGCAGAACCGAGATGTATTGACTTAGACCTAGCTTTACAAAATGTGGACAATAAATGGTTTGGACAGAGAGGATTGAAGTGTTACCAATTGTTGCCTTTGGTTAAAACCTGTTTGCATCTCCAACACCCTTACCTCATGCTTGTGCACTGTGGTGGAAATGACCTAGGCACATTGACTGGGGGATAGGTTTGGAAATCTTAATGAAGGACACTTTTAGACAATTGATGTTGTTTTTGCCTCAAGCTGTATTTGTATATTCCAATATATGTCAAAGACAGAAGTGGAAATGGTCAAACCAATTTTGTCCTCAGATTGACAAATCTAGGAGGAATGTCAACAAAGCTGTGTCTGCATACCTCAAAGACCATAGAATGGGGTTGATCTACAACTGACTCGCAAATATACAGGTAGGGACACAACGTCTCACAGACGCACAGCTGCAAGCTGGGGGACTGGTACTGTTTTATGCTTTAGGGTAGTGCAGTAGTGTTTGTGTACTTTAGTGGATTTGTGATCGACGTTGCATTTTGAGTTTTAAGGTAGTGCAGTGGTGTTTGGGTAGTGTAAGAATCATGCTGGAGGTAGTGTTTTAGAATTTTCAACAATGCACCAATGTTTGTGTAGTGTAGGGGGTCATGCTGGGAGTAGTGTTTAAGGGTTTACAGCACTACAGTGGTATTTGGGTAGTGTATGGGGTCATGTTGGCACTAGTGTTTTAGGGTTTACGGCAGTGCAGTGGTGTTTGTGTACTGTAGGGGGTCGTGCTGAGAATAGTGTTTTAGTATTTAGGTTACTGCAATGGTGTTTGGGTAGTGTAGGAGGTCCTGCTGAGGGTAGTGTTTTAGAGTTCACAACAAGTAGTCTTTGGGTAGTGTAAGGGATTGTACTGACAGACTGACTCACAGAGCTCCGACCCGACGGACGGGCTTCTAAAGGCATACCCGCGACCTGGTGATATTCGGGGAGGCAGCGTGAAAGGTATATCTCACACAGACACAGATGCCAGTGTTGCCTCGCACAGGTAAAACTGCAGATCCGATGGCTTCTACACGGAGAGATTAGAGCTGACGGAGTAAATCACAAATTGGCTGCCAACACTTCCTAGGTTCAACCATTCACAGCTAATAAGCTGCAAGCTGGTGCTTGTAACCTCGCAGCCAATCACATCAGAATTCTCAAATATCGATATCTGTAAAATGTGATACTTCTCAAAAACTACTGAACGGATTTACACCATGTAAACAAAAGTTTGCTTTCGGCACCATCACCTTTCTCCGTGCCAAATTTGGCATAATTCTGTTCAGCTGTTTCACCTGTGGTCTTCTGAAAAGTTTTGTATGGAAATTGCATGGAGAAAACACGCTTTTGAATCCTCTTTTTATCTCAGCCCCTCCTACACCATTCACCCCTAAACTTTCAATACAGGAGCTATTCAAGGATATGCTGGTGGTAGTATTTTAGGGTTTAGGGTAGTGCAGTGTTGTTTGTGTAGTGTAGGGGGTCGTGCTGAGGGTAGTGTTTTAGAGTTCACAACAAGTAGTCTTTGAGTAGTGTAGGGGATTGTACTGACAGACTGACTCACAGAGCTACGACCCGACGGACGGGCTTCTAAAGGCATACCCGCGACCTGGTGATATGAGGTGAGGTAGCGTGAAAGGCATATCTCACACAGACATAGATGCCAGTGTTGCCTCGCAAATGGTAAAACTGCAGACCTGATGGCTTCTACACGGAGAGATGTGAGCTGACGCAGTAAATAACAAAACACCTTTCACCCTGCCTAATTTGTCATAATTCTGTTCAGCTGTTTCACCTGTAGTCTTCTGAAAAGTTTTGTGTGGAAATTGCATGGAGAAAACACACTTTTGAATCCTCTGTTTTTTCTCAGCCCCTCCTACACCATTCACCCCCAAACGTTCAATACAGGAGATATTCAAAAAAAGAGAAACTTTTTGGAAAATTTTATAAAGATTCGTCAAACGACGTCAAAGTTACAAGCACATAGAAGACTCCAGGAGGGGGGCACCACAACCCACTTCCCAACACGAGTGAAGCCCCGGGGCTGCGCGGACCCCAGCAGACCCCCGCAACCCCTGTGAGCCCCTGCTATTATTTTTTAAGAAAAACCCCCGGTACCTAGCCCACCCAAGGGCCTCATTAAAACAAAACATAAGAACACGCGAACCCAAGGCAAATTTTTGCGGATTTATTTATTTTTAATGATTATTTGGGCCCTGGAGGTTCTTCTGGGACCCCCTGAGCAGACCTAGTGGGTCAGGGTTTTTCTACCCTGCCCCGTCTCTTGTTTTATACCTATGTTTCTCCGTTTTTGGGTGACTCGCTTTTACCGAGCCACAAGATGGCTGCCAACGCTTCCTGGTTTGGAGTGCTACCAGCCAATCACAGTGAAGTTTGCGCACGCTACTTAAGCTCCACCAAGATATCTAAACATTTATTTTTCTAATTTCTCAGCAACTACTGAATGGATTTATACCCTTTTTAAAAGGATCGCTTTCTGACACACGCACTACCTTTCTGCGAACTTTGGAGTAATTCCATTTAGTAGTTTCGGCTGTAACCTTGCTTAAACTTTCCAATGGAAAAATGATTTTTTCACTCTTATTTTTTGAATTTCTCAAAAACTACTAAACTGATTTACACCATTTACAAAAAAGGTTACTTTCTGAATCAAGTTCTACCTTTCTGCCAAATTTGGGGTAATTCTGTACCTCATTGCAAAGTTTCCTATGGAAAATAACATGGAGAAAACGAGGTTTGGGACACCCCTTTTTTCACAGCCCTCACTTGACGAATCACCCCCAACCTTTCAGGATAGGAGCTGACCTGGATTGACTTTTTGGGGAGAATTTCAGAAATATATATATATATATATATATGAAATCCTTATCGCTTAATGCCAACGGCATCACAATTCGACTGCTCCGGAAAAACGAACAAGTCGGACCCAAGATCTCGTGCAAAATTAAGTGTTCTTTATTTTCATCAAATAACACCCAAGCTGTCCTGCATCGCTGATCGCTTTCTGACACACGCACTACCTTTCTGCGAACTTTGGAGTAATTCCATTTAGTAGTTTCGGCTGTAGCCTTGCTTAAACTTTCCAATGGAAAAATGATTTTTTCACTCTTATTTTTTGAATTTCTTAAAAACTACTAAACTGATTTACACCATTTACAAAAAAGGTTGCTTTCTGAATCAAGTTCTACCTTTCTGCCAAATTTGGGGTAATTCTGTACCTCATTGCAAAGCTTCCTATGGAAAATAACATGGAGAAAACGAGGTTTGGGACACCCCTTTTTTCACAGCCCCCACTTGACGAATCACCCCCAACCTTTCAGGATAGGAGCTGACCTGGATTGACTTTTTGGGGAGAATTTCAGAAAGATGCGTCAAACGACACCAAAGTCATTAGCAAATTAAAAAATGCTTTTCCTATGGAAACTAGGTTCTTACTATAACTACCTACTGGCGACTTGGATGCATGGTGACTGCCATAGGAAACAGGGTGACCTCGGACCCTAAGGTGCACCGCTGCTTTTGTGTCCCGGCACTTTCTGAGGTGAGAAGTTGGGATATATATATATATATACGATAATGCTTCCACAGCGCACCGAACAACAGCACTCTCCAGGAGAAGAACGGACACCAACATGAGGTACTGTTGCAGCAGAATTCTTTTTATTTTATATTTGCTGTGAATCAGAAATCAGGGGTGCTATATATAACTACGCCAAATTCGCGAAGATTCGTCCACCCGCACCAAAGTTATTCCAAATAGAACTATAACTACCTACTGGCGGTCACCAGTAGGTAGTTATAGTTAAATAGTTAAATCCTAGTTTCCATAGGAAATCCACAACATTCTATTTGGAATAACTTTGGCGCCGGTGGACGAATCTTCGCGAATGTCTACATAAAAATGGCCTGCTCCACTCTGCTCCTGCCCTGAAAGTTTGGGGGTGATTCGTCAAGTGGGGGCCGAGAATAAAGGGGGTCCAAAACATGTTTTCCCCATGCAATTTTCCATAGGGACCCTTAGCCAGGGCTACAGCCCAAACGGCTGAACGGAATTACACCAAATTTGGCAGAGAGGTTGAGTTCGGTTCGCAGATTGTGCTTTTTGTTAAATGGTGTAAATCCGTTCAGTAGTTCCTGAGAAAATCAAAAGTAAAATCATAGTGATATCTAGAGACGAAGTTCAGTACTCTGTACTGTACCCTGTACATTCCCGAGCACTGATGCTGATTGGCTGACAACTGTCTGTCAACACTCCAAACCAGGAAGTGTTGGCAGCCATCTTGTGCCTCGGTAGCAGTGAAACAAACGTGCAAAACACGCAAAGGGGGGAGGGTAGAAACACCCTGATTCCCTAGGTCTGCTCAGGTTGTCCCACAAGAACCCCCAAGGTCCAAAAAAGTATTTTTCTTTTTTTAAATCACGGGGTACAAAGTACTGTACTCTGTACTGTACTCTGTACCTTCCCGAGCGCATACTGGAGGTTCCTGGTGGACTAGTTGGCCCCCAGGGACCCCCAATATGTTATCTACCGATTCATAATTTTAAATGTAATGGATGTAATTTCCATACTGGCAAAATGTCTAACTGTAAGGCAATGCGTCAGGTCCGCACACGAGGTAGGCGGACGAGAACCACTACAAAATCTCCTAACTGCTCCAAACTTCAGTTTTGGAGTATTAATTGTAGATCCCTTTCAAAGCAAAAACAAAATATCTATGATTTTCTTGTTGACGAGCAGCTAGGCGCCTTGTTTCTCACCGAGACCTGGCTTCATGAAAGCTCCGGTCCTGACATTGCCACTGCAATTCCTGCAAATTATGTCATAGTGAGGTTGGACAGAGCTTCCGGAAAAGGGGGAGGTATTGCGATAATCTTTAAGTCTACTTATACTTGCAGGCTCAAACCCTTTCCCCTGCCCGGAAGTGAAACTGCTTTTTTCAAATTAACAATTAATCCCCAGTTCACCTTATCGGGCCTCTTGGTCTATCGCCCCCTGGTAATTCTCTCACTTGGATATCTTCATTTGCTGAGCTCATAGCTCCCCTACTTCTTAGGGCAGCAAATTTCACCATTTTAGGTGATCTCAATTTGCATCTAGAAGATCCCTTGTGTACTACCAGCAAGCGTTTTCTATCGGATCTGGAGACTCTCAACCTTTCGTTGTGTAATTCTGGACCCACTCACTCTGCCGGACATCAACTGGATCCCATTCTTTCCAATCTTCCGTTTGATTGTTCACAGAGTGCCCGCCCGCTGGAATGGTCCGACCATTTTGCTGTCCACTTCTCCTTATTCTACACTAAGAATTTGGTCATGAGTGGCTGTGGTAAGGGCGAATTAATCCACCGGTGGGGTAAACTTGATACTACAAAGTTGAACCAGCACCTTTTGAATACCCGTCCCGAAGACAGTGATGCTTCAGTCACGGAATTTAATATGGTTGTGTCTCATTGGCTTACCAATGCTGTAACCGCCCTCCTTTCTTTAATCCTGAAACACATCGTTCCCCGGCTCCTTGGTTTTCTCCTGACTTGAAGGTCTTACGAATTGAATGTAAGGCCCTAGAAAGGAAATGGAGGCACTCTTACTCGGATACACAGAAGACTGTCTATAAAGAGGCCCTAAAGCGATATCACTCACAATGCAGAAATGCGAAAGCTGTCTATACTGTGAACACTGTGACACAAGCTCAGAATTGCCCTCGCACTCTCTTCTCCGTTGTTAAAAAACTGACAGGAGCGGATACTGTTTGGACACCCCCAGCTTTGGACGAAGTTCAATGCAATTCTATTGCGGAATTTTTTATTGCCAAGGTCGAGCACATATACGATTCTATGAGCACTCCCTTGACTGTTAATGAACATCAGTCGGTACCGGCAGAAGGGATGGAACAATCACTCCCAACGGCGAAGGTTACTAATTGGCAATTGTTTGACGATATTTCGTTCTTCTCTTGTCTGAACAGTATAAGATCGGGTTCTCCTCGTGATCCTGTACCTGCTAAAATCTTAAAGTTACTGGATCCTGAACCCCAACGGGTTCTTATGAGACTTTTAAATGCATCCCTAACAGAGTCCATTATGCCTCAGCATTGGAAGCACGCAATGGTCGTTCCTCTTCAAAAAAAGGCCGGAGCCGATACGTCCAACCTCGCAAACTTTTGACCCATATCCTTGCTGCCTGTTCTCTCAAAAGTGTTGGAAAGACACGTTAATACTCAGCTAAACCATCTTGTGGAAAGTTTAGGATTTTTATACTCTTCCCAGTCTGGCTTTCGTGCGCACTATTCCACCGAGACAGCCCTACTGGGGGTGACGGAGAGTTTGCCGCACGGTATCGACCGCGGGGAAACATCATCACTCATCCTTTTGGATTTGAGCGGCGTTCAATACCGTGTCCCATTCCATTATTTTGAACTCTCTCTGGTCCCTGGGAGTGGATGGTCCTGCGCTAGCCTGGATTGCCTCCTTTTTAAGTGAGCGCACTTTCCAGGTCTTTTCTACAAAAGCCACATCTGACATTTGTCTATCGGCGTATGGTGTCCTGCAGGGGTCCATACTCAGCCCCCTATTGTTCAACATCTATGTCAGACCCCTGGCTACCATCGCAGAGGATGCTGGGCTGACTATTTTTTCGTATGCCGATGACACCCAAGTGGTTTTCTCCCTTTCCAGCAGTGAGAGTAACAGTGTATCGACCCTGAAGTCCGGATTGTCTTGTATGGCTGAGTGGATGCAGAGGCATTTGCTTAAGTTAAACGGTGACAAAACCGAGGTCGTTATCCTGGGGAAGCTAAAGATCTTTGGGGACCACAACACTGGCCCAGTGATATGGGACCCCTTCCCCAGCCAACATCTGTTGTTCGAAACCTCAGATTTCTCATAGATGATAAACTCTCCATGAGGCAGCAGGCCACTAAGGTGGCCGCCATCTGCTTTGCCACCTTGCGTTGGCTCCAGAAAATTCTATGGATGCTGCCCCATGCCACCAGGAGAACCGTAGTCCAGGCGTTAGTAACCTCTCGCCTGGACTATGGAAATGTCCTCTATCTCGGTGCAGACGTAGCAACCATTAATAAGCTTCAGGTTGTGCAAAACTTGTCGGCCCGACTTCTTCTTAACATCCCGAGGAAATCATTGGCCTCCCAGGCTCTCCGAGATTTACACTGGCTTAGGGTCTCTAGCCGTATAAAATTTAAAGCCCTGTGCTATCTTTTTAAAATCAAACAGGGCACGGCCCCAAAATACTTGCAGAGTCTTGTTCAACCTTGCCAGCCTAGTCGCACATTAAGATCTTCCGCAAATTGTGACTTTGTTGTTCCAAGATTCAAACTTGCAAGGATGGGGGGTCGAGCCTTTTCCCATCTAGGTCCCAGATATTGGAACGCGCTTCCAATTGCCCTGAAATCTGAAACCAACCTATTTTGTTTTCGGAAAAAATTGAAAACTATGCTTTTTCAATAAATATATAAGTTGCTGCTTTTGTCCGATGGTACTGCTGCGTTGTCCTTTTCTTCTTCAGTCTTTCCCTTGCACCGGGAAACCCACTGTGGGTAGCTGTTGCGCATTACAAATTCAAATAAATAAATAAATAAATAAATAAAATATGCAAGGAGAATTAGTTGCCCCTCTACAAATGCGCCAGGGGGCTGTGTTGCAGAGAGGTGGAAAAAGAGGCGTGACCCCGTTACACCTCTCTGCAATGCAGCCACCTGGCAAATACTGGACGTTCCTGGTGGGCTAGTTGGCCCCCAGGGACCCCCAATATGCAAGGGGAATTAGTTCCCCCCCTACAAATGCGCCAGGGGGCTGCGTTGCAGAGAGGTGTAAAAAGGGGCATGGCCTCATTACACCTCTCTGCAATGCAGCCCCCTGGCACATACTGGAGGTTCCTGGTGGGCTAGTTGGCCCCCAGGGACCCCAGTATTCAAGGGGAATTAGTTCCCACTCTGCAAACGCGCCAGGGGGCTGTGTTGCAGAGAGGTGTAAAAAGGGGCATGGCCTCATTACACCTCTCTGCAAGGCAGTTCCTGCCACATACTGGAGGTTCCTGGTGGGCTAGTTGGCCCCCAGGGACCTCCAGTATGCAAGGGGAATTAGTTCCCCCTCTGCAAACGCGCCAGGGGGCTGCGTTGCAGAGAGGTGTAATGAGGCCACACCCCTTTATACACCTCTCTGCAACGCAGCCCCCTGGCACATACTGTAGGTTCCTGGTGGGCTAGTTGGCCCCCAGGGTCCCCCAGTGTGCAAGGGGACTTAAACCCCCAACTTAGAACACGCTACAGGACGCGTTTGCACAGTGGTGTAGGTACGGGGCG
Source organism: Lissotriton vulgaris (assembly GCF_964263255.1). Classification (NCBI taxonomy): domain Eukaryota; kingdom Metazoa; phylum Chordata; class Amphibia; order Caudata; family Salamandridae; genus Lissotriton; species Lissotriton vulgaris. Next base: position 1,210,470,735 of record NC_141694.1, read on the forward strand.
GGGATTGAGGTGATGTGAGTGCAAGCATGCCCTGTGGCGCGTTTTGAGTTGGGGAATTAATTCCTCTACAATCCATAGGTCTCCTAGGGGGCAACTAGTCCAACAGGTATCTCCAGTAAGCGCCACAGAGCTGTGTTGCAGAGTATTGTAAAAAGGGGGCGTGCCCTCTGAACACCTCTCTTCAACACAGCTGCCTGGCGCCTACTTAAGGGTACCTGGTGGGCTAGTTGGCTCAAAGGGGACCTCAGGATTGAAGAGGAATTAATTCCTCAATCTAAAACGCGCCACAGGGTGTGTTTGCACACATCTTACCTCAGGCCCTGCCCTCTTCCTTCACTATTGAGCAAAATAATCCTGTAAATTTAGCCGAACTACGAATACCTATTTACTCACCTGTTATCACAAGAAACGTCAGTGCTGCATCTTTCAGCACACTACTGATCCTGAAAAGTAATTCTAACCATACTTACAGTATCTTGAATTTCCTTCCATAGGCTAACATTGATTGGTTTCACTTGGAAATTTTTCTAAGTGTGGAGTTTTGGAACTTTAAAAAATTCCTCTGAAATTAGCCAAACTACGAATTCCGATTTACTCACCTGTTATCAGGAGAGACCTCAGTGCTGCATCTTTCAGCCCACTACTGCTCCTGAAAAGTAATTCCAATTGTAGTTACAGTAACTTGAATTTCCTGCCATAGGCTAACATTGACTGGTTTCACATGGAAAGTTTTCTAATTGTGGAGTTTTGGAACTTTAAAAAATTCCTCTAAAATTAGCCGAACTACGAATTCCAATGTACTCACCTGTTATCAGGAGATACCTCAGTGCTGCATCTTTCAGCTCACTACTAATCCTGAAAAGTAAAGTTAACTGTACTTACCAGTAACTTGAATTCTTTCCATAGGATATCATTGTCTGCTAAATAAAAATATATAAATTAAAAAAATATTAAGTAAAAAAAATTACAATTTAAATATTTTTTTAAACATTTTTTCAATATATTTAAAATATGTAATGTAATTTAAAAAAATATATATCGAATAATAAATACTTTAAAACATTGTAGTAAATTAGTATAAAAATATAACAATTAATATATTTAAAAATTATCATTTACAAAACCTTTGAAATTCACTGAAAAAAACCATAGGTTTCAGCCACGTTATAGTTAAGAATTAGCATTTAAAAAACCTTTGAAATTCACTGAAAAAACCATAGCTTTCAGCCACGTTATAGTTAGGAATTAGCATTTAAAAAACCTTGCAAATTCACTGAAAAAACCATAGGTTTCACGCTTGTTATAGTTAGCTGGACATTTCACTCATACAAAACCATTGAAATTCCCCCATTATAGTTAGTTCAGCTAACTATACCTCGCGCGCCCGCAATGCACTGCTGATGACGTTACATAGTACATCACTCATGACATGGTCAGTGACGTCACTCATGACATCACTGATGACATCTCAAATGACATCACTGATGGCATCATCCTTGTGAAAGAGTGGCAGACCTCCTCTCACCCTAATATGACCTTTGATACACATATTCAAAAATAGAACCTAAAATGTTCAAAAAAATGTAGATACCAATACCAGTTAGGACAACCTATTCAGTAATTCCAAAATCTACATACACATCCACTCATTCAGCAACAGTCCTATATAGTCACTATACATGTACTCACTCATCATATGTACTCGTACACCTATACAACCTGTTACACACCTACACTTATACATAGAGTCAAACATCCATTTACTTGCATATACAGCTCTACACACACCACTACACTTATTTCTACAGAAACCTACACATACTTACTCTCTTAAACAATCAGTTATAGAAACACATACTTATTTATACAGGAACTCTTCCAATCTGTTACTGTCATATATACTTACTTATATACATCAATACTCACATATACTAGTTTAAAACATATGTACTTACTCATAAAGACACTATTGAGGCAGTCATTCATTCACTAACACACCCATACACACACTCATCCACCCATGCAGTCCTGTAATACCCCCCACCAAACCATACAGACACTCATTCTGATACTCAAAAAAACAACTAATAACCCATATAGACATTCATGTAGCTACTCACTAACCCATGCTGCCACTTATACACCAAGTGAGACACTGATACAGATATTTACATATTTAAGCATTACTCACTAATACATGTATTCACTAAGATATACTTATTAAGTCAGTTATACAATCAATTTAAAAAAAAAAACATTTAGACACTTATTTACCCATTTATTCTTCCATCAACCTTTAGATATACATATATAAAAAATATTTATTTTTCAGAAAGACACACATTCACTGGATGATGTCATCAGTGATGTTATTTGAGATGTCATCAGTGATGTCATGAGTGATGTCACTGACCATGTCATGAGTGATGTAAAATGTGATGTCATCAGCAGTGCATTGCGGGCGCGCGAGTTATAGTTAGCTGAACTAACTATAACGGGGGAATTTCAATGGTTTTGTATGAGTGAAATGTCCAGCTAACTATAACATGTGCAAATCTTGTAAGGCTTGCACACACGGGGTCAACCACACTAATTATCGTGATGGGTTTGGAAACAAGGAGCACAAAATCATAAACAGCCTTATTCATGAAGGCTAAATCGGCTCGCAAAGGGCCGGATTCTGAGAATCCGGCCCTTTGCGAGTGCGATTTTTGCATTTGGGATTCAGCATCCCAAATGCAAAAATCGGTAATTGCTAAATCGCTAAATTGCGAGGAATTACATTTAAGGAATCTCTATTTGAGATTCCTTAAATGCAATTCATGAAGCATTTGAAAATTGCGAAAATGCAATTTTGGGCCGCTATTTACCGAGAGGTCAGACCTCTCGGTAAATAGCAAAAACTTAGAAAAATGCTTTTAAAAGCATTTTTCTAAGTTGCATGTTGCACACACACATGTCCTTTGGACATGTGTGTGCGCAACACCTGTTTCAATTTGCATTTAAGGGGTGCTACAGGGTGACCTTTGGACACCCCTGGCACCCTTTAAATCGCTATCTTATTTGCGAGTAGCAAATTGCTAATCGCAAATAAGGAATACTCCCCATGCATTCCTATGGGCCTTTTGGCCCATAGGAATGCATGGGGAGTTATTCCTTATTTGCGATTAGCAATTAGCTAATCGCAAATAAGGAATCAGTGGGAATCGCAATTAATATTGCGATTCCTACATGATTACCGTTTTGCGAGTCTCAAATAGCGATTCCTTATGATTCGCTATTTGAGCCTCGCAAAACGGCCCGATCATGAATCAGGCTGAAAGTCCCTTACGTGCAAAACGGAGTTTGCCGTATATGTCTTGGAATGTCCCTGCCCACTACAATATGTGGGCAGCACTAAGCTCCCTGTCCATAAGCATGTGTTACAACATTTACGTGCCATTACATTGCAAGATAATACTTATCCGGTTGCACGTCATTTTAAGACCCACCATAACAGCAATAACAAAGATCTCAGATACTATGTAGTGTATTCTGTCTTGGCGAGCAGGAGAGGTGGTGACAGAGAAGCGAAACTAAGAAAACTAGAAACCAGATACATATTACAACTCAATAGTAAACAACCGGGAGGTTTGAATGTGAAAGAGGACCTTTACACTTGTTTACACTAATGGAGTAGGGTCCCCTACTTCACAATAGGAGTTCCAGTAAGAAGGCACAGTATATTGTCTCAGTATTATTCTGAAATGGGGAACGTGATGATGGTCTTTTATTCTATTTTTATTCAAATATGTATATATATATATGGTTTTAATCACAATGGAGGTATATATTTATATTTATATTTATACGTATGTTTAGAAGCATCGTCCAACATCGATCTTTGGTTCCCTGCTGAGACCGTAATGAAATGTCAATTTTGCTAACTGTATTGACTAACTATGATATCTGGATGCATAACAATCGGGTTAACAATGATCTTATTCTACTTTATTCAACAGTTTCTGCTTTGCACCTCGAGAACGACTGAGCATGTATAAAGATAATCTGTAACTATGAATTGTATATACCCAATACTGTTTACCGGTTTATTGACCCTTGGACTAATAAGATAACATTTCTGATCGTAAATAAGTGTTCATGCCAACTTGGGGGCTTGAATACAACCATTTTCATCATTTTCCTTTGTTTACATTCAAATGGCGAAACGTATGGACAAGCTCAGGATAACTTTGACTTGAATGTACATATCAACAAGGCTATATGATACAAATCTCTCTTTTTAAAGACTGACTAGGCTCAGTTTGCTTTTTAAAGGTGTATGTCTGAGGATTCATGAGTTCACAGATTTGCACTATTGAAAATGTAAAACACACAGTATGCTGGTTGCCGGGAGGGGCACAGGCAAATATACCTGGAAATGGAATTGTTCAAAATTGAACCTAGTTGCAAGAATTGACTTTTGCACAAATTAGAGGGTACCCCAACTCCCAATTTTTTAGATTAGGGAGGGAGTTGACAATTGTTTTATATGGGCCTTCACTGTACTGGTATTTTACTTGAATTGTCAATGTTTTTATGATATTTTATTTTTACTATTGTATTTAACTCAGTGGCAATTCAGTATTTTACAGTGATTGTATCATGTTTGCACAGGTATTTTACTGTTAATTTCAATGCTTTTTCACTTCGTTGGTTTAATGAATTAATGTAGTGGCCATCTTGCAGTGTATTTTACATTGATCGTACCTAGTGCAAGTCCGCTGTCTAGTCCTATGTACCATAGCCCAATCGGAGCACAGCACTGTCATTAAAAAAATCCCACCCTCACTCACTCTCGCTGTCATGTGAGCAAGGCACCTCAGTGCTGAAACGTTATGAAGCCGACAAGCGAATAACTGTTATGTACAAATAAACAATTAATATACATAATCAATATACATATTTACATGAGATGCAACACCTCTAAAGCATAATGGAGGGTTGCACTGATCAACCTTGCAACCCTCCATTATGCTTTAGAGGTGTTGCATCTCATGTTTATTTGTACATAACAGTGTTAGGATATACCTCTCCAACATGGCGGTTCCATTTGTTACCATGTACATAGTCCTTCTTTGCTTACCATTGTAATAGCGGAAGTAAGATTTTTTTTTGTTTATAATGAATTGAAACGCCTTACCCTTTGCATATCTTGACGAAGCCCTCTGGCGAAACGCGTCGTATGCTGTAAGTTCCCTCATTAAATCTATGTGGAACTACCCCTGAGTGTGCTGCTTTCTTTACGAATTAAGGATTCGTGGATCGTTTGTAGCTGTGATATATATATATATATATATATATAAAATATATATATATATATATATATATATATATATATATATATATATATATATATATATATATATATATATATATATATATATATATATATATATATATATATAATTATATAAAGCTTTTACTTACCTGCGACACACTTACTTTTTTGTTTAATGGCATGTGTGGTAAAGGCATATGTGTGGTATTTACTTCAGTGGTTCCGCCATAAATCCATTAAGAAGTAGTTGTAACCTAGCAGGTCAAAGTTATTTGGGGAACCCTGTAATAGCCTAAGTAGCTGCTTAATTTGAGCAGGTGGTTACCAGTAGGGGCTACCGGCCCTCATTTTTTAGCATGGGCACCTAATTATTCTTATCAGGCATTTCCCAAGAGCAAGAGAGGGAAAGCCGTACAAACTGAGTAGAAGGAGGAGGAGAAAGGTATAAAGCAGTCACCAAGGGAGAAAGCAGGAATCTGCAAGTGTGAGATAAATGGGCAGGGAGTGTGTGGCAGTGTATTAAAGAGACCTGCAGTGGATTTAGGGCTACTCACTCTTGGTATTCAGCTCACTGACATGATAGGGCAGGCCGCAGGGTTCTGAGCAGTGCTTTGGGCAGCAGCACTCATTCTTTTGCAACTTGAATACTTCTATAGTAAGACACACAGATGTAATCCTATTAGGAAAGTCTTTTCAATACGCTTTCTCAACCTTCTCGATTCCGGCAGATAGTGGCTAGGTCGTACCGCGCACTTGCTGCACCGCAAGCAACACTAGGTACTTCTTAGTGTCCTCTTTGCCTTGAATTTATGTTGATGGTAACCAACCCCAATGGGTCAGTCCACCACCATCAGGTACCTCACTGTAGGTTCAAAGTTTGGTTCATCCAGATCACTAACTAGACAACCAGCCACTGTGTAGATAGTTCTTTTAATTTGGTACTGACTAATTAACTCTTGATCTTAGGACTACACAGGCAAGAAACATGCTGACCATATAATTTGCGCCACTTCTGAACATCATTTCATCCGAGTGCACCTTTATTTTTTAGTTGGGTTTGGAGGAATCGCGGATTATATTATATTTTGGAGTACCTCCATATCCCATTTTTATTCCATCACTCTGAGCACCTTCACTTTTCATATCCATCTACACGACAAGGCTCCATACCCACATGGTACCCTACGGCATTTGGGAATAAAAGATCTCCGGCAAAGAACCCATCATAGGTAACCAGTCAGGTATTGCAGCACTGACCTGATGAGGAGCACGCCATATGGTCCAAGGATGCTTGATTCCAGTCCAGGGAGGGCCTGGCCTGGCAGTTCGGGCTGGACTGTTCCCAATGGGCCCTTGGTCAAGACTTATTTGCATAAGGCTGGGTCCAAAACTGGAATGGCATGGTGAGCAAAAAAACAATGGATTGAGGCTCAGATCTCTGTACTGGGGTGAATGTATGACAATGTTCTGCATTCTGTCCATCAATTGTACTTTTTGCATTTGTCACCCAGAGTGGGACGGATATGTCCAGACGTGGGTCTCGTGCTGTTCATACCACTGGAGTAAAGCCATCCACGCTGATGAGGGCTGAAAGCCTGAAACTGGTCCTAGGATGCTTGATTCCAGTCCCGGGAGGACCTGGCCTGGCAGTTTGGGCTGGACAGTTCCCATTGGGCTCAGGGTCAAGACTGATTTGCATATGGCTAGGTCCAAACTGGAAAGGCATGGTGAGCAATAAAAACGATGGATTTAGGTCCAGATTTCTGTACTGGGTTGAATATATGACAATGTTCTGCATTCTGTCCATCAATTGTTCTTTTTGCCTATGATGAAGCATGACACCCAGCCGGGCGTTTAAGGGTCCTAATTCCTATAGGGGGAATCCCCTGCCCCCCTATAACCTTGGACTGATGACCGACCAGTCCTGTGTCCCCTCCTTTCTTCCTTTCCTCTCAGTAACTGCATACCTTCTTGTATCATATAGTGTATTAAAGAGGTGTGGGGTGAATTCAGGACTATGCACCCTTGGTATTCAGCACACTGACATGATAGAAAAGGCAGCAGGCTTCTGAGCAGTGCTTGGGGCAGCAGCACTCATTATTTTGCAACTTGAGCACTTCTATAGAAAGACACACAGATACAAAACTATTAGGAAAGTCCTTTCAATACACTCACATCAGACACTGTAATACCGGTCTCCCAATCGCAACTTCTCAAACTGTTGAAAGCCACAACTGCCTCCTAAATTATCTCTCACAAGAGTCTCTGACTAATAAATATAGGAATGTGCTGGAGTGTGCCTTTAATGTGCTCAATCAATTGGTACATTTATAAAGCGAGCTACTCACCCGTAGGGGTCTCAAGGTGCTGAGGGAGGGGGGAGGGGGTGCTGCTACTGCTCGAAGAGCCAGGTCTTGAGGTGTTTCCTGAATGTAAGGTGATCCTGGGTCAGTCGTAGGTGGGTAGGGAGGGAGTTCCACGTCTTGGCCGCCAGGTAGGAGAGTGATCCTCCTCTGGTGGTGGTTCTGCGGATCCGCGGGACGGAGTCGAGGGCAAGGCTGGTGGAGTGGAGTTTGCGTGTTGGAGTGTAGAACGCAAGGTGTTGTTGAGGTATTCGGGACCTATGTCGTGGAGCACTTTGTGTGCGTGGGTGAGGAGCCTGAACGTGATTCTTTTGCTGATGGGCAGCCCTTGCAGGTCTCTCAGGTGGGCTGATATGTGGCTGTGGCGGGGGATGTTGAGGATGAATCGTGCAAATGCGTTCTGTATGCAGTGGAGTCTTTTCTGAAGTTTGACGGTGGTTCCTGCGTATAGGGCATTCCCGTAGTCTAGTCAGCTGGTAACGAGGGCCTGGGTGACTGTCTTTCTGATTCCGGTAGGGATCCACTGGAAGATCTTACGGAGCATGCGCAGGGTGTTGAAACATGAGGATGAGATGTCGTTGACTTGCTTGGTCATCGTGAGGGAAAAATTCTGTGAAGAAGCAAGCATCCTTAAGGAAAGACTAAATTTATTTAAAAAAATTAAAACAGGCTATGTATGAGTACATGGAGAAACATCTTTCAGCCTTGAGGTTTTTTGCGACTAATTGCAACTTTGGCGCTCTCTTTAGATATTTAACTATTTGACCAATTTGTTTATGGTTGTTTTTTCCAGACAAATGCAGGAGAAACTGTTATGTTACAGAGACCCATCATTATCAGATGTTTTAATGGTAGACAAAAGCATTGAACGCTCTGTTGAGTGTTCTACGGTCATGGGTCAAGAATTTGTTGCTTCTTCCACCTCTGTAGTGATTAATGCTGTTGATGATTCTATGTATATTAATGTTGTTAAATCTAAAGATAAGTTCTCCAAGAATGCTGGCTAAACAAGCCCTTTTTGTTACAGATGCGGTTCCAAGTCGCATTTAGGGAATTTTCCATAGTGTCCATCAATTGTTAAACAGAGTGTTAAATGTAAAAAACAAGGGGATTTTTTCATGTTTGTAAAATGAGCCAATTTATTTCAAAGTAATAGTATTGAAGTATCTTAAAACGTGGAAGCATCAGAGTTGTCTAATCTAGTTCTTGAACTTGATATTCCTCAAATAACAGAAGAAAATATTAAGGATCCAATTTGGAAAATTACCCTGGGTAAGATGCTCACTTTAGATATGATGTGCGATTCTGGTGTGCCTATCACTATTATTTCAAATATGTTGTTTAATACAAATTGGAAACATCTGAAAAAATTACAAACTCTTGATGTTCGGCCAAAGGCATATTGGGATCCGGCCATAGGTATGTGGAGATTTTTCAATTCTTTTATTTCTTGCTTAGTAAGATCTATTGCGATCAAGATTTACGTAACAAGAAAGGGCAGGTCTATAGTGGGTTGGAAGGATTTGGCCAAGCTGGGAATTATATTGATTCCTTGAGCAGATCCACTAGTCAGAATTTCTGATTTCCCTTTGGCATGTGTTCAATCTTTTACCCAAGATAACCAGATGAAATGAGTAAGAAGCTTCTTGAAGTATTCAGTAGGTCTATAGGGTGTGTTAACAATTATGTCCATTCTATTGTTTTTAAAAAACTCCATCCCAGTTTCTCACAAAGCTCATCCAGTTCCTTTGAATGTTAGAAATAAACTTAAGGCTCTACTTGATCAGATGATGTCTGATGGCATCATTAAGCAAGCTGAAGCATCTGAAAGGGTCAGTCCGGTTGTAATAGGCTGGAAAAAGGACTGAAGTATAAGGCTCTGTGCTGACTTGTGCAGTTTAAATAACTGTATTGTTATTGAAAGTCATCCTTTACCCACAATACATGAGCTGTTAACAAATTTTGGTGATGCGTCTCACTTTTCACTACTGTCAATATCAATATATTTTTTATTGTTGAATTAATAAAAATCCTTACAATAAGAAAAGTAAGTTTAGCCAATATTAACATAACAAATAACATTAAAATTCAAAAACAGGAATTAATGTAGAAGTTAAAAGGGGTTAAAACTTAAAACTCTTCATCGGGTCCCCCCACTAACAGCGTAGGGATTTGTAAAGTGAGCGTGGGAGCACCAGCGTGGAAGGATGGGCCTCAGACAGTATATTGTATGATCATTAACAGACCTGTAGCTGCTTTCAAATCTCAATCATAAATTTAAGTCCCCGACAAGTCAGGATTGGGGAAGAACCTCCCAGCCAGATAATAACTGCCTGCCGACATGTTCTTATGTTTAATTTGTTCTGTATGTCCCGTAAGAACTGCCTTCTAGATACCATGAGGACTGGGCACACACAAAACAAATGAATTAGGGATTCATTTTGATATCCGCAGAGTCTGCATTTTGGGCAATCGTCTTGGGGTTTCCAGGAAGGTCTTAAATCCTTGAATTCGTGAAGGCCCATGCGGAAGTCGATGAGGGTCTTTTTTAAATGTTGGCTAAAAAGAGTTGCCAAATATGCCTGGGGTTGTTGAAGTGAATAGGAAGAAATAACTGTCCAGGCATGACGTTGATGGGTCAATATTTGTTTGTCTTCTAGTAATGACTTCCTTTTGGCATTGGAATTAGCAATTTTGCAGAAACTGGCTTGGTCAATTTTTCTGTTCCATGCTTCTAGCAGTTTGAAGCTCCGTAAGGCAAGTTTGCAAGTGAATGGCCCAGGGCTGGGTGGATTCAAAATTGTTTACTTGCCAACAGAGATTATTTAAAGAGTCTAAGTCGGCAGCATGAAGTTTGTGGCAAAATTTGACGAATCTGGACTTGGACCGAAAGATTTGATTTTGAATTCCAAATTCTAATCGCACCTGGGCTGATGAGGAGCATTTGGGTAAATTAAATACACATTTGTACATTTTATTTTGTAAGTTGTTTAATAAACCGGCTTCCCCTCCAAGCCATATAACCAGACCATACGAAAGAGTAGGTAAAATTTGAGCTGCTATTACTTTTAAAAGGTGGGTGTAGTTTGGACCACCCAGGTTTTGTAAGAGTTGCCTATATCCATAAATTAGCATCAGAGACTTGGCTTTTAACACCGTAGAATGTTCTTTTTTAGAGTTGTCCTTGCTGAGGGTAACCCCCAGATACCAGTAATATGGCTGTTCCTCTATTGCAAGGTGGTTAGATGTCCAACCAAATTTGATAGGTTTTCGCTCTATAAGATGTACTACTTTTGTCTTTTCTCTATTCAGTTCCAGATGTTCTTCATCTAGGTAGAATTGTAGAGCATTTATCAGCCTTTGCAGCCCAATTGGGGTTCTGCTTAGGAGGACAATGTCATCTGCAAACTGGATGATTGGCATTGGGGTGTTACCAAGTTTCGGTGCATGGCTTACAATTTGACTGAGATTTTTTCCTAGGTCGACAAGGTATAAATTAAATAAGCAGGGGGCCAGGACACAGCCCTATTTTAGTCCGTCCTAAGTTGGAATTTTGGACGTGAGGCTTGAACCCTGACCTTGTTTAACCCTTGCCCAAGTGTCAGTGTAGAGGAGCATGACTGCGTTGAGAAGATTTTTTGACAGCCCCACTCCTTGAGTTTTTCCCAAAGTCTTCCCCTACTGATCGATCAAAAGCCGCTCTAATATCAATAAAGCAGCATTATAACCGATTGTTCTTCATGTTGTCTCTTTCCATCAGGAGGGCTAGGGCTGTAAGATTTGTTATGGTCCCCGTCCCTTTTCTAAAGCCTGTTTGATAGCTGGGGATTAGGTTGTTATTATCCACCCATTCCTGAATCTCCTCCAACATGCAAGAGGAGTATAATTTGGCTTCCACATCTATTAGAGATATCAGCCGATAGTTCCGTGGTGATCTCCTGTCTCCCTTTTAAAAAATCGGGTGGATTATGTTTCCTTTCTACGATGGGGCTGCTGCTTACAGGCAAAGACTTGGTTAAACAGGGCGGAGAGATGGAGTGCCCAAAAATCAGCATTGTATTTGTATACTGCGTCGGGTAGGCCATTAGGTCCTGGTGCGCCTTCGGTTTTGAGATTGTTAATGAGCCTTTTGACTCTGTCGCTGGAGAATAATTCCGGCTGTATCGTCAGATTATTGATCCTTCCTATGTCAATGGGGCTTGTTAACTTATCTGACGCTCCTTTCAAGTAGCTTGGTTTTGTGGTTGTGTTAGAACAATTATGGTATTCGGGAGGAGAAGAATCCCTTTTTAAGTAGAGATTTTTTACGTGGGCTTCCCAGCTTTGTTTGCTAATGCCGGGGTCCTGAGACATTGCATTAGCGTTCTTTAATTTATTAATGATGCCCCAGAAATCCCTCATGTTTCGCTTTTTACTGGCTTCCAGCAATTTTACCCACGTCTCTTCCTTGTGTTTGGTCTTGGCTTTCCACACCATTTTACAATATTTTTTTTCTCATACTCCTAACAAAAAGGTGGTTTGACATGGAGCCCTGGTTGTTGTTCCTTGTTATAATTAAGAAACAGGGGGAGAAGGAGGATAAACAAAGCTAGGTCGGCCTCCAGTTACATATATGAAAAAATCAGGAACCCATAGTAATGGGTCCAGAGACCTAGTTTGTATGTATGGTTACTGCATAAATTAGGTCAGTGTTTACCAAAGAGAGAAAGAAAAATTTCTTTCTAGAGTCCCCTCACTCACCGGGCTTTCCCCACGGTGACATGCTTCATCATTGGGGCCATCCCAGTTCTCTACGAAAAGGGGCGTGCTACGACTAGCGAACTACGCAGGAACACTGTATTTGTGATGATGATTTTTTGATGTTGTTCCTTGTTGCCTTCCGTTGCTCCTGGGCAATTTTTCTCTTTTCCTGTCTTAATTTGTTGTTAAACCAGGGTTCCCGTAGAACTAATGGGCCATGATGCGGAGCGAGGGGAACCGAATGTTTAAGGGACAAATTCTCTAGCAGATTTTCCCAAGTTGAAATCTGATCTTCATTTTGGTCATTTTCATATTTTGTGAAGAAGTTACTTACAGTTTCGTAGATGGCTTTCGTTCCGCTGCCCCTCCATCCGAATCTTCGTAAATTGAACTTCTCTGGGTGATGAGAGAGGACAGTTAGCTGTATAGACTCCGACACCCCTATATTGATCCATGTAATTTGAGGAAAGTGATCGCTTTCGGTTCGTGTTGCTATTTCATAGCCCTCCACTGAGTCAAGCAGGTTGTTACTAATTAAAGTGAAGTCAATGGTTGATGATGCCTTGCCACTCATGTACGTGGGTACTGATGAAGATGCACCTGATATTGCGGGTTTTAGAATTGTTAATCCCAGCATTGTGAGTTGTCTTGGGGTTAATAGATTAAGCTCTGCCCGGGTTTTTTGACTTGGGATATAAGTATTTGAATCTTCATGATTTAGGTGGAGATTAAAGTCGCCTGATAGTATCAGCAAACTTTGAGAGTTTGATTTCTGAAGTGTTTTTATGAGTTTGATAAGAACGGCCAATTTCTCTTTTTTTTGGTACGATCAGGGTGGATGTAAATATTTATTAATAGCAGTTGGAGTCGGGGTTTTATGGAGATCTTGGTTACCTGAACCCAGCTTAGTCCCACATCCTGTGTTTCCGGCTCCCAATTAAATTTCTGCAAGATGTATGTGGATAGCCCTCCACTAGGGTGCCCAAACTTGGACGTTCTCTCTGCAAGGATATGGTGTTCAGTAAAGCCGGTAATGGCGGGTGATACCAGGTTCCAGGTCTCTTGTAGTAAAAGGATGTCATATTTATGAAAGAACAGTCGTGTCTCACTGTCTTGGTCCATACTACTAAATCCATGGATGTTCCAACTGCAAATGCCTATTTTAGTCGTTTTGACCCTATCCTTGATTGCGTATTTGGGCTGTATGCATTGGGATGGTTGTTTGTTATTTTTAGGAATACCTTTGGTTAAGGGTTAACGGGATCCATGACCAGTCCTGTGTAGGGGACCCAGCTAGGCGAGGTTGCGTTAGGAGTTTGTCTATTCAACCGAACTCTGGGACTGATGCAGCCGAAAGGGCACCCTGGAGACACGAGATTTGCTTGCGGCTGATTGGCGCCTCCCTGCTTAAGTTCTGTATACTTTTTGCGAGCGGGAAAGGATATTGGATACTGCTGCTTCCAGAGCTGTCATCAATTAGGATTCTATGATTCGCGCTGGGGTCAATTACATTGTGAGGCGTGGACGCCACTAGGCTCCTGCTTTGCTCCTCAACCATTTGGTCATAGTCCAGATTTGAATCTAGATTTAGTTCTTGCAAGGATTGACTTGGAACTGGGAGCAGTGTTGCATTATCCAAATTAGGAAGGTTATGTCCAGACGAAGGGTCAATCTGGTCGTCCAGCCTCGTAAACCTCTGGTTTGGTTGCGCTTTTGGTCGTCCAGGTCCAAGATCAATTTGGGGATTATTACGGTCTATAACATGATTATTTACCCCCAATGTTAGAATCATTGAAAAGTTTTTCCAGTGAATCCTGGCCCGGAGATATGGGTGAGGGCAGGACTAGTTTTTGCCCAGTCTTGGTTGATTTGATTTTGGTTAATGGAGAACTGGAGTTATGAATCATTGCCTGAACAATTTCAGTTTTTTTTGTAAGAGGCTTGAGCGGTTGCTCAAATAATAAAGCTGGTTGAAGTTGCGTGAACGTTTCTAAAGTTTGAATTTGGGCCGTCAATGATTTGCCACAATTTGGGGTTCCTGGGTGGCTATGATTAGTTGTCTTGTATGGTTGAATAGGGCTTGGTAAGTCCCTAGCTTCCCTTGTTGTTGCCAACTGTGCCGATACAGGGTCTTTCAAAAAGAAAAATGTATTGATCTTTTGCTGAGTTCCTAATAGTCAGCCAGGGCTGTCTGGGGGCTGGGGAGGTTGTACTATCTCACTTGTCCCCTCACCATCACACCCCCCTTGCCGCAGAGCAACTAGAGGCGGAATTACTTGCTCTTGCTTTAATGCGTCTGGCTTCATAATTTTTTTACTGCGTGGTGCTTTATTTGTTGAAGCCTGCCGTTTGGTACCTGAATGCATTTTTGTCCTGCACAGTTTTATGAAGTTGTGGCTGGCGCGGAAGCTGGATGGCCACTAGTTAGAGCGAAGGTGGACCAAAATGGAACGCCGAGGGGACAGTTGCTGCAGACAAGCGGGGCACTCAGGAGGTGCCTCGAGCCAAATCGGACCTAGTCAGACTGGCCTGGGCAACCCCCGGACTCTTACTTAGCAGATGCCTCTAATGGCGGCCACGCTCGTACTTTGTCCCTGGGCCTCGCCCTATACTCAGCCGGCCTCTCTCCCTTAAGCTCCCCAGAAATCCCGGAGCCTTTCCTCGTGGACTCAGCCCACCACTCCCGAGCCTCCCGGGACAGTGTTAGAGGAACGAGGGCGGCTTCTGCGGGAGGAACAACAGTATTTGTGCTGGGCCACGTGGGCCAAAACTGCAAGCTGCAAACTGAGAACTGACAGGGCGCCCTCCACTTATCGCCTGCCTCTCAACGTCAGGCCAAAGCAGCAAGATGGGGCTAGATGGGGGAAAACAGGTCCTCCCTTCTTTCCTGGGATCCTGGCATCACTGATACTGTCCCTGAGACGCAGAGAGGCAGCAAATTACCTCTCGGGCGTCAAACAGGCAAGGAGCAATGGAGCAATGGAGGCAAAGCTGGGGGAAGCGATGAGCTGCAATCAACAACAATAGCGGATGACGGCTGGAATGCATAGCCACTTGCTCACTTACTCGCCTGCCCCTGCAAGACACCAGACACCAGCCGCTCCTCTCCTCTCCTTCCTCCCTCGACGGCTCCGAGCAGGCTGGTCCGTTCGTGATGCGGGTCCTGGGTCACGCCTGTGCTTGAGCTGTGAGGCCGCCTCTCGGCTTCTCAGCTTCTCGGCCTCCCGTCTACGCGGATTGAGGCTGTGTGTCGAGCTGAGGGCAGGGCAGGGCAGGGCTCCCCCGGTGTAAAGGACCCTCTCGCTACTCGCCGCCACTGCCTCCGCCGCCTCGGCTTCTGTCTGCTACTGCTTCCGCTTGAACTGACGTGCACACGATCGCCACCTTCAGAATTTCACTACTGGATTTAAAGTTTGCATATCATCAAATACCTTTAATCTCTGTTTCCCGGTTACTTACCACCTTTGTAACACATTTTGGGGCATTCACCAGACACTGTAATACCTGCCCAGTCACACCTTCTCAAACTGTTGAGAGTCACAACTGCCTCCTAAATTATCTCTAATAAATATAGTAATGTGTTGTACTGTGCCTTTAACGTGCTTTGTTCCACAACGCTGTCGTGCATTCTTGTGGTTGCTACTGCAAGAGAGTGGAATTTCATCAAACAGACACATGGCTGATGCCCAATAGTAACCCAAACATCACAAACACTCTTCCAACCGGATACCTCATTTCCAGAGAGGATAGATTCATCCGGAGGCGGGGAGGCTTAGCTATTGCCTACCGTGATACTCTAAACTGTCAAACGTTTGCGATCCCAGGCCTCAAAGGGGCTGAAAACATGGGTTTCGCTATAAAGGCACATGATTTGTTTACCTTTACAGGAGCGCTAATATACCGCCCTCCAGGGACACACACAGATTTCCTGGAGAGCATTGGGGATGCTGTTAGCAACCGTACTCTCAAATCCGCAAACTTTACACTCTTAGGATATGTCAACTTACATCTAGACTCCCCTATAGATCCAGCAGCAATATGTTTTAGGGATACTATGAAGGTACTAGGTCTAACTCAGGCTACAACAACCACCACACATAAGGCGGGACATACCCTAGATTGCATCTGCTCTAACCTAGAGACACTCAGTGTCAAGACACCCCAAGTATTAACCTGGACAGACCACAGCCTGATTCCTTTTGACCTCCCAGTGATGACTGGCAAGACGTTAAACAACTCAGATAACACATCCGGACTTTCCCAGGGAGAACCCAGTTGGAAAAACCTGAATGGGCAGGAAGAGTTTTTAATTATAGCAGCAGGAAATAGACCCACCCCCACAGGAGATCCAACTAGAGACAGTCAAATCTTCAGGGAGTGGATAAATGAACTAAGTTCGGGAAGCATACATGCTGTTTATAGGATAGGTGCCAAAAAGAAGCAGAAGCCCCCTGCCCCCTGGTTCTCATCAGCTCTAACAGAAGAACAAAGGAAAGTCAGGGCCTTAGAGCGGAAATGGCGTACGAACTATGGAGAAATTGATCAGAACAACTATAAAGTCGCACGCCGCCGATACCATGGGCTAATAAAAACAGCAAAAAAGGAACACTATACTGAGGCTATAACCAAAAGCAATAATAAACAGAAGGACCTTTTTAAAATAGTTAATACCTTTATCAACCCTAAAACTATGCAGAAAGATATTCCCCCCTCCCAGAACTTATGCAACACAATAGCTTATTTCTTTGAGGAAAAAATTCTAAAGCTCACAAAGGACTTTCCCCATCCACCGACCCATAAGGAGCCAGCAAATAGAGCTGTCACTACAACTAGTGCCCTGTTGTCCATTTTTGATCAAGTCAGCCTAGAGGAATCCCGGGCTGATATCCTAATGATTAAATCAGGTTCCCCTTTTGATCCCTGCCCTCCCTATGTTCTACACTCAATGGTGGATATCGCCAACCCCATCATAAACAGAATTATTAATTTCTCACTCAATCTTGGCCTAGTCCCTGAAGAGTGGAAACTCGCAGCAGTGAAGCCCCTGCAGAAAAAACAATTACCTTACCCAAAAACTCTGACTAATCTGTGACCCATCTCCCTGCTCCCAGCCCTCTGCAAACTAACAGAGAAATCAGTGAATAGGCAGCTTACTGCCTTCCTGGAGGCCAACAACATTTGGCACCCCAACAAAGCAGGCTTTAGGGCTCAACATTCAACTGAATCAGTCCTGATTTTCACTTCTGAAACTCTAAGGGCGGCAATGGATCAGGGAAAGAAGGCGGTTCTGGTGCTTTTAGACCTGTCCGCGGCATTCAACACGGTCTCACATGTCATCTTGGTGGACCGTCTAGCCGCGGCAGGGATAGACGGAAATGTCTTGAACTGGCTAAAAAGCTTTTTAGCAAACAGGCGACAAGTCGTCACCTTAGGTCAGTTTAGATCCGAAGAAAAACAGCTCAAAAACAGCTGTCTGAGCCCGACACTCTTCAATGTATATATGGCCCCCCTGATTGCACTTATATCATCCTTTAACATCAACACCATTTCGTATGCAGATGATACGCAGCTCATCTTTGTGATGGAGGATGATACCGGTAAGGCTGAAAGGAAGATTAAAAACTGCCTCAAAGCTACATTCCAATGGATGAGCGCGAACCATCTTAAATGCAACTCAGGGAAAACAGAGATTGTACTGGGAAGTAGCTCCCCCGCCTAGGGAGAGAACACCCCTGCGCACAACTTAGGAGGGACCAAAAGGTCTAGTTCAATAATCAAATATTCAGTTGTTTGTATTCACAGCGGAAATGTCCAGTTTTCCGTGAGCACCTGAATGTTTAAGCAAATACATATGTAATGTAATGTAATGTAGAAAGTTCGGGCGGTGATTTGGTTAATCACCACGGAACTCCGCGGAGTCCTTGCGTAGTTATCACACCCAGTAATCCCCTGACGATGGGCTTCGCCCGAAATGCATTGGGATGTGTGATAATGAACACTCCTTAATTCATGAACCCTGTTTGGATTACAACTGCTGATACATATTGCAAACAGTGATGCACCTTTAAGATGTCTAAATAAACTCGAAAAGCTGGACATTTCCGCTGTGAATACAAACAACTGAATATTTGATTATTGAACTAGACCTTTTGGCCCCTCCTAAGTTGTGCACAGGGGTGTTCTCTCCCTAGGCGGGGGAGCTACTTTCCAGTTCGTTCTCTCCACACTGCCTGGCCAGACAGTGTTTCCCCGAGCAGCACACCATAATTCATCACAACTCTATCACTTGGTTCACCTCAGCTGTGCGAGCTCCCCAATATTTGTACAAAACAGAGATTGTGCCATATGGAAAGGGAAATCTGTTCAACCCCTCATTATGGTGGCCGGAGGACGCTACCGCCCCTCCAAACACTATTCTGGCAGCACGAAATCTAGGGATCAGATTTGATTCCTCTCTGACTTTTAAAAATCAAGCAGTGGCGGTGGCAGGAACATGCTTCAGCATTATAAAAGGGCTCAGAAAATTCTTTGACCTGATACCACTCCCGGCACGTAAAGTGGCTGCAGTAGCACTTATAACATCACACCTTGACTACTGCAATAGCCTATATGCAGGGACCAACAGGATAGTCTGCCACAAACTGCAAATGGTACAACATGCAGCGGCAAGACTGGTGTTAGGGTGGAACAGAAGAACCTCAGCCACAGCAGCAATGGACATATTACATTGGCTGACGATCCACAAATGGGTCCTTTTCAAAGTCCTCCTAATCACCTTTAGGGCCTTCCATGGAAAAGGACCTAGCTACATTCAGAGTATGTTTAGTCACTACACCCCCTCGCGTAATCTGAAATCTCAAAAAGCCAACCTCCTTACCATCCCAAATTTCAGATTAAAAACGAGAGGAGGTAAGGCCCTGGCAGTTTTGGGTTCCAAGGCCTGGAACCTCCTCCCACCGTCTCTTCGTCATATTGGACCAGAAACTAATTTCAGAAAGACCTTAAAAACGTGGATTTACAATCTATCCGACACCCTGTGCAAAAATTTAGTCTGAAGAGGTAGACCCTGTTTACATTCAGCCAGACTCCCTACTCTCCGTCTATCCCTTCTAAAGCGCCAAGATGCTCCGTGGAGTGAAGGCCGCGCTATATAAGAACTTTTTACATTACATTACATTACATATGTATTTGCTTAAACATTCAGGTGCTCACAGATGCACTTCTATGTGCGCACTGACCCATGTTTACTTTTAAAGTATTGGGAAGATTTATATATACTGGCATGTGCTGCAGTTGCGGCAGTTGTTCATTTCCTGCAAGCTGTGCCCTAGCTGAAGTGAACTGCTTTCCACAATGTAGGTAGTTAATAAATATCTTCATAACAACGTTCCTGTTTCCTTCTATTGCTTACCTGTGGACAAATACTTCAACAGAAGAACCCCTCACCTCGGACTGTGCCCAACGTTGACTCCTGACATCTGATGCACGCGCAGCTTTAAAAAAGAAATAGTTAAAGCATCAAGTTTCTGAAAATATCTTTAAAGTGTCGGAGCAACACGCATGTCTTTATTCCTGTTTGTGGAAAACCTTGCCACCTGCCCCTCCCCCCAATCTAACAGCAAAGTGCACTTAACAGAATTACATTCTGTTAAATCAATATAAAAGAATAGCTGGGAAAACAAAATATAGCTATACATGGAAGGTAATTTTCATCGAATCCTGAGAATAAAAATTGTACTGCGCTCAGCAGAGGAGGAACTGCGTGCGGGCGCGAGGCAGCTTTCCACGTGGATGGTCGGCGCGCGAGCGGCTCAGAGCAATCTATCACGCGCGTTTCCAGGCGCCGCGCTCCTTTGTTATCAGCCTGGGTAAATGTAAAGCCACAGTTCAACCTGAGCAACTAGTACATCACATTAAAGGATCACGGGGGCGAGCAGACGAGGCGAGCAAAGCCAGCCGCTTCCCCACGCAGCGGATGAGTTTGATAAATGTGCACTCTCGCCGGAACCTGATACACACGTCAAGGAGGGAGATAGGAGAGAACGTGATGTTTGCTCCTCCTCAGAGCACCTGAATTGAGGCATAATCCGGGAAACAAGCATCAACAATACCAGCCCCGCCCTCAGCCCCACGCGTCTCCCCTAACCTCCTTAACCCACACAAACAACTAACAAAATGCATGCTCCGTGACAGCACAGTAGGGCTTCAGGTCCCTTTGTCAGGAGCTGGGGAACGTTAGACGCGCTTCTGTTGTCTGTAGCTTGGCAGGGTCACGAACCATTCTTCAAAGGTACTTTTTATTTCCTGATCGATTGAGGCGCGCGCAGGCACTGTAGAGTGCAGAATGATTTTCATTTGCCTTACGCCAGCACACAACAGGAGAAAAAAAAAATAAAAAATAAAAAAAGGGCTTCGAAGGAGAAGAACGAGCGGGAAAAATTAGAACGAGATTGCTTCTGGTGAAAGATTGATGAAGAGGATTTCGCTTCTAGCAGGAGGGGAACATTTGCCGGAACAATTGATGTCAGGAGAGATTTTATATACAACATGCTAAAAGGGAAAACGAGTGCCGTTTTAATATCTATCGCCTTGTTGGGAAATTGATAGGTGGCACTTGTCTGATGAGGCCATGAACAGGAGACTGGGTCAGGCAAATTCATTATTTTTGTCCTTCCATTGGCTGGTCTCCGTTCTGCTTTGACACTTGCTGTCATCACTTGAGGTATGCTGTCCGTTTCTCGTGACTGAGTAGGGGGTGGGGGGGTGGGGGGGAAGATAAATAGAGTGAACAAATAAGCATTTTAGAGTGTAGTTGTCCTTATCAAGCAGATTGGTATTCTTAGAGTGACCACTGATCGCAGGACAAATGAGAAGAATAAATCTAAGTGTGAATCTACAAATTAGATAATTACCGTCACAAGCGACAGTAGATATATACTAAACATAACCATATCAGTCTAAGAAACAGGTTTTCTTTGCGTTTATGAAGATGTAAACACATTCGCTCTTAGAAATTTCTGACTTTTGGAGAGGAGTGCTACATGAAACAAGTTATTATCATTATTATAATGATGATTATTAGGCTCATCATAATTACTTTTTTTTTTTTTTAAATACTTTATTCGACAACATTGTCATAAAAGCTTTCATCCCTATCTAAACATAATAAATACTAATCTAATAATAAAAACGTATTAAATATCATACATTAGTGCATTGTTGACGAATAAGAATCTTTGAAATTTACACATTCTTTTTTTAAAAAGTATCATCACAGACCAAAGGAAATTCATGTAGTTCATGGGGGTTTTAAAGTGCGCGTGCGTATTATCCAGGCCCATCCCAGGAATTTAGCCACTGCAATTGCAAGTTGAGGGGCACAATTTGATTTCAGGACCCTAAAAGCCTCAATACATCTCTTGTGCCCAAGTTTCTGCATGCCGGTTTCAGCCACCTATTCCTTGGGGCAACGTATAGTGGACATACAAATAAAAAGTGCAAAATGTCTTCTACATGGGATTTACAATGGGAGCATGTGTTAACATTATCTGGGGACCACTTAGCAGTAAAAGCATTTAGGGGCAAGGTGCCGACTCTGAACTGGAAAAACAATTTCCTATCTAGAGGCTTGGAGATCAAATCCCAATACTGTTCAAACGTAGGGAAAGTTTTTAACTCTAGGAACTGGGATGTCAAGGCAGGAGATTGGCTAGAGGTCAGTGCAGCATTATTTATCATGTCCCAGTATAACTTTTTTAATGTGTTCTTTGAAGGAAAGTCATCTGGGTCTGTTGCGGACCACAAGTGTTCAAGGTGCAATTTTTGAAGTAGTTTCCTCACTTCTTTTAGCCAGACTACTTTATGGAAGATATCAGAGTTATCAACGTCCAATAAGGCAGCAGCATAGTGACTCAGCTCCGGGGTAGATTTTATACGCCTCCAATATAAAAGGGGGCGAAGTCTGATCATGTCCTCAATCCTTTTCCTCCCCAGGTCATAAAGGAGAGGAGTGGAGGGGGTGCTCTGTGGAACCCCGATTAAGCCCCGCAGGAATTTATTTTCTGCCACTGTTAAAGCATTCAAATTGGTGAAACCCCAAAGTTCTGACCCATAAAGGCATGCACCCAGCACTTTCATGCCACAGATCTCCAATGTTGGCTGTATTGGTTTTGTGAATGAAGATTTATACTTCTTGGCTATTGCCCCTGCCAACTGATTACATTTTAACAGTACAAAGTCCATGTGGGATCTCCAATTCATGCTAGCGTTCAGAGAGATGCCTAGATAGGTGAAGGCATCCACTTCTTCCAAGAAAGCCCCGTTGTAGACCATTTTCCCCTTGAATTTCTTGGAGGGATTCAGATTCATAAATTTTGTCTTTGATGTATTTATTTCTAAGCCCCGGATCCGGCAGAATTCGCCAAAAGCGTTTATTGTCTTTTGTAGACCACTAGGGGTCCGCGAGACCAGCAAAGTGTCGTCCGCGAACATAAGTACTGGAACTCGCTTCCCATCTAGTAATGGAGCATCCGTCGGAACTTGCTTCAGAAAGTCCACAATGCCGTTTATGTAAAGGGAGAATAGCGTGGGGGCCAGGACACAGCCCTGTCTTACACCCCTCTCAACAGGGAAGGTTTCTGTGACCTCCCCCTGGGCTCCCCACCTAATCCGGGCATAATTGTTCTCGTGGAGTCTTACAAGCAAAGTTAATAATTCCGGGCTTATTCCTAAATCCCTTAAAACATCCCAAAGTTTTTGGCGGGGAACTAAATCAAACGCGGACTTTAGGTCAACAAAAACAGCGAGCAGAGGACCATTTAGTAGGGTAACATTTTTCCAATATAAAGTTAAAAAGTGGAACACCTGGTCAACAGAGCTGGTTAAAGGGCGAAATCCCGCTTGATAAGGCGAAAGAATGTCCTTGTCAACTATCCAGGCTTGTAACTTGTTTTGAACCAGCCTGCCCATCAATTTTTGGGCACAGTCGATGAGGCTGATTGGCCTGTAGTTGCTTGCTAGAGCCTTATCTCCTTTTTTGTAAACTGGGATTATTTCTGCTCCTTTCCACGTTGTAGGAATCTTTGCCCCCTGAGCGATATCATTCCCAAGCCATACAAAATATTTACACCAGCTATCTCTGTCTAATAAGAAAACGTCAGCCGGTATACCATCAATGCCTGGTGCCCTGCCTCTGGTCACTCCATCCATTGCCTCATGTACATCTTTTAAGGTGAATGGTTCATTGACAAAAAATACCCTTTCTGGAGGAGGGACTGACTGAGGGCCTGTGTTGTCAGCATATTGGGATTTGAAAAAGTCAACCCAGGACTCCTTAGGAACATGATTTTTTGGGCATTCCGCTACACCCCCTGAGCCCCACTTTAATATGGCCCAAAACTCTTTCTGGTGTTTATCAACACATGCCTTCTTCAGATCTAACCAAAGATTCTCATCCCATTGCTTTTTTGCCTTTAACTGGGTTTTTCTGTATTCATCCCTGGCTTTCAAAACTCCTGTTTTGGATCTTAAAGCATTACTAAGATTATGTCTTGCTGTTCTACATGATTGATCGTACCAACCCTTCTTTATGGGTTGTCCATTACCCTTCTTCTTCTTGCCAACTTTCAAGAATAACTTCTGAATACTAGCAAAAAACTTTGGCTGTGACTCTTCAATCATCATTTAAAATTTTTCATCATTCATTAAAACCTGTAGTCTGGCGACTTCATCAATAACTAGCCCCTCAAGGACCTGCCTATCCTCTGCATTGGCTACTAAAGTTGTCCATCTAACATGACGAAGATTGTTTGATGAAACAACATCTGAAGTCATAAGGTTCCTAGCTGGATTTTCTATCATTATTTTTTGTTCTAGGTTGAATATTAAAGACAAAGGGTTGTGATCACTCTCCAGCCTAGATATGACCTGCATGTCGATCACTTTGCTCCAGACTCTGACATCTAACAGAATATAATCAATCCTACTACTTGATCTTAGGTTATCAAAGGTATGCCTACCCTGAATATCAGAAGGAGTGCGGCCATTGGCTGCCCTCAATCCTCTGGATAGGCATAAAGTTTTCACCTGAATAGCTACTTGTGACCATTTTTTAACCACTGGAATGTCTAACTGAGGAATTCCCCATTTGGTGTCTTCTTCATATGTCAGATCATTATCCTCACAACCTAGAGGTTCAAATGTTGTGTTTAGGTCTCCTCCTACCAAGATGTTGTACTGGGTAGATATCTTCTCTAGGTCAGCATCTAAATCTCCTACTATGTCTGAGGGTGTACCCCCTTGGGTTCCCCTAGCATAGATGTTGTATATTGCCAGCTAGCAACCGTCGTTACAAGTAAGCAGTATAGAAAGTAGGTCGCTATTAGAGATAAGGTTCTGCTTAATGGAGCATTGCAGAGCTTGCCGTATCCAAATAATTAAACCCCCTGAAGGGCGTCCCTTTATATTCTTCTTCGCGGGCACATGAAAGTTTAAAAATCCCAGGCGAAAGACTGGTGACACTGACCATGTCTCTTGTAACAGTACAATATCATAAGAATCTATAAAGTCACACCATTCCGGGGTCTCTATTTTATGCTGTATACCTGCAATATTCCAAGAGGTGATCTTGATGGGACTTTCCCTTTCCATACTCCTCTTATTTAAGGGAATAGTCAGGTTAGGGGAAGGCTCACCAGGTGGGGACCTTACTTCAACCAGTTTAATACCAGATTGAGCAGCAGATGAGCTGTTCTCTACTGGTTTAGAGGTATAGCCTCTAAGTTCGAGTATCCTGCGATCTATTACTTCTGTCGTGGGAGAACTAGGGTTCCCGTGCTGGACCTCTGTAATCTTTAGTTGCCCTACACTCATCGGGTTATCCAGTCAGTCACATTGGCTCAATCCTGATATGGCAGAAAACCTATTTTCTAGCGCAATTCCCCAGTTATTTTTGTTTGGCGGGTATTTGGCTTTTCTTATTACAGGGTTCCATTTAGTTTTTAACAATGTTGGATTTATGGTATTTCCCTTTTTTGTATAAAAGAAATCCAGCGTTAATGGCACTATTTCTGTAGATCTACGCTGGGGGGGGGGTATATATTAGCTAGTATGTTTGGTAGGACTTCAGGATCTGAGAGGTGCAGCACCACGCAATCCCCCCTAAACTTTTTAATGCCACCCCCAATCCATTCAACCCTTCTAGCTTTTACTACTTCCTGTGCCAACTGGTCCCTGCCTCCTGGTTTAAAAGCCATATTCTTTGATAACCAATGAAGTGATTTGTTTATCAAAGAAGGGATATTCTCCTCTTGTCCTGGTTCTAATTGAGGAACATTTGCTAGAACCAGTATTAATGGGGAAGCTTCCACTATTAATTCTACAGGACCTTTATCTATATTCTCTAACTCATTGGTATTTCTGGTAACAGGCCCTGTAGAATCCTCAACCATGGAAGCTGGATTTAGAATTCCCATCCCCTCTCCCCCTTGTCCAGACTGGGACATGATGTTTTGCGAAGTGCTTGCGGCACTATCTGGGCAAACTACGGTTTTAGTATTTTTTGGAACTGCCATTGCCAAGTTTATTGGGACAGACTTGGGTGTTTCTGCTATGGTTTTTTGCAAAAGCGATCCCAATCTAGTGACCTCTGCTGTGAGCAAATCAATTTTACTTAAGAGTGGTTTAGTGATCGTTTTAATTTTATTATCTATGGCATTCAGTAGCTTTTTGAATTGATCTTCATCTAGATGAATTCCACCTCCCCCATTATTCCCAATGTCGTCACCATTTTTATCCTCGGAGGAGGCCTCAGGGCATTTTTGACCTGATCTAAGTCCGCCCCTTTTTGGTATGTTTTTACCCTTATTCTTTGTTACTCTAGGGGCTGGCACCGGTGTGGGAGCTTCCTCCTCTAAGGTATTGCTTTCAACATCAGTAGTACACTCAGGAGCTGGTTCATTAATTTCGACTAATAATTGGGTCAGTGGGTTAGTATCAGGGGTTTGAAAAACCTCATTACTAATGTCAAGAACTGAAACTGGTAGAGGTGTATTATCAATGAGCAAGTCCGGCGAATAGCTAAGTCCCAAAGATGACCTCCTATCCTGGTTAATTTTGGCAACTTTCTGTACCATGTAATTGTCTATTGTGTTAAGTGGAGCAGAAGATGCTTTGGCTTTAGACATGTTAATATCAGCAAAGGTAGTCCTTGGGATGAAAGACAATATGAAGATCCAGACGATTACAGGAATGGGAGGGTGGCAGCACTTACTTGGATAGAATTGGACAGCGTTCTTGGCCCTGCTCCTGCCTCCTCGTGCCGATGAGGGCCGTAGAGGGCCCGCCCTTTGCCCGGGCTTCGCCCCGGGCGTCCCGCTCGCGTCCCGCGAAGCGGGTGACTGCGGCGCTTAAGTGCGCCTCCTGGCGCCCTCGCGTCGTCAGAAACGCGCGCCGCCGCGTAGGCTGCCGGGAATTGTAGTCCCGGAGCGGCGACGCGTGGAGTCTGCTGGTCTTTGACTCTTGGCGGTGGCGGCGTGCTTCAAGGCTTCCTGGCTGCCTCTCGATGACTCCTGGTGGTGGCGGCGACTGACAGGTAGGTGCTTTCTTGCTGGTTTCCGCCGCTCCGCCGGTGGCTGCGGCGCTTAAGTGCGCCTCCTGGCGCCCTCGCGTCGTCAGAAACGCGCGCCGCCGCGTAGGCTGCCGGGAATTGTAGTCCCGGAGCGGCGGCGCGTGGAGTCTGCTGGTCTTTGACTCTTGGCGGTGGCGGCGTGCTTCAAGGCTTCCTGGCTGCCTCTCGATGACTCCTGGCGGTGGCGGCGACTGACAGGTAGGTGCTTTCTTGCTGGTTTCCCCCGCTCCGCCGGTGGCTGCGGCGCTTAAGTGCGCCTCCTGGCGCCCTCGCGTCGTCAGAAACGCGCGCCGCCGCGTAGGCTGCCGGGAATTGTAGTCCCGGAGCGGCGGCGCGTGGAGTCTGCTGGTCTTTGACTCTTGGCGGTGGCGGCGTGCTTCAAGGCTTCCTGGCTGCCTCTCGATGACTCCTGGCGGTGGCGGCGACTGACAGGTAGGTGCTTTCTTGCTGGTTTCCCATCATAATTACACCTTAAGGCAAATACATGTATTATTAATATTAACTTATAATGCATTTATTTATTACATTTTGTATTCGTTCTTTGTCATCATACCGCTGTATCACTAGTACGTTGTGCCTGATGTCTAAACATGCAGAATTTTAGCTTAGCTCGACAGCAGCACAGCGCCGGTTGCCATCTAAACAGCCTGCTGCATCTTATCTCGGAAGACATGGGCTCTGCTCTGCACACCCTCCTATCCGGGTGAGTTCCTTCTTGAAGTTGCTGTTTCCTTAAACCTAGGTCACTGGAATAATGCAGCAGGGAAGGGGGGAATTGTGTGGCATGGTTGAGTAAATTAGGAGGCAAAAAAGGCAAATTGTGTGGTATTATGCTGCATGTTTTGTGACATTATTCCTTCATTATTTATTAATTTTTAGGTCGAGCTACAGAGCGCAAAAGCCCGGGGACTCGGTCACGATAGGTATGAAGGGACCCTTGACAATATGCTACATTATACAGGCTTTCATGAACATAACCTCAAAAACTATTTACCTTTTTCTCAAATGGCCAGAATAAAGATGATCACATCAGAACAATCCACATTGGAGCAGAGAACACTGGAAATAGGAAACAAATTCAAACAAAGAGGATACCCCACACATATCATTGAGGAATCCAAAACCAAACTCACACAGTTAAACAGGAGAACACTGTTACAACCGAGGGTTAAAAAAGAGCAAACCAGAATTGTGGCCATTTCCAAATTCTCAACAGTAAGTACCAAATTCAAGAAAATCATACTCAAGCATTGGTGCATGCTCACCTTGGAACCAGATTTTAATGACTGCTTTAAAGACCCTCCTCTATTTGCCTACACGAGAGCTAGGAACCTCGGAGAAATGATCCAACAGAAAACTTGCGTTGTGGAAATTTTTAAAGGCACAAAACAATGCTTCAACTGTGGTCATTGTAATAATATCCTCAAAGGCAACATCATCAACTACCCCATGCAAGGAAACCAAATAAAACTGAAAGTAAATGCTACATGTGACACTTCCAATGTTATATACGGGGTAAAATGCCCATGCGGCAAACTATACATAGGAAAGACTGAAGGCCGCATCAAAGTAAGAATAACTGAACATAAGTCCAACATTCGACTGAAAAATACCAAATCTATGCTAGCAATGCACTTTGCCGAAGAGAAACATAACATTGCGCAGTTAAAATATTTGGTTTTGGAAAATGTCAAAAAAATGGAAGGAAGAGACAACACCAAACATCTCCTTCAAAGAGAAAACTTCTGGATTTACAAACTTTGCACCCAGAGACCGAACGGACTCAATGATAGGATAGAATTTTCTTGTTACCCATGAACATGCTCTCTTGATGCCACTTGGTACGACTGTGAATGTTTAAAAGTCACCATTATTACTGTTTTCCATGTACATGTTTAAAATTGTCATTGTGATCCACACTAACTCAGTGGCTCACCACATTAAGGCATACATATTATTTCCACCACGGGGTTCGATTCGACCATCTCCAGCATTATTTTATTATTTTTTCATTTTTATCTATTTGTCCCATTTTTCAGCTTATACCATTAGCACACCAAGCTAGATCTAATAGTCCCCCCTTTTGTAGATACACCTAAAGTTTCCAACTATCACAGTTGAGACAAATACAGACACCAATACTAAACTTGCGTAAATGCCCACAACATAGTCTTTTTTCAGTTGTCGTGCACCACGTGATCGCGAACAACCCCGATCGGGTAAACTAAATGGTGAACACTCCATTCAGTGGCGTCTTCGAACGAAGGTGAACCCACTGTGCTTTGACAGAGATGATTAACCACCCGTAAACAAGTCAGTTAACCACCAAACCACATCCGACGCAAACATTCAAAATCAGAGATAGTTACCAACGATTGTCCCCTTATCTTTACCCACAGCATTCAGACAACCACAAGTAAAGGCAGGTATGTAAGTCGCACGCTATGGAAGCGTTTCCTTTTACTTTTTGCTTGGTCAATGTTTTATTGAGTCCTTATCACTTAACATTTTTAGCCACAAAGTGATGTTATGCCTTATTCTCCGTATACTGCGAATAGATAGCAACTGTAATATCATGTATATCACTGTTACTGACACAATGACTTTAAAACATGTGACATCGTTATTTATTTTTCTACAGTGTTTTCCCTGATGAAGGGCTATGCATTGGTCCGAAATGCATTGGATATGATGATAAAACAATGATGCCTCATTAACAAAAGTATTGAACAATGCAATATGAACTTTTTTGAAAAATAATATAAAGAATAAACAGATCTTTCTTCACACTACGGATACAACTGTGTGGAATCCTCTTATTTTACTGAGAGGAAAAACGGAGTTCCCCCAGGGATGGTCCCAGTGACCCACTGGTACCACTTCTACATGTATTTTTTTTGCCATGTCAACCTAACTCTAATGGCCGCTGTTTATTGATGGCATAGTCAGTTGATTTCATTGTTGGATTCACAGGCTGGATGGGAAAGGGCAGGTTTAAACTCTTTTAATGGGAGGAATGTCGGTCTTTGTAAATAATTTAGGTGGAGCAGTTCCTCTAATTGTTTTTCATTGCTGAGATTAGTCCTGCAAGAATCGTCTCCTACATTTTAAGTGTACATTATCATATTGAGAAAAGTCCAATGGAACACTATATGCTGACAGTTAGGGTACTACTTGTGCCTAGATGTTTGAGTGTTTAACATTTCACTTTTGTCCCCTTCCTCTACAGAACGCTGGTGCTGGCGTCCTACAGCTTGGCTCGCGGTACCCGCTTAAACTGCACAGCTAGGCTGTTAGCCATCACCCTATCCTTTTGCTTTTTTTGCCATGTCAACCTAACTCTAATGCCCGTTGTTTATTGATGGTGCAGCAAGTTAATTTCATTGACAGATGTGCAGGCTAGATGAGCTGCAAATGCATTATGCTTCAACCAAAGTTTGCTTGGAGAAGATGGGTCAGCTGCACTCTTTCTGGGCGAAGACACCTTGACCCAAGAGCGGGGGACGATGGGATTTGTAGGTTTTTTTGGGGGGTAATACTTGTCTTTGTTCACCTGTCTGGCACAGCTGTCACTTGGATCATAGCCTTCAAGTTTAAGATGCACGTCTTGTTGTTCAACTGTTGTTTAGGCTAAAAATGTGCAAGGAATGTTAACAAGAAAGTGTGTGACAATGGAGCTAGTCCTTTTGGCTTGACAGGTACGTTTCTTAATGTCACATAAATAACCATAGATGTGCCGAAAGTGATAGATAACAGGACAGCTCGGATATAGTTAGTTGCTAATTCGGAACTATGCAAAGGCAATGTGTTTCTTTCATTTTATGTGCTATGACGCAACTTAGGTCACAACAACCTTAATGAGCAATCAAAACCTAACATCTCGAGCATTTTCATTCATTACCAGAACGCTGCTGGCTATTTCTATTTATGTACAGTTGCAGCTCTGCAATTTTAATAAAAAGATAATCTTATAACACTTGTAAAAATAAAACCAGTAGCTAACGTAGTTATGCACAGCACCATCTCAACATCATTGAGCACTATATGATCGCTTGTGCAGCAGCACCACCACAGCATCACTCAGCACCACCTTAGTATCACTCAGCACCACCTCAGCATCACATAGCACCACCTAAGTATTACTCAGCATCACCTCTGCACCAGGACACTACCACCTCAGCACCACCTGAGTAACATTCAGCATCACCTCAGTATCAAGTCGGCACCAGCACACAACCGCTTTAGCATCACTAAGCACCACCTCAGTCTGCCATCAGAATCTGGCATCTGTTGATTCTCTCCCAGTTTCCCTGCGCTTCTCGTATTGTAATTCAGGTACTATTTCTTAACCTCCACCCGCCATTTGTTTAGTAACAACCCCCCCCAGCCGCCGCCGGTAGTGGGAGTACCTGCCGGGTGGTGACGTGGGGAGGGGGAGGGGCCGGGGGTCGGGGTAATAATGTATGGACTACAGACCTTAACAGGTAAGTAAACATATAGATAAATAAAACAAATTTCTTTGTGCGCACTGCATCACATTTGGTGATGCAGTGGATGCAACGAAATTCGTTTTATTTATTTATATGTTTACTTACCTATTAAGCTCCGTAATCAATACATTACATAGCCTCCATCGTGCCCCTCCCCACGTCACCGCCCGGCAGGTACTCCCACTACCGGCCGCGGCTGCCCCCCCCCCCACCCATAACAAAAAAAAAACTAAAACAAGCATAACAATATGCAGGAAGATGTTGCCAGCATTGCAAGGAGAAAACAAGTAATAGACATTTTTCAATGTTAATTTTTTTTACTGGGTTAGTTCATTTTTACACGATTTCTTCTTGGTTAAATATAAGTTAAAAAATGCTTTTAACACTTTTTTATAGTAACTTTTCAATATGTTTCACAGTAGCCTCGATGATTTAGAGCATAGTTTAAAGACATTGGCAAAGCCAATAGCTCTGGCTAGACACTTAACCCCTTCGATGCTCATGACGGAATGGTTCCGTCATGAGCATCGGTTGAGCTGTGCTCATGACGGAACCATTCCGTCATGACCACACCCATTAACATTGGGGCCCAGCACTGGTGATAAATCGGGGCAGCAGTCAAGGTGTTAAAGGTCCCACAGGTGAGACCTATTGGCTATGCCAATGCTTGTTAAACTTGCTACCACTGTCTAGGCCAGGGGGCTCCAAACTTCTCAGTAATGAGAGTTACTTCTGATCAGTGAATATTGTTATAAGCTACTAAAGGCCAAGTAACTCATACCTTGTTACCAGACACCCCCAGGCCCAGCTTCATTGATTTAAACCTAATATCCATGGAGGCCGATACTATGGTTTGAAAAAAATACTGTGACTAGGGGTACTACGATAGTACTGCCATGTGTGTCAGTGAGTTCATGTTCTGTGGGGCTGTACAAACGTGTGAATGAATGGGATATAGCTGTATGGGGACCAACAGCCTATTACATATGTACTTGAGCACAAGATATACCTTTTAACAGGTGTGCCCCGTTACATGTACCAGTTGAGGTTCCACTTGCACAACCTTGGAAGTTAATACATTTTATGGTTGTAGCATGCCCCAGAGTGTGTATTCCGTCATACACTTGAAGTAACAATAATGGCTGCGTGCCCCTAAGCCTGGGGTAACTTCCTTTGGTCACTGCCTTAGTCCCTGCAATATGTTTTAATTGCAACAATTGCAATAACATTTTAAGAGGAACAGCCATCACGCATCCTAGAAAGGGTCACAGTATCCAATTAAGGGTATCAGCAACATGTGACCAAGAATGCTATTTATCCATTGAAATGCCCTTGCGGCCTCAGCTATGTGGGGAAAACAGAACGGAAAATAAAAACCTGAATAAATTAACATAAATCTAACATTTGGAATAAATCTCCAAAATCTAGTGTTGCATGTCACTTCACAGAATTGGCTCATAATGTCAGCCAACTTCGATTTATCATACTGGAAATCATCCCCTATATGGAAGGGAAGGACAACAATGACACCTACTGCAAAGAGAGAACTTTTGGATTTACATTCTAGAGACCTTAAAACCATTCGGAATGAATGATAGGGTAGAATTTAGCTGTTACTTACAAAGTTTTATTATTTTTGATTTAACTCCCAAATAGCAATTGGTATATCCATTGCTAGCAATGTGAAAGTTGTTCCACCATGATTATTATTACTTTTCTAAAAACAATATCAAGTAGATACATTCATTACCAGCATGCATAAAGTTTTGTGAAATTATCACATATGAGTATGTATATAGAATACTCGCCACTTTGCACACCATTTTTTTGTTCTAGTTCACTTTTTTGGTTCGTTGACTTTATATACCTTCAAGATGGTGCCCGCCCTGTAGTCAATCTTTCACTTTTACCTTCACGCGATCTACTAACGTCACGTCCAAGTTAGACGCATACACCCGGTCCGTTTTACACAAGCAAGTACCGGCAACAGTGAACTTTGACACTGCGAGGACCCATTTTTTAGCGTGAGGACTCGTTCTCAGACACATGTCGACATAAGTAAGTACGCACCAGCATGTAGTTTTACCAAACTTGGAGAATGAAGTAGTCACCTGACTAGTACTTTACGGGTGAACGCGATACTAATGTTCACTTTTGAGCTCATATCAATATATGCCAATCTTTTTTGTTTCCACTAATGAGACAATATCACTTATAAATATTGCCGAGAGGCAGCACATCACTTTGCTTGATTAACATGATGCCACACGTAACCTGCAGCATTCGAACACTTTTTTGTTCATGACCACAACCGTCTTTTTCGTCTGTTTTTCTCACAGCTGATAGCACTAACATCACAGTAGTGCATGAAGTACTTGGAATGTTTAAGTTTTTAACCACATATTTTGACATAATTAGTTTTACCTCGTATACTAAAGGCTGTATTTTGTTGTAGAGATATTCCCTGATGAAGGCTTAGATATAAGCCGAAATGCATTGTAATGACTAAGAAAATGAATGAATAAAAACTATGCTAAAAATTAAAAACATGTTTTTTGATGAATAACAAAATACAAGGAAGAACAACAGATAATCAAAAACCCTATTTCAGGGACTAGGGAGGTGACCAGAGGACGTTACCCCAGTCTTAGGGGCACGCAGCCATTACGGTTACATGTACAACACAAACATACAACCATTTATTTTGGAAAAGGGCGAAATTTAAAGGGCAGAAAAAATGTTTTGCAAAAAAGTTCTCTGCACTTGATGGAATACTTTTCTGCACTTTAAATTTCTCCTATTGGCTTTACTTTTCAATTATAAATATGGCTACTTGGCTACCAGCCACTGGGAGCAGGATGCTTAATGTGTATAATGTGGCACTTTTAAATGGGGGCAAATTCAACTGAAGAGTTACCTTTATGTTTATATGCATTATATAAAATTCTCATTTTAATTTTCTCCCATTTCAGTGTGTCTTTACAGGCAGCAGACATATTACTCCCAGTGGCCTGTAAACACGGTGCCATATGTATAACAGGAAAACATAGTAATATATTTAAATGTAAGGAATTTAAATTGAATAAACATGCTCTATAAAACATTAGAACTAAATACCTCAGTGCTTCAGTTCTGAACACATGTGACCAACAAGGGTTAAAAATTTGAGTTGAGCTCCGCTCCTTATCAGGCTCTGCTATCTCCAACCTGATAATAATGTTAAAAAACATAGCCTTCCCTTAACTTTAAAAGAAACATGCAACACTTATTTATTGCAGCTCTTACTTAAAAATGAACTCAAGTGTGGGAGCTACTCTGACGGCTGTTATAGTGAATATCTAAGTTTTAAAAAAAAGTCAAGTTCCTACTGTAACGTCCCTGTAACCATTGTTTTGTTCACTGAGAAACATAAAATAAAAATTCTATATATATTTATATAATTTTTTTTTACTTTTTCACCTTTTATATATATAAAGATATATATATATATATATAGACACACACATAGATATATATATTTTTCACTTATTTTACCTATATATAAATATACACACAGAGACACACATAGATATATATTTACATATATATCACAGTTATAGTTAATTCAGTAGTTTAGACTTTTTTGGTTTGGGTTGATCAATCAAGCGGGTGGTGAGAAAAACTGGGGTGGGGGTGCAAAAATGTGCAATGCCCTCACGCAATTTCCACAGAGAATTTTAGACACTGCTTCAGCCAAAATGATGTAATGGGATTGCACCAAATTTGGCAGAAAGTGTGCTTTTGTGATGTGGTGTTAATCAGTTCAATAGTCATGGAGCAATTAAGGTATAAAGCATATATATATATTGAAAGTTGGGCTGAAATTCAATTAAAAAACTCAAGCCTTCTAATTAGCTTAAGGGGCATTTTTCAGAATGGGTGCGCTGATTGACTGACCGCAATATGAACATGAAGGTTGTGGCAGTCATTGCAGGACTCAGACTTGGTGGGGCATAAGGGGCAAGGATTCCCTACCCCCTAGCCCTTGTGGGGGGCTGGGACTGCCACTGAGTCCAAATTGAAATAAAATCTGTTTTGTGTTCCAGCAGGAGTACCGCCAGAATTCTTTTTAAAGACAAATTGGGTAGGCATTCTTTTTGTTTGAAGTCTCCCAAGGTGAATCAGTACCTAAAGGGTCAGTGCATTAAAAAAAATATTAATATGGGGGCATAAGTGGCCCCCTCCCTGAGGCAACGTTTGGCTCAGGCGATCCCTATATCTCAGGGGCCAATGCAAATTAAGAGACCTAGGGTACCCCCACCCAGGATAGCCCATACATTTTGCTGGGTCGTCCTGCCCAATTCCCTCCTTGCCAGTACTCCTTGCAGGCAGGGGACTACATCGCTCCCACCCATGGCGGGAGGAGAAACAAACTGCTCCTGCAAGTTGGGAGTAGAACAATATAGATACCCACACCTGCAGAATGCAGGGAGCCAGCGGGTCTCTGGGATCTTGGAGCACTACCACCCAATGAAAAATTAAAACAAATGTCAGATTGGTGCCACAGATGGGACTGGGACAGCACAAACAAAGTAGATTCCAGCTCCTGCACAGTGCAGCTAGGGTCTCAGGGGAATGGCACTTCAGCCAGAGCCACCCAAAGAATAAGGTGCCTGGTTGCTACAGGTGGAACCCATGTACACTACTAAACAAAACAGCAAAGCCACTCATTATAAATTCACTACTCCTGGCCTCGAGCAACCACATAGAGCCCTTTGAGCGATTGCATATTTTACTGTTTTTGGGTGTCCCAATCTGGCCAGATTACAACCTGGAAGTAATTCTCCTTGCAACTGAAGACTGATTTGTATGAAAACACCACCTAAGAGGGCTGAACAGGGAGATCCGAAAAGATATGGAGCACCACGGATGCCTAACCGGTCAACCTTCAGATGCTCTGAGAGATAAAAAGACAGCGCCCTGCCCATCAAATATGAAAAAATCAGGAACAACTTCTGACAAAGGATTCAGGAACGCTTATCATGCTTTCTTTTAAAAAAAAAAATTGATGTAGTGTCCAATCAAAAGAAAAACATTGCCCTGAGGATGAACTTTATGAATAGAAAACAGTCCCATCAGCGAAGGTCAAAAAGCATGAGCGCATTGTCATGGTGGCCAGAGGATACATTCCCTCCATAAATTGATTTAGGACTTGGAAATGAGTAAAATGACTTACCCTCCAAAACTATTGAGTGAAATGACTTACCCTCCAAAACTATTGCACAACGATACCATGAATCTATTCCTCATCCACTTAGGGCCAATAGAAGTACCAGAGGATTATACAAGTGAAGGGATTCTATTACAAAAATAAATTTCCTAAAACAATCATTTATTATTTTTTCATCCCTGCATTAATCTTTTTCTGTTGGACAATTGAAAGCAATTGTACTAATCATGCATGTTGTATAGATGTGTATGTAATATAGTGTCCATTGTCAACAAGGTGTGCTTAATGTGTATTATGTCTGAATTGTTCACACAATAGATGTACAATTTCTTTACAGAATAAGAAATTTAAACAATAGAAAACTCAATACATGTCATAAGTATGTTGATGCTATGGTGTATTATTTATATATCTGAAGTTTATGAATAATCTGAGAGGCAAACAATCAAGGTACACACATAGACAATAAGAAAAACATTGAAAAAGAACAGGAAGGAAGGTCTGGCAACACACTACATTTAAATAATAGGGAATACATTTCCCATTTGAATGTTTATGGATTATACATGTCATGAAAAAACGGTGGAATTTATGGTAGTAGGGGTATCAGAGCTGCAGACCCAATCTGGCCAGAGGCAATACAACATGTTCTCAAAGTGTTATGGGAGCTACTAGGAGTGAAGCAGCTCCCCAGAAAATGATTTATTAAAAGTAACCTTTTGTTTTTTGGCACCTGAAGAATGTGACACGCTAAAAGATTCCTGTTTCAATTCAGTTCAATAATACTTTATTCGGTTACACAAATATATACCCATAAAAGCACATACAAAGACTTAAAAAAATGATTATTAAAACCTGTAATAAAACCTACAATAGAGGACATGGCACCACGTAAATAAACATAATTTCATTTAGCTTTTTATCACATTGTGATCGTTTTCCTGCTCCTAAAAACATTTTTTTAAAAGGCTGTTACAGAGGCTACAACAAAAACTGTCTCTAATTGTTGGAGTGCCACAAATGCTGGATAACAAGACCTCATACCTAATACTTTTAAAACAGGAACAATCCATAACTTTCTCTGTATAGAATAACATTTGCAAAAAAATAAAATGTGTATAGAAGACTGGTCAGAAGTGTCATCACACGGACATTTACAAAGCTGTTTTGAACAGTCATTTATAGCTAGGAAATGTATTAATCTATACAGAGTACCCAGGCGGAACCGCATCAGTAGGAAACGGTCATAATCACTCATAAACAGGCGTAGGTTGACAGTTGTTAATGTGAGCTTGTGTGCCTGCACTGTAGTTTTATTCAGTTCGATGCCCAATCTCCGTGCAGTCAAAAAACTCAGGCAGCAATTCTTAAGATTTTTCCTGCTCATCCTAATCATTGTGAGTGGATTATCATAAAATTCATGATGTCCTATATTGTATAAAAATGATTTAACATACAGTAACCATCTAATATGTATCACCTCATCCAGGCCCCTACAGTCTTCTAAAACCCCACTGTTAAAATTAGTTTCCTCTGTTGTCCAGATCCTATGCCACAACAGAACTGGTTGAATCTTTATAATGTCTTCCAGATATGTCAGACCTAGTTCAGTGTGGCAAATAAAGGAAGAGGTGCTGTTAGGGGCCATCAATAAAAATATAAAAAACACATTTTCAGCTGCCTGCAGCGAGCTTACGTCCGCATACCTCCATATGCCAGCTCCATATGAAGCAACGCTGACGCATTTCGATTTGTAAATATCTAATAATTCCATTCTGGGACTCTGCCCAATTTCCTACTGAAACTTGATAGTGCAGATAAGGTCTTTATATACAATAATCTCCTTGCTTTAACAGCTGCATCCATGACCCCGTACGGTCAAACAAAATGCCAAGATAGGAATATAACTTTGCATTTTCAATCCGTTTTTTGTCAATAAAAATGGATTTTGGGCCAGATGTAGGTAGCCCAATACCGGTCGGTAACAGCCTGAAATTACAGAATTTCGGCCGTTACCGACCGGTATTAGGCATCTGAGATGTAGGGGCCATATTTAAGGATTCGGTATTTACCGAATCAGTAATTTAAGGAATCTGTAAATAACCAACGGTGACATGCATCAATAAAACGTTTTGCGATTCCTTATTAGCGATTTTTAAGGAATCGCAAATAAGGAATCGCAAAACGGGATGCATGATTTAAATTGCATAATATTTGCGATTCGGCAAAAATCGCAATTTTTACCGAATCGCAAATATTATGCGAATTTCAATTTGCGATTTCGCAATTCCCATTGATTCCTATGGGCCAAAAGGCCCATAGGAATCAATGGGAATTGCGAATTCGCAAATTGGAATTCGCAAACTGTTGATGCATTCCATGGGTGCAGGGGGGGGTCCTTTGGACCCCCCCCTGTACCCCTGAAATGTATTTTGGAGTGCATGTTTCAAACATACATGTCCTAAGGACATGTGTGTCTGTAACATGACAGTGTTTTTAAATGCAAAATAGAGCATTTTAACACATTTTCGCAAATTACCACGAGGTTCAACCTCGTGGTAATTTGCACCCCCTATTTGCGAATTCGCAATTTTAAAATTAATCATGCATTGCTTTTAAGGAATCGCAAATTTGCGATTCGTTAAAAGCAATCGCATTTTTGGAATTCGCTAAAAATAGCGATTTTCCCAAAAATGCATGATGCATCTCAAAACATGATTTTGCATTCGCAAACGGCCGATTTTAGCGAATCGCACCGTTTGCGCATGCAAAAATCGTTGATGCATGTGCCTGTTAATTCTTAAAATACTGATTCAGTAAATTACCGAATCCTTAATGTAGGGAGCACTCAAGTGAGTGCATTTGTCATTTACGGATTTGTTATTTACCACCAACTACAAGTTGGTGGTAAATACCGAATACCTTTAAAAAAACAATTATTTGCTTTTTTTAAAGTGCCATGTGGCAGACATACATGCCCTCAGGGCATGTATGTGTGCCACATGTGCACCCATGCACTATTCAGGGGTGCAACAGGGTGTCAATGTGACACCCTGCCACCCTTCTAAATGGTCCCCCTATTACCGATTCGGTAAATACCAAATCGGTATTTACCGAATCGGTAATACCGAATATTACCGATTCGGTAAAATGTACTGAATCTTTATCTACATCCCATTTACCGATTCTGAAATACCAAATCGGTAAAATTCGGTATTTTAGAATCGGTAAATGGGAATTACCTACATCTGGCCCTTTGTCTTTATAAATCCTGACCCACTATTCATTATAAACGTTTTAGATGAATTGATGGTAAGACCTCTTTCTGACATAAAATTTGCAAAGCTGGTAACCACCCTTTGCAGTCTCAACGGTGTACGGGCCATTAGAACCACTTTGTCCGCGTATAACAGTGCAGGGATAGGGTGTTTACCACCCTCAGGTAGTTCTTTACATTCTTGG
This sequence comes from Lissotriton vulgaris, assembly GCF_964263255.1. Taxonomy (NCBI): domain Eukaryota; kingdom Metazoa; phylum Chordata; class Amphibia; order Caudata; family Salamandridae; genus Lissotriton; species Lissotriton vulgaris. The sequence continues at coordinate 1,210,510,945 of NC_141694.1, forward strand.
ACCAAGACCTTTTCAATGTTGTTTATGTACAAGGTTAAAAGAAATGGTGCAAGGACGCACCCTTGCCTAACACCTCATTTCACCTTAAAGTGTCCTGTGCATTCCCCACCCATCCCAAACCGTACCTGTGCCCTTGCCTCTGAATAAAACTGTCTTATAAAAGAGATTAAAACTGATTTGATGCCCAATTCTTCTTGAATAAGCCACAATTTATTGTGCCTCACAAAATCGAATGCCGATGATAAGTCGAAGATGTTCAAATACAGGGCCCCCTTTTTTGCTTTAGTATAGTTATTCAATAAGATGTTTAAGTGTAGGCCCTGCTCAATTGTGCCTAGCTTTTTACGAAAGCCAAATTGCAAGTCGCTTATCACCGATCGTTCCTCTGCCCAATCCTGGAGTCTGTTCAATATAACCCGACCGACAATTTTCACTGTTGAATCTAACAACGATATTGGTCGGTAGCAGGCCAGCTCGTTCCTATCCCCCATTTTAAATATTCCAACAAGAATAGACTCATACCATGTTGAGATAAAGCCAGCAGAACTAGATGTGTTAAATATTTGTGTCAACAATGGGCCCTATAGTGCAATATTAGCTTTAAAAATATTGACAAGGACACCATCTGCTTTTCCTCCCGAGCTTGCGGCAATAGCCAGATTTACCTCGCTTAGCTCAAATACTAGTGCTTTCCCATGGTCCCTTAACAATATTCCATGGTCCTCCTTGGAGTCCCTTGACAATATGTCACACTCTGCCCCAATGCCCACAGTGTGATGTGACTGTGTGGTGTTTCATCGTACAATATCGAGAAGTGCTCTATCCATCTATGTTCTGGGATAGCCATTTCAATAGTGGCTAGCTCCTTACCTATAAAAAAGGGTGCATTACCTGCTTCCAGAATGCACTAGAATCTTTGGCAATGGATGCTTCAGGGAGAGAAATCCAGGCGTTTACTTTCAAGCTATCTCTTCTACCTTTTAGAGCACACTTATATTCTTTCAGTGCCTCTCTAATTTTATCTCTATCTTTACCTTCTTTTTGCAGGGCATGCTTAAGATTTCTATAGGTCAGAGTACAATTTGGATCAAACCACCCCTTTTTCCTATTACGCTTTTTCCTACGGTTTACGCTAATGGTAAGCGCCTTCTTAATGTAATATGCAATATCAGTGAAACTATAAATAATTTTTCATCCAAACATGCCCTAATCACTTTGTAGCAATTTGTTACCACACCAAGCATAAAATCTGTGGGTACTAGTTTCTCCTAGCTCATGGTATAACCATTTAGACTAGATAAAGAAATATTTTCTAAAATAGAGTGTGGACTGTTGAATTTACCTAAATTTTGTCTAAAAAGCAAAATGCCCAGACTCTGAGCAAAGTGGTCACTCAATACAAACTGATGCTGGCAGAAATCATTAACAATTAAACCATAATGATTTGAGACCAAAATTAAATCTATTGAGGAAAAAGTTCCATGCCCTTTAAACACAGGGCCAAGAGGCACAGGGGTACTACTTAAAGTGTAGGCAAAACCCTGATCAAACTCAAATACTAATTCATTTAAACATTCACCATACATTGTATGTGGGAAATGTGAAAAAAGGTTTCCCTGTCATATGTAATTCCCAGTATCCGTGTGTTGACAAAGAGCAGTATTAAAATCCCCCCCAGACTACGATCAAATCTTTGCACCCTATCTCCTGCAGCTTATGCAACTGACCAGGCATAGCCTTCACAACCCCTTCTAATAAACCGTGGGGAACATTGTTATAATAATTCACAAGTATTACAAGGCAATTTGTGTCTGCCATTAATCTGATAATTTGGTAAAAACGATCCTCGAACTCCAGATCTATTTTTTCAAAGTTAACTAATTTCGATATGTATGTGCACAAACCCCCTTTTGTTCTATCATGTTTGGAAGCTATAGCAGTTGTATGAAGAGTTTTGTAACCAATAATATGTATTGATTCTATCGCCCAAGTTTCCTGTAGACTAAAAACATCAAATTGCTTGATAAATTCACACTACAATACATTCCTCACTTTAGATTTTAGACCTGCTACGTTCCAAAACATAAAGTTACATCTACCCATTCCTCTAACAGCTGTATTAGGTGCCAAACTTTCTTCTGTACTCGGCATCAGGGTGTTGTCCATCATTATAGTGGACACATAATCTGGGGTTACAGGGTTCCCAAAGCTAGCCGTCAATGCCAGATCTTCTTCTGATATATCCTGGTGTACTACAATTTTGTGTGACCCAAATGAGACTGTGGCCCCTATACCAGGCTCAACCCTACAAATCGTTGGCACTTTTGTCCATACTATGTGCATTAGATTTCGTAGGTACTCCATTCATATAGATGTTATCAGACCCATTCTGTCAATCCACTTCTTCCAGAGTCGGTAATATATTAAAGCCGTTAAAAGTGGGTATTCCATAGCTTACAATGTGGGTTATCAACAGGGCGACTTTCCTCTGTACACCACAATCAAACTGGCTGAGTATATAAAAGTATCCTAGTGGCACAATATTATTCTGATCTGACCGAATTGGACTATTACACACCCTGCAAAAGAATGGCTCAATTAGGTACGGGGTCTTAAAATTCAAGATCACACAATCACTAGCCAGGTCCTTTGGTCCCCTTCCTATCCAGCCCACCCTTCCTGCCATTTTAAACTCACTAAATAATCTATCTGTTAAATCTGTTTTGCCCCCCCCCCAGCCAAGATAACGATTTATTTCTTAAACTTTCCCGTGTCTCCATAGTCCCTTTAAACAGCCTAGGAACATTAGTTAGTACCACAGTATAGGGAGTTACTGCTGGAGGTAAATCTATGTATGGCACTTGTCTCTCAAACTCAGGCCCTTCCATTACATTAGGGTCTCTACTCGCACTTGGACCCTCTAACTGATTAACATTACATCCATTATGGATAATTGGCCTAGAACTATTCCCCACATTTCTATTTCCACTTCCAATTATTGGTTCTGTGCTTTGTTTAAGAGTGTGTGAATAAGTACCAGAATTTGAAGGAGTATTCCCCTTTTTTGTATACTGTATAACCTTAAGGTCAGATAAAAACTTGCATTTATTATGGGCTTTAGTCAGTACATCTTCTATTACTCTTAGTCTTCTGCTCAATTTACCTAAGATATCCCTAAGGTAAGTATCAAGAGCTTCCAGTTTATTTCTCACTTTTAGGACTTCATTCTGTGTCCGCGCATCAGAACAAGCTAACGCCTTTTCCCACCAGCACATTTTATTATGTGCCGGAGTCCTGCCCTATTTAGGTGCTTTTATTTGGTTTAAATTTGTTATTGTCATACCCTTTGCGCTACTTTCAATATTCTGATTTGGGAGTTTGTCAGGGTTTCGGGGTCGTTTCTGGGGTGGCTGAGGGTCACTCTCTTAGTCAGTATCTATAATTTGGTCTGAGATATTTACCACACAAGCATTTCTACCTCCCTAAATCTCTAAACAAATTGGCTTTTCCATTTGAGGGTCATTTCCTATGTTAATGTTATTCCTCCACTAGTGGATACAATAGGGCCCTTCGTAATATTGGTTTTATCTGGATTCATAGCCTCTTCTACATTTAGAATTTGCTTTTCAATTGCACCCATTGCACCAGTCAGGTAATTTAATAGGGATAGGCAGGGCCCTTCCCCCGTTTTACTCTGCTTCTTCTTTGGCGGAGCGGTTGATGTTTTTCGTTCCCCCATACTAGTCTGAGTATAAGGTAGGCAAGTCAAAACAATTAATTCCACCAATTAGTCCTGCACAAGTCCAACACAGGCAGGAACCCTTCAATAAGTTCTCACTTCAAACGTGGTGATCATATGCACAGTACCTTCTGCAAAGATATCAGAACAAACAGCAAAGAGCCGTGGCCCAGCCCAGCCTCTTCCAGATGATGACAGGCAAGGACAGGCCTGGGCTTCGCCAGGCGAGCCCGCGTGCGTCCCGCGCAGCGGGAGCCCTGCCCTGCTTCATGCGTTGGCTTAGCGCACTGGTGAAGCTGGTCCGCTATGCCCCCTGGGACTTGCAGTCCTGGGGCTGTCCGCGGAACTCGTGGCAGAGATGACATCCCAACAGAGATGCGGTGAGGCAGAGATGGCAGTCCCACAGAGATGCGGCGTGGCAGAAATGGCAGCCCAACAGAGATGCAGCAAGATTCAAATGGCAGGGCGTCCCGCGCCATGGGAGCCCTGCTCATGCTTTATGCACTGGCTTGGCATGCTGGTGAAGCTGGTCCGCTATGCCCCCTGGGACTTGGAGTCCTGGGGCGGCCCGTGGAAGTCATGGGTGAGATGGCAGCCCCACAGGGATGCACCAAAATTCAAATGACAGGGCGTCTCAGATTACTGTTTTTTTAAGCATTTCCGGAATATGAGCTTGTTATTTGTACTGAATGCTTTTAAAGACTGATTTGGATTTTCTTTTCCTAAGGCTTTAATGTTGACTACTAGAATGTGATGATTATTTTATTGACACCTTACCTGCTGGGGTTTTCCCGCCCAGTGCTAAACCCTTTTCTGGCTATTTGGGGCAGTTTGTGCTTAGTGCTCCATAGCTTTTTGTCCGCATAAAAGATATTTGTTAGACTTGGAATCTTTTGGCGTGTTTCCCCTGACTTTTTGCTTTCTGACCTCCAGGTTTTGACTCAGTTTTTGCCAGTGGTAAAGTGCAAGTGCTACTGTATAAAATGTGTTATGGATTGGTGTTTCCATGATTGGCGTATTTGATTTATGTGTCAGTCCCAGTAAAGTGTACTGTGAGTGCCAGGGCCTATAAATCAAATGCTGTTAGTGGGCTGCAGCACTGGATTGTGCCACCCACACAAACAGCCCCCAAATTGTATCTCTGGCCTGCCATTGTGAAGCCTGTGCTCAGCATAGGGCTGCCATGTCAACTTGGCAAGTGCACATACTTGCAAGTCCCTAAACCTTCCCTTTCCTACATATGAGTCGCCCCTAAGTTAGGCCCAAGATACCCCCATGGGCAGTTTGCATTGTATGTAAAAGGTAGGACATGCCCTGTTGTTAGTGATATGTCCTGATAGTGAATTGCAGCCTACTTTGTTTTTCACTATTGTTCCCCATAGGCCAGAGTGGGCAGTTTGTTTATAACATCCTATAATCCTAACTGACCCAGGGAACATGGTAGAAATTCGACTTTAGCATGCCTGAACTCAGAATGCTACAATACATCTTTTAGTGAAGTTGGTTTTAACAATCTGGGTTTGAAAATACCACTTTTAGAAAGTAGCCATTTTCTTGTCTAACCATCCAAGCTTGCCTCTGCTAGGTTGTGTATTCCTTGTCTGGAGTTTGAGTGACAGGGGCTGGGGAATTCCAGGAGACAGGGTGAGTCAGCACAGGGCTGAATAGACAGATCTACATGTAGATGAGTGGGAGGAATTGCACCTGGAACATGAATTGAGCTGTGCCTTCCCTCCACAATGCTGGCTCTACCTCATGTGGTGCGTCTGATGTCTGTGGCTTACAATGTGAAAGGAAAGAAGGAGTCTTGTCAACACAATGCTTCAAGACTGACCTGAACTGGTTTAGACTAGGCAAAGGCCTCTCTACCTTCAGAGAACAAAAAGAAATTGAGGATAACAAGGGGGACCCAGTACCCAGAACTTTAGAACTCTTCTGGGATCAAGAAGACTGCCAGGAAGAAGAGCCGGAGAAGCTGTGAGGAGGAACTACCACTTTGCTGTGTGCTTTGCTGTGTTGGCCTGCAGTGGCTGCTTCTGACTTGGGCACTAAAAAGACTGAAATTTCTGCAATCTACTTTTGTGAGTGTCTCCAAAGGCGGTAGAGCTTGCCCACTGTTCAAGAAGTCTCAGGAACAGCAAAGACTTCAAGCCCGACGCCATCTACGACGCCGCTGCTGACTCTGTGTCTGAAGGCACCTAAGAGGGCACCACCGCAATGCTGCACCGCAACCCTCGTCTCACCGATGACACCTGCTGATGCCACCACCATGCCACTACTCACACCCCCACCTGTGGGCACCGCACTCCGCACCGCTTCACGACGATGCCTTGGTATCCCGATGATGCTACTCCATGCCCGCTCGCCGCTGCTGCTTACACCGTGGTTTGGGGGCACCGCTCGTAAAGTTACACGACACACCGCCCTCATCCCGCACCCCAGCCTTGGTCTACCGGCGCCGGTGCCATCGACTCCAGTTTGTCATCCGACAATAGCAGCGACAACGCCTCTGCTGCACCGTGACCTGCCAGCACCGTGACGAGCACCACCTTCATCTTGCACCGCCACCCTGGTCTCACCGACTCCGTCATCCGACGCTGCCACTGAGCTGTTGTTCGCAGCGCGACCTGAGGGCACCGCACTTTGCATCGCAGCACCCGACGCCTGCCGGCGCCAGCGCTCCTGACTCCATCAGAGAGAAGATCAACCTGCAACGTGGGTGACAAAAAGGGCCACCACCACTTCTGCACCGACCTCTGGAACCGACGCCTGCAGACGGCATGCTTTCGGCAGCTCAACGAGAGGTCCTCGATGCCCTGCATTTCTGAAAGGTACTGTTTGTGGGTCTGCCCAACACGGTAGCTGACCCGCGACGCCGCGGTCAGCCAGAACTGTTTGGATACATTTATTCACAATGCCGTGATAGCCCCGGACAGAGCTCTCGATATCAATGAAGCGTGTTTTTACCGTATCTTTGCAATTTAAAGGCATCTTGCAGGGCATCTATTTTTACAGGACTGTACTGTGGATATTTATCATATTTGGTCTTGTTTTAAGTATATCAAAATATTGAATATTTTTCCAAACTGGTGTGGTGCCTTCTAGCTTTGTGTGTCCTTTTCTGATGCTTACACTGTATTACTGTTGGTTATGTTCAAATGCTTTACACACTGACTCTAAGATAAGCCTGGCTGCTCGTGTCAAGGTACCAAGCGGGTGAGCATGGGTTATTTTGGGAGTGTAACTCCCTTATCCTGAATACAGTGGTGTTTTATGCCTGGCTTTGGTTCAAACCTTAGCCACCCATAAATCCCATTTCTAACAGTATTCATGACAAATTTATGTTCTTTTTTCCCAACATCATGGGGAGTCTAATGGCACCCAGAGTTAGTGGATTCCCAAGGAAAGGACTAGGAAAATGGCCAAAATATTACTAAAGTTAGAGTTTTTGGGGGAAAAAAGTGCTCTGGATCAATGAGGTTTGTTTAAATATTGTATAATTTTGAAGTAAAGAAATATTCCAATTTAGAAGGCAAAAACAGCCATTGTTGATAATGTTATCATCTGCAACTTTTTGTCACGGTGGCCGATTTACAAAAGCAATATACATTATGTCTGCTAGACCCTTCTGGTTGTTTGTGGTGATATATAGGGTTTGTAGCAGTGGCGGCAGAAACAGGTAAACACGATGGGGCAGGGTGAGAGGGGGATAAGTCGACATATGACTGAATAGGTATAAATAAATAAATAAATAATACCTATTCTGTCATCTATCAACTTCCCCTCCTGCTGTGCCCTGCCCCGGCCCACCGCCCAACCACGCTTACCTGTGACTCAATGTACCCAGAGCAAGATCTGAGCTACACCGTACAATGGTTTTTAATGGTGTACTAATTCTTGACCAATTCATATGGTGAAATATGTAGAGTGAAAAATGGGTAACAATGAAGCCTATGTATATCTGGGATAGGCACAACATATAGAGTTAAGGAGCAGTGGGTATTTATACCTCTCTGAATTTGTGAGTTGCATGTTTCAAAATATTTTCATTCTTACACACCAGATTACATTTGGAAGGCACCAATGCAGCAAACTTCTAATTGTAATACCACATGCTATACTATTCTATGTTACCACATGTATGCAGATAACAATGGTACCTCACTTGTGTGGTTAGACCTAATGCCTAAAGCTTGTTTCCGGTCCAGGGAATACATGGCTTGGCAGTTCGGGCTGGACTGTTCCCATGATGCACAGGGTCAGACTGATTTGCATATAGCCATGTCTGAACTCGGGTGGCAGAGTGGGCTAAAGAACGGTGATGGATTAAACCCAGATCTTTTGACTGGGTGTGAGTGTTTGATTGATTCAGATGCTCCGTCCATCACCACCCCCTTTTGTACCGCTTTTGGCCGCCATAAGTGTGGCAGGGTATGCTCAGACGTGAGTCCCTTGCTCACTTTGCCACTGGATTCAAGCAAGCCGGGCCGAAGATGGCTGGAATGCCAGAAACCGGTCCCCGGAAGCTTGTTTCCGGTCCAGGGAAGACATGGCTTGGCAGTTCGGGCTGGACTGTTCCCATGAGGCACAGGGTCAGACTGATTTGCATATAGCCATGTCTGAACTGGGGTGGGAGAGTGGGCTAAAGAACAGTTATGGATTAAACCCAGATATTTTGACTGGGTGTGAGTGTTTGATTGATTCAGATGCTCCGTCCATCACCACCCCCTTTTGTACCGCAGACCTAATGCCCAAGGCATGACATTGTCCAAAATGCAACATGTACACATCATATTTTTGCACTAAAAACTGAAAAATTTTCACCAATGTGTGTAACTGTGGATTTTCGGCCCTAGCTCAGTTGGCACCTAGGGCTACCAAGAAAACTTGTACATTTTTCAAAACTAGACACCTATGGGAACCGAGGGTGGTGTTACTTGTGTGACTCTCACCAGATTGTTTTACCCAATAACCCGTGCAAACCTCAAGCTCTGACTAAAACATATTTTCTCACATTTCTGTGATGGAAAGTTCTGGAATATATGGGGAGCCACATACTTCCTTTAATGCAGCATGTCCCTACGTCTTCCGATAAAAATGGCACCTCAGTTGTGTGGGTGTGGAAATTTGGCAGAGATCGCTGTTAGTATTTATCTGAAGCCATCTTGTTTCCGGCAGCCATATTGTTGACCATGTGCTCTTTCCTCCTTCCCTGTTGCTTGCTATGGTGCTTTGCTCAAGAACTGGCTATACTTAGCCCCTGCTACACTCCACATGCTCAGAAGAGTCTTTAGCTGCCAATGCATCTGCTGTAGTTCATTACCGTCAGGCTGTTTTAACTGAGGTCGGCAATTCATGGCCCCTCCTTCTTTATTGACTGTGCATTCTCTGTATGACCATCTATGTGTGTAACTCTTCCTATGTGGACTTGTACTGCACCCTTTTGAGCTCCTGTGTGGGTATAAAAGACCCATGGTTCTTCTACTCCTTGTGCTACTTCATACAATGCCAAAGGGTGTTGTGTGAATGTAGTTCCACCTCATGATGTTTAATAAATTGTTTTCTTCACATTTCAGTTTCCGTGCCGACTTCTATTTGCTGGTCTGAAGACTTTTGTGCACAGAAGAACCGGTAGGCCGTGCTGAGGTATACTTCTACATGGGTAGGCCTAGTGCCTATGACTTGAAATGGATCAAAATACAACATGGACAGATCACTTTTTTTTCAGGAAAAACTGACCATTTTTTTGCAAATTGGTTAGCTCTGGATTTTGGGCCCTAGCTCAACCAGCAATTAGGGAAACATAGCAAGCTTATACACTAAGTAAACTAGACACCTAGGGGAATCAAGTGTGGGGTAACTTGTGTGTCTCTCGCAAGATTTTTGTTTTATCCAGAAACACTGAAAAAAAACATTTCCCCATATTTCTGTGTTGAAAAGTTCTGGAATGTCTGAAGAAACACAAACTTCATTCCATCCTTCCATCCAGCATTCCACCAAGTAGCCCAATAAAAATGGTACCTCACTATTGTGGATAGGCCTAGTGCCCCTAAAAGGGAAACAGCCCAAAACACAACAAGGACACATCACACTTTTCCACACAAAACTGACCCTTTTTGCAAAGTTTGTTGCGGTTGAATTTGAGCCCTATTCAGCCAGCACCTAGGGAAACCAAGCAAACCTACGCATTTTTTTAAACTAGACACTTGGAGGAATCCAGGGTGACTTTTGTGTTTCTCACCAGGTTTTCTTACACAGGAAACGTGCAAACCTAAAACTTTTACTGACAAAACACACATTTTCCTCACATTTCGATGTAGGGAAGTTCAGGAATCTGTGGGGACCCACAAGTTCCATTCCCAAACATCGCCTGATAACAACGTTAACCAACTTGTGTTTATGGGCCAACAACCACCACACAAAAGGATCTGAAGCTCTTCCTTGATAGATCAGCAACAGGGGTGGCTGCTGTTTTTGGGGCAGTGTTGTGTTCTGCTTGGCCTCCACCCACATAAACCTACCAATCAGAGACATTGATTAAAACTAGACATCCATGGGATTTCTCAATTTTGTGCCTTGCAGAAATCCCACAATGTTTCCTCATCCAAAATGCCCTGCAAACCTCAAACTTTGGCTAAAATCGTGTATTTATTTTTACATTTCAGTGATGGAAACTTCTGGCATCAGGAGAAATCCACAAAATTCCTACAACCCAGCGTTCCCCCACTTCTCCCTATAAAATTACTGCCCACTTGCTGGCCTGGGCCTAGTGCCCACAACAGGAATGGATCAAAGTAAAGGTCACTGGGAGTTTCATTGTGGGACTTCTGTTGACTCTGGTTAGGTATGTTCCTACCACTGCCACTAAGCCTAGCCATACAAGTGAGGTATCATTTTTATTGTGATAAGTGGGAAAACCCTGGTTGGTAGTAGTTTCCTGAGTCCCTTTGTATTCTTGAATATTACATCTCATAATTGCAAGGAAAATGTGTGGTTTTAGACAAAGTTGGAGGTTTGCATAGCATTGTGGGTAAGGGAATGTCATAGGATCCACGCATGGTATACCATCCTGAACTCCCATTAATACATAGTTGTCTGAAATATCTGGATCCAGTAGTTTTTTCCAGGCGGTGACCTACCCGATCCAAAAAAGTGCAGCCATCGCATTGTCCACCCTCACCTAACAGGTATGTATCCATCTTGCATGAGACTTCTGTTTGGGGGAGGGAGGCCTGTACTACTACTCCCACCATGCCCCCTGTCCCATAGCCTATCAAGATGGAGCCCTCCCCCACCCAGTAGCATGTGGCAGCCATTGCAGCACATAAAACAAACTAACAGGAAGGTATCCATCTGGCCTGGGAGGTTTGTGTGGGGGAGGGAGGCCTGTACCACAACTCATACCATGCCCCCTGTCCCACAGCCTACCAAGATGGAGCCCTCCCCCCACACCACCCAGGAGCATGTGGCAGCCATTGCATTGTCCACCCTCACCTAACTGGTATGTATCCATCTTGCTTGAGAGATCTGTTTGGGGAGGGAGGCCTGTACTACTACTCCCACCATGCCCCCTGTCCCACAGCCTATCAAGATGGACCCCTCCCCCACCCAGAAGCATGTGGCAGCCATTGCAGCACACCAATTAAACTAACAGGTAGGTATCCTTCTTGCCTGGGAGGTCTGTGTGGGGGAGGTAGGCCTGTACCACAACTCACACCATGCCCCCTGTCCCACAGCCTACCAAGATGGAGCCCTCCCCTACCCAGGAGCATGTGGCAGCCATTGCAGCACACCAAACAAACTAACAGGTAGGTATCCATCTTGCCTGGGAGGTCTGTGTGGGGGAGGGAGGCCTATACCACAACCCCCACCATGCCCCCTGTCCCATAGCCTACCAAGACGGAACCCTTCCCCCACACCACCCAGGAGCATATGTCAGCCATTGCATTGTCCACCCTCACCTAACAGGTAGGTATCCATCTTGCCTGAGAGGTCTGTGTGGGGGAGGGAGGCATGTACCACAACTCCCACCATGCCCCCTGTCCCACAGCCTACCAAGATGGAGCCCTCCCCCACACCACACAGGAGCATGTGGCAGCCATTGCATTGTCCACCCTCACCTAACAGGTAGGTATCCATCTTGCCTGGGAGGTCTGTGTGGGGGAGAAAGGCCTGTACCACAACTCCCACCATGCCCCCTGTCCCACAGCCTACCAAGATGGAGCCCTCCCCCCACACCACCCAGGAACATGTGGCAGCCATTTCATTGTCCACCCTCACCTAACAGGTAGGTATCCATCTTTCCTGGGAGGTCTGTGTGGGGGAGGGAGGCCTGTACCACAACTCCCACCATGCCCCCTGTCCCACAGCCTACCAAGATGGAGCCCTCCCCCACACCACCCAGGAGCATGTGGCAGCCTTTGCATTGTCCACCCTCACAACAGGTAGGTATCCATCTTGCCTGGGAGGTCTGTGTGGGGGAGGGAGGCCAGTACCACAACTCCCACCATGCCCCCTGTCCCACAGCCTACCAAGATGGAGCCCTCCCCCCACACCACCCAGGAGCATGTGGCAGCCATTGCACTGTCCACCCTCACCTACCAGGTAGGTATCCATCTTGCCTGGGAAGTCTGTGTGGGGGAGGGAGACCTGTACCAGAACACACAGCAGCAGTTGCATGCAATGCATCGATACATTACATGTACCAGTTATTGATGTTCCTCTCCACCATGTAATTACCGCCAGTAATGTAATTACTAATAATAGTGAAGATCTCTCAATTGTGTAGTGTACAGACAGTTGATTACATCCACCCTCATCTAACAGGTAGGTATCCATCTTGCCTGGGAAGTCTGTGTGGGGGAGGGAGACCTGTACCAGAACACACAGCATCAGTTGCATGCAATGCATCGATACATTACATGTACCAGTTATTGATGTTCCTCTCCACCATGTAATTACCGCCAGTAATGTCATTACTTATAATAGTGAAGATCTCTCAATTGTGTAGTGTACAGACAGTTGATTACATCCAGCTAACAGAATACTTGCACAGAGACCAACACTGACCATTCACAATCTAATCCACAGGTGATGAAGAACTTGCTGCTAATTACAACAACGACCAGCAGAGCCCGTCTCCACCCCCGGTACATGGACTCTCGGATGTTGACTCCCAGGATAGTTTGGACGATGAGCTCCAGACCGGCCCATCTGGTGTGCCAAGGCCCAACAGTTCCCAGGACCCCATAATCCCCAACCACGTCTGCTGCACCGACAACTGCACAGCAGACCCCTTCAGTCACGGCCTGTGCCTCCACCGCTTCTACTTCGGCCACCATCACCACCAGCACCCTCCCTGTCCCAGGGGACGACCAGGACACAACACCAACTGTGGAGGGCAGGGAGAGTGTGCGAGGACCCACCATGGCGAGGTAACAGGTCCGTGGCAGGAGGGCAGGTGGGAGGGCCATGGTCCCCCCCAGACCTCAGGAGGGGCATCAGTGCATATGAACAGGTCCAGGGACAAAGTGGCCGGTCAGCTAAACTTTTGCGTGTGCTCATCCGGCTGATGAGGTCCATCGACACACGCAATGGTCAAATGGTGGACCTCATGGCCCAGCAAGTGGTGTTGCTGAAGGACAGGCCTGCATCACATCCAACACCTCCGCCCCCTTCTGTTGTGTCGCTGGATGACAGTGCACCATCCTCCCTTGCGCCAACAGAGAGAGGCGAGCCCTCAGATACCGCTGGCCGTTCAGCAGGCCCCCTACCACCAAAAAGATCAAGGGGGCATCCAAAGAAGAGCCTGGGAGTCTCCGGAGGCAAAGCACCAGCCACACGCTAGTCACTGAGCCAGCCCTGATGGCAACACTCTTCCCCACTGCATTGACTGTTTGGACTGTCCTTCCCCACACTGCCTTGGCAATGGCACTTGTCTGGTGGACTGGGTCACCACATCCAAGTGGTGTCTACTTTTGCATCTCATCTACAATGACTGTCAAATCACTGCCCATTCACCATCTTCATGTAAATATTCCCGCACCCCTCACATGTCCACTTTGCAAATAAAAAACCTGACGCACCAGATCTTGTGCTGTATCGTTTTTAGTGCAATATTTACAGTTTTGAAAATGTCCATGATGTGTCCAAAAGATGTACAGTCTGTAGGGCAGGATTATTCTGAAGCACCTAGGGAGACACAACAGAACAACAGTCACTGGTGTCATCATGGCATCACAGACATCACACTGCACAAAACATACACATGAGATTACAGGCATACAAGACTATATGCAGCAGGTGTTAACAAATAGAGTCCAGCATATGTCCACATAAGGAACGTCAATGCCACCTTTCCTACACACAGGTGACTCAACATGTGCCTGTCTGTACCATCCGCAGATAGCCCTGCACAACAACAACAACCACAACAATGTACAAGTCGAACTTGTTTACACACCTTGAAGTGAAGTAGCGGTTGATGAACTGTTGACGCATGTCAACTCCTTCCTCCTCTCCACTGTCCTCATCACTGGACTCATGGTCCTGAACATGCGGGGGTCTTGGGTCCTCATCATCGTCCATGAGCAGGGGGATCCCCTTGTGAATGGCCAGGTTGTACAGCATACAGCATGACACAATGATCTTGCAGACCTTCCCAGGCGAGTATGCCAGTGCTCCTCCTGTCCTGTCAAGGCAGGGGAATCTTGACTTGAGTACGCCAAAAGTCCACTCAATGACAGGTCGGGTCCTGCCATGGGCCTCATTGTACTTGATATCAGCTGGGGTCCTGGGATTCCGTAGTGGGCTTACAGCCATGGCCGACTGGGATATGCAGCATCACCTAGGACAGACAAACACACCTTGCAATGTTGCACAGGCAGGGGGCAGCAGGTCACACACACAGCATACCATACCACTAGGCATACTCACCCACAATCCAAGCACGCTCGTTTACCAGATTTGCCATCATCCGGGGCACAATGCTGTACCTCAGGATGTAAGAATCATGGGCAAAGCCGGGGAATCTTGCACACACATGTGATATGGTCATGCCCGCAAGGCACACCACTGCACATTGTTCGAATGATAATGTTTTCAATTTCTGAAAATGTGCTCACTCGCTTGTGGTGGCACCAGACCTACATGGGTGCAATTGATGGCACCAACAACATGTGGGATGTGCCCAAGGGGATAGAAGTCACCCTTCACACCGGCCAATTCTGCTCCCCTAGAGAAATGTATGTATCTATCCTTAAATAATATCATGGCTGCAAGTACATCCCTCAGCACCAGGCTGAACATGGGTTGCGACATCCCTGCAGCGCTGGCCACAGTCTCCTGGAAGGAACCGGTTGCAAAAAAGTGGAGGGCTGCCATCACTTTGTATGTGGGTGTGATTGCTGTTGGGTAGTGGCGACGAGGCTGCAGGTTGGGCTCCAACAGATCACAAGGGGTCTTCAGTGTCGGTCTGTCGAGGCGAAACTTGCGAATGATCGCTACACCCTCCATGTCCTCCAGCATGTCAGGTGATGTATGAGATTAGGCCTCCTCCTATTTGAGATATAAATGGACAAATGTCACTGACAGCCATCCTGAGATGGACACTGCACATACATGTAAGGATGTGACGGTAAAGCAAAGACTGCCATGAGATATGCGATGGGACCCAATATCACATTGGTGGACATATAAGACACACCGAGGGCACACCTATCCATTAGCAATACACAAGTGCCACAAACAACACATTGGTCAATGTGAATGCACACATACAGTAACACATATTACACATTAGTACGCCTTGTACTGAAGGACTGGGTTTTCTTAAGTCCCAGCGGTGCCAGGGATAACACCTAAAACCTTCGTGGGTAACCTGTTCCGGCGTACAAATGACAGAGACACGGGACACTTCCCTCGGCGTCAAAGATTCGAGGTTTATTACTGCAGGGAACACAGAAGTCACAGGAAGTACAGCACGTGTAGGTTCGAGGAGTCTGCTTCGACTTGCCTCTGTGGATCGCTCCTTTTATACAGTTCTAATGCATTGAACATCATAATACACAAAGGTTTACAACTCGGTTCCCATCGTAAAGACCATAAGGGGTTACTTTCATGTATTCAAGGCCCGGAACATAATCACAATAGCATTTGGTCGTTCTCAACTGTAAACATACATCTTCCCACCATTAGTACATCCCGTTCGGCTGTAAAACGAATCAAGGAAGAGACAAAATACAGGTGCAGAGGAAGACAGAAACAGTGGGGAGATCGGAAAGGGTGTAAACGAGGTGGTATCGGGAAACACGAGCTGCAGGCATCAAAGGGGACGTGCCTAATGAGATGCACAACTAAGACAATAGTCCGGTACGGCAAGATGAGCCTCGAGCGGGGCCATCTGCCTTACAGTGCCATCCCCCTCATCATAAAGACACTTTCAAAGGAAACGTGTCTTCCGCAAGAGCTTCGGGAATCCCAGGGTCGCAAAGCGGACAGCGTCCATTCGCTGGCTACTTGAGGGCAAGAGACAAAATGGATGCCGCATCTAAGATGGAACCTGTGGGCTCGGATGTAGAAACCCACGAAACAAACGAACGGTTTAAGTTAGCACAGCGAAAATGCGTACACCCACTAAACTCGTCATTTGCGGTTCATAGATACCAGGCTCGACCATATTCGTGCGAGTCGAAAACACCACTTACGATTGTCACGGAACCTCAGACGCTCCTTTTGCCCTCATGTAGGCAAGCACTAGTCGGAATCATATTCGATATTCATCAGACCATCTAAATGCTGATGCAACATAATTCTATCCATCAGAGTTCCCTTGGTAACAGGTGGCTGTCTTATACACGTTGTAGCACAGAGGCCACATAAGGCAGGACCACACTGCACACAAAGGCAACACGTGAACAGGAATGCTACAACAACCCCGATGATCATCAGAATCTTCCAGCCCCAAGTCGACATTAAGCCCCAAAACCACCCAAGTAGCGTCCAATCCCCTACGTCCACGTGTATGGACTCAGAGATTTTATGCAACTTAGAGATGGCTTGATAGACAGTCGGAGCGTTATCTGGAATGAAAATACAGCAGCTCGAATGCATCACCTTACATACTCCACCTCGATCTGCTAAAACAACGTCTAAAACCATACGGTTTTGTAACGTCATAAGCCTATCCGCCTGAAGTTCTGCTGTGATATTACCAAGGGCACTGGCAGTGATATTAGCTGTCGATTCCACCACTCGGGTCAACTGTCTCAGGTTCCTACTATTGACCATAGGACCCCAAAACGGAAAGAAACCCTTGAAAAAGTCTCCTGCCTCTTGACCGGCAGTGTCCTCTTCGCTAATCACGCCCCTCACAATTCGAGTCTTGTGGTAATCGGAGGCGACTGTAAAAGTCGGTGACAACAAATTTGCAATGTAACATGTGCCCGCAAAGTCAGAGGGCAACCACGTATACGCACGATCATGACAGACAAAGTACGTACCCTTGGCAGTCAGAAACACAGGGGAAGAGAGCATCGGTAAGACATACGTCTCGGAGCAAGCACTCTCTCCAAGATGAGCTCTCGGGCTTCGACCACGACCTTTTAGACAGAAATTACCAAGGTGGGGTACGATCCATATTGGAGACGAGCTTTTAAGCTGTCTTGCACCCACGAGCGCACTATACTCAGCCTCACTCAGATCCCTATAGGCTCGCACTTCTTCCTCTGGGATGAGCGATGGCTCATAGATATCCCTATCTAAATCAGAGATCGCTATAGCCAAAGGCTTATGGTACGGACCGGGACCAAAGTGCGGAGGACGTGGCTCTCGATTGGGGTAGGAATCTAGTGCACTTCGAAACATTGTTTGGAATGCTCGAGCTGAACCCTGGGAACTATAGGGAAGGACCAAGTACGGAATTCCCCTATCAGTGGTATGTGGCATTAACCCACACACCCAACAATTGGTAGTGTTAACCACCAACTGATGTTGATGAAGGAGCTGAATAAAGGAATTATTAATAAATTCCGCACGTCTGACCTGCTCGTGTTGAGGTAAGATGTGGAAGGAATGAGGAGAAACAGTGGAGGTAGTTTTGGGTTCAGGAGAAGGGGTAGGTGAGGCAGAAGGCAAGAACGTCAATATCAGGTAATACACCCCACCCACCAATAGCGAAGAAACAGTTAAGAACAGAAGGAACACTTGAATAATGAAGCATTTTGTACGAGTAATTTGCTGCAACTTGAATCTTTGGGCCTGAGCTTTTTCCAAATCCACCAGCTTAGAGAACGGCATCCTCTAAAACCGTCCGCAACGTTTCTTGACGCACTTCGTTCTGTGTAGCAGTAGTCAATCCCCAGGAGTTCCCAGGAACCGACGGCCTTCGACCTAGTGTCAAGACCTACTAACCAGAAGGAAGTACGCGCGCGGCCCTACGTTTCACCCGGATGTAAGTATTTTTATTTACAAATATATACAAAATCTCCTAGCTGTGGAAGCAAAAACATATATGGAAACAAACTCACAATATGTACAAAAACCAAAATATTACGAGTGTGTTCAGACTGAATGGTATCAATGGGGTAATGTGGATGTCAAAGGAGAAAGCAAAAACTTTTTATTAGTCCTTGGTATTAGATCGCAAAAAGTAGCGGCTTCTCCCAGGACGTGTCTGTTCATCAAACAACTGATCCGATGGTGGGACAGAATTCTGCTGATCAATCAATTGTTCAGATCCTGAGTTTTTCGATGGTAAGTGTTCAACAATATCGTTCTGCTGCACTGAGGGTTCTCCAACAGGCTGAGCGTCGCTAAAAGGGACAAAGGTCTGTGCAGTTTCCGTTTCGGACAAAGCAATGCCCTTTCTCACCCACGAGTCTGCCGGTAAAGGTATAGGTACCTTTTTAGTATGAGTGGCATGCACCCAATGCTTACGACCTTCCAAACGAACAGCAGTCCTCGTGGCAAGAAGTACTTGATAGGGTCCAGTGAAGCGGGGCTCAAGATTGCGTTTTCGTCCGAAGTTCCGCGTTACCACCCAGTCTCCAGGCTGGAGCTGGTGGCCCGGACCCTCCGTCTGCGTCGGCAGTGCTTCGACGACCTGTTGGTGAATTAACCTCAGTTTAGCAGTCAGATCATGCAGATAATCGATCAACATTGGGTACTCAAGATCAGAGAACACACTCGGTCTAGGGACCCCCCAAACATTTGCAGGGCGGCCGGACACAATCTCGTAGGGACTAAGCCCTACTCGGGAGTGTACAGTCGCCCTAGTAGACAGAAGGGCCAAAGTTAAAGCGTCAGGCCACGAGAAACCAGTCGTAGCCTGAATCTTCGCCAACTTCAACTTAAGGGTGCCATTATACCCTTCAACCAAACCTGCTGACTGGGGATGATTTGCGCTGTGGAATTTCTGGGTAATTCCAAGGCCCTTACACACATTCTTCACCACACTCCCCACAAACTCACTTCCGTTATCAGACCATACAATTCGTGGCATTCCATACCGAGGAAAGTATTCCTTCAGTAGGATCTTTGCAGTGGACAAAGCAGTGTTATCTTTGAGAGGGTAGGCTTCGATCCATCGGGAGAATGCGCAAACCACAACTAAAACGTACTTCAGGTTATTGCATCGCTCCATATGGATGAAGTCTAGCTGAATCACCTCAAAGGGACATGAAGGGGGAGCAAAATGGCCAGGAGGTGTAGGGGTTCCCTTTCCAAGATTGTACATCATACATATCATACAATTCTTTACCAATCTCTCAGCACACTTCGTGATACCATCATTCTTCCATACAGGAGACAACAACTTACAGATACCTTTCGCACTAATATGTGCCAAGCCGTGTGCCATCGTCACAACAGCTAGTACATAGGCATCCGGCAACATCCACCTCTTATTCTCCGACAAATCAATCCAACAACCATTCGCATCCAACTTTCCCGTACTCTCTTTCCACTTGGTCTTTTCAGATTCAGTGGCCTCGTTCTGTATCGCTTTCACACTCTCGATGGTGTCCTCACACATACCGGTCTCTGTAGGCCACCTAACCGAACTCATCACATACATTCTAGTACTGAGATTCCGAGCAGTCTCCTTAGCGATTTCATCCGCAAACACGTTACCACGACCAACATCATCCGTCACCTTACGGTGTGCACTACATTTAATAATTGCCACCTGCTTGGGCAATGTAAGTGCATCCAAAAGATCATTCACGAGCTGTACGTGTTGAATCTTTGTACCATGCGATGTCATAAAACCTCTCTCTCTCCGCAAACGTCCGAAACTATTCGCCACGCCAAATGCGTATTGGCTGTCAGTAAACACATTCACCCGTTTCCCTTTCGACAACACGCACGCTCTAGTCAAAGCAATCAGTTCTGCCGCCTGAGCAGAATTTTGATTCAATCTCGCAGTCTCCACAACAGTATTCAATGTCACCACAGCATACGCAGTCGTTACATCGCCATTCGGCAACTTAAAACACGACCCATCCACATACAGGGTCCCATTGGGATCTTCTAATGGAGTATTTTTCAGGTCTACACGACCTTTTTGTTTCCTCTTCAGTTCGCAAGTAGCAATCACGAGGTGCTACTTCATCTGATTCCATACTGATTGGCAACAAAGTCGCCGGGTTCAGGACATTGCAACGTTTTATTTGAATGTGACTTGCCAAAAGCGTCAACTCATAACCAGACAACCTTGCACTGGTCAAGTGCTGAGTTTTCGTACGATTCAAGAGAGTGTCAACTGCATGCGGAACCATCACCGTAAGCATATTATCCATGACCAATCCTGCAGATTCTCGGATGAACACCGCGGCTGCCGCTGTTGCTCTCAAACAACTCAGCAATGCTCTAGCTACCGGGTCCAAGGTCGAGGAAAAATATGCACATTGACGTTGCTTACCGCCGAATTGTTGCGTCAAAACACTCAACGCACAACCTTCTCTCTCGTGAACGTATAGTGTAAAAGGCTTACTGTAGTCAGGAGTACCTAACACAGGGGCCGAACACAACGCATCACGCAATTCAGAAAAACTTTTCTGACATTCTTCCGTCCATGGTAAAGGAGTCGGAACATCCTTGCACGTAAGAGCCACCAATGGTTTCGCTAGCAATGAAAAATTAGGAATCCATTGCCTGCAGTATGACGTGATACCTAAAAAGGCACGCACATTTCTCTGAGTTGTTGGCACAGTCATTCGAGCAATCGCTGCAATTCTCTCTGCGGTCAACCTTCTTCCCTCCTTTGACAATAAGTGACCTAGATAGGTTACTTCTTGACAACAATATTGTAATTTAGAAGGCGACACCTTATGGTGTAAGTCACAGAGATGTTGCAACAACGACACCGTAGCAGTTTTGCCAATGTCCTGAGTATCTGCAGCCCCCAATAAGTCATCGACACATTGGATCAAGGCCGCACCGGCCGGCAACACAAACGCATCTAGTTGGCCCTTCAAGGCTTGACTGTATATCGATGGACTTTCACAGTAGCCCTGAGGAGCGCATTTAAACCTGAAACTGCGGCCACCAAGAGAGAAGCCGAAAAGGTCCCTACTTTCCTCAGCAATCGGAATGCTGAAGAAAGCATTCTTCAGATCGATTACCGAGAACCAGGATGCAGAGGCTGGAATCAGAGTCAGTAGAGCCGTAATGTCCGGCACCACAGGGAACTGAGGAATCACAATCTTATTCACCTCCCGTAAATCGATAACAAATTGATAAACAGGTGGTTTCGATGGATCAGTGCGTTTCAAGATGGGCAGTACAGGGCTATTGCACACGTTTCCCCGAGTCTCCTCGATAACATCTTTCTTAATCAAATCGTAAATGATCGCTAACAGCGCTCGCTCACCATCAAGGGAGATACGATACTGGGGAATACGTGGCAATCGTACATTTGATTTCAAGTGAACAACATAAGGGGAGATGTCAAGCAGGCCCACGTCATTGGGACCTGTTGCCCACAAAGATGCAGGAAGAGAACTCAATTCCGGTGGAAGCTTATTGAGAGACAGGTACATAGGAGAGACAACTCTCTCACCCAACGTAAGCTTTACTCCCGCAGGAGAACAATACAAAGTCGCATACAGACGTTTTAGCACATCCAGGCCCAAAAGATTTTCACCGCAACCAGTAGTCAGAATCAACGGAGCTTTCAGCTCACGTGGTCCAATTGTAAGGGGCAAAGGACGAGAAACCGGATTGCTAACAGGGGCGCCAGAGAATCCAACGGAAACATTTGTTAAGCCAGACAAAGGTGCGCCAGGGAGTTTCGAATGCATGATGGAACTTTTCGCTGCACCAGTGTCCAACAGAAAGGGCTCAACGACGCCCGAGGTGGCAACTGCCACGTAAGGCCCTCTCTGATCAACCGGAACTGATACTACTCCCTCTCCTTGTCTATGGCTGTCCTAGTAATTACCGTCATCAGCATCCTGATCGACGTAGTAATCGTCCACATTGTACTGAGCAGATCGCCCTTGCGACGATCCGCGCTGATCGAAACAATTATTAGAGTCAGAAGTATTAGTGGAACGATCGTTTTGAGCACCGCAACCTCTTCCACGTGATGTCTGTTGAGAACCACCACGACCTCCTCTAGACGAATTACCACTATTACGATCATTCAAAACTGGACAATCGAATTTTAAATGACCCTCTCCTCTACAATAGGCACACTGATTGTACCCTAACGAAGATCTCTGCGAAGAGGAATCATTCCGTGATTGTGACCTATTCGACTGAGACTGCGGTCGATTCCGTTGTTGCGAATCATTCTGATTCGAACGTGGAGGGTACGCCTGCTGCAACAACACTTTAGTTTTGAGGTCTTTCGTCTTTTTATCTGCTCGATCATTCTCCTCTTTCTCTCTATTCTCATAATATTGGGCCGTGGCCAATATTTGAGCTGAAGTGGAAACAGCCCATGCACTTTCTGAATTACGCAATTTGTTGCTTAAGTCAGGCAACAAATTTGAGACAAACTTATCCACAAACAATCGCTGACCTCCCTCAGTACCCATATCCTGACCACTATGATCAATGAATGCCTCCTCAAATCTCGTAAAGAAATCAGAGACACTCTCATCCTTCTTTTGTTTGCAAGCGGACAGTTTGTCCCAATTCACCTTCATAGCTGGCATAAGCGTTTTCATCAAAGTGATAATTCTCTGAGGCAAAGCCGTAATTAACTGATCAGGCTTGGCCCCCCCAACTTGCAAAGCGTCAGCAGCCCGTAATGCATTCCAATCACCGCCTAGTTCTCCCGCATGGTCTTCCTGACGAATCTTTGCCCATACCGGTTGTGGTACGACATTGCCAAACAGCATATCAATATCGGCAAGATTCATTATCATAGCATCCACAAGCTGCGATAATTCTTTATAATACCCTGCAGGATTTTTGCGAGGGTCAGGCAAGGATTGCTTTACCTGCAAAACTTCCGACCGTTTCCATGGAAGATGGATCCACACTCTCTGGAAATGTGGCAGGATCGGCGGAGCAGCACCAGGGTTACCTGGCATATACACTGGAGGAACCTCGCGCATGGGATACTGACCAGGCGCTGCAAGCGGTCCCTCAATGTCTTCTAAAAACAATGCCCTAGGCATTATAGTAGGACGGAAAGACAACAACTGTTCGACAGAACGCCGAACATTGCTACCCACCATTATTCCGCTCGCAAACTGGAGCTGGAGTTTAGTGAGAGCAGTCAGTACATCATCAGATGCATCAGCCGATATTAAGTCGCGTAAATGCTTACACATTTCGTCGAACACGTACCTTTGTGTCGGTACATTGAATTGACAGAACGTATCAAGCACCGCACGTGGAGGATTTCTAAGGGGGTATTTCATCCAACCCATCGCCATATTATACAGCGAGTCACGCTCCCTACCACCGGGAAGCTGACTTCGTCTTTGAGGACCGTCCGAACCAGCGGACTCAAGAATAGATCCAAGAGAATTAAAGAAGTTAGCAGCAACAGAAGGGGTACGACGTTGAACAGACGGAGAAGAAGAGTAACCCAACGGGGTAATAAGAGAAGTACCAGGAACAGAAGAGACAGCAGGAGAAACTAGAACAGCGGGAGCAGCGGAAACAGGAGTATGAGGAAGTACAAGCGGAGGAGCAGTAGGGACGGGAGCAGGTAGAGGAGCAGGAATGGGTTGAGGAACGGGGACAGGTTGTGGAACAGGCGCAGGAGCAGGTGGAGGAACAGGAGCAGGTGGAACCACAGGAACTACAGTACCCTGTGCGTACGGAGGTGGTGACTTCAAAAGATAGGACAATAAGGGGTCCTCTACCGATTCCTCCTTCTTATCCGTACCCGTTGGTAAAGCGGGGTAACACTTATCTACAGACATACGCTGCAATCTATCGAAAACTTCCTTTTCCTTTTCCTCCTTATCTCGCTGGAACTGCTCTGCTTTTCTTACCGTAGTAACTACTCCTTCTCTCTGATTACGTTTAATCTGTCTGATTTCTCTCTGTTTGGCTTCTTTACGCCACAACCAAAAGGAATCAAACATGGCCGGCCTTGATTTCCTTTTGAACAATTGAGCTTCTAGATTATCTAAAATCGGAGTCTCGAAACTACCATGAGGTGGCCAACTAAGGACACCGTCTTTCTTAGTATAGCGAACCCAACACTCATTGAATGTAATTGGACCTAAACCATGCCTACTGTACAGCTCATAAGTTGGAGTTCCAACCGGAGGAATCGGACATGAGTCCTCCAGTCGGGAATCCGCGCCACAACTTCTAAAGCAACTAAACAAAGTACTACAGCCAGGCATCGTGCACACTAACCGAGTTTCACAAACTTCAAGGGTTACGGGATTACACTATATCCCAGCAATGAGCAAAAACCCACGGTTTTTGGCGACTGCAGACGTCAAATATTACAACAAAGAACCAAGTACTAAGAACCACAAATGCAATGGAACCATGCAACAACTAAGCACCCACAACTAAGGAATGTGGGAGCGACCCACAAATACTTAACTCAAAGATCGATGGCGTCACCAGGAAGGCCCGTCTATCGTCTCGCTGTACCAAGGTCTACGCCAGGCGCCAAAACAGGTCTACAGTCAGGGCAGCAGTCCGTCGCAGCCGTCAGGAGGCGGGAATCTTCGCGGGAAAAGTCGTTGGGCCACTTGTTTCGACAACAGGATCGATGAAGCGGGGTGCACCTTCCCTTGGAGATTTCACACGAAGTTCCTCACGATCGTCGGGCTTGGACCGGTACCACTGATGCAGCCCTACGTTGGGCGCCAACTGAAGGACTGGGTTTTCTTAAGTCCCAGCGGTGCCAGGGATAACACCTAAAACCTTCGTGGGTAACCTGTTCCGGCGTACAAATGACAGAGACACAGGACACTTCCTTCGGCGTCAAAGATTCGAGGTTTATTACTGCAGGGAACACAGAAGTCACAGGAAGTACAGCACGTGTAGGTTCGAGGAGTCTGCTTCGACTTGCCTCTGTGGATCGCTCCTTTTATACAGTTCTAATGCATTGAACATCATAATACACAAAGGTTTACAACTCGGTTCCCATCGTAAAGACCATAAGGGGTTACTTTCATGTATTCAAGGCCCGGAACATAATCACAATAGCATTTGGTCATTCTCAACTGTAAACATACATCTTCCCACCATTAGTACATCCCGTTCGGCTGTAAAACTAATCAAGGAAGAGACAAAATACAGGTGCAGAGGAAGACAGAAACAGTGGGGAGATCGGAAAGGGTGTAAAAGAGGTGGTATCGGGAAACACGAGCTGCAGGCATCAAAGGGGACGTGCCTAATGAGATGCACAACTAAGACAATAGTCCGGTACGGCAAGATGAGCCTCGAGCGGGGCCATCTGCCTTACAGTGCCATCCCCCTCATCATAAAGACACTTTCAAAGGAAACGTGTCTTCCGCAAGAGCTTTGGGAATCCCAGGGTCGCGAAGCGGACAGCGTCTGTTCGCTGGCTA
The DNA here is from genome assembly GCF_964263255.1 of Lissotriton vulgaris. Lineage (NCBI taxonomy): Eukaryota > Metazoa > Chordata > Amphibia > Caudata > Salamandridae > Lissotriton > Lissotriton vulgaris. The sequence goes on from NC_141694.1 coordinate 1,210,536,685, forward strand.
CTTGAGGGCAAGAGACAAAATGGATGCCGCATCTAAGATGGAACCTGTGGGCTCGGATGTAGAAACCCACGAACAAACGAACGGTTTAAGTTAGCACAGCGAAAATGCGTACACCCACTAAACTCGTCATTTGCGGTTCATAGATACCAGACTCGACCATATTCGTGCGAGTCGAAAACACCACTTACGATTGTCACGGAACCTCAGTACCGTACCATCCAACAACGTGTGTAAAATGATCATGACTGTCTCATTCCCATCTGCTGTACCTGTCACACATCAATACATCTATGTAACTTGACACACATCCAAAACACAATGATCACAGTAGCTGTAAAAATTTCCCTAGTGTGCATGAGCTGAAATGAAAGCACAAGGAAGTGACAACACCATACAGTGGGACATGCATTGCCAAGGCCAGCACTGATACACAACACATTGATTCCTAACACATTATTCACACCATCTTAACACTGTGTAGCATCAACAACCATCAAATGCCTAAATGACATGGGAGGGACCACAGACCAATGTGCCTCACACATAATGTGCGTCCACCTGTGTTTCATATGTGATAATGCCATTGTGGGCCCTATCATGTGCCCTTAACCAGGTTGCTGCTGTCTACTGATGCAATGTTCACGGTGGACATTGCCATTGCATGTGCCTCAAATCACGGTAGCTACCGCCTGGCCCTGGCGGTGCAACACCAGCACCACCCCTTTCACAAGTGCGGTAGCCATTGGCATATGGACATGTGTAAATGGGGGTGGCAATGCTCCGCTGCCCAAATCTAGGTAACTACCGCATGGCCCAGGCGATGGGACACCAGTACCACCCCTTTCACAAGTGTGGTAGCCATTGGCATATGGACATGTGTAGATGGCGGTGGGCATGCTCCCCCACCCAAATCGCAGTAGCTACTGCATGGCCCCGGTGGTGCTACACCAGCACCACCCCTTTCACAAGTACGGTAGCCATTGGCATATGGACATATGTAGATGGCGTGGGCATGCTCCACCGCCCAAATCGCGGTAGCTACCACATGGTCCCAGCGGTGCGACACCAGCACCACCCCTTTCACAAGTACGGTAGCCATTGGCATATGGACATGTGTAGAGGGCGGTGGGCATGCTCCGCCGCCCAAACCGCAGTAGCTACCACATGGCCCCGGTGGTGCTACACCAGCACCACCCCTTTCACAAGTGTGGTAGCCATTGGCAGATGGACATTTGTAGATGGCAGTGGGCATGCTCCGCCACCCAAATCGCGGTAGCCACCGCATGGCCCCAGCGGTGCATCACCGCCATGGAGCATTGCCTACAGCATGGGAGCGACGATCGCAGTGGCATGATGCAGTTTTGAAAATCGCGGTATGCGTGCTCAGCCACCGCGGAGGCGGTCATTGGATGATTTTGAACAATGCACCATCGCGGTAGCGCACCCCTGGACCCTGCAGTGCATCACCGCCATGGAGCATTGCCTACAGCCAATGGGAGCGACGACCACGGTGGCATGATGCAGTTTTGAAAATCGTGGTATGCGTGCTCCATCACCGCAGAGGCGGTCATTGGATGATTTTGAATGAGGCAGAACTACACAACCAATTGTTGCAGCTTTGCACCTTACATTCGGCTCCAGTGGGCTATAAATCTGTGGGAGTGAGCCTCACATTTCCACTGCTCACAGAGCCTGCTGCCTGGGACCCCCTCCTGCTGCCTGGGACCCTCTCCTGCTGCTGCCTGAAGTGTCTGCTGCCTGGGACCCTGTCCTGCTGCTGCCTGGGACCCTCTCCTGCTGCTGCCTGGGACCCTCTCCTGCTGCTGCCTGAAATGCCTGCTGCCTGGGACCCTCTCCTGCTGCTGCCTGGGACACTGTCCTGCTGTTGCCTGGAACCCTCTTCTGCTGCTGCCTGAAGTGCCTGCTGCCTGGGACCCTCTCCTGCTGCTGCCTGGGACCCTCTCCTGCTGTTGCCTGGGAACCTCTCCTGCTGCTGCCTGAAGAGCCTTCTACCTGGGACCCTCTCCTGCTGCTGCCTGGGACCCTCTCCTGCTGCTGCCTGAAGTGCCTGCTGCCTGGGACCCTCTCCTGCTGCTGCCTGGGACCCTCTCCTGCTGCTGCGTTGGACCCCTCACCACTCACTTCCACCACAGGGATTGCAAGGACAGAGAATATCCGTGCCAGTCCATTCAAAAGCAAGGAGCTGGAGGCCCTGGTGGACGAGGTGCTGGCACAGTACCCAAGGCTGTATGGTAGTCCCAATGTAGTGGTAAGTCATTGTCGAGGTAGCTGTAGGGCAGGTGGGGTGTCAGACATGTACTTGTGCTGCTGCATGATATGCCTGAGGGTGTGGGGTTGTGGCATACACTGACAAACAAGCTGTCTCCAGGGCGAGGGAGTGTGTGTCCCAATGTCACTGTTTTACCTGCCTGCAGTTCTATGTGGGAGTGGTGTGTGTTACATTATCAGCCATCAAGGGCCACAGGTTGTTGGACATGTAGGTGCCACGACAGGAATTGCTTGGGAGATTGTTTGTGTGTGCCACTTTTGGCTGAATCAGTGTGAACCCAGAGACTGGGCCCAGTGCGTACACACAGTGCTTCAAAACACACACAGGTATAAATGGAATTCAGAGAAAGGCTCTAAAAATTCTTCAAGCCTTCCTATCTGATAGATCCCAGACAGTGGCACTGGGCAGCTACGAATCACGCCCTTTTGTACTTCCCTGTGGTGTCCCCCAGGGGTCCTCTTTGAGCCCAACCCTTTTCAATGTGTATGTCTCTACCCTCGCCCCGGTAATTCGATCTTTTGGCTTTCAACTTACGGCATACGCCGATGACACACAGATTGTGGTGTCCCTTCTTCCCGGCAATACACAAAACACCGCGGACAGATTCAGAAATTGCATGTCCGAAGTAGGCCGCTGGATGGCTCAAAGTTGTCTTAAGCTAAATTCCTCAAAGACCGAGGTCCTGCTCTTTGGTGCCAAAGATAACTTCTGGTCCCCGAGATGGTGGCCCGACGAAATGGGACCTCTCCCAGAGCCGGTGGACAAAGTGAAGAACCTCGGGATTCTGGTGGATTCCACCCTGACCTTCAAATCCCAGGTGAACGCCCTCTCCTCCTCCCTTCATTTTACACTCAAAACCATCAGGAAAATTCTACCATATCTGGAGAAGAAATATAGGAAAACAATTGTCACAGGTCTAGTGCTTTCACGCCTAGACTACTGCAACAGCTTGATGTTAAACGCCCAGCAGAGCGTTCTCAACAAACTTCAATTACTGCAAAATGCAGCCGCCCGCCTTATCACTGACACACCCAAATTCTCCTCGGTATCTCAAGATTTGGTAAAACTACATTGGTTACCCATCCGTAAAAGAATCATTTTTAAGGCGGTATGCATGGTTTTCAAAGCCCTCCACGATTCAGGCCCCAGGCACCTGAAATCTCTTTTCCACTGGCACAAACCAGCTAGAACTCTGAGGTCAGGACAACTGGCCCTGGCCACAGTCCCCAGAACAAAAAAAGCTCGATGGGGCGGTAGGAGTTTCTCTCTTGGAGCGGCAGAGGCCTGGAACAAACTCCCACTTGGGCTTAGACAGACTCAGAACCTGATGGTCTTTAGAAGAGGACTTAAAACTTGGCTCTTCACTCTGTAAGCACGCTCCCTCACACCAGCCTATCCTTCCAGCGCCAGGACACCTCCGGGTAACAGAGCGCTCTACAAATGTGTAAAATAAATAAATAAATAAATGTATGTAGTGTGCAAACATGCATGGGACTGGTGATGTCTGCAAGCCAACGAGGGTGTTCAGTGCAGTCATCCTGCATGTGTGTGTGATTATCTGTGACCCTGTACGCCCTCATGAATGCATGCAATCACATGGTTTTGGCCCATGCCGAGTGCCCTTGTAAGGTGTCCCCCAGTATGTGATGTTGGGAGTTTACAAATGGTCATGAGTAGGTGTCTTGCTTCTGTGGTGATAGAAGTTGGTACATGACACTGTGTGACTGATCATTTCCCCTTCTTCTCTCCCATACCTGCAGCTCAATGTACACCAGCGTAAGGCCGTGTGGAGGGCCATTGCAGCAATGGTGCAAGCCCTGGGGGTCTCCCACAGACGACGCACACACTGCCACAAGAGGTGGGTCAACATCAGTCAGCTTCCAAAAACCATGGCTGAGATGACATTGGGCATGATACCGCGCACTTGGCGTTTAGCACGACGCAACATGACTCCACTGATGGTCCGCATATTGGCAGTGACTCTTCCTGAGCTGGATGCACATCTGAAGGAGCATCGGCAAGAGGGCAGGGGTGAGTATTTGGGGAGGGTGATTGTGGCTGGGAGTGGATAGGTGTGTACAGGGCCTGTTGTAGTGGGAGACCATTTGATGTTCGTGTGGTGGAGCTGTGCTGTGTCATGTGAGTGTCTGCTGGGATGTGTGCCAGTGTCATGCATTGTGACAAAATGCCCTTACAAAGGTGACCCTCCCTGATGTTCTTTCTCATTGCCGAGTGTGTAAAGATCCACATGGTACTTCAGCATTGGTAAAGTGTGAGGATTCTATAAGGGTGGGAACAGCAGGGTCTACTATTTGAGTGCGAGTTCATGTATGCCTACTTTGCATGCACCATGACCGTTGAGGCCCACACATCAGACAACAAGGAGGCCCAGAGTACCAAATGGTGCTCGGTATGGCCCACTTGGCATTGTGTCCAGTCATGTCCTAATGGGGGGGGGGGTTCCCCTCCTGTTCCCTGAAGGTATGTTTGTAGTAATGAGTGTTGTCCACACATCACCCCCTAGGTGTGGGCTGGACAAGTTGTATGTCTAGTACACTTAATCCACAGGCAGCGTATTGTGGTGTGTGTCCTCAACATGGCTCAGTCATGGCAGAGATTCAGTCTTACAGGCACTGTAGTGGTCTATGTAGTGTGGTGCTGCTATGTGATTGCAGGGTGTGTTGGTCAGCATGTCGATTTGGGCATCTCCTGTACTGCAGTGATTGGATTGGTTTGTCCTGATAATGACACTAACACAACCCTGCTCAGGTGCCTTTGCCCACCTCCCAGTCAATGGCCACATCAGATGCAAGTGACCACGGTGCGCATGCATCACAAACACGATACAGCACAAGGAGCACACAGCAAACACAACCCGAATGGTCCCGCCCACTGACACCATCCCCTAGGAAGAGCAGAGCCACCTCAGAATGCAAAGACAAAAGCCCGTCAGGGAAGAGCAAGGCCGATACAGCAATGAGGGTGGCATCAGGCTCCCATACCTCAGAGGCATCACCAGCAAAGGACTCTACTATCCCTAAGACCTCATGCAGAAGTAGGCATGCAGTGTTTATGCCCACTGAGGAGGTGTTGTTTGGAAAGGGTAAAACTTGGAAGGGCACAGGGCAGCATCCCCCAACCATGTCAACTCCTAATCCAAGCCCAGTGAAGCATGTGGAAGTGGGCACTGTGGGTGGGACACCTGGCAAGGAGGAAAAGAAGGGCACTGTAGGTGCTACACCTGGCAAACACACAAAGGAGGGCACTGTAGGTGGGACACCTGACAAGGAGGCAAAGGAGGGCACTGTAGGTGCTACACCTGGCAAACACACAAAGGAGGGCACTGTAGGTGGGACACCTGGCAAGGAGGCAAAGGAGGGCACTGTAGGTGCTACACCTGGCAAACACACAAAGGAGGGCACTGTAGGCGGGACACCTGACAAGGAGGCAAAGGAGGGCACTGTAGGTGCTACACCTGGCAAACACACAAAGGAGGGCACTGTAGGCGGGACACCTGGCAAGGAGGCAAAGGAGGGCACTCTAGGTGCTACACCTGGCAAACACAAAAAGGAGGGCACTGTAGGTGGGACACCTGGCAAGGAGGCAAAGGAGGGCACTGTAGGTGCTACACCTGGCAAACACACAAAGGAGGGCACTGTAGGTGGGGCACCGGGCAAACAGGCAAAGGGGAGCACTGTAGGTGCTCCACCTGGCAAACAGACAAAGGAGGGCACTGTAGTTGGTACACCGGGCAAACAGGGAAAGGTGGTCCAGAGGTGTAGCCAGACAAAGCTTTCCTCGGGATCCAGCACATCACCAGAGGGAGTGCCAGTGTCTGCACCTGATGCGAAACAGTTGGTGTGTGTGCCTGTTGTGTCTTCACCAGTTACCATTAACCACAAAACAGGTAGGCCATTTCATATTCTCAAAAAGTGGAAGGGCACCCCTCCAACCTCTCCCCCACCCTGTGTCACAGGTCTGCATGACTTCACCTCCATTTGCCACTATACCACCTGGTCCAAACAGCCCTCCAGCTTGCCAAACCACTGATAGGCCTTCATCATCTGTGCCTCTGTCTCCCCAGTCAAGTGCTCCTACTGTCCCCAACACACAGCCAGCTCCAAGCCCGCATGACACACAGATGTGAATTGCAGTCACCCTCATACAACTATTCCTCATACAGGTGTGCTAGTCCTGGCCATTGTTTGCCACCTGGGGCTGTTGCTGGCCATCGAAGGCTACAGTCAGACACACACACTGTGCAGCTTCTCATGTCCTGACTCTGCACTTCTCCCTGGCCACTGGCCTTGTCACTCACTACTGCTCTGCCCTTGCCTGTGCAGCTTCTCATGTCCTGACTCTGTACTTCTCCGTGGCCATTGGCCTTGTCACTCACTGCTGCTCTGCCCTTGCCTGTGCAGCTTCTCATGTCCTGACTCTGCACTTCACCCTGGCCACTGGTCTTGTCACTCATTGCTGCTCTGCCCTTGCCTGTGCAGCTTCTCATGTACTTGTTGTGCGCCCTGTAGTTGACACTGACCCTGCTGCTCCGCTGTGTGGGACACTCCCCCGTGCCATAGACACTAGCCCTGCTACTCTGCTGTGCTGTACTCCCACCTGTGCAATGGACACTGGCCCTGCTGCTCTGCTGTGTTTGGCTCTCAGCTGTGCAACGGACACTGGCCCTGCTGCTCTGTTGTGTTGGACTCCCCCCTGTGCCATGGACACTGGCCCTGTTGCTCTGCTGTGTTGGGCTCTCACCTGTGCCACAGACACTGGCCCTGCTGCTTTGCTGTGTTGGACTCTCACCTGTGCAATGGACACTGGCCCTGCTGCTCGGCTGTGTTGGGCTCTCACCTGTGCAATGGACACTGGCCCTGCTGCTCTGCTGTGTTGGACTCCACCCTGTGCCACGGACACTGGCATCCTGTTTGCAGTTTGCCTGTGCAGATTGTATTGCATTTGAACAGCATTGTCTTCCTTGCTCTTGTCTACTGTTGTTCTACTGTCACATCTGTGCAATATATCAATAAAGACAGTTACTCCTGTTGTTTGTTTTGTCAGTGTCCTTGCTGAATAAAGTTATTTTGGGCTGTGCATTTTGTTGCCTGTGCCCCATGCTCTATGTGTGACTTGAACATTACCAACCTGTTTGCCCGCATCACATTTTTTGACAGGGGTATCAGGGTCTTCAGTCCATTCAGGCACTGATACTTGTGTTATCTGTGTTGTATCTTTTGCCTGTCATGCAATTCTCTTTGTAGTGGTTTGCTATTGTTGGCTACGTTGTTGCCATGTCAGCTTGGGGTACAGTGCCCCAAGCTGACATGGGTGTGATGGTGTGCACATGTTTGCATGCAGGCTGGGCAAGCTCATGAATTATGTGTGTTATTCCTGTATCTGTGCCCAGATCTGTATGTGTATGGTCATTTTGTTTTGGCCCTCAGTCATGGTCCCCTTGACTACATGTGATGTGTGCTCTTGGGTGTTGATGAGGTGTGCAGTGTGAAGGTTGTGGCTTTGTGGTGATTGTGGATGTGTGTGTGCCCCTGGATTGTGATGGCCACACATGTCGTACCCAGGAGGTGTGTGCCTGTTGTTTGTATTGTCATGCCCTGTGTAAATGATTGTATTCAGTTGTGTGAGTTGTCTGGAGTGCACTGTGCAGTGTGTTGGGGTGTCCATGCAGTTCTGTGTGCCTCTTCCTTGTTGTTTTTGTCAATTATGGGTGTGAAATGTGTGTGACTTGCACTTCAGTTTTGTGTTTGTTTGATGATCAACGTGTCTTGAGTGTATTTGTGTAGACTGTGTGGCCCTGCTGCTCCTCACTGGCTTTGTGTTTGTGTTTGTCATGCATTGCAGGCACATGGTGCCTTTTATCCTCCTGCATGGCATGGTGTGTGTGGTGCACTGCCATTACCTATGTGTGCCACTTGTGCCTGGCCATTGTAGGTCCGCACTACCTCTATTTGTGAAGGGTACAACACTTACATGTCTACTACTGACATGCTAGTCAGTTGACTTGAATGTCAGCTATCCCCTTGGTTTACATGTGTATGTGCCTCCACTTCACTTGTTTGTGGGGCTGTGCCATGTGGTGCAGTTCTTGGGCCTGGAGTGTTGTTCCACATTGGACCTTGCCCAACTGGTTTATGTATGATGTTTTTGTGTTATTTGTCTAGTGATGATTGTTCATGTGCCCTATAGCTGTGTGTGCTACCCAGAGATCTGGTGATGATGGTGTTAATGTTAATGTTAAAAAGATTTTATATAGCGCACGGCTACTCCGGGGAGTGTACCGGCTCTTTAATAAAAACTAGGAGACAGACAGTGAGGTGAGAAGGGATCAAAACATACGGGCCTACTGGACAAAAAGCCAAGACTTTAGCTCCCTCCTAAAACTTAAGAGACTTGCGTTAAGTCTCATGGAAACTGGCAGAGAGTTCCAGAGCTTGGGCGCCAGATAGCGGAAAGAACGTCCACCAACTCTGGCCCGTCTGCTTGATGGAACTTGAGCTAGAGCCAGGGAAGCTGACCTTAGCGTCCTCGTAGGCAAATAGAATGCCAGGCGATTCCTAATGTATTTAGCTCCTGTGCCATGAAGCCCCTTAAAAGTCAGTGAGAAAGCCTTGAAAATCACTCGTTTTTTAATGGGGAGCCAGTGGAGATTTTTTAATAGAATAGTCGCACTGGTTCTGCGATGAAGCCCAAAAATGGCTCTGGCGGCAGCATTCTGCACGACCTGCAGGCGAGAAAGAAGAAACTCCGGCAGGCCCAAGTAAAGAACATTGGATTAGTCCAGACGAGAGCCAATAAGTGCCTGGACAGTAACCTCCCGGTGGCAGAGGGCCAACAGAGGAAGACATTTTCTCAGCATCTTAATAATGCCGAAGCATTTGCCGACAAGACCAATACCTGAGGCTTCAAGGTAAGACCGTCGTCTATCTGGACCCCAAGATTCTTGGCCCTGGAGGATACAGCTGCAGGGGGAAACATAGACGGCGGCCACCAGGTCAGCCATCTAGGGCCGGCGGGACAGCCAAAAAACAGCAACCCCGACTTGTCAGAGTTACATTTCAGGCTGTGCCGCTCGAACCAATCAAAAACGGCTCCCAAACAGCCTCTGATCTGCCCCCCATCGAAATCGGACCCCTTCTGACTGGTAAAAAGAAGCTGGGTGTCATCAGCGTAGGACACGATCTGGGCACCAAAGGACTCCGCCAGAGCTGCCAGGGGTGCCATATAGATGTGCTCTTGTGTCCCAGAGTAGGGCATCCTGTTGTTGTGTTGGATGTATGAGTGTAGGATGTTGTATTGCTTGACTTCCTGTATGTTCTGTTGTATTTGTGCTGCACTGATTTGTGGTGTGTGTGTTGAGGTTGTATCAGTCCTGTCTGTGTGTGGCTGTTGTGCTTGTTGTGCACAGGCTTCTTGCTGTACATACAGTGGTGTGTCCATGTGGCCTTGGCATTGACTGATCTGCATCCCCTGATGTCCTGTGGTGTTTGTAGATTTTTGCTTTCGTGTGCATGTGTGGTTGGTTTGATGTGGCAGTGTGGGTCTGTGCAGGTGCCCTTCTTGTGTGATTTGTGTTATGTTGTGTGTGTTTTGTTCTTGAGTGAAGATGTTGTGCACTCATGTTGTGTTTGTGCTCCCATTGCCCTTCCACAGTTTGTCTGTCAGGGTATATCTGTTTCTGATGTGATTCTGTGTGTGTTCCTGTGGTGTTTGTGTGTTGTCTTTATGCAGGCATCAGTTCAGGCATCCCTGTGTGTGTGTTCTGTTTGTACCTGTGTGTGTGTTTGTTTATGTGTGCGTCAATTCAGCAGAGCAGAGCAGAAGCCGAGCAGAAGCCGAGCAGGAGCCGGGGAAGCAGTGGTGGCGTGAAGCGGGGTCCCTTACACCGGAGGAGCTCTGCCCGCCCTGCTTTTCCCTCGTCTCGACCTTCAACCCCGAAACCGCGAGGACGGGAGGCCGGGAGGCAGACAAGCTGAGAGGCGGCCGAACAGCAAAAAAAAAAAAAAGCACACAGTACTCGCACTCGCACCGCGGACTGACCAGCCTGCTCGAGTGAGGAGTGGAGAGGAGAGGAGCGGATGGGGAGCCTGAGGAGTGTGGAGTAAGGTGTGTTACCTCATAAAGAGGCCCCTGACAGCTACGGTGAGCATCGGTGGTTTCCGGGAGCAGTTTCCAGATGTAGGCGGTGTCCCCTGTAGAAACGCCTGTAGAAACGCCGGCCGAGAAATGCGGGAGCCATAGCGAGTTGCCCAGGTGCAGCGGAAGTAGCTTGGGCAGCTTCTCCAGGATTACAAAAACTGCGGGAACGGTAGGAGCGGCCAGAAGGAGGTGGGAGCCGGGGGCCGCAGCGAGCCATCCTGAGGTCATCCTGTGAGTCGGGCCCCCCTCCCCCGGCAAATACCAGACATACTTTCCCATAGAAACTATAGCTCGCATTCAGCCAGCCGCGGAGGAGGTGCCGCTAACCTGTGCCTTGGTGAATAGGTGAATAGGTGAACAGGTGCTGCAAGGTGAGAGGCGGTGGCCGGAGGGGAAAACGAAAGCAAGCGCGGCAGCCGTTAGAGGCCACCGCAAAGTAAGAGCCGGGGGTGGACCCAGGGATGCGGGTTGACTAGGTCCTCCCAGCCTGCGGACCCCCGCGTGCTCCGCTTGCTTGTTCGCTGCTGGCCGATTGCCACTCACCACTCGCAGTTTGCTGCCATTTTCTGCCACTTACCATTTGCCATTCTCTGCCGCTCTTATCATCAGCGGCAAAACCAAATCAGACAACAAATCAGATTACAATTAATCAAAAGGAGGGATTAGGGATTGGAATATCTGTTTCATTCCCCAGGGTAAGTAAATAGTTAATCAGAAAGGAGAAACAGACACTTGTTACACTTCTAGACCATTGGTATAGAAAGTTTTTAGAGTAACCTCAAAAACCCTATGCTGATGTGGTTGTGCGGTATATCTGGTTCATCCGCCCCGCATATGGGTTGTTGGCAGTTATCATTGGTTACTCTAAAGTAGTGATATTGCCTGCCTCAGCCCGAGGCACCTCTGGTCTATTGTGCAGTGTCCAGAGAAGTGAAGAAAAAGTGTGTCAAAATAAATTCTCGAAAATTGACCTTATGTATATATAAAACTACTTTGATCCAGTAACTCGATCAACTCAGTAGTACCGAAACCATTTTAATCAATCTGGAAATCACACCAACATTAAAAGTCTCCTAGGGTGACTTTCCAGTTTTTAAACCTTTTTTCCTTTTTTCGAGAATTTATTTTGACACACTTTTTCTTCACTTCTCTGGACACTGCACAATAGACCAGAGGTGCCTCGGGCTGAGGCAGGCAATATCACTACTTTAGAGTAACCAATGATAACTGCCAACAACCCATATGCGGGGCGGGTGAACCAGATATACCGCACAACCACATCAGCATAGGGTTTTTGAGGTTACTCTAAAAACTTTCTATACCAATGGTCTAGAAGTGTAACAAGTGTCTGTTTCTCCTTTCTGATTAACTATTAACAAATCAGATTAACCAGCAATAAACCAACAACACCATTCGCCACAACTTACTACAAACTTACTACAAAAGTTAACAGAGTTAAAAAGCCAACAGTTAACAGAGATAAAAGTTACAAAGAAGGTGAACATTGGTTTATCTACGCAGCCTTCATACCGTGCCACCTCATTATCAATCAAGGGTCAATCTGCACCGCCCACCTCGAAGTAGCATGAGGTCGGGGAAACTAAGAGGCGAGGATGCCATTACATCCACATCACAGGGGAAGACAAAGAAGGTCAAGGGGGCCCCCCATGTATGACTAACGGGGTGGTGGAACTGGAGGAGGAAGCCGAAGGGACAGCCGTGGGCAGGGGTAAGAGTCCCACAAAGTCAACCCAGGAAGATCAAGGCTTTAGCACAACAGCCCCTGCAACTGACTCTGCAAACCTCGCAAAACCCCCCCAGACACATCACATCAATCTGATAATCCTGGTTCACTAAGCCTAGACGAGGGAGCCAATAGTATCAACAAGGATAGCACAATCAGCAGCCCTGTAGTGAAGAACGAGGGAAATAATTTGAGAGATGCAACACCACTCCCGGCACATAGTGAACAGGCCCCGCATTTAAAAGCAAGCAAAAGGGCATTGATCACAGACTTTCTCAAAGTTTGTCAAAGACTTTCTACTGGGAGTGGGAGTGGGAGGAACCCCCACTACAAGACTCCAGTTCCAAATGTAACAGCTTACAATACAATGCTTACATGGAGGGTACAAATAAGGAAGCCCTACGGTCCGCATCACCACCATACCGGCCAAGCTGTTACAGTGAATCCTGCAAAGCCCATACCACAAAGTCAAGAAGGAATTCTGGGTGTAAGGGGTCTGGCCCTCTCTGGTCAAACGTTTTAAAGGCCCAACAAATAGTTAAAGACTTAGAGCAAGCCAAGGGGGAACCACCCTTTCAGCCACCACAAACGACCAACATACTACCGGCGCGCGCCCTAGTACACTGGGCCCCAGACGCAACTGACGGCTCGGTTTTTCAAGAGCCGAGCATTCAGAGTGTACATCTAATTCAGAATATGTCAACGACTACAAGTGAGGAATCCCTTCCGCAGTTTCAGGTGCAATCCCGCGTTGAGAAACAGTGCCCAATGCCACAGACAAACTCTTACAGTCCAACGTCCAGTCAGCTTACGCTGGGCTTGGAAAAAAAGCACTGCTCTCTTTCCACCGGACGAGTTACTGAAGACACCAATGCTTTCAAAGACAGTCGGACACCGAAGCTACAGGAACTAAATTTAACAGCAACTGAGACTGCAAAACTCGAACAAAGCACATGCAAGTTATCAGCTCAATACAATCAAGGTCCTGGGAAGGAAGAGAGCACCAACAAAAGGCCAGGGAGCGACCAACTGCACAAGCATCTCACTCAATCACACCCCTTCGTCCACTCTGCTATATCACCCATCCCCATCCAGAGACACTCTCAGGGGGATTCACCAGAGAACAGTCAAACGGTTTCCATTTGGCCGCAATTATTAAAGACAATGGAAACAATTGGAGCCGCCATGTCCTACCATGCAGACAAATTGGACACTCAAGTCGACCTGCTCAACCTCCTGGCGTTTCACGTCCAGGGGATTGAAGCAAACCTTCAAGACTTAAATACTATGATTACTAAGGTTCAATTAAATAAGGATCATACTTTCTACACTTGTCACTGCTCCAACATAATAGACAAATTGGCTACAGTACCCAGTATGATGACCCAGATACTGGGGGCTGTTAAGGATTCGTCAAAAGATTCTCCCACGGAAACAACCCCAACAACAAGCGAATCAACCGGCAACCAGCATTCTAAAGAGGGCCCCGGCAGGCTGACAAGGCTGACCAATGCTAGTAGGGGCGAAGAGAGCCTGGAATTTCAAGACCATCTACATTCTCCCCCAGTAAAGGAAAACAGGTTGCCAGCAAGCCTAGACGAGCACAACCTGGTTAACCGCATAGAGGTAGCCGAGTTAATTCAGGGGCCAATTCCCAACGTCGCGCCAATCACCAATCATATCAAACAGGCCCCAATGCTTACTAAGAGAGAACGGAAGCGACTAAGGAAAGCCAGAAAAGCAAAAGCACACAACCGAAGGGTCCCACAAACCTCTTCGGAAAAATCCATCAAAAATTCCGAGATCAAGGAATCTAAACAGCACCACGAGAGCATCTCACTCCAAACTAGAACAACGTCAGAGCAAGGGTCTATGCCCAGGGTTCACTTACCCACTAAGGCACCCCCAATTTTAAAAGGAGCAATAGGTCACACTATGACAAATCAGAACGCATTAAAAGTGTTCAGTAGCTTTAAACCTGCGGGACAAAAACTAGATTGTAAGGTACAGCTTCAAGAGCCTGGAATAAACATAAACACCAATCAAAGGAAGGAAACAAGCGAGAATAACTCAGCTAGCCAAGTCCCAGACATTAATAGTCAAGTCAACTTAGTCAATGCCGCAAAGATCAAGGGAGTCAATTCACGAGACACACAGGGCGGAGAATCTCATATTCCAGGCCCCAACGGACAAGATTTCGCCAACAGTGTACAGATGGCAAACTCACACACCTCAGAGCTAGAGGCGGACCAGGCAGGAACGGCCCCTCCACCTAATGAAGAGAGCAGACGGTAAAAACGCCTAAAGAGACCCACGTCAAGCAACAAAATCGAGTTTATTCCACAATATTGTTCAAGAGGGTCCTATGACATCCTGAATAGAGGGGCCATTTTAAGACTTCTAGAAGAACTCCCAGGTTTGGGACACTTAAAATCGAGCGACCTTGAGTCAATAGAGTTCAAAGCAAACCATCTTCAATTAGGCTCCGACTCGATGATCACAACTTGGATCAATCATACCATCACAGATCTAATCCTGTCTCATGGGGAGGTTTTTGCCGCATGGGGCATTGAACTAAAAAAAGTGGAGCCCGCACGATATCCCAGCCCGCTGCGGAAACAAAACTCAAAAATAAGCCTTTTAAAAAGTGCCAAAGGGCCAGATTGAAGAAGCAGCACCGAAGTGGAAGCGCAGCGACTAAGACAAATTACAATCACTTTCGCTCACCAAGAGGCAGATATGCCCGAAAGGCCCCAACACGCTACTTGGGGACAATCCCACAGGAACGCAGATTGAATTGATAGCAGACCAACAATGGGGGAAAAAGCAGGGCTGCATGATCTGCTCATGGAACATCAATGGTTTAAATGCGAAGCTGGAAGAAGACGACTTTATTGAGTTTATAACCCAATTCAAAATACTACTGTTTCAAGAAACATGGCACACCAAAAACTCGCCTTTAGTGGGATACAAAGAATTCTTTGTTCTAGCTCAGAAGGATGGACGCTCCGGCAGGGCCAAAGGGGGCCTATACATCTTCACATCAACAGATTTCACTTGGTCACCAATTTGCATCGACTTAGACTCCACATGGATGCAATGCATCAAAGTGGAAATTTCCCCTAACCTTGGTCTCCTCATCGTGAATCTCTACATGCACCCCGGAGGAAAAGATACAGGGAAAAGGATAAAACAACTAGTCACCACAATCAAGTCACTGAAATCAACCTACCCAAGTGTAAACATGATTATAACAGGAAATTTTAATCTGAATTTAACTCGTGGACAGGAGGGAACCCTCCCCATTCACATCGAGCCACGGCTGGGCAATCAATGCAGACAAAGTGCATTGGGAAGGAAATGTGCCTCAGAACTGGGAGGTCTTCACCTGTACACCCTAAATGGGAGAGGCCATTTGGACAGACCAGCTGCCCTAACGAGGGTCTCCAAGAATTCAGGCTCTACCTTAGACTTCACCCTGGCTGACCCCGACTTATTCCATCATATTAGAGATTTCCAGATTCAGGAACGCGGAGAAAGCGCTCATTTCCCACAGACCCTCATCCTGACCATTCAACCTGCAAAGTCAGAGAAGGCCGTGCCTTTGTCCTTGAACACAAAAATCTTTAATCTAAAACGGCTAAACTGGAGCGAAGGAAATCTCTCTATCCTAATGGCGACATGCCACGTATTGCTCCAACAATCTGAAACATCGAGAGACACAGTCAAATCTTGGGAAAACCTCATAATGGAGATCAACAAGAAACACCAATCCAACAACAGAGGACGCAAACCCATAAGAAAAAGAGGTGGGGAATGGTATACACCGAAACTGCGCCAACTAAAAAGGCAAATAAACGCATTCCTCAGGGCCGAATGCAAAAAAGACCCTCAGTTCTCACAACCCACGCTGAATACAATCGAATCTCTAAAAAAAGAACTAAAAAGAGAGATCAATCTGGCCAAGCGAATGCACAGGGAAAAACTAGCGTGCTCCATACTCCATGCAAGCAAATTGCAGAACTCAAAAGAATTTTGGGCAAAAATAAACTTTATGCTAAACGGCAAACATCGCCATTTTAACTCGGATATGACGGACCAGTTCTGGAGTAGTCACTCCGACTTATTATATAATTCCTCGTACAATTTACTTACGGATAATAACGTGAGCGTCCTGAGGAGCATTCCAGGTCCAGCCTGAGTACAAAGCCAGTTCCAAAAATCATTGGGAATTTACCGACATCAAAGAATACAGGAGACATGGAATTGTACTCATTAAAGCAGGTCTCAAACACCATAAAATCATTGAGAGCAGATGGAGCGCCCGGACTAACCGGGCTTCCCAACGCCTTATTTAGGAAAGACCTAACGTTTTGGGCCAGCCAACTAACACCTTTATTTGGTCAGAGTCTAAAGACCGGGAACATCCCCGAATCATGGAGAGGCAGCATTCTGCATCCAATCTATAAATCCGGGTCCCGCTCAGACCCTAACAATTATAGGCTAATAGCCTTAATAGATGTGGAGGCCAAGATCTATGCTTCCAACTTGTTGGTAGAACTGGAATCTTGGGTGAGCAGCACAGGGATAATCCCCGGACACAAACAGGCTTTCGGCCAGGACTGGGCACCTTGACCAACTTATCCGCGTTAACCCTCCTTGTTAACAAAGCTATCCACAACTCCACCCCGCTGTACACTTGTTTTCTGGACCTAAAAGCGGCCTTTGACAAAGTGCCCAGATCCAATTTTTGGGCCAAAATGAAAGCCTGGGGCGTGCCGCCAAAGTTGTTGGGAGCAATTATCGAGCTTTACACAGACACTTGGGTTCAAGTGAAAAAAGGAGATGGTCGACACCTGACAAGGAAATTTCATACAACCAACGGCTTAAAGCAAGGCTGCGTACTGGCTCCCAGCCTCTTTAACATCTATACCGCGGACCTAGAAAGCGAACTACGCACCATCCAGGGAGAACCACCAAAACTGGCCCACTCACCTATAATAAGTCTTCAATATGCAGACGACATTGTGCTCCTCTCAAAAACCCCCATCGGTCTACAACGCTTGATCTACAAACTGTTGCAATACCTCTTGAACGCACAATTGATTATAAATCTAAAAACAAACTAACATCTTATGCTTCTGCGGCTCTAGAAAGAAAAAACTAAATTTTGTCTGGCAGATAAATTCTACCCATCTAACCCAGGTAGACCAATATAAATACCTGGGAATCTTATTGGACCACCAATTAAAGTTTAAACAGCACCTGGATCAGGGGAAATCCAAAGCTAAGCAGCTTCAATCTACTTTTAAAACTGTTCAAAAGCAACTAAACGGACATTCCACCGGCCACATTCTTAAGACTGCAGCCGCTAAATTTCTGCCATCACTAACATACGGCTCTAAATTACTGGCAACCCGGGACGCCGCAGTGTTAAATCTCGCCCAATCCAGGCCGTTCAAAAATCTTTTCTCAATCCCGCGTCATATCTCGCAAGCTCAAATTCGATTGGAGTTCGGTCTTACTAACCAACTCCCGGCAAGACAAGGAGCACTCGCCAAATATTATTGGCGCATGAGGGACGCAGTAGACGAATCCCTGGCCCACCTTTGCTTGTCAGAAGTTGAAAAACAGGCCGGGCTACCAGACTCAACATACAAGACCTTGAGGCAAGCTTTGGAGGCATTAAAACTGGAAGAATCTTGGCTTTTGCCCATGACTTATTCCGCTTTCAAGCTGAAAACCAAGAAAGCAGTCAAACAAGTGTCATTACTCATGGATAAAGCAGCAGTGGCTGGCAAAAGCCATGCCTGGATCGTTTTGCCGTCATATACCTACCTAAAACCTCAGGAATATTTGAAAGAATGCTTCAGGGACCACTAAAAAAGGAAACTAAGCATTTTAAGGCTGGGCTGCTTCTCGTCCAAAAACCTCACTCCTAAATGGCTACGGTTGTGGGCAACTCCCGACTGCCGCCTCTGTGGCAGCGGTGCAGAGTCTTTACTGCACCTTATATGCATATGCCCGGCACTTCATAATCTAAGAAAAACGCTTCTTCAATCACTTTTAAGAGAAGCCCAGGTGAGAACTTGCAGGGCGGCGGTGATAAGATGCCTAAGTGGATCTTGGATAGAACTCTCATGTAAAACTATAACATTTTTGAATCTCGCCACCTTAGAGCTGGAAAAAAGGGCAGCAACCAAAGAGGTCTCTGGACAATAGGCCAGGCTTTGGCCGGCCATGGACTTTTCCACTCTCTTCCCCTCCTCTTCAAACTGTCGTCTTTTTGTATCACGAGTTAAAAATAACGTGCCCCCTGTCTGAACCACCATTATTCTTCCACACCTTTTACTTCTTTCCCTTTTACCATGAGTCAAAAATAACGAGCACCCAGAACGAAATCACACCATTCCTTTCATTCTTTTTCTCTTAGACCTTTCCCCGCTAATTTTGTATATTTTATGAATTTTTAACTTGACTTAAAGTTGATTTCGTGTTGTTTTTATGATGTAAATGTCGCTTGAATGGTGGTAAGTTCACCCTTTTATGATTTTCTTTAAATCAAATAAAGTATCTTGAAATATATAAAAAAAGTTTACGTGTGTTTGTGCCTGGAGGTGTTGGCAGCCTTCAGTGTGATTAGCACTGGGGTTGTGTGTTCCTTTCAGCCACTCCTGCAGTAGCTGTCTCCCTGGTTATTTGTTGTGTGGTGCAGGATGTATATTGTGATTGCTTGTTGCTGTGCTTGTTGCTTGTTGGTGTGCATAGGGATGCACAGGATGGGCACCTGGCCTGTGACCTGATTGGGTGTGTTGCTGTGTGGTTGGGGGTGGTGTGTCCCTGTGGTCTTTGTGCCCTGCCCATACCTTGGAATGGCCCTGCCTTCTGCTTTTTGTGCATGTGTTGACCGCGGCGTTGACGTGCGCTGGAACGGAACATTGCTGCTAGTTGGCGGTCGATGTGTGTCCCGGATGCAGAGGGGTGAGTTTGTGCCAGGTGGGTAATATGTGGGTGCACTTGTGGATGTGTTGTGACCCCCAGCAGGGTGTTTGTAGTGAAATTTTACCCTTTGTCGGCCTGTGTGTTGTGTGTTGTGTTTGTGTAGTTGCGTACCTGCGGCGGCGTCCGCGGCGGCCCATTTGATGATAGTACTGTAGCAGGTACATCACCGGATGCATATGTAGGGCTGGGTCCATGGCGTTAATGACCGCTGCTCTGCTACCGGACTCCGCTGTCGAGTTTCCGCCGTGTCAGATTAGGCGGCGTCTCCGCTGCAGTGCGTCTGCTTGTTTTGGCCATCCTAATTTGTTGAGCGGGCGGACGTCATTCTGCACGGCGGTGAGTCTCCATTGGCTCCCACCGCTGTTTATAAGGAAACACTGAAAAACAGAAAGGATGCTTTGAAAAGGGAAGCATGGGACACTTTGTGTGAGGCTTCCTTAAGCCGAGATACTGCAGCTTTCTAGAAGGCAGTAAATGCCCCATTTTTTAATGATAAATCCAAGGCGAGGGTAGAGATAGCCATTCCTGAGAACGAATGGGTAAAGTTTTATGAATATCTATATAGTGCACCAATTCTACTGGAGCAAATACCCGCCTTGAATGTAGAGGAGGAAGTGACTGCATATAATAATAAGAAAACAAATTTGGGTTTCACCCTGAACGAAGTGACCTTGGGTTTTGAAGCTAGTTTGGGAGGAAAGGCCCCGGGCCCTGACGGAGTTCCAGCTGACCTCTATAAAAATAACATGGCCATATGGGTTCCATTCCTCACGCAACTTTTTAACGCTTCCTGTTCGAATGGACTGTGACCGTCATGGTTTGAGTTTAATATTATACCTATTTTTAAAAAGGGCGATAGAACAAGCTTTGCGTGCTATCACCCAACATCACTATTGGACTCAACCATTAAGATTTTTGGTCGCGTGATTTTAAATAGATTGCAAATATGGGCCGACGAACACTCAATAACCAGTGACCTTCAATATGGATTCAGGAAGGGCCTTGGTGCTATTGATCAGGGCCTTAACCTGTATACCCTTTTAGAAAAATATACTAAAGCTAAGGGTGGTCGGATGTTTTTAGCCTTTGTTGATTTAACACCCGCTTTTGATTGCTTCACCCATAGCAAGCTCTGGCTGATACTGGAAAGATTGGGGGGTGAGGAAAATGTAATCTTCTTCCTCAGGGACTTTAACAAAGGGGCAAGGGCAACAGTAAGATTTGGTAAGAATGGAGAGTGCACTAAGCCTTTTAGTATTGCAAGAGGAGTGCGGCAAGGATGTGTCCTCGCCCCCTTCTTATTTACAATCTACATTAATGACCGGGAAAGAACATTGCTGCAGGAATGCTGGGATATGCCTTTAGTATCTAATCGATCTGTACCAGCATTAATATATGCATACGATGCAGTCTTGATGTCTAGGACACCTCAGGCTATGCAAAAAATGGTAACATCTTTCTCTCACTTCATGGCCAACTTGGATCTGAGAATTAATTGTACGAAAATGTTCTGGATGAACTGCGGTTCCGGGCAGATAAAAAGAAAAAAGAAATGTACATTAATTCTAAACGTTTGGATTTTACCCCAACCTTTCCGTATTTAGGTATTTTGTTTGATCAATCTGGCCTATGGAACACAGCAAAAAAAACAAGGAGATTGCTATTCTCTAAATCTATAATGGCCCTGATAACTTTTAGTAGAAAAAAGGGCAAAATAACGAATGGGGAACTCTTATGTGTTTATAATGCAACTTGTGTAGCAATTGCTATATATGGTGCGGGCATTTGGGGATATGCAAATGTGAAAGCACTGCAGGTGGCAGAAAACTGTTTCATGAGACATCTTCTAGCAGTCCCGGACAGTGTATCTACGTATATTTGCCACGCTGAACTTGGACAACCGTACCTAGAAGATGTCATTAAGGTACAACCAGTTCTTCTCTGGCACATGGTATGGACCACCGAGGAGTGTGCTTTTAACCGCTCCATTTTGAGGGATGCGATGAGCCTCGATAATGCTAACAAGGTTGAAATGGCTATGTTATGTAAAGACGTTCCTCATACAAATAGGCCACAGAGACTATTATGAAGATCCCTTACTGATGTGTCAGATCTCTAGGAAAGAACTGAAAAATCTTTGTATGACGTTCCTGGAGGATTTTAGAACCAACATGGAAATGACAAAAAACACAGTGGTTACCCATC
Source organism: Lissotriton vulgaris (assembly GCF_964263255.1). Taxonomy (NCBI): domain Eukaryota; kingdom Metazoa; phylum Chordata; class Amphibia; order Caudata; family Salamandridae; genus Lissotriton; species Lissotriton vulgaris. Next base: position 1,210,558,083 of record NC_141694.1, read on the forward strand.
AGTTAACAATGATTACAAGTGATATCCAACCGTATATTAAGTTACACATGAGAGACTTTGAAAGGTTTTTATTAACACGTTTCAGATTAAATATTCTATTTAGACTCTTAAGTTTTCCTAATATAAATGACTGGACAAGGCAACTTAGTAAATGCCCTTGTGATGATTTGTCCAACCAATCAGATATGCATAACCTGTTATTTTGCAAATGTTATACAATTCCCAGGAAAAGATGGATCTTGCCCATATTGAAGTACATGGTTTTTAAACCGTGTCGTCCTGCTTTATTAGCTATCTGGAAGCTGCATAATATATTAACTGTTGCATTGATCTCTGTGTTTTTTAAAAATGTTTTTAGGTCACGCAAATCAATACATGCATGAAATTTAAAAATCCTATTTTGCTGTATTATGAATGTTTTTTATATTTTAAATTGCTTTGAATAATTGTACTTTTATGGTTGTTCTTTTGTATAATAACCGAATAAAGTTATTGACTTGACTACATTGGTAGTGAGTAAGAAACAAAAAAAGTGGGTGATAGTCATCTAGTCTGCAGGTGCTCTTTTAGGGATTAGAATAGGTTGATTGCCTCCCTTCTGAAGTACAAAAAAATATCCTCAAGATTGGATCAGTTTTACTTAAAACCAGTCAGAAGGAGTGGTTGAACTACGTAACGGCCCTAAAAGGCCTAATCTCATCATGCATTATCTTCAGAGGTCATCAATTGATTGTAGATCTAATAATGATTGCAGACTGAAGGATTGTGGCTTCTGTGTTAAAGAAGCCACAATCCTTCAGTCTTGCTCACTTTGCCATTGGATTCAAGCAAGCCGGGCTGAAGACGGCTCGAATGCCAGAAACCGGTCCTCGGAAGCTTGTTTCCGGTCCAGGGAAGACATGGCTTGGCAGTTCGGGCTGGACTATTCCCATGAGGCACAGGATCAGACTGATTTGCATATAGCCATGTCTGAACTGGGGTAGCAGAGTGGGCTAAATAACGGTGATGGATTAAACCCAGATCTTTTGACTGGGTGTGAGTGTTTGATTGATTCAGATGCTCCGTCCATCACCACCCCCTTTTGTACCGCTTCTGTGTTAAAGAAGACATGAAATTACTGACAACAGAAGAGGGATCCGAGGCCTCCTGTGAGAAGAGAACATTTATAGAAAATGAGGTGCACAGTAATTGGATAGCGGCATGCAGTGAAGTCACCCAGAAGAGTTCCTGTGTATTAACTGACTTTGTTTGGTCTCTACAGCTTTAGAATATAGAGGAGAACAAGAAAGAAAGGGAGAATGAACACTATGCGAGAAAAAGGGCTAGAAAAATTAGGAATTCTTGTAGTAGTGTGATGTATCAGTCACACTGTTCTGGTTTCCAGTATGCCTGGAATTCATGCTGCCTGATGTTCCTATGCAACTCATAAAAAGCATGCATTAGGCTAACACCGTAAAGCTATGGTGCATGATGATGTCAATTACCTGTCTCCTTTTGCATTCTTTTTGATTAAATTAGGCCTGCGCTTTCGAAACGGCTGCATCACTTCACATTCTCCAGCCTGCAATACCTACAATTGGGGAACTAAAGCCTCATTGATTGACTATTGTATATTAGAGCATTGGAATGTTGAGCACTACATTTAAAACAATGGAGTTCTCTGGGCTTCTAATGGCCAGTGGAAACTCAGGGCAGCAACATGCCAATGTTTAACAAGGGCCTGATGGACCCAAGGGGATTTCAACCCCCTCAAGCTCCGAGAGATCTTTGTTTTACAAATTAGAACCTTCTGCCCTCTAGGGAATGTCCTAATAGCATTAGAGCCCTCTGTGGTGGGCTCTACAGGTCTTTAAAGGTCTGCTCTCTTGTTAAAGACTCTCGCCTTCGGCTCAGGCTTATAACGCTGGAGCAGGCATTTAATGGTTGATAGAGCCCACTATGGAGGGCTATAAGGTTGTAACAGATATTGAAGGTTAGGGAAAGGTGATTGATGTGGACATCTTACAAAGAGTAGAAAGTGATCAGGATCCTATAACTGCTTGTTTATTTATGAGCAGTAAGATATCTTCTGAGTATAAAGGAAGGGTATTGTAAATTACCTGCTTGAAATAATCTCATCACAAGATAGGAAACCAGTTCATTGGAACTATGGAAAGTACCATAAAGAAATCCATGCACTTAACACCTTAGCAATTGGATATGTCACACATTTTGGATGAAGTTGACAAAAGGTTAGTTTATTTTGTCTAAAAGATGTTGATTGTAAACAACTATTGTAGTTCCATTGAACAAGGCTTACTTACCCAAGTGATCAGGAGTGTAGTAGTTTGACTAAAAGTGCCCATATGTTAAACGCGTAGGCCCCGATTCGGAAAAACTTCATGGAACGCAGGGCGTCACCCGAAGTTGCTGAGATGCGCTGCATGTCAGGGAGAGAGTAGGGAAGTGCCATATCTACAGAGATATAGAATTCTCCTCCTTTCCCTAGAACTGGTGCACAATCAGGCCGGCTAATTGCCAGAAACAACACACATTAGTGCAAGGGTGTGTGCATGAGTCTTGCATAGGTTTCCCATTTAAAATACTTTTTTAGATCTTGTTTCCACTTTTTACCCACCTTCCCACAAGTACACCTCATCACTGTGAGGAGTCCATTCATCATTGGAGAGTTCTGTGGTGAAAGAAATGAAGCCAATAATGAAGCATGACACAAAGAGGGGTGTGTGAGGTGACACCTATCAATACTTGAAATTCTGTGTCCTATACATGTCTGGAGTTATAGCCAAATTGAATGTATTTATTGGAAATATCCATTAACTGAGCATGTTTGCTCTATTTTTCATCCCAGTTTTTGCTTTTTATTCAATTGTATTTATTGACTAAGCCAATCGGTCTGCTTTTTTATATGTCAGGAGCTGATCCCCTGAAAATACCAATAAACCTGCCATCTTTATATTTTGGTTGAAAGTTACCTTATAGTTAGCTTATGGAAACAACATCTTACTTTACATTAAAATAGAAACTCTGAAAAAAACCATGGTTAAAGTAATGTTATAAGTAGGCTATGGTAGTAATGACTTACTTTACATTAAAAAGAAGCATTGAAAATCCAATGAAAAAAACAAAGTGACTTTATAGTTAGCTGAAAATGTCAGTTAAAATGTTACATTTTTAACAAAAAAATGCTGACATTCACCAGTTATAGCTAACTGAATTAACTAGAGCTTGAGGGCTTGCCATGGACTGCTTATGACCTGACATATTTCATTACTTATAACATACTCTATGACATAATTGGCAATATCAATGTGACATCTGAAATGACATAATTGATGATAACACTGTGCATGGTGAGGGTGGAAAGTACACGATTTCCCTCTTAGAGGAGACAAGCCTAAGAGAGTAGATTGCCATTCAATGTGAAATTACTCTGAGGCAATGTGAGATTTTGGATTAAATATTGGGAACAAATGTTTGGAAGGATAGAATAAATTGTGTGTTATCAACACAAAATGTTATAAGAAGCCAAAAGACCAGATGATGGCTCCAGAGTCATTTTGTAGAGAGAGAAAAGCAGAAGGCCTAAAACTGAGCATTGAGGAACTCTTACTGGTAAAAGGTTAAAAGTGGAGAGTGAAGAGCACTACAATACAGAAAACATTATCAGTAAGATAAGAAGAAACCCGTTGAGTGCTTTGTTTGTGATGCTTCGATCAGTCAGTGTAGAAAGCTGTATAGCATTGTCGTATGGTCCCTAAAAATCAAGTTGCACTGTGTTGTACTGGACAACATAAATGTCAGAATATGGGGACTAAGTCTACTCAGCATCAGAGTATGTTGGTCCAGTTGCTAGCTAGCTCATAGTGCTTCATCTGTTCCTTTAACCTTACAGGGTCCGGATGGTATGTGCAACCTCAGAACATGACCACTCTAATTCCCAAGGAAACTGTGGAAACAGATCTAATGTTTCATTATTACTTTGTCATGCCCAGAGGAGGACACAAGAAATATACAAAGTATGGTTTAAAGCACTTATTGAAGCAATTGTATTCATGTGTGTAAAAAACATCAACTGCAATTAGTAGCAGGAGGAAACAAAGCAGTACCATACCTGAGCAAGATGTATCAGGAATCCAGCCTGGTGTAGAACAGGTCACCGTCCTTTGCATGAAAGAGTTTAGAGTCAGCAGGGCGGCATCTCAGTCAAAATCAAGAATTCCAAGATATTCCGTGGAAGTGCTCCTCTGAGAAATGTGGCTAAGAGGTGGTTTATATAATCAAAGCCTTGTACCCATCGCACTGTGTCAGAGGTGCAACGCTGATGTGTTTTTTTGCCTTTCTGATTCAGAGCTGTCTCCAACCGGACATACAAAGAAAGGGCAACATGCTCAGTGTTCCTTAGCCTTGGACAAAGTGTTGTTAAAGGCCAAGATAACATGCTTAAGAGAAGTGTGCTGCAAGCAAAGTATTTTCCAAGTATATTATCATGTACAAGCAAAGAATGTAAAAAGTTACCCTCTACAAAGATGTCAAGTCTAAAAGTGCATTACAAAATGTAGACTTTTGTGCATGGGCTGTGCTGGACCTTACAATAGCATTGTTTTAAATATGGAATGGGCAGACAGATAGAGGCCCGTTAAGATAGAAATCATTTATCATGATGGGCAGAGGAGATGAAATTTGAAATGTGACAAAGTGCAAGTTCTCCGAAATGCATATTTTGAAAGGTTGATTGAAATGGATTAATTAAGTTATGTGTGGTGAGAATTGAGATATGAATATTAAAAGCAAGAATCTGCAGAACTTTAGTAAAGAAGGAGTCCCTAGGTGCTTCTTTACAGGGATAGATGGATGGGTGGTTTCCCGAATAAAGGTAGTATAATGGGGGATTCGAAGCTGTAAGTTAAGTACAATTACTGAGAGATTTGTTGAAGGGGGAAGTAAGACAAGATAGCATACAAAATGAAAGGATTGCAGGTTTAATGATTTGGGGACTGAAAGGTTCAAATGAGGGGTTAGCATTTCTAAGTATAGGAAAAGGTTGCACTTGGGATATCAGAGAAAGTCAGAGAATGAGCTAATAGTTTATTAATATATTTGAATTGGTATAAGGTGGTTAATATGATGGTGCAGCCAGGCCTTATGAAATGGAGACTAGGGTGATTTAAGGGATTATCAACTTGGTGGGAAAGCATTCTGCAAAAGTGCCTTAAGAGAAGTGGGGCACTACGGAGAGAAAATTGTTGATAGTGTTAGCAGTATGATGTAGCTGAAATCAAAGAGATACAATCGCATCATGAATATAGCTAGACATGGTAGTGTTCAGTTTTTTTTGTGTGTTGGAGCAAGATGATTTGCAATTTATGAGCATGGCAAGCCTACAGACCATCAAGGACAAGAATTCGGAAATATAAATAAAGGACCTCACCTCAAATGAAAAGATGGCCATTGTTGAAGAACTGTGGAAAAATAAAATTACTTTGTAGCTTCCAGATTTAGTTGTGGTACACCCCATTGGACAGGAGTGGAATTGCAGCCAGAGTTGGGGATCTTTATGATTTGACACTGGTTATGAATGTATGAATACAATTATCTAAGTACCAATCCTCTAAATCTCATTTTGTCATCGAGGAGAATTAGACGCATGACTGATTGGCTTTAAACTCTTTGGAAGGACCCTGTAGAGTGAGACGAAAGCCTTTGTCTAGAACAGGGAGTGCATCAAGAAGATTGCTATCAGCAACAATTTAATTCAGCTGATTCTCGATTAAGCTTTCATGGCCATCAAGGGCATGTTTGAAACTGTTCTGTAGTTTTTCAAATCTTCAGCATCAGCTCCTAGTTTTTTCAAAAAGAAATCTGGCTTCGCCTATATTTATACGTTCTGGAACTGCTCCTTAAGATAGGTATGCATTTATCCGATTGACCCTGTAGGGTATGAAGGAATTATTTATTGTCTTTATAATGAATGCCATTATAAAGTCATTGAAACTGCTCTACAATTTTCATGTTGCAATGATTTTGCACCATATTGATTTCAAGATTTCTCTGAATTCCTTACGATTTGTCTGATTTCTGAACCAATTCCACAATTATATGTGTTGTGATTACCTGGGCTAGGGCAAGTTCGATATTGTCCATTTTTCAGTTGCAAAAGATGGTGGAGAATTCACTTTTGTCTATATCAATCTCCTTTTAGAACAGTTTATGACTGGTTCATGGAATACTCTTGGTGCGGATATGAGGTGCCAGGAGGAGGGTAGGGTACTCGCAGACACATTCTCCAAGCTGACATATCAACAACTTCAATTCTTACTCAGGGGAAAATCGTTTCATCTCCACAATTCTTCAATATATTATACAGGATGAACAAGAAGATTTATGTGATAGAACAGACACACTAATGACTTATGAATGGGACAACAGCAATATGCAATATGGATATTGCTTACAAGGAGTTGGCGCATTAGATATCCGGGGCAGAAGTAGAACAGGAATTAAGGACTGAACTGACAAGCCTTTAAAAGAAAAGGCAGCTGTGAAGAAATCATAGGTTACACCTTCTAGCACTAAACACGTGTTGGCTAAAAGGAGAAAAAAAATAAAGAAACTAAATACAAATTATTGTTTCCTAGTAATCTCATCATATGATATACTATTCAGCATGTGCTTAGGGGTCTGAGATTGTAATTTTAGTGACCTATGTGATCACATGTTTTAAGAGGTAAGGGTGGATTCCCATTCCCGTGAGAGCACCGCTACAAAAAGGAGGGTTTATGACATTAGAGGGAGATAGGGGGTGAGCACCAAAAGTCACGCCTGTTGTATTCATCCTGATACTGATAATACATATTTGAATAATCCTATTAATTTAGAATAAATATATAACTCTTAATGTGAACATTGTCAAGTAACAAAATAAATATATATACAAAAATAACAAAAACTAATAAACAATATACACGATTTTTTTAAATGTAATAATAAAGTATGTATTTTCAATATTTTTTATTTTTTTTATTTCATAATTAACTTCTCAAACTATATGCCTACAAACCTAGCACCTCACTCTTAAAATGTAACTAAAATAAATAACTATAGCACAATTTACATAATTTATAGTCAATTAACTCATTAACAATTAATAATTATTTGTTATTAAACATTACTTAATTAATGTCCACCTCATGCTCATACAAACCTAGCAACCTGCAACTAAAATAAATCCATATTTCATAATGTACATAATTAATCATCAGTTAAATAAAGAATTGATAATTATTACTTAATTAACTTCCCACCCTATATCCCTACAAATCCAACAGCTCAGAGCTAAAATATAACTAATATATAACGTTAGTACACAATTTTCATAATTAATATTCAAATAAAAAATGAATACATTAATATTTAATTGTTCATTAATTATTACTTAACTAACTTCCCACCCTATTGAGGAAATAGAAATTTTACGCGGCCAGAGTGTCCCCTGCATGTACCCCATGTATGTCCATGTCACCGTGCAACTCCCTTCTTATGCTTGTAGTATAATGCCTCCGCATTTCCGTCCAATGTTAGCATGTCAGTTACCAAGCCCTCCATGAAAGAAACATTAATTTTACACTGAGGCCTATGTTGCCCATGTATTTACATGGTGCACGTTTAAAAGTCGAAATGAGCACGTTTTGTGGCTCAGCCGAGCCAGGACCCGAATTCAGGCTCCATGCCTCCTGACACTCTGAAAACTGCAGTTTAGTTATGTATCCCTGACCTCTCACATACTTCCTGCTCAGCCGAGAGGTGCCCAGCCCGGCCTGCCAAGACAGTCTTTTGCTTACAGTTATCTGCTCTGCTCCACAGAAACACATTCCTGCTTAATGAAAAAGGGTAAACATAATTCGCCTGCAGAAGATAGGGCCTATCCTTTCTGTCTCCATTCAAGTGATTTACAGAACTCGCATCCATAGAAGGCCCATGGCCCCACGCAATGCACGAAGAAATATATGCACACACTAACATTCAGTGATGAGCAGCCTTTGCTCGAGCGACCTTTAATTCAGATAATACATCCTCCAAGCTCAAGATATCAGATAATACCAGAAGTGCAGGTCGTCCTGACATTCAAGGCTTCCCTACCAGCACGAAAGTCAGTTCCCCCCAGCTTCCCCCAGTTACACGTCAATTCCACGTCATGACCAAGTTGCGCACACAAGTAGGGTAAAGGTTCCAGCTGATCATTCAGACCCCCTCCATGTATCCACCCACCTATGACACACCTATGACTCATCAAGTGAACGCCCACGTGTACGCCTTCTTACACGCCCTTTTGACACCCAGGTGCTCTTATTTCTCTCCTTCGCATGCTCCGCCTGGAGAGCTCCGCCCTCTCTATGCAAGTTAATGCATGTTTTAAAGTATAAATAATGTACTCTGTGAATAAAGTTCAGATGACAATCCTTCCCGATCCCTAGTGGTGATGGAACCCGATTCTCCCTTAACTCGAGTTAATGAATAAAGCCTTTCTGAATCGTACACCACGGACTCTGCCTCTCATTATATGCATGATCCTTGTTAATGTATAGAAATTCCGACAGGGTAATTATTTTATTTACCACATAATCTGGCGCCCGAATAGGGACCAGTCCCCTTCCCCACGCGCCGTAGATGTAGGTCCAGCCCCCTGCCCAGGCATCCACACGAGGCGGTGAGGATTGCGGACCATCCCAACCAAAGCCCAAGCCGAGAGAGCAAGGTCCGAGGTATCCCGAGGACCACCTGTTCCGAGGCGCATGCGCAGCAGCAGTAGCAGTAGCAGTCACGCAGTATCAAGTTTCCGAGGCCTTCAAGTTCTGCTTCCCGGTGAGTACCGTTATTGGGAACGCATAGAGACGGGTTTATTTATTTGAGCCCGGTAAAGACGTGTCTGGGTACACAGGAGTGGTAGAGACGTGTCTCTTTATGAGACCCGTATGGTTGTACTGTTTTGCAGTACATAAAGTTAACAGTTTTCCAGGTTCTTGTTTTTCCTATGTACTAGTTAGAATGTATCTGTTTTTAATGTTTTAGTGTTGTAGTGTGAATGGTTGTTTTCAGTCTATTTCTTGTGTATATTGTGTATTTGTTAAGTTAGTTCCAACATGCCACTGTTTTCGAAATTACGTCAGATAGGGACCAGGAAAGGGATACTCGAAGAGTCAGTCCTTGTCCCGCCTAGAGACACTCCTGGTCATTTTATGTATCAGAAGCATGGGCTAGATGCCATACTGTTTTTAGACTTATGGGTAGATTACACGAAGGATCTAGAAGAGAAGTATAGATGGCCTGCCTCAGGAACATGGGATGCTGAATGCATTATGAAAGTAGAAGAAGCACTATGGAAAAAGAAAGTTAGACCGTCCCAGAAAGATGCCATTGAGTTATGGCGTAAAGAAGCGCATAGGAGAGCAGAGAAAGAATTCCACAAAGCAGAGAGAAGTAAGGAAGCAGCGGAAAAAGCCAGAGAAAAAGAGCTAAAGGAAGAGGGGGAACGGGTCAAGGCAGAACAAGCAGATAGAGGAAGAAATGCCCTCATTGCAGGTATTTATCCCGTCAACACAAAAGAACTAGCTAAAGTGACCCCCTTAGAAGTACCCAGTAATTTGCCGCCACCACTAATACCGACTAAAGTACGTAGACATAAACAGACAGAAGCTGAGGCTTTTATTTCCTCCTATCTAGAAGAGCCCGCTCCAGATTATGTAAACGCAGAATTCCCACCTCTTGTCCCTCCTGTCAACAATTCTTCCTTCCCTCCGCCCCCATCACAGGAACTGCTTACACAACTGCGGCTTCCACAGGCCGTGAAAGACGATGTAGGACAAGGGGCGATGGGAGGGGGGCCACCAAACACGCCACGAACACCGCCAGCAACACGAACATCGCTGGGGTTGGGGTTACAACGAACGCCACAAATGACAGCATCACCCTATAAGCATAATGTAACGATCTCGCATTGTATATACGATCCAGTACCAGGTGTGGGTGCCCTGCTCATGTTCTCACTAAGATTAAGACACGCTGTCGACTATTTGATCACATTACCAGGTATGAAGGAAAATTTAGATAAGGTATACCATTTCATTAGAACAGGGTAGGGACCCGAGAGTATAGAAGAGGCCATGGAACAAAGAAAGGTGGAGGTTCAACGCATGATTTTACGTTTTTTGATTAACTGTCTGATCAGGGAACAAGACCAACCAGACAAAGGGGTACAAAAAGGTCTGACTGATTGGAGTGACAACATAGCTGCCGGTAAACATGACAAAGTGGGGCAGACAGAACGTATGTACAGGAAAATACAAAAAGAAATATTAAACTTACACAGGAAAGAGTCTGACGAGAAAGAGGATTCAGCATCAGAAGACGCTGAGCACGAAACAGAGGAAATGGGTAAAATAAATTACGTAGGCAAAGCACGACAGTTTGACAGGCCGATATGCCTCGACTACTGCAAACAGGGACCTCCTATAAAAGAAAGATTTTCCCTCGAAAATCTATTCCAAGCTACTGAGAACGCACTGAAGAGACGAGTAGAGTGCGATAGACCCCACACCACGCACGAACAGGAATTAGCCCGGTCAGCCGTTCAATGGGTGTCTAATTCCAACATATATAACAGTGACGTAGTGGCACAGACCTTTTTGAGCCTTCCACAGAACGAACAGCGTTTGGCTGGTATTTACATGGTTCAACATTTGATCACGTTATACGAGAGTCAATATTCTGATCCCGGTCCCTTGTATACATTACTGGTGATATACTACTAGATAGATGGATAGGCCTAGGTACCGAATTAATTAATGTCATTCTGGACCAACGACATAAGTACTTGACTTTTCTGACCACGTGCATGATTCCTGCCCCACACCACGACAGAAAGAGCTTACACATAGACAGACAGAACCCCCTACGAGAGGTACATCCCGTTAAAAATACAGCGGGTAACCTTCAGCGAGTATACGTTTACACACCCTTGACGAAAATAGAAACACTGGAAATGAAAAAGATGCTGCCCTGCCATGATAAAGACCCGGGGGGGTTCCACTGTGAATTAAAAGGCATTCTCCGCATAGGGGACTACACGTACGCTGACATCATTAAATTATTGAAAGTATTGTTGCCTGCTGGTATTTACGAAAAGCTTCAAGAGAAAGATTGGGAGGTGGGAGAGAAAAAGATAAGTTGGGCAGAATTGGAAACAGAGGATAAAGGACGGGACCCTGGTGTTGGTCTTGGGGAAAAAGCTAAAGTCCTACCGAAACTCCTGATACAGGTCCTGCCGATATTATTGATTACTAAAAAGGAAGATTGGGATGCCATTTCAGCCTGTAAACAGAAACAAGACGAGGACACTGGTGATTTTTATTCTAGATTCGAGAAATGTTTTTCTATTAATAGTGGCCTTAAGCCAATTAGTGAATCATATCCACATCTTTTTGTGAGCAAATTAGTAGAGAATTCCTTACCCCCGATCAAGAATAGAGTATTGAAGGTTGAGAGTACCTGGCAAGCAAATAGCCCTTCCCAAATGTTGCAAATGTTACAATACCACCAGAACAGAATTAGAGAGGAACAGGAAAATGAAAAGAGACGCATGAAAGATACGAAAATGAAAGTGCTGGTTGCACAATCGGTACCAGCTAATGGGAATAAAAAGGGCACGACACCTGTTAAAGGGAACTGTAATTATTGCAAACAACCAGGTCACTATGTAAATGAATGTGCCGTCCTGAAACACAATATAGCTACAGGCAAGACAAAAGAAAGACCGCATCCTCCTAGACAGAATAGCACCCCACAGAACACGCAACAGACAGTAGCGAATTTTCCGCCCCCACCAGCAGCTGCCACACAACAAGTCACACAACAAATGTACCAGTACACACAGTCAGGCTATCCAGAATTCCAACAGTTCTCATGAAACAGCCTAGAGAGGGAGGTTGGCTTGCCCCTTATTGAGATTCCTGTAGACCAAGAGGGACCCTATGTACATAGTCGTGTATTGGGAAAAGACAGAAAATTTTTGATTGACACAGGGGCGAGCAGAACTACCATCAGTCATGACGAGGTTCCAGGGGCACCCCTCTCAGGCTCACAGAATGTTTCCCTGGGATTTTCAGGAAAACCTATTGTTAACGAAGTGTCAAAGCCTGTTTCCCTAGGAGTTGGTCCATTGTCCCGTACCACAGACTTGTTACTTACTAAGTCATGTCCAGAAAATTGACTTCGTATAAAGACATTGAAAGAACTGGGAGCAGTTATTTGTTGTTCTCCGGAAGGAGTACGATTGTTTTTATGTGATTTTAAAGGACATTATGTGTTGAAAGATTTTGATCACAGACTCCAGAATGTACCACAGCATTTATGGGCACAAGGTCCGACTGACGTAGGTTACATGCACATTACGCCACACCGTGTCACTCTCAAACAAGGAGTAGTACTGCCACGCATCCGACAATACAAGTTACCACCTGATGCCGTAGTAGCCTTACTGAAAATTGTTGACGAACTCATTGCACAAGGAGTGGTAGTAGAGACTGACTCGAATGTATGTAATTCACCTGTCATCCCTGTTCTTAAACGAACAGACCCTAATGCACCACCAGTCTACAGACTAGTGATTGATCTTCGAGAACTGAATAAATGTATAATACCGCAATACCCAGTGGTCCCAGACATTTCTTCATTACTGACTGCAATTGATTCCGAGGCGACGTTCTTCACTGTAATTGACCTAAAGAACGCCTTCTTCAGTGTCCCAATCCATCCAGAGAGCCAATACCTTTTCGGATTCAGTTTAAATGGACGCAGCTTTAAATTTACGAGAGCTGCTCAAGGATTCACAGAAAGTCCTAGTATTTACAGTCAAGCATTAAAGAGACAACTGGACAGTATTCACATGCCTGCCAACACCGCACTGCTCCAATATGTAGACGATATCCTGATCACAGCACGTACAGAACCAGACTGCGAACATGCATCACTGACAGTTTTACATTTCTTGGCAGACAAGGGGCACAAAGTGTCCCCTTCGAAGTTGCAATTCTGTGCACAGCAAGTGGTGTACCTTGGACACTTGCTGTCCAAGAGGGGTAGACAGCTGACACAAGATCGTATTCAGTTATTCGCTAACCTTTCATAGCCCAAGACACAAAAGGAAGTACGGGCTTTCATTGGCCTCACTTCTTACTGCAGACAATGGATTCCCCAGTATGCCTATCTAGCCAAACCACTCATACAGCTAACAACACAGGAGGCAGCGTCTTCGACTGTCCTTCCCTGGACACAAGAACATACCCTTGCATTTGATGAATTGAAAAAAGCCTTATGCCAAGCACCAGTTTTAGCGACTCCTTGTTACAGCAAGCCTTTTACGCTTTTTGTCACTGAACGAGATGGAACAGCATTATCTGTTCTTACACAAGATCAAGCAGGCAAACACAAGCCTTGTGCTTATTTTTCTAGTACATTAGATCCAGTGGCCCAGGCTCTGCCTGCGTGCCTGAAATCAGTTGCAGCAACAGCCCTAGCAATAAGACAGAGTGATTCCATAGTGTTGGGACACCCCCTGACAGTACAGGTTCCACATGCAGTGGAAGTTCTCTTGAATAGGACACAGACACAACATCTGACTGTAGCGAGACTGACAGGATATAAACTGACATTATTTCAGCCACACATAGAGATCAGACGATGCAACATTCTGAACCCTGCTACACTCTTGCCCTCAAGCACAGTGGACACTGCACCACATGACTGTGTGGAAGTAATTAATACAGTAACGAAACCAAGACAAGACCTATCAGACATTGCATTGCCAGACCCTGACCTGACACTTTATGTGGATGGTTCATGCATGAGAACAAGCACAGGAGAGTTAGTGGCCGCATATGCCGTGACCACTGATATTGAAGTCATAGAGACACAAAGAATAGACACACTGTCAGCACAAGCAGCAGAGCTCATCGCTCTGACACAAGCCTGCATACGAGCCAAGAACTTGAAAGTGAACATATATACAGATTCACAGTATGCCTTCGGGGTCGTTCATGACTTCGGAGTGTTATGGAAGGAGAGAGGTTTCCTGACCTCTCATGGGGCCAAGATTCAGCATGGTCCCCTTATTCAGGCTCTGTTAGAAGCAATACATTTGCCTACAGCCATAGCCATCATGAAATGCAAAGCACACGTGAAAGTTACAGACACCATTTCCCAGGGTAACGACCTGCCAGATCGAACAGCTAAACTTACAGCCCAGACACCAACAGACACGATAAAGACAAAAGTATCATCACCGACAAACAGCATGACAGTCAGGGATCCCTCACAAGATGTACTCGACATACAGACACATGCCACTCCAGACGAAATAAAGAAATGGACTGAACAAGGAGGGGTCCAGACTGACCAGGGTTGGATGACAAAAGGCAAAGCTACATGGTTTCTCCCTGACTCTATGGTACAAGTCATCATAAACACAGCACATAGTCCAGCACACTTAGGAGAAAAGGCAATGCTAGACAGTTTACAGAATATTTGGTTTAACAAGCACCTGCGTGCAGCAGCAAAACAGAAAGTACGCACCTGTATGATCTGTTGTCAGTTCAATCCAGGCAAAGGCATTCCGGTGGAACAAGGTGGATTTCAATCCTCCTGAAAAACCCTTTTGAAGTCCTCCAGATGGATTATATCCAGATGGACAGATGTAGAGGATACAAATATGATCTAGTAGTTGTATGTGCACTACCTAGATGGACAGAAGCATACCCAGTCCCAGATTATACTGCTGTGACCACCGCCAAGCAATTGGTACGAGAGTTTTTCCCACGGTACGGATTGCCCCGTGTCGTGTACTCAGATAACGGTCAGCCATTCTCCTCTGAATTAATTAAACAGGTATCTCTTCTGTTAGGTTACCAGTGGAAATTTCATTGTGTACGACACCCAGAGGCAGCAGGACTTGTAGAGCGACACAATCAGACACTTAAGACAAAATTAGCGAAGGTCTGTGCAGAAAAAGGCGTGGATTGGATGGTAGCCTTGCCGGTTGCCCTCTTTTACATGCGTTTGGTAGCTCATTCCAGAACAGGCCTGTCCCCTTACGAAGTGGTTTTTGGTAGACCACCGAAAATGTGGGGTACGCCTATGCCAAAGAAAATTACTGATGTTGACAGTAATATGCTGACAGATTACCTGGCTTCCTTGATGTCTGCACTACTCTCTTGTCGTTCACAGGTTGCGGCCGCTTTCCCCGACAACACCCAAGTTAAAGAACATACCATCGTTCCGGGGGATGTAGTGCTGGTCCGGAATTTTGATCGTTCAAGCCCTCTCGAGCCCCGCTGGCGAACGCCGAAGTTAGTACTGCTTACCACGAGGACTGCCGTCAAGGTCGAGGGACGTAAGGGCTGGATCCATGCCCAACACATCAAGAAATTCCATGGAAACGCCGGAACGGTGATAAAGACTAAAGACTGCCCTGAAATTAATGACTCAAAACGCCCTTTGCTAGAAAAGACTCCGCAACAAGAATATAGGTCTAAATTACGGTCTAGTAAGTCAGACAGCGTTTAATTGTTTAAGTCCACCCTGTGGTGAATCGGTTAGACAGGTTCCTGACATGTATAAGATCGTAGACCAGAATAGCAGAAAGAGAGATAAGAAAGAAAAGTACTGCAAGACTTTACGCAGCAGATGTATAGTAACTCTGATTATTATGTTTCTTCTAAGTATATCGATTATATGTATCAGCTTGACACTACATGTTTTCTTTCCTCCTATCGCATCACATGTACACTCTTCCTTTAATGACACTGTAGAGCATACATTCAGTGACCTGCCACCCCATGAACTGTCATATCGACTAGCACTGCGCAACAATACTTTTATTCGAATGTTGCACCATTCTCATCAGACCAGCAATGTAACGAATTGCTGGGTATGTGGCCGACTCCCACCTTATCAGAAAACAAAGGGAGTTCTGCCCCTTTTTCCTTTCCCGTTCTCGCACAATGGTTCGTGCGGAGCATGGTTTGCTTTAATGTCATCACAAGATAGAAAGTTCACAGATTCCCAAAGCGATTGGATTTGGGGAGATTTGAATAAAGTAATGTATAAAGCATGCTTTCTAGACGAAGATGGTCTTCCCCAGAAGAAAGGGACCGATCTAGAAAATGAAGTGTACGAACAAGGAAATGCTTCCCTTAACTTTATGATTTTGAATGTTCAGTCCGATAAAAATACAGGTCCACCGTTCATAACAGTCTTACCAGTAAAAGGTGAATTATGCGTTAGAAAGAAAGGATCAGTGCATTTGGGACACAGTGATTATTATACTGTAATCAAGTTCAATGATAAAGGAAAGTCTACTTTCAAAGCTTCCCGCCATTCCTATTTCATTTGTGGTCAGACAGCCTATATACGTCTGCCCTTAGACTGGAGTGGGACGTGTTATATTGCGTTCCTGCTGCCACCTGTTTTTCAAGCCCCATCCCATTATCATCGAGATTCCCGACTAGTACATGTTAGAAATAAGAGGGAGACTGATTCCCCAGTGATTGATCAGACTGAGACAGCTTTGGAGCAATATACAGATTTCAATAAAGGATTCTTTTTCTTCATAGGTCCCATCCAAAACAGTAAATTAATACGCAGGTTAACAAGAACTCTTGAAGCAGTAGTAAATGAGACTGCATCTGCTCTGGCGAACTTGACAGAGGAGCAGTCTGCGATGAGACTTGTTGTTCTTCAGAACCGCCTTGTTCTTGACGTCATCCTGGCAGATAGGGGCGGAGCTTGTAGAGTGATTGGCTCCAGTTGTTGCGTGTTTATTCCTAATAACGCGCCATCCGTGTATGCAGCAATAACAAGACTCCACAAGATACCTCGCGAGTAAGCATGGGCGAATTTTGCGAATCTCGCGTTCGCGAATTTTGCGGATTTGCGAACTCGCAATCCGCAAAATCCGCAAATTCCCGCGAATTTGCGGATTTTTTTTTTTTTGTGTTCGCCCGTGTTTCTGCCAGTTCGCGAGGGTTTTTACAATTTCGCAATTTGCGAACTTACCTGTCGGGTCGCAAGTTTTGCGAACTTGTTGTTTCTACGTGTCCAGCCTGTTTGGGACACTCTTCTTCATCACTGCCACTCTCTGTCACCACTGCCACTCTCTGACTACTCATGCCACCCTCTGGCCCACCCATGCCACCCTCTGTTTCATCACCACACCCTCTGGTTGTCCAGTGCACATTATTTTCGGCAAAGCAAAGCACACCTTTCCTGCCTCAAGTGACCTGAATTAATTTGGGGCTGATTAATGTGTCACAGAATATTTTTTTAGCTGGCACCTGCTTCCTTAGTGCGCCCTGATTAGTGATCTTTTGCACTTGCTAAGTGCTTTCATTGTTGCAAAATTAGTTACAACACCTGCCCTGCCCCAACTGACAATAATGAATTAGGGGCTGATTAATGGATTTTAACTTCCAGCCTGGCTCCTGCTTGTCTCCCTTAGCTGTAATTCAGGACCTTTGTGGCATATGTGTAACTATTCTGAGGTTCAGAGCAGGGTCACATAATAGTTGCAACTGGCAACTGAACTCTGGAGGGGCCCCTCAGGAAGCACTACAGGAAATGGCTACTAATGATGAGCCTGAACTTTTGAACCTGGTAAGTAGTTTCAGTTTTGCTAAGATCGTATTTCTGCAATTTAGCACTTATTCGCGGGGCGCGAAGTTGTACTGGGAAGCCGCGAACTCACGCGAACAGTGCGAGCAGTGCGAGCAAAATCCGCTGCTCGCGGATTTGCGGATTTTGCGGGAGATTCGCGAATCTCGCGGATTGCGAATTTCCCGAAAATCCGCAAAATCCGCGAGCGAAACGGATTTTCCGCCCATGCTTACTCGCAATACATCAGAACCCAGGCACATGGACTTGGTCCGCTTGGCTCTGGAGTGTAATATCAGCATGGGGATGGAAAGTATTGTCGTTCCTAGGAATGATACTGCTTGTTATATTTAGTTGCTGTCTCTGTCTGCAATGTGGCCCAGCGATTTGCGGCTTGTGTGCCACTGCCTGTATTCCCCATCCACGTAAACAAAAGAAAAAAGACGAACAAATGATGCTGTATGATCAGATATACGGTATCATGAATATAGATGTGTCCTGAAGGGCACAGTAGGGGACAAGGAGGGAATGAGGAAATAGAAATTTTACGTGGCCAGAGTGTCCCCTGCATGTACCCCATGTATGTCCATGTCACCGTGCAACTCCCTTCTTATGCTTGTATTATAATGCCTCTGCATTTCGGTCCAATGTTAGCATGTCAGTTACCAAGCCCTCCATGAAAGAAACGTTAATTTTACACTGAGGCCTAAGTTGCCCATGTATTTACATGGTGCACGTTTAAAAGTCGAAATGAGCACGTTTTGTGGCTCAGCCGAGCCAGGACCCGAATTCAGGCTCCATGCCTCCTGACACTCTGAAAACTGCAGTTTAGTTATGTATCCCTGACCTCTCACATACTTCCTGCTCAGCCGAGAGGTGCCCAGCCCGGCCTGCCAAGACAGTATTTTGCTTACAGTTATCTGCTCTGCTCCACAGAAACACATTCCTGCTTAATGAAAAAGGGTAAACATAATTCGCCTGCAGAAGATATGGCCTAGCCTTTCTGTCTCCATTCAAGTGATTTACAGAACTCGCATCCATAGAAGGCCCATGGCCCCACGTAATACACGAAGAAATATATGCACACACTAACATTCAGTGATGAGCAGCCTTTGCTCGAGCGACCTTTAATTAAGATAATACATCCTCCAAACTCAAGATATCAGATAATACCAGAATTGCAGGTCGTCCTGACATTCAAGGCTTCCCTACCAGCACGAAAGTCAGTTCCCCCCAGCTTCCCCCAGTTACACGTCAATTCCACGTCATGACCAAGTTGCGCACACAAGTAGGGTAAAGGTTCCAGCTGACCATTCAGACCTCCTCCATGTATCCACCCACCTATGACACACCTATGACTCATCAAGTGAACGCCCACGTGTATGCCTTCTTAAACGCCCTTTTCACACCCATGTGCTCTTATTTCTCTCCTTCGCATGCTCCGCCTGGAGAGCTCCGCCCTCTCTATGCAAGTTAATGCATGTTTTAAAGTATAAATAATGTACTCTGTGAATAAAGTTCAGATGACAATCCTTCCCGATCCCTAGTGGTGATGGAACCCGATTCTCCCTTAACTCGAGTTAATGAATAAAGGCTTTCTGAATCGTACACCACGGACTCTGCCTCTCATTATATGCATGATCCTTGTAATTTATAGAAATTCCGACAGGGTAAATATTTTATTTACCACATAATCTGGCGCCCGAATAGGGACCAGTCCCCTTCCCCACGCGCCGGAGATGTAGGTCCAGCCCCCTGCCCCCTTCTACAGCCGTGACGGACATCAAGTGTACACGACAGCGGGACTTCCTGCCTACTCCCTCAGGCCCACGGAGGAGACGGAGACTGCGACCAGGCATCCACACAAGGCGGTGAGGATTGCGGACCATCCCAACCAGAGCCCAAGCCGAGAGAGCAAGGTCCGAGGTATCCCGAGGACCACCTGTTCCGAGGCGCATGCGCAGCAGCAGTAGCAGTAGCAGTCACGCAGTATCAAGTTTCCGAGGCCTTCAAGTTCTGCTTCCCGGTGAGTACCATTATTGGGAACGCATAGAGACGGGTTTATTTATTTGAGCCCGGTAAAGACGTGTCTGGGTACACAGGAACGGTAGAGACGTGTCTCTTTATGAGACCCGTATGGTTGTACTGTTTTGCAGTACATAAAGTTAACAGTTTTCCAGGTTCTTGTTTTTCCTATGTATTAGTTAGAATGTATCTGTTTTTAATGTTTTAGTGTTGTAGTGTGAATGGTTGTTTTCAGTCTATTTCTTGTGTATATTGTGTATTTGTTAAGTTAGTTCCAACATGCCACTGTTTTCGAAATTACGTCAGATAGGGACCAGGAAAGGGATACTCGAAGAGTCAGTCCTTGTCCCGCCTAGAGACACTCCTGGTCATTTTATGTATCAGAAGCATGGGCTAGATGCCATACTGTTTTTAGACTTATGGGTAGATTACACGAAGGATCTAGAAGAGAAGTATAGATGGCCTGCCTCAGGAACATGGGATGCTGAATGCATTATGAAAGTAGAAGAAGCACTATGGAAAAAGAAAGTTAGACCGTCCCAGAAAGATGCCATTGATTTATGGCGTAAAGAAGCGCATAGGAGAGCAGAGAAAGAATTCCACAAAGCAGAGAGAAGTAAGGAAGCAGCGGAAAAAGCCAGAGAAAAAGAGCTAAAGGAAGAGGGGGAACGGGTCAAGGCAGAACAAGCAGATAGAGGAAGAAATGCCCTCATTGCAGGTATTTATCCCGTCAACACAAAAGAACTAGCTAAAGTGACCCCCTTAGAAGTACCCAGTAATTTGCCGCCACCACTAATACCGACTAAAGTACGTAGACATAAACAGACAGAAGCTGAGGCTTTTATTTCCTCCTATCTAGAAGAGCCCGCTCCGGATTATGTAAACGCAGAATTCCCACCTCTTGTCCCTCCTGTCAACAATTCTTCCTTCCCTCCGCCCCCATCACAGGAACTGCTTACACAACTGCGGCTTCCACAGGCCGTGAAAGACGATGTAGGACAAGGGGCGATGGGAGGGGGGCCACCAAACACGCCACGAACACCGCCAGCAACACGAACATCGCTGGGGTTGGGGTTACAACGAACGCCACAAATGACAGCATCACCCTATAAGCATAATGTAACGATCTCGCATTGTATATACGATCCAGTACCAGGTGTGGGTGCCCTGCTCATGTTCTCACTAAGATTAAGACACGCTGTCGACTATTTGATCACATTACCAGGTATGAAGGAAAATTTAGATAAGGTATACCATTTCATTAGAACAGGGGAGGGACCCGAGAGTATAGAAGAGGCCATGGAACAAAGAAAGGTGGAGGTTCAACGCATGATTTTACGTTTTTTGATTAACTGTCTGATCAGGGAACAAGACCAACCAGACAAAGGGGTACAAAAAGGTCTGACTGATTGGAGTGACAACATAGCTGCCGGTAAACATGACAAAGTGGGGCAGACAGAACGTATGTACAGGAAAATACAAAAAGAAATATTAAACTTACACAGGAAAGAGTCTGACAAGAAAGAGGATTCAGCATCAGAAGACGCTGAGCACGAAACAGAGGAAATGGGTAAAATAAATTACGTAGGCAAAGCACGACAGTTTGACAGGCCCATATGCCTCGACTACTGCAAACAGGGACCTCCTATAAAAGAAAGATTTTCCCTCGAAAATCTATTCCAAGCTACTGAGAACGCACTGAAGAGACGAGTAGAGTGCGATAGACCCCACACCACGCACGAACAGGAATTAGCCCGGTCAGCCGTTCAATGGGTGTCTAATTCCAACATATATAACAGTGACGTAGTGGCACAGACCTTTTTGAGCCTTCCACAGAACGAACAGCGTTTGGCTGGTATTTACATGGTTCAACATTTGATCACGGTATACGAGAGTCAATATTCTGATCCCGGTCCCTTGTATACATTACTGGTGATATACTACTAGATAGATGGATAGGCCTAGGTACCGAATTAATTAATGTCATTCTGGACCAACGACATAAGTACTTGACTTTTCTGACCACGTGCATGATTCCTGCCCCACACCACGACAGAAAGAGCTTACACATAGACAGACAGAACCCCCTACGAGAGGTACATCCCGTTAAAAATACAGCGGGTAACCTTCAGCGAGTATACGTTTACACACCCTTGACGAAAATAGAAACATTGGAAATGAAAAAGATGCTGCCCTGCCATGATAAAGACCCGGGGGGGTTCCACTGTGAATTAAAAGGCATTCTCCGCATAGGGGACTACACGTACGCTGACATCATTAAATTATTGAAAGTATTGTTGCCTGCTGGTATTTACGAAAAGCTTCAAGAGAAAGATTGGGAGGTGGGAGAGAAAAAGATAAGTTGGGCAGAATTGGAAACAGAGGATAAAGGACGGGACCCTGGTGTTGGTCTTGGGGAAAAAGCTAAAGTCCTACCGAAACTCCTGATACAGGTCCTGCCGATATTATTGATTACTAAAAAGGAAGATTGGGATGCCATTTCAGCCTGTAAACAGAAACAAGACGAGGACACTGGTGATTTTTATTCTAGATTCGAGAAATGTTTTTCTATTAATAGTGGCCTTAAGCCAAGTAGTGAATCATATCCACATCTTTTTGTGAGCAAATTAGTAGAGAATTCCTTACCCCCGATCAAGAATAGAGTATTGAAGGTTGAGAGTACCTGGCAAGCAAATAGCCCTTCCCAAATGTTGCAAATGTTACAATACCACCAGAACAGAATTAGAGAGGAACAGGAAAATGAAAAGAGACGCATGAAAGATACGAAAATGAAAGTGCTGGTTGCACAATCGGTACCAGCTAATGGGAATAAAAAGGGCACGACACCTGTTAAAGGGAACTGTAATTATTGCAAACAACTAGGTCACTATGTAAATGAATGTGCCGTCCTGAAACACAATATAGCTACAGGCAAGACAAAAGAAAGACCGCATCCTCCTAGACAGAATAGCACCCCACAGAACACGCAACAGACAGTAGCGAATTTTCCGCCCCCACCAGCAGCTGCCACACAACAAGTCACACAACAAATGTACC
The DNA here is from genome assembly GCF_964263255.1 of Lissotriton vulgaris. Lineage (NCBI taxonomy): Eukaryota > Metazoa > Chordata > Amphibia > Caudata > Salamandridae > Lissotriton > Lissotriton vulgaris. Next base: position 1,210,580,862 of record NC_141694.1, read on the forward strand.
AGTACACACAGTCAGACTATCCAGAATTCCAACAGTTCTCATGAAACAGCCTAGAGAGGGAGGTTGGCTTGCCCCTTATTGAGATTCCTGTAGACCAAGAGGGACCCTATGTACATAGTCGTGTATTGGGAAAAGACAGAAAATTTTTGATTGACACAGGGGCGAGCAGAACTACCATCAGTCATGACGAGGTTCCAGGGGCACCCCTCTCAGGCTCACAGAATGTTTCCCTGGGATTTTCAGGAAAGCCTATTGTTAACGAAGTGTCAAAGCCTGTTTCCCTAGGAGTTGGTCCATTATCCCGTACCACAGACTTGTTACTTACTAAGTCATGTCCAGAAAATTGACTTGGTATAAAGACATTGAAAGAACTGGGAGCAGTTATTTGTTGTTCTCCGGAAGGAGTACGATTGTTTTTATGTGATTTTAAAGGACATTATGTGTTGAAAGATTTTGATCACAGACTCCAGAATGTACCACAGCATTTATGGGCACAAGGTCCGACTGACGTAGGTTACATGCACATTACGCCACACCGTGTCACTCTCAAACAAGGAGTAGTACTGCCACGCATCCGACAATACAAGTTACCACCTGATGCCGTAGTAGCCTTACTGAAAATTGTTGACGAACTCATTGCACAAGGAGTGGTAGTAGAGACTGACTCGAATGTATGTAATTCACCTGTCATCCCTGTTCTTAAACGAACAGACCCTAATGCACCACCAGTCTACAGACTAGTGATTGATCTTCGAGAACTGAATAAATGTATAATACCGCAATACCCAGTGGTCCCAGACATTTCTTCATTACTGACTGCAATTGATTCCGAGGCGACGTTCTTCACTGTAATTTACCTAAAGAACGCCTTCTTCAGTGTCCCAATCCATCCAGAGAGCCAATACCTTTTCGGATTCAGTTTAAATGGACGCAGCTTTAAATTTACGAGAGCTGCTCAAGGATTCACAGAAAGTCCTAGTATTTACAGTCAAGCATTAAAGAGACAACTGGACAGTATTCACATGCCTGCCAACACCGCACTGCTCCAATATGTAGACGATATCCTGATCACAGCACGTACAGAACCAGACTGCGAACATGCATCACTGACAGTTTTACATTTCTTGGCAGACAAGGGGCACAAAGTGTCCCCTTCGAAGTTGCAATTCTGTGCACAGCAAGTGGTGTACCTTGGACACTTGCTGTCCAAGAGGGGTAGACAGCTGACACAAGATCGTATTCAGTTATTCGCTAACCTTTCACAGCCCAAGACACAAAAGGAAGTACGGGCTTTCATTGGCCTCACTTCTTACTGCAGACAATGGATTCCCCAGTATGCCTATCTAGCCAAACCACTCATACAGCTAACAACACAGGAGGCAGCGTCTTCGACTGTCCTTCCCTGGACACAAGAACATACCCTTGCATTTGATGAATTGAAAAAAGCCTTATGCCAAGCACCAGTTTTAGCGACTCCTTGTTACAGCAAGCCTTTTACGCTTTTTGTCACTGAACGAGATGGAACAGCATTATCTGTTCTTACACAAGATCAAGCAGGCAAACACAAGCCTTGTGCTTATTTTTCTAGTACATTAGATCCAGTGGCCCAGGCTCTGCCTGCGTGCCTGAAATCAGTTGCAGCAACAGCCCTAGCAATAAGACAGAGTGATTCCATAGTGTTGGGACACCCCCTGACAGTACAGGTTCCACATGCAGTGGAAGTTCTCTTGAATAGGACACAGACACAACATCTGACTGTAGCGAGACTGACAGGATATGAACTGACATTATTTCAGCCACACATAGAGATCAGACGATGCAACATTCTGAACCCTGCTACACTCTTGCCCTCAAGCACAGTGGGCACTGCACCACATGACTGTGTGGAAGTAATTAATACAGTAACGAAACCAAGACAAGACCTATCAGACATTGCATTGCCAGACCCTGACCTGACACTTTATGTGGATGGTTCATGCATGAGAACAAGCACAGGAGAGTTAGTGGCCGCATATGCCGTGACCACTGATATTGAAGTCATAGAGACACAAAGAATAGACACACTGTCAGCACAAGCAGCAGAGCTCATCGCTCTGACACAAGCCTGCATACGAGCAAAGAACTTGAAAGTGAACATATATACAGATTCACAGTATGCCTTCGGGGTCGTTCATGACTTCGGAGTGTTATGGAAGGAGAGAGGTTTCCTGACCTCTCATGGGGCCAAGATTCAGCATGGTCCCCTTATTCAGGCTCTGTTAGAAGCAATACATTTGCCTACAGCCATAGCCATCATGAAATGCAAAGCACACGTGAAAGTTACAGACACCATTTCCCAGGGTAACGACCTGGCAGATCGAACAGCTAAACTTACAGCCCAGACACCAACAGACACGATAAAGACAAAAGTATCATCACCGACAAACAGCATGACAGTCAGGGATCCCTCACAAGATGTACTCGACATACAGACACATGCCACTCCAGACGAAATAAAGAAATGGACTGAACAAGGAGGGGTCCAGACTGACCAGGGTTGGATGACAAAAGGCAAAGCTACATGGTTTCTCCCTGACTCTATGGTACAAGTCATCATAAACACAGCACATAGTCCAGCACACTTAGGAGAAAAGGCAATGCTAGACAGTTTACAGAATATTTGGTTTAACAAGCACCTGCGTGCAGGAGCAAAACAGAAAGTACGCACCTGTATGATCTGTTGTCAGTTCAATCCAGGCAAAGGCATTCCGGTGGAACAAGGTGGATTTCATCCTCCTGACCACCCTTTTGAAGTCCTCCAGATGGATTATATCCAGATGGACAGATGTAGAGGATACAAATATGATCTAGTAGTTGTATGTGCACTACCTAGATGGACAGAAGCATACCCAGTCCCAGATTATACTGCTGTGACCACCGCCAAGCAATTGGTACGAGAGTTTTTCCCACGGTACGGATTGCCCCGTGTCGTGTACTCAGATAACGGTCAGCCATTCTCCTCTGAATTAATTAAACAGGTATCTCTTCTGTTAGGTTACCAGTGGAAATTTCATTGTGTACGACACCCAGAGGCAGCAGGACTTGTAGAGCGACACAATCAGACACTTAAGACAAAATTAGCGAAGGTCTGTGCAGAAAAAGGCGTGGATTGGATGGTAGCCTTGCCGGTTGCCCTCTTTTACATGCGTTTGGTAGCTCATTCCAGAACAGGCCTGTCCCCTTACGAAGTGGTTTTTGGTAGACCACCGAAAATGTGGGGTACGCCTATGCCAAAGAAAATTACTGATGTTGACAGTAATATGCTGACAGATTACCTGGCTTCCTTGATGTCTGCACTACTCTCTTGTCGTTCACAGGTTGCGGCCGCTTTCCCCGACAACACCCAAGTTAAAGAACATACCATCGTTCCGGGGGATGTAGTGCTGGTCCGGAATTTTGATCGTTCAAGCCCTCTCGAGCCCCGCTGGCGAACGCCGAAGTTAGTACTGCTTACCACGAGGACTGCTGTCAAGGTCGAGGGACGTAAGGGCTGGATCCATGCCCAACACATCAAGAAATTCCATGGAAACGCCGGAACGGTGATAAAGACTAAAGACTGCCCTGAAATTAATGACTCAAAACGCCCTTTGCTAGAAAAGACTCCGCAACAAGAATATAGGTCTAAATTACGGTCTAGTAAGTCAGACAGCGTTTAATTGTTTAAGTCCACCCTGTGGTGAATCGGTTAGACAGGTTCCTGACATGTATAAGATCGTAGACCAGAATAGCAGAAAGAGAGATAAGAAAGAAAAGTACTGCAAGACTTTACGCAGCAGATGTATAGTAACTCTGATTATTATGTTTCTTCTAAGTATATCGATTATATGTATCAGCTTGACACTACATGTTTTCTTTCCTCCTATCGCATCACATGTACACTCTTCCTTTAATGACACTGTAGAGCATACATTCAGTGACCTGCCACCCCATGAACTGTCATATCGACTAGCACTGCGCAACAATACTTTTATTCGAATGTTGCACCATTCTCATCAGACCAGCAATGTAACGAATTGCTGGGTATGTGGCCGACTCCCACCTTATCAGGAAACGAAGGGAGTTCTGCCCCTTTTTCCTTTCCCGTTCTCGCACAATGGTTCGTGCGGAGCATGGTTTGCTTTAATGTCATCACAAGATAGAAAGTTCACAGATTCCCAAAGCGATTGGATTTGGGGAGATTTGAATAAAGTAATGTATAAAGCATGCTTTCCAGACGAAGATGGTCTTCCCCAGAAGAAAGGGACCGATCTAGAAAATGAAGTGTACGAACAAGGAAATGCTTCCCTTAACTTTATGATTTTGAATGTTCAGTCCGATAAAAATACAGGTCCACCGTTCATAACAGTCTTACCAGTAAAAGGTGAATTATGCGTTAGAAAGAAAGGATCAGTGCATTTGGGACACAGTGATTGTAATACTGTAATCAAGTTCAATGATAAAGGAAAGTCTACTTTCAAAGCTTCCCGCCATTCCTATTTCATTTGTGGTCAGACAGCCTATATACGTCTGCCCTTAGACTGGAGTGGGACGTGTTATATTGCGTTCCTGCTGCCACCTGTTTTTCAAGCCCCATCCCATTATCATCGAGATTCCCGACTAGTACATGTTAGAAATAAGAGGGAGACTGATTCCCCAGTGATTGATCAGACTGAGACAGCTTTGGAGCAATATACAGATTTCAATAAAGGATTCTTTTTCTTCATAGGTCCCATCCAAAACAGTAAATTAATACGCAGGTTAACAAGAACTCTTGAAGCAGTAGTAAATGAGACTGCATCTGCTCTGGCGAACTTGACAGAGGAGCAGTCTGCGATGAGACTTGTTGTTCTTCAGAACCGCCTTGTTCTTGACGTCATCCTGGCAGATAGGGGCGGAGCTTGTAGAGTGATTGGCTCCAGTTGTTGCGTGTTTATTCCTAATAACGCTCCATCCGTGTATGCAGCAATAACAAGACTCCACAAGATAGCTCGCGAGTAAGCATGGGCGAATTTTGCGAATCTCGCGTTCGCGAATTTTGCGGATTTGCGAACTCGCAATCCGCAAAATCCGCAAATTCCCGCGAATTTGCAGATTTTTTTTTTTTGTGTTCGCCCGTGTTTCTGCCAGTTCGCGAGGGTTTTTACAATTTCGCAATTTGCGAACTTACCTGTCGGGTCGCAAGTTTTTCGAACTTGTTGTTTCTACGTGTCCAGCCTGTTTGGGACACTCTTCTTCATCACTGCCACTCTCTGTCACCACTGCCACTCTCTGACTACTCATGCCACCCTCTGGCCCACCCATGCCACCCTCTGTTTCATTACCACACCCTCTGGTTGTCCAGTGTACATTATTTTCGGCAAAGCAAAGCACACCTTCCCTGCCTCAAGTGACCTGAATTAATTTGGGGCTGATTAATGTGTCACAGAATATTTTTTTAGCTGGCACCTGCTTCCTTAGTGCGCCCTGATTAGTGATCTTTTGCACTTGCTAAGTGCTTTCATTGTTGCAAAATTAGTTACAACACCTGCCCTGCCCCAACTGACAATAATGAATTAGGGGCTGATTAATGGATTTTAACTTCCAGCCTGGCTCCTGCTTGTCTCCCTTAGCTGTAATTCAGGACCTTTGTGGCATATGTGTAACTATTCTGAGGTTCAGAGCAGGGTCACATAATAGTTGCAACTGGCAACTGAACTCTGGAGGGGCCCCTCAGGAAGCACTACAGGAAATGGCTACTAATGATGAGCCTGAACTTTTGAACCTGGTAAGTAGTTTCAGTTTTGCTAAGATCGTATTTCTGCAATTTAGCACTTATTCGCGGGGCGCGAAGTTGTACTGGGAAGCCGCGAACTCACGCGAACAGTGCGAGCAGTGCGAGCAAAATCCGCTGCTCGCGGATTTGCGGATTTTGCGGGAGATTCGCGAATCTCGCGGATTGCGAATTTCCCGAAAATCCGCAAAATCCGCGAGCGAAACGGATTTTCCGCCCATGCTTACTCGCGAGATACATCAGAACCCAGGCACATGGACTTGGTCCGGTTGGCTCTGGAGTGTAATATCAGCATGGGGATGGAAAGTATTGTTGTTCCTAGGAATGATACTGCTTGTTATATTTAGTTGCTGTCTCTGTCTGCAATGTGGCCCAGCGATTTGCGGCTTGTGTGCCACTGCCTGTATTCCCCATCCACGTAAACAAAAGAAAAAAGACGAACAAATGATGCTGTATGATCAGATATACGGTATCATGAATATAGATGTGTCCTGAAGGGCACAGTAGGGGACAAGGAGGGAATGAGGAAATAGAAATTTTACGTGGCCAGAGTGTCCCCTACATGTACCCCATGTATGTCCATGTCACCGTGCAACTCCCTTCTTATGCTTGTATTATAATGCCTCTGCATTTCCGTCCAATGTTAGCATGTCAGTTACCAAGCCCTCCATGAAAGAAACGTTAATTTTACACTGAGGCCTATGTTGCCCATGTATTTACATGGTGCACGTTTAAAAGTCGAAATGAGCACGTTTTGTGGCTCAGCCGAGCCAGGACCCGAATTCAGGCTCCATGCCTCCTGACACTCTGAAAACTGCAGTTTAGTTATGTATCCCTGACCTCTCACATACTTCCTGCTCAGCCGAGAGGTGCCCAGCCCGGCCTGCCAAGACAGTATTTTGCTTACAGTTATCTGCTCTGCTCCACAGAAACACATTCCTGCTTAATGAAAAAGGGTAAACATAATTCGCCTGCAGAAGATATGGCCTAGCCTTTCTGTCTCCATTCAAGTGATTTACAGAACTCGCATCCATAGAAGGCCCATGGCCCCACGTAATACACGAAGAAATATATGCACACACTAACATTCAGTGATGAGCAGCCTTTGCTCGAGCGACCTTTAATTAAGATAATACATCCTCCAAACTCAAGATATCAGATAATACCAGAATTGCAGGTCGTCCTGACATTCAAGGCTTCCCTACCAGCACGAAAGTCAGTTCCCCCCAGCTTCCCCCAGTTACACGTCAATTCCACGTCATGACCAAGTTGCGCACACAAGTAGGGTAAAGGTTCCAGCTGACCATTCAGACTCCCTCCATGTATCCACCCACCTATGACACACCTATGACTCATCAAGTGAACGCCCACGTGTACGCCTTCTTAAACGCCCTTTTCACACCCATGTGCTCTTATTTCTCTCCTTCGCATGCTCCGTCTGGAGAGCTCCGCCCTCTCTATGCAAGTTAATGCATGTTTTAAAGTATAAATAATGTACTCTGTGAATAAAGTTCAGATGACGATCCTTCCTGATCCCTAGTGGTGATGGAACCCGATTCTCCCTTAACTCGAGTTACTGAATAAAGCCTTTCTGAATCGGACACCACGGACTCTGCATCTCATTATATGCATGATCCTTGTTAATGTATAGAAATTCCGACAGGGTAATTATTTTATTTACCACACTATACCGCTGCAAATCTAGCAGCCAGCACCTAATATAAAACTAAAAAAATAATGATTACACAATTTTGATACTCAATACTCAAATAAATAATTAATCATAAATGAATAATTAATTGTTCATTCATTATTACGTTATTAACTTTCCATCCTATACCTCCACAAACCTAGTAGGCTGCTACAGCACTATAAATTACTAATAACAATTATAATAAAAATTATAAATCACTTAAAATTTCAAACTACATTTAAAAACGGTATTTGCTATTATAAAAACAATAAGACATAATTAATATATGAACAAAAACACATTTAAAATTAAAAAAGTTATTCTTCACAAATATATTTTTGAAAACAATATTACCAACAACAATATTCTTTAAAACATTACTTACCTAAACAAATTGATATTTCTGCATCGTTATATTTTTGTGTCAGGATATTTTTTTCAGATATTTCTGTTTCCTCGATATTCACAACTTGATATTTTGTCCAAATACCACTACTTTGTCCATATACTTAATACTGAAAATGTTAAGAGGGTGAGAATTTCATTGTTAAAAAGGTAAGTAGAAAACATATGATGATGATGAGCTCAGTGCTGCAGTGGCCATTCTGCCACTCTGGCATTTTACCGGTGTGCAGTGAACTACTTTGAGAGCTGGATGGACTGCCATGACCTAACCGAAAGACACCTTTACACTATTATGGTCATGGCCATGTGCCCATTATGACCATGGATGGGTTTACACATTTCTTCCAGAACACACATTGGCATATAGAAGTTTAATTAAAATCCAGGAAGATACCTTCAAATACTTTACATTTATTTGGCTTATCAATTTTGGGATCGTCTTCAGACGTAGGATGACAGTGCTCAATCCAGTTCTTTCTAGTTTTTTGGGGAAGGTGTAGTATGTGTAACAAATATAAAAGTTTAACCTCTCGATAATTGCTTTTCATCCTTCTTATTAAAGAAGTAAGAACGGACACTCTTAATTTGCCTTTTAGATTGCTGTTGACAGGCATAATGTGGATTTTTACAGATTACTCGTTTTCATAACAGATAAACAAAACTAAATGGTTGTTGGGCTGCTGCTAACTATTCAAAGATAGGTCGATCTAATTCAGAGATTGGGCAGTGGGAGTAGAATGGTGTGTTTCAAATAATATTACCCACATTTTCAAAAGGTAGTAGTAATTACTTCTCACAGGTATGTCTTAAAACTCTTAGGGTCATTATTAATAAAAATCATGCAGCTCAGTAAGCCACATTTCTGTACTACACTGCATTTCAGGCAAAGGGCAGGAATGCGCCATGGTTGAAAGAATAATAATAATTCCTGTCCTTTTCCCTGCCCCAGTGCACAATGGACTGCCGTGGCCCACGTTGGCGTCTGAGCACCAGCCTCGGATTGGTAACGAGGGCACTCGGGCAATGCCCGAGGGGCCGGTGTCCAGTTCGAGCTGTGGGCTGCTTATTGAGCAGCCTGGGGGCCGATTTTGTCGGTTCTACATTTTTCGATGCCGCCAGCGGCCCAGTGGGTGCCTAAGTGGCCTTTCTGGAGGTAAATGGGCGTCCATTATCTCACTCTTATCGATGGCAGAGGTGTCAGTCCCTTTCTCTCCCTAGGCCCACCCATTAATATATGTATACTGAGTGGGGCAGGGGGCCTGGGCAAAAGTAGCCTCACTTGTTTTTAGGTGTTTCATCAGTGTAAACTAATCTGTGCAGTTTTTTTTACCCCCCCCCCCCCCCACACACACTTTTTTTTCATAACATTTCGCTGAAGTAGTGTTTTGCAAGGCAATATGTAATGTGGGCCACTTTTTTTCAGCCTGCCCGGGCCGATTTTCAATCCCAATCCAACCCTGCTGAGCACCTTGGTGCAAGGGTGCCTGCATTGCATGCAGGATAATTTTTGTGCAAGAAGGGTCACCTTCCTGCACAAAAACAATCTTAAAAGAGGCGTTTTCCTCTTTCTATTTGTGCTGCACAATTCAGCACACATATAATGAGGAAAACATTAGGAGAAATAAAGACATGTATCTTTGTAACGCCTCTCTTGGAGAGGTGGATCTTTTTGATGCATTCCCAGATTTGGCTGTTCTTATAGATCTGGAAATGCATCAGAATCCATTGATGTTGTGTGGGAACACCCATGCAACACCCATGGAAACGCCTCCCTGATGCAGAGTGATGCAAGGCAGCAATTTGCAATGCGTTACATTATTCGAGATTTATGAAACCATGCAGGGCCATGATAGGTGGCCTTGCGTTACATAATAAATCTCTTTTTTGAGTTGCTTCACCTGTGAACCACATTGTGTGGTGCAAGAGCGACGCTCTGGGGCTCGTAAATATGCCCCTTAGGGGCAGATTTACAATAAGTGGAGCATCCCTGCATATCAGCAGGGATGCGCCACTTATTGTGTGCCATGACTCCGCCAACATTGATGCGCCGCATTTACAATGCGGCGCACCAATGGGCAAAAACGTCAATAAATGTAGGAGCACCTAGTGCATGAGTAACATTCTGGCAGATAAGGCAGGATTTTCCAAACATGTGAAATTTCGCCCCATAAAAAGTTACCAAATTCTTCTCTGTGAAAACCTTTTCTGTTCTGAATAAAAATGTGATATGAAGCATAGTGGGAAAGGCTGCTCTTGAAGTCATCGTTGCAGTGGCCGTTATACGTTACTGTAGCTTGATGTTTTAATCCCTCTCTCAATCAAGGATTACAAGAACTGATGTGTAAAACGGTTACGTAGTCCCCAAGCCTGCAATTTGCAAAATCACAGATATTGCAAGCACTAAAAAGCAAGCTGCAATGTGTGTTGTTGGAAGGTTTTCCTACTTGCAAAGTACACTTTGAGGACCCGTGTGCATCAAAAGATGAAAGGGGGAGCGACAGAGCCGTCTCCTTCCTACTTCCCATTCAGAGTGCAATGTATCAATGCTTGATCAGCACAATTGTGGTGACAAACCGCTGACAGGTGACAGACCTGTCACAGCAGGTGGTACTGATTAGCTGTCCATGACAGGCTGATTCCACTCTGAATCATGGCCCGGCCAGCGAGGGTGCTCCAAGGGACCGCTGCATGCCTCTTCCAGTGCCATTTCCTGAATGTTTGTTTCATTTTTCAATTCTATAATTCCAGCATTAAAAACAGTAAGCAGTGTGCCATTCTGTGCATACAAATGCAGCAATTGTGCTCTATAGTCCCTCTCAGGTATCCATACCTGCGTGTGCAACAAATGAATCCTTATGCATGCAAATTAATGGCACAAGGCTTTTTTTTTTATTCCTGCAATTGCATTGCCACTGATATGTACATCAGCCACATCGCAAAAAGGAGGCCTGGTGACAAAGCAAAAAAAAAACAGTGAAAGCTTTGTGGCCAAACCTTTCTACATCACTACATCAGGCACAGAGTTCACAAAGGACAAGGATCGCCATCTTACCTGTCTGCCCTGCATCCTGGCATGTGAGCATCCTTTCATTGAAGGGCAATGCAATTACTAGACTGGGCAACCTTTACCACATTATTACTGCTTCCTGGCTCATAAAAAGTCAATCAATGCTAGGACTAACCACGAGGACCCAACACGCTGTAGTAAGCATCATTTCCGACATTCCTGCTCACCCTCCACCATTCTGCAGTTGACTGAAACCACAAAACAGGAACAGGGTAAAACCATGACATTCACACAATTAATCACCCCCTTTCCCTTCTGTATGTCAACCAGGGCTGAGACAGCTTCCCGGGCACACACACAGTTGTACCCGTGTACTTCACAGGTCTTTAAATGACCATTTACTTGCTAACGAGGCTTTGTTGTTTTTCACCTCTTCTTGGAGCCCCTTGCATCTCCACTTTGCCTATTGCTGGAAGAATCAGCCCCCCCCCGAAATGTTTGTTAGCCCCCCCCCCCCCCAACTGAAATTTGGCTCCAGTTGCGCCTCTGATCAGGAGAGCTTAAGGGACAGCTACATTTCTATAACATTGAAAGAAGCCGACAAGAGTGCATCTTTATTTTGTAAACCCAGTTCCGACCCAGTTGCATATATAATGGAGCAGTTCTTCTTTTCTGGCAATGGAGACAAACGTGTTGCTGCTTGTATACTGTATATATAATACTTATCACAAAACAATGGTTCTTGCGGACTATGTACAAATAAATAAGTTACAACACAATAGCAGATTTCAACCGGAGATTAGCATGTCAAAAAGGGGAAATTGTTATACACAAACAAAAAGGAGTCACATTTTTGTTTAATACATATAATATTTTAGTTTTACACCAGAGTTATCTGTATTGGAAAATAGGTAATGCTCGGTGTCTCATGTGAAAAAGAACCAAAGAAAAGGAAATGTGACCTGTTATAGTATATTATATGGTTTCTTAATATGCAAAACGACCATTCACAAATAAGCAATATTATAAAGCGGACACTTCTGAATATCAAAAGGGACAGAAATGGTTTGTCATGACATTAGTCGATGACGTTTCGACCACGTTACGGATTGGGGTTCCCATCCGGACCTTAAAGATATGGGACATCTGAAATGAAACAATAGAACAAGTACTTAGCTACAAAGGCAACAAGCATTGGCATAGCCAATAGGTCTTGCTTTTGGGACCTTATAAGTATTTAGTTTTGTAGAACAATATCCTTAGTGCAACAACATCAGCTGTTGCATGGATAAACCTTGTACCTTATAGGGATATTGTGCTGCATAACAAAATACTTATAAGGTCCCAAAAGCGATACATATTGGCTATGCTACTGCCTGTTTTAGGGTGGGTTGGGGGTTTCAGGTTGATTCTGGTACTTGTAGTCATGTATATGGCATTATAGAAGGAAAAAAAAGGACTACCACTTCCAGAATTTATAAAACAACAGCCCTGGACAGGCTCTACAACCCAGGCATGGACCTGTGAAACTATGTGTATATGTATGCTATGTGCACCACGTGCTGCACTATGTCTGGAGCGCATCATTGCGCATTAGGTACCTCACCATGCACTCTGAATGCGCCGCGCGCCAGGAACCGGAGTGAATCAGTGAACTGAGGCCTGGGTCAGACAGGTCTATGAAACACCTCATAAGTCCTACATATCAAGACAATTCCATGAGCCCGGCTGTGTTTGCGGGTGTCTCCAGCGCGGGTTGGGGGAGCGGGTGTGGGCAGCGTGGTATATGGGAGGGGTTGTGGGCAGTGCAGTACAGGGTGGGGTGTGGGCAGTGTGGTGTGAGCGGGTGTGGACAGCACAGTTCTCTCTCACCACAGCAGTGCACACCGGCTCCAGTAGAGGCCTCCCCTTTCCATGTTCACACAGGCAGTGACTGACCCACTCGATGACTTCAGTGCCTACTGTGAGAGGATTTAGACTTTGCCTTAGCCACGGGATGGGCTATGCGAGTTGCATTGCCTACCCCCACAAGGGGGTAGAGCTTTAGTGAGCTGAGATAGGCGATTTCTGTGCTGTAAACATGCGGTGCCCCACCAAGCAGCTGGCCTCTTCGCTCACACACATCTGAGCAACACCTTCTAGGGGTTGGAATGGGCTAATAACACATGCTGCCACGAGATTGCATTGGCCCCTTGCCTAACAATTACCCCTCGAACAAAGCATCATTTCAAAATATTTGCTTTACTATAACTGGAATGCAATTTGTGGCACAAAACCACCAGGAAATAAAATACCTGATTTGTAGTTTATAGATCACCTTAAAATGCAGTCAGAGAATAGTTGTCTTTAAAGAACATAACTATTTACATTTCATTGCATGTTGGGTTGCCTATCAGGTACATGCTTCTGAAAGTCTGCGAGGCTGGCGAAGTCAGCACATGGTCACACATGACCAATCCAAGAGAGTCTGCTTTTAAACTAACAGCACTTGCAAATTCCAGATTTAAGAGACAATGATCGTTTTAACAAGTGGGAGGGGGAGAGGGAGTGCGGCCGAGAGAAGGGACACAGCAGCAATTCCCTTGCGGGAGCGAGCACTATAATTGCTAACAAATGGTAGCACTTGTCCCACAAGGGAATAGCCAAATGTGCATGCCTTGCAATAGAAACCAATGCAAAGAGTGCACGTTTTTGGGGAGAAAAGCTGATCGATTATAAGAGGTCCCCTCCTATGCAGCGAATGCACGCTGCGTTGGCGAGACCTACAAAGGACCTTAAGTAATTTAAGTAGTGAAAACAGGTAGAGGATGGACGGTGTTTCCTGATAACTAAATGGGCAATGCATCCCAATTATTGAAGTGTCCACCATATAGAGTGAGAGAGAACAGGGAAGTGCTACTCACATAGGCAGCTTGTTGGAAAAATGGGAGGAATTAAAAAAAAAGATGAAAATTAAATTAAAATTAAAAAAATGATCACTGAGTTCTCAACTGAGTTGATTATTATACTGGCTAAATTAGCTGTTTAAACATACCCTAGAGAGGTCGGGTGGGTAAGTGAACCAGTGTAGAGTTTGAGGATTCTTAAACAATATGGACCGCAAGGACCATTGTCACATCAGATGTGTGTCGCTATTAAAAGGCAAAGGAGATCTGTGTAAGAAGCATCAGGAATCATTACAAGTATTATTATCTTTTCAAAAAGGAACAAGAGCATTTACTTTTAAGTGTGTGGTGGAACCCAGAATCTAAATCGATTCTCATAGAGAGCAGACTTACACATTCACCCTCGCTGTATCACAAGGACCGGAAAAGATAGTCCGCGTTCACAAAGGAATGAAAGTGGAGGACTGCCAAAGTCAGCCTCCCAATGCTGATGGATTGGAAAGGGTAATCTGTGTCAAAATAGGAATTATATATACACACACATGTACAGATAGATAGATGAATAAATAGATAGATAGATAGATAGATAGATAGATAGATAGATAGATAGATTGATAGATAGATAGATAGATAGATAGATAGATAGATAGATAGATAGATAGATAGATAGATAGATAGATAGATAGATAGATAGATAGATAGATAGATAGATAGATAGATAGATAAATAAATAGACAGAAAAATAGATAGATAGATTCACTAAAAAAAACAAAGGTTACATGCACTGTTCACTGTAGCATGCCCGCTTGCACAGGTACGTACACTACCTGCTTCCACACACACACTCTCTCCCAAAGTGCGCACTTCACTGCTATATGCAAGAGACGGGATTGTCTCTTTCTTGGAACGTGAAATGTGTGGAGTTTACTGCCAAGTGTATGAGCAGAATGCAGGTAAAATGACTTTGAGTGCCTTCCTCTAGGCTGCACCGGTTTTGCAACAGTGTGTCATGGAGCTTGGAGCAGGCAGCTGTTACACATGTTTCTTGCTTTATTACTTTCAGAGGCCGGGAGAGGAGAAGGGAAGATGGGAGCAGGGGGCCCTGCAAGGATTCAGCCTTAGCAGAGGCGTTCAGAGCCAGAACCAGGTTTTTATCCATTGTTGCCAGTGGTGCTGACAAAAATAATATACAGTTTCCATTGTAAAGCGCTGGGTAAAACTGTTCCAAGGGGCGTGTTATATAAAACTGTGCAAAATAAATTGTGGATTCTACCTGTCACCAACAACTAATTCTATCCTTTTGGAACCAAGCCCAAAACATTTAAGCACAAAGTATTATCTTTTGATGGCAGAAAGAAATACCTTTCTAGTAGCTGAATTACAAAGCAAGAAATGGACACTTTACACACACAAATCATTGGTATTCCAGGTGTTTGTCTAATTATTTTGATAGAAGCAAACTAAGGCTACAATGCACAAAATGCTTGCATCCCTTTATCGCTACCCACCCCTAAAATCTACATTCACCTTTATATCCCTTCACCACTACCCACCCCCAAACCTGAAAATTAACCTTTGCTCAATTTACCACTACTCTACCCTCTACATGTTCTGTATAAACACAGGGGGATATTCTCAAGAACGTGTGATAACTATCGCAAAATTAGCTTAACACAACTTTCACCATCGCAGTCTATCACAGGAAAATTGCACTGTGTTAACTAAGTATTCACAACACGGCAGTACCATGCGATAGGCTCAAGATAACACGTCAAATGACCACATTAAAACCAATGCGATGCCGCAAAAATGTGAAACACGAACGCAAAAAAAGCTGCAATACAAACATCAGTGAAAGCCAGCGACAT
This sequence comes from Lissotriton vulgaris, assembly GCF_964263255.1. Taxonomy (NCBI): domain Eukaryota; kingdom Metazoa; phylum Chordata; class Amphibia; order Caudata; family Salamandridae; genus Lissotriton; species Lissotriton vulgaris. The sequence continues at coordinate 1,210,596,508 of NC_141694.1, forward strand.
GCCTGCAATTCACACACGTCAGGTGGAAAAAATCACCATAAAAGTAGAAATAAAACAGAAAAGCAAATGCCAAACAACAGCAAAGCACAATGGATGTTACTGGAGCAAGTACGGAGGACAACCAGAACCCCATAGGACCCCCAAAGGACCTGCCTGGGACCTCGGGGTCAGGGAAGACCAAGGAGAGGAAGAGTAGAAAGAGGCGGTTCAGTCCGCAGGAAAACAGGATTCTGATAACGGAGGTGGTCGAACACCATCAACAACTGTTCGTCACCTCCACTGTCTTTGGCAACCAAAAATGGACTATGGCAGTCCATCATGGACAATGTGAATGCAGTGGGAGTGCTGAAGAGGACAATGGAAGAGGTCAAGAGGGTCTAGAATGCGCAAAACCAAGCTCAAACTCGCCAACAACCGAAAGGCAGCAATGAAGACTGGAGGTGGTAGTCCAGCGCCACAGGAGGTGCTGGACGATATGGAGGAAATGGTGTCCAAGTCATCAGTGGGGAGACAATGGCAGGATTTGGGGAACAGACACTGCTGAACATGACTGGACACAAAAGCACCAGAGTGAGTAATGACCAGGGACTGGGGGGACGGGAGGAAATAGACACAATGACACATTTGAGCTGAGCACATCTGCGGACAAACCATGCCCCAGTCCCCAACATCCACCAAGAGGCCAATGTGCCCAAGTATGCAATATCTCAGCACTGCGTAGGCATAGAAGTCAAAGGCACATCGAATGAAATAGAGAAGGGGCAGCAAAATCAGAGCTGCCGGGGTGAGTCCCCCGAACTGCATTACACAGACGAACGAAAGTAAGCCGCCACTTACCTGAGAGACGCCGCCACCGCCAGGAGTCACATAGGGGCTGCCAGTCACTCGGGAGCATGCCGCCACCGCCAGGAGTCATCCAAAAGCTGACAACACCCGCCGCCGCTCCGGGACTACAATTCCCGGCAGCCTACGCGGCGGCTCGCTCTGTGACACCGCGAGAGCGCCAGGAGGCGCACATAAGCAGCGCTGCACCCGGCGGAGTGGGGGAGACGAACGAAAGTAAGCTGCCACTTACCTGAGAGACGCCGCCACCGCCAGGAGTCATCCAAAAGCTGACAACACGCGCCGCCGCTCCGGGACTACAATTCCCGGCAGCTTACGTGGCGGCGCGCTCTGTGACACGCGAGAGCGCCAGGAGGCGCACATAAGCAGCGCAAAGGGCGGGCCCTCTACGGCCCTCATCGGCAGGAAGAGGCAGGGACAGGGCCCTGAACTCTGTGCAAAATCACCAAGTAAGTCATCATCTCCTATAATATAGCTGCTGTGGCCAAGACATCTCCCCATGTTCCGTATAATACGGACATATCTAGGCATTATCCGAAAAAGTTGTCCTTCAAAATGTCTAAAGTAAAATCGACTGTCCCCCTTAACACCATAGATAACTATATGGTTCAGAAAGTTGCAAAAATTAACAGCGACAGGAGATCATCTCTGGGATTGAGTCTATCACCTGAACTGCCATTTGACAATACGCCTTTACCCACTCCTGCTTTTGACATTAGTAACGAGGTGTTTCAGACAACGGAGAACAACCCACTAACACAGCTTCTACTAGCTATAACTGACTCAGTTCCTGAGAGCACACTTGACGAAGAAATAATACTGCTAGAAGAGGAGCCCCCAGCACCGGTCCCAGCACCAAGAGCAGTAAAGGGTGGGGAGAAGAGCATAACAAAACGGGGTGGACTTCGTTCAAGTAAAAAACGTCCAGATGCATCCCCCTTGGAAAATAGTGGCGAAGATACAAGGGGAACTTCTGGAGGGAAGGTACACCTGGATGAAGACCAATTTAAGAAGTTGTTAAATGCTCTAGATAGCAAGATTAAAACTATAACTAAGCCTCTCCTAAGTAAAATAGATCAGCTCACGGAAGAGGTGAATAGGTTGGGGGGTCTTCTACAAAAATCAATAGAAGAAAAAGCGATCACTTCTACGCAGAAAACACTCATAGTTGAATCGAAAAATACCCAAACTGCCCCTAGGCTAGAATTACTGGAAAACACTCCCCTGATCCCTATGGTGACATCTGACTTAGAGAGGGGGGCCCTAGGGACCTAGATATCAACATTGGTGACTCTGAAGGGCTGAGTCAAAGGGACAGAATGGTAGATTCTAATTTAGAGAAGGGGCCTGTAGAATTATTTGTAGAGGCAACTCCCCTGATATTGGTTTTGGCAAATGTTCCCCACTTGGAACTAGGGCAAGTAGAGAACATCCCTTCCCTGCTAAACAAATCACTCCATTGGTTATCAAGGAATATGGCCTTTACCCCGGGAGGTAGGGACCAGCTGGCACAAGAAGTAGTGAAAGCTAGAAGAGTAGAATGGATCGGGGGTGGCACAAAAAAATTTAAGGGGGATTGTGTGGTGTTACACCTTTCTGATCCTGAAGTACTGCCAAACATTCTAGCAAAGATATATCCCCCCGGCGTAGATCCACTGAAATAGTACCGTTAACACTGGATTTCTTCTATACAAAAAAAGGGGGGAACACTTTAAATTCAACAGTGCTTAAAACTAAATGGAACCCTGTACTAAAAAAAGCCAAAACCTTTGATATAAGGAATAATTGGGGTATCCCGATGGAAAATAGGTTCTCGGCCCTTTCTGGTCTTAATGAGTGTGATTGACTGAAAGGGCGGATGAGTGTAGCAAAGGATATCGCTGCAGAGATCCAAGAGAGTGGAACAGTTGTCGCAGTGAAGCTTATTGAAATAAATTCTAGCAATGGTAAGACACCTACTCCCAGAGAAGATTTGCCTAGTATTGCAGAGTATTTGCCACCGACTCCCCGCTCTATTGTATGTAATGGGGAGAGTAGCTCCTCTTTCCCTTTGACCCACACTTTGCAGGTAGCACCCCTACAAGAGAGGACCGCCCAGACAAAAGCTAGTCTTAAACTTATTTCTTGGAATCTGGCGGGAATTCACCACAAATTAGAGACCCCCGAATGGGGTGAATTCATTGATAGCCATGATGTTATTATGCTACAGGAAACCTGGGCAGTGTCACCTGTCTTTTGACAAGGCTTTTTAAATTTTTTCGTCCCCGCGAAAAAGAATCCTAAAGGGCGGCCCTCAGGGGGTTTAACCACATGGGTACGTCAATCCTTACAATGTACCATTAAACAGAGGTTTGTTAACAACTGGGATCCACTCCCAATTGTGATTACTTGGGCCGATGGCCAAAACACGGTCTTATATAATATCTATGCCAGGGGAACTCAAGGGGGCAAAGCCTCTGACGTGGTAGTTGCATTGGATAATGATTTAGAGATTCTTCCTACACATTACACTACCCTAGTGGGGGGAGACATGAACACTACTTTCGAACCACTAGGACTTGAGGATAATGAACTGTCCCTTGAGGAAGATACCAAATGGGGAGTTCCTCAACTGGATCTACCAGTGGTAAAGAAATGGACAGAGATGGCAATACAGGTGAAGAGTTTGTGCTTGGCTAGGGGGTTGAGGGCAGTAAATGGCCGCACCCCCTCAGACCTACGGGGTATGCATACCTTTGATAATGTGAGGTCAAGTAGTCGGATAGACTACATCCTTGTAGATGTTAGAGACTGGCACAAAGTATTAGATATGAAAGTGACATCGAGATTGGAGAGCGACCACAATCCATTGTGCTTGCTCTTTAATCTGGATCAAGGTGAAAGCTCATCTAACCAGGAAACGGGTGTTATGACACTAGACGTTCTTCCAACTAACAACCTCTGCCACATTAAATGGGCAACTCTGGTGGATAAGCCTGGGGATATGCAGGACTTAATGGAAGTCGTTGGCAAAGAGGTCAGCAGATTGCAGGCCCACTGTAACGATTTAAATTTTAACAAATTAATTGAAGAGTCACATCCTATGTTTTTTGCTAATCTACAGAGGTTTTTCTTAAAAAAACGCAGCTGAGGGAGGGTGTTAGACCCCAGAGAAAAGGAGGGTGGTATGACCACTCTTGTAGAAAGGCGCAACAGAACCTCAGCCTTGCGCTGAGGACTAAAGAAGGAGTATTGAAGGCCAGGGATGATTACAGGAATGCCCAAGCCAGGGCAAAAAGACTGTGGGATGAAAATCAATGGTTAGACCTTAAGAAGGCCTGTGTAGCCAAGCAGCAGAAAGAGTTCTGGGCCATCTTAAAATGGGGCAGGGGGAATAGCAGAGTGTCCAAAAAATCACGTAGCAAAGGAAGCATGGGTGGATTTTTTCAAGCCACAATACGCTGACAATCTGCCCCCACCATCCCACTTGCCCCCCGAAAGGATATCTATAGCCAAGGAATATTCTCACTGAAAGACGTAAACGAAGCAATGGACGGGGTAACTAGAGGTAGGGCGCCAGGAATTGATGGAATACCGGCGGATGTATTTTTATCTGACAGGGACAACTGGTGCAAATATTTTGTATGGCTTGCGAATTCTATCGCACAGGGAGCAATGATACCAGCATCATGGAAGGGTGCGGCGATTATACCAGTCTTCAAAAAAGGGGATAAGGCTTTACCAAGTAATTATAGGCCCATCAGCCTTATCGACTTGGCACAAAAACTGATGGGCAGGATGATACAAAATAAAATACAAGCCTGGATAAATGATAAGGATATCCTCTCCCCGTATCAAGCTGGTTTCCGTCTACTAACTAGCTCTGTTGACCAGGTATTCCATTTTTTAACTCTGTTCTGGAAAAACGTAATCTTGATAAATGGCCCATTATATGCTGTTTTTGTCGACTTGAAGTCAGCGTTTGATCTAGTACCCCGACAAAAACTTTGGATTGTTTTGCGTGATCTTGGAATAAGCCCCGAATTACTGACTCTGCTCGTGCATATGCACGAAAATAACTACGCTAGGATTAGGTGGGGAGCACAGGGGGACGTCACTGATTCTTTCCCCGTGGATCGTGGGGTAAGACAGGGATGCGTCCTGGCTCCCACCTTATTCTCTCTTTATATTAATGGCGTAGTAGATTTTCTAAAGAAATCTCCGACAGATGCCCCGAAGCTAGATGGGGAGCGGGTCCCAGTATTAATGTTTGCTGATGACACTTTACTGGTTTCACGGACCCCTAGCGGATTACAAAAGACAATCGATGCATTTGGAGATTTCTGTCGGATTCGGGGTTTGGAATTAAATACGACAAAGACTAAGTTTATGAACTTGAATCCTGCTAAACAATTCAAGGGAAAAATGCACTTTAATGGGTCTCTTTTGGAAGAAGTGAACACTTTCACCTACCTAGGTATCTCTTTACAAGCCAACATGAACTGGAAATCTCATATGGACTCTGTGGTCTTAAAGTTCCATCAGCTGGCCGGGGCCATAGCACAAAAACATAAATCCTCATTTACAAAACCCATTCAACCAACGATGGAGATTAGTAGTATGAAGGTGCTGGGCGCTTGTCTTTATGGATCAGAGCTATGGGGCTTTACCAACTTGAGCGCCCTGGTTACTGAAGAGAACAAATTTCTTCGCCGGTTGGTTGGTGTCCCGCAGAGCACTCCATCGATCCCGCTCCTATATGATCTAGGGAGGAAAAAGATCGAGGATATGGCTATATTGCACCCACTTTTATATTGGAGGCGCATAAAAACTACTCCAGAATTGGGCCATTACGCATCTGCTCTCATGGACATCATTAGCTCTGATCGGTTTCATAAAATAGCCTGGCTTAAAGAAATTAGGAACTTGCTCCAAAAATTGCATCTAGACCACCTATGGACCACCGTAGACCCCACTACCTTTCCATCTAAGGCTTTATTGAAAAAAATGTATTGGGACATGATATATAATACTGTCTTGATTTCCAATCAACCGTCTATGTTAGCATCGCAGTACCTGGAGTTCAAAATAACCCCCAAATGTGAACAGTACTGGGATTTGATTACTAAACCTCTAGATAGAAAGTTGTATTTCCAGTTCAGAATTGGCTCCCTACCCCTAAATGCTTTTACTGTAAAATGGTCCCCAGGCAATGTAAATACATGTTGGCATTGCAAGGTACACATCAAGGACATCCCACATTTCTTGTTTGCCTGCCCATTATATGCTGCCCCAAGAAGTAGATGGCTAAAACCAGTTTGCAGGAATTTGGGGATAAGGAAACATCTAGAGGCACTAAGAATATTAAGATCAAATTGTGCTCCCAATCTTGCTATCGCTATAGCCAAATACTTGGGTTGGGCCTGGATAATACGCACGCGCACTTTAAACTGCAACTAACTATGTTATATGGAAAATGTAATTATAAGATTAATCTCAATTTTCATGAACTAGGCAATGTGACTCTGAATGTTATAATGCTTGAATTTTTAAATTGAAGAATTCGCCAGCATTTTGTAACTTGATGGTATTTAATGTGTATTGTGTGTCGATCTTATTTCTAGTATAGTATTTATTCTGTTTAGCATAGGGAAACATGCTTTTATGACAATGCTGTCGAATAAAGTATTGAAACTTGAAACTTGAAACTTGATTACACACACATAACAAGCAGAGCTCATCAACACTGACAACAATGTGGTAAAAACTGCAACACATCCACAACGGAACACAGGACACAACTGGTGTCGACTGGGTGTAGACACTGGCCGACCATATTTGGCATTGCAGGGAAATGTGAGTTATTAATGTACAAGTACAAACACACACATATCATCTTGTCGAAATGTCCACTATCCCCCATCAAATAGGCAGCACCTCACAAACAACCACAATGTACACAGTCATGCAGTATGTATGAAAACATGTACAATGCAACAACATACATGTGGATACATTGTTAAACTGCATCTCCCCTTCACTTCGCAGAAGGAGAATCAACACCTCCTGCAGAGCAGCCCGAACCTCTCTTCTCTGATGACGAAGAGGACCACCACAGCTTCGACTACGACGCTCTGCAACAGCTTGTGGACAGCTTCCGCATCCCACCTCCAAGAGCAGGACAGCCCAGCTGCTACGAGGAGACCCCACCCCCTGCACAAACCACATAGCAGGCAGCACCCACCACCACGGCTGCCTACTAGGACCCCCACGAAAAACACATGGCCTTCCAATGATGTGTGTTGGGATGCCAGGAGAATGTGGCTGAACAGGTGTGGGTGGGCTTCGACCGCATGGCAGACAAACTAGATGCCATACGTGGGTGTCTAAGTCCCATCAGGGACCACTCATAGTCCCTAACGGACACTCACAGTACACTACATGCTCTCCAATGGATCATGCCTGACATCGCTGGAGCCCTGACTCAGATGATAGAGCAACTGTCTAGTCAGAGTGGCTCTAGCAATGTCACACAGGATTTGGGAAACATGCTGAGGTTGATGGAGACCATGGAGCGGGCGAATGCGGAAAGAGCAGCTGCAAGGGCTGCAGAACAGCGAGTGGTAGCTGGGTTCCTCAATTAACTCAAGACCATCCTCATGGCATTGCTGGCACAAGGCCTGGCTCTGATGCATGTTGCTTCTACCACTACATCCACATCTCCGCCCCTGAAGTGTCAGTGCCACACAGTGCGGCAGACATTCCACCTCCGGCCCCTGAGGAGAAAGAACACTACCACCCACACGTGAGGCACATGGAACTGCATAGGACGAAGATGCGGCTGAATCTGCCATTGTCGTACAAAGGATGCAGTAGCATTCTTCTCCGCCATATGGCCGGTTTCTGCTTGGTCCTGCCCTCTGCATCATCACCTTCCACAGTCCCCCGATGCACTCTGAGACACACACGTTAGACCTCAATATGGACTGCAATAATCTGTTTGATCGCCAATGAACCAGCAATCAGACTGCGGACTGAACTCTTCCTCTTCCTTTGGACTTGTCATTCCCTGGATGACTCTGACTGGCCCCCCACGAGCCAACATCATCATGTGGGCTTTGCATTGCCTTGTACTGCCCCAGATGCAACACTCCACTGAATGTACATTATCTATTCCTAATTACACAGATGTGTCATATCTATGGTCTTTCAAGTGTGGAAGTATGGATGAATGTAGGCTCAGTGAATTCCTCTTACGTCCACGTGGCTCATGTCGTAAAACTTGGGTCACATGGTTAAACATTGCCGAATGCGGTAAGGGTGGTGCAGACACAACAACAGGGACACACACAATTGTTACTTCCTTGTCCAGCCCAGTAAGAAACCACACCCAGAGCTCCAGGGTCATTGTTCACACCCTTACGCTGGACTGGCATATGCCAGCCCCACCTACTCTGCTTACACTCACATGAGGTGGCGGCAATGCTACATTTCCCAGGTCCTCCCTGTAGTGATCTGCTGGTCCGTGGTCTAGTTGTCAGCATGCTACACCCATTCCCTCATGGCTGGTGTACACCCACACCACACCCATCCAGCACACATGTGACAGGACATGTGACCTTGACAATTAAAAGGGCCGGGCACGAGTGCTCAACGCCATTTCCTCTCGGTATGTGGGTGATGTTCATGTAGGCATGAGGACCTAGGGCCCTGCAACATTACTTTCCCCCGGCCCGGAGGTGACATGATGACATTCCCACCACAATACCCAATTATACAGGGTCCATGACTTTTGTTGCACTGACTTGGTGGCACCAGATACACTGCGGCCGGCACAGGCACACCGTCACGGGATGGTGACATTTGGTGCACTGAGATAGGGGCACATTAAGTGCTGAGCGGCTGTGCAACCTGCAATGATGCCCCGTCCCAGCGGTCCGGACTGCTCAGGATTTGTGTGACCTGATGGACCGCAGTGTAGGCCAGGGCCAGTGGTTAGCGCAGGCCTACTGCCAGGTGGCGTCGCCTCCCGGATCACAGAGTTAGTGGCACCTCAAGGGCTGAACGGGTGTGCAGCCTGTGATGATGCTGGGTGCCCTGGTATGTCCTTTGCCATAGCAAAATCAAGACCCAGAATCAAATGTGAGACCTGGTGGCCTGCGGGGCGGGGCTGCATGATGTGGAGGGTGCCATGTTCACGGGCCCCGGGCTTGGGGCTTGCACCCGCATGTGGTGGGCCTTCATTGTGACATGCCGGTTGCGGACGGTGAGCAGTGAGGCCTAGGTGCGCAGGGGTGGGCAAGCACCTCTGGGCGGAGGGAAGGGCTGGGGTTATGCTGCCTGGGTGCGCAGGGGCAGACAGGTGAGGATGTTGTGTGCAATTGTATGTACTTTGTCATTCGTGTATATGGACTCTGTTTAGGATGACGGATCTGTTTCAGATGTGGGACCTGGTGAACTGCACTACATACCGGCACGTGTTTTGAGACACACCGGTGTCAGCAGGTGAGCATTGAGACCTGGGTGCGCAGTGTCGGCACTCTCTCTGACTATTAATCTCTTCTGTTATCTGTGTCTCTCTCCCCCTCTCTAACCGTCTCTCCTCTCCCTCTCTCTGTCTCTCCCCCTCTCTGTCCGTCTTTCTCTCTCTCTCTCTCTCTTTCCGTATTTATCTCTCTCCCTCTCTCTGTCTGTCTTTCTCTCTCTCCCACTCTCTGTCCATCTTTCTCTCTCTCTCCCCCTCTCTGTCCGTCTTTCTCTCCCTCCCTCTCTCTGTCCTTAATTTTCTCTCTCTCTCCCTCTCTTTCACTCTCTCTGTATCTCTCACTCTCCTTAGCTCTCTCTCTGCCCTTTGATGAGCGCAAGTCACACCTTCTCATCTGGATTTTTGTTTTGCAGGCTGTGACATACAGATTGTCCCGGGGAGAGGTGCCATGTGTCTTCATTTCTGTTCTGTGTTTATTTGAATACATTTTCTCTTGTTAGTTCGAAGGTGTATGTGTGATTCTCATTTTTGTGACGACACATGCTTGTCACCAATTGTGATTGTGATTGTGCAACATCAGGCAGAATATTTGGTTCATGTTTTGTGTAGTTGATGTGGCATGTCTTTGCCTGGGGCGGGTTGGGGGGGTGGGTGTCAGGGAGGCGGGTCCTGGGGTGGTGGCGGACCCGAGAGTTTAATAATACCAACTTAAGGAACTACAAAGATATTCGGCACTCAACTGTTGTTATGGTTACGATAACACATAGTCCTCTGTGACGTCTTCTATTTTTATGACGTTCCAACATCCGCATCACGTGATCACGGACTCGAATCTTAGAGTCGCGAACCATAGAGCACCACCACACAGAGCGTTGCACGCTATGGGTAACGAGGAAAACATCACCGATTTACTTTCCCGGTAAGAATTCTTGTTCACGATGAAAACCGTCTGCCTTTAACACTAATCGTGCCGAAATACGAATGACTTAGTTGTACCATTATTTTTACAGCCCCTTCATCGCGCTGTAACTAACGTAATCAGGTCAGTCCGAGATAACTTTCTTGCAAATCTTCGTGCACCATTGTCAGTGAATCACGCTTTCAACATCACAAATTCACAAGGGGCTATAAGGAATAATCACCCAGTCAAACTATTTTACACACATAAAATGTATTGATTTGATACATTGTATGCTCATTCATATTTTGTTTCATTGTGAATCCATGATACCTATTAATTTACATATTATACTGTTTCTAGATATAATTGAAGTCCCCTGAAGAAGGGCTATATTGGGCTATATGCTTGAAATGCATTGGGCAACAAACTTATTTTGGAATATGATATAAAATATTCAGAGAAAATTGTGTAAACATTAAAAAATCTTCGTTACCATTAAAGAAACAATGATGACAATGAAAAACGATCTCTTATAAATTTAATGAAAAGTTAAAAGGAGTGCATGGAAGGAATGCATCTTGTGACACAGGATACATATCTTCATATGTTTACTTATCAATCTTGACAGCCCAGCAAGGTTACCACCACATGCACCAACGAAACAAATTACATTAGGGAAAGACCAATCACGTTCATTTACCTAAGAGTGCGGAACCAAATCCAATTCATGGTGGGTGTTGTGGCCCAGTTGGGGGTCCCAGCTGCATGATCGTTGGCTCCATGGCATATGTTGCCCTTCTGGTGTGGCTCTGGAATGGGCTCCCTTTTCTGGTGCAGTCTGTTGTCCGGCTTTACACCAGGTCAGAGCAGGTGTTCATTTCCTGCTGCTAACGCACCTTATTGCCTGTTTTGGGTTCTTATTGCCAATCTGACTGGTCATTGAGAATGTTGCGGAGTGGTTTTGTCACGGCTTTTGCCACGGGAACGCCTACTCTGCATCTTATCTGTTGCAATGTTTTTTGAGGCTGCTATCGCAGGTTAACTGGTGATATGGTCCGTTTGCACCAGCTTGTGAAAGGGCGATATATTTATCACCACTTTGGCTGCGATAAAGTGCTGTTAAATCTGCCATAACTCATTGAAAATATGCTCCGCAGAGTCTACTGTTTGCATCATGGTATCTGTTTGGAAGTAGATAGGATGCAATCTAAGGCTTTAAGGTTACCTCCAGAAGCGACAAAAATTGGGCCCACCATGGCCCTCCTGAATGTACCGTTGCCCCATTCAGATAAAAATTCCTCGAACCGGGCCTTTTTTTAATGTCACAGATAGGCTGCTCCCCAGTCTATTTTATAATGTCTCAAGAATGCTGCCAGTGAAAAGAGAAAGCAAACTCATCACCACAGCTTAAAGTGGGATGAAAAAAGTGGATAATCGCGGAAACCCAAATAGCAAAAAGAAAAGCAACTGCAAATGTGGTTTATTGAAGTCATAGTGGTCTTCAGTGTCACAATCACATATAAGAATTGCATTTTCATTTACTTTTTCCCTGTCCCTGTTTAAGACGCTGTGTAACTCCTTCTCACGCTTTTGCATATAATCACAGTTACAATGGCACCAATGCTCCGTGCGCTTTGCAGAGGGTGCAAAAATTGGATGCTCAGTAATCTGAACACCAGTCTGAGCCACTGAAAGATATTCTTCAAATCTCACACTTCATCAGCCTCCACTCCAGAGCTCCCCATCATGCCCCATTATAAACACCTCCTTACAACCTGAACTTGAATGGATGCAAAAATCCCAGAAGTAAAAAAAAAATCCCAGCATACCAAGTACTGACTGAAGGAGTCTGAGCTGACAAATGATGATTAGGCTGGTCTTTATTAATGCAATTTTCTTAAACGGTCTACTTTGATTCTACCTACCCACAGGAGGAAATACATGTGTGTAACCAGTGCAACACAAGTTCACCTACATGTTATACGGCAGACTGAATTAAAAGTGACATAATTAGCATTGTAGTTTTTGTAGTTGGGAACTAGCATATCACTTTCTTTGTATTCATATTTAACAACCAACCCCAATGAGATATTGAGGACTGGAATACAACAAATTCATCAACTGTAATGTCGGGTATAAAGTGACACACTTCTCATGACTAGATACATAAAGCATAGCCTTTTTTACCCTACTCATTTTCTCGGAGGATTTCAACCCACAACCAAGTCACAATTAGAGACACCTTATGCAAACACCCACTTTTTTGGTTCAAGGCTTACAAGCAGAGGCTTTCAGTAATACCACAGTCTGAGCCCAGTACCCTTTTAAAACAGACTTTGACAGCCAAGTCAAGCAGTTCTCAAAATGTTTCAACAATTAAAAAATATGATGTGCCCTAGTTGGGGCTCAGTGTGATGAGAAAAATGCTTTCATCTGTGGTCCCAGCTTCCTTGTTGCTCAGCAGACATCAACATCAATGAAGAGAGTGGTTAAGCAGGTCTGTCTAGAAGTGAGGGGAAACTGATGCTGTTATTGGACAGATTTTAAAGAAAGTGGATATTGTGGAGTTCAAGAACTACAGACCTAGAACTAGTGGTGGTCCTGTATTCAATGACAGAGGACGGCCTGGGGAGAGGTGGCTTGGTGGTGTAAGGGGACTAGACTCGGAGGAAGCAAGGCCAGAAAGAGAAAGTAAAGTGGAAGAAAAACAAAGAGCCTGTACTCCTACCTGGCCATGATCACCCTGATGATCCTGACCTTCACGGAGAAGATGCTCATGCTCTTCCAGGTAAGATTATTCGATAGTCCCTTATGATTTAGGGGAATGTTTTCTCATTGCAGGTTGCTGAAGCTAAAACCATCACCCAAAGCCCCTTATTCCGAGCTCAACCACTTTTAGGTCACTGTCACCATGACATTTTACCTTCAGGAAAATCTAATAATAATACAAACATATAAGTCCTGTTTTTTACTAAAGCTAGAGTGTAAGTGCCTCTAGAGTAAAAAATGTATGTTATGACGGTGTGTAGCTACATTGCAAAACCGTTGCTAGCCCCTATTAGATGGAGATGTATGTGTTCAATGCAGCTGTTTTCACTGTTTTTGTAAACAAACGCTTGGAGTGGTGATTGCCACAGATTTATTTAGCTAAGCACTGCACTTGCATGTATGATCAGTTGCTTGATGCACATAGATTTGCCTGCAGAGGTCTTACACTGAAGAACAGAGAGTAAACACATTAGAGGGAACATTGGTTACAGGTATGTTGCAGTTAGGAAAGAGCATTTAAAATCATTGAAATTCACAGAAAAAAACAAAGGTTACTGGGAGGTTATAGTTAGAAAATAGCATTGAAAACCTTACAAAGATAAATTATAGAACAGATTATATATGTTAGAAATACTGGCCCACATGCATCAAGCATTTTTGTAGTCGCAAACGGTGCGATTTCTTAAAATCGGCCGTTTGCGAATGCAAAAGTGCTTTTTGGGATGCATGAAGCAATTTTAGAATTCGTAACATGTTTGCGAGTTCTAAAATTGCGGGTGCTTTTAAGAAGTCGCAGATGTGCGATTTCTTAAAAGCAATGCATCATTATTTTAAAAAGCGAAAATTCGCAAATAGGGTGCCAAATTTACCGAGTGGTTGAACCACTCGGTAAATTTGGAAAAAGTGTTTAAAATTTTGAAAATGCTTTTTTTTCAACATTCATGTTACGGACACACATGTCCTTAGGACATGTGTGTGTGCAACATGATGCGAAAAATACATTTCAGGGGTGCATGGGGGGGTCCTTTGGACCCCCCCCTGCACCCATGAAATTTTCTAAGTGCCACTCGCAATTTGCATTGACTCCTATGGGCCTTTTGGCCCATAGGAATCAATGGGAATTGCGAAAATTAACTTAAGAATTCGGTATTTCTTTGGGATTCGGTAAAAATTGCGATTTTTACCGAATCACAAGGAAATACCGAAAAAAATGATGCATAGCATCTTGCACTTCTTAATTTGCGATTCCTTATTTTTCGCAAATTAGGAAGTGCAAAATGTCACAATGATGCATGTGGGCCACTAACACTAGTAGTACAGTACAGAAAGAATAGTATTTAACTTATACAGTAGCTCAGTATATCTATTTCAGTGTCATAAACTTTGTGAAACACACCTACAGGATAATATCACCAGTAATGTCCCTGACCTTGTTATGAGTGGTGTAATATGTTTGGTCATAAGTAGTGCATTGCGGGGGCCTAAA